>NC_080185.1:107057324-107675850 GCF_950295315.1 Erinaceus europaeus | reverse complement strand
TGTATGTTGGGCTTTTGAACTGACCTGACATTGTCTACTACCACTCTTTAGTTTACCACTATTTAGTTTACCACTCTCAGAAGGCTAGACATGGATCAACCATATGATCCAGTAATTCCTCTCCTGGGATTATACCCCAAGAAGTCCATAACACCCAACCAAAAGGAGGTGTGTACTCCTATGTTCATAGCAGCACAATTCATAATAGCTAAAAACTGGAAGCAACCCAGGTGCCCTACAAAAGATGAGTGGCTGAGAAAGCTGTGGTATATATACACAATGGAATACTATGCAGCTATCAAGAACAATGAACCCACCTTCTCTGACCCATCTTGGACAGAGCTATAAGGAATTATGTTAAGTGAGCTAAGTCAGAAAGATAAAGATAGTATGGGATGATCCCACTCATCAACAGAAGTTGACTAAGAAGATCTGAAAGGGAAACTAAAAGCAGGACCTGACCAAATTGTAAGTAGGGCACCAAAGTAAAAGCCCTGTGGTGAGGGGTAGACATGTAGCTTCCTGGGCCAGTGGGGGGTGGGAGTGGGTGGGAGGGATGGGTCACAGTCTTTTGGTGGTGGGAATGGTGTTTATGTACACTCCTAGCAAAATGTAGACATATAAATCACTAGTTAATTAATGTGAGAGGGGTAAAATTAATTGTATGTCTCAAAGTTTTTCAAAACACAAACTGAATCTTTTTAATATATAGGCTGTGTATTTGATATGCAGACTCTCTCAAAAGCATAGACCAAGTAGATCAGAAGCATCCAGTAGCACAGCTATATACAAGATACTGGGTACTGTACAGCAAACCATAACAAAAGGACTTTTCAAAGTTAACCCAATTACCAAATAATGTGATGATAACATTAGCTATCGATTGTCTTTTTGAACCCTAAGACAGCAGGAACCTCACATCTCCACTATAGAGCCCCTAGTTCCCCCAGTCCTGGAACCCTTGGATAGGGCCCACTTTCCCGTATGCCTCTTCCAATCCATATCAAATAATAGTGCATCCGCCGATCACAACCTAACCAACGCAACGATTGCCACCTCAACATGCTTCACCTCAGACTGTGTCCAGAGACTTCACGTGTGGAATGACAACCCTTCAGCTTCATTACTCGGGTGAGACCTTTCCTTTTATAGTACACTCTAATTTCATCTCAGGTGGTTCACTTCCTAACAAAGTCCCAAAACCTAGATATACACCAGTTTCTGTGAGAGAGAGCATATCTTCACACGTATCTATAAACTACCGCAAAATATATACCTGAAAGCAGAAGTACACTAGAGTTTGCAGTGAGTACCTCCCTAACACTTCCTCTCCACTATTCCAAGCTTTGGGTCCATGATTGCTCAACAATTTGTTTGGCTTCATATGTTAACTCTCTTTTCAGTCACCAGGTTCCAGATGCCATCAGGATACTGGCCAGGCTTCCCTGGATTGAAGACCCCACCAATGTGTCCTGGAGCTCAGCTTCCCCAGAGACACACCCTACTAGGGAAAGAGAGAGGCAGACTGGGATTATGGACCGACCAGTCAATGCCCATGTTCAGTGGGGAAGCAATTACAGAAGCCAGACCTTCTACCTTCTGCAACCCACAATGACCCTGGGCCCATGCTCCCAGAGGGATGGAAAATGGAAAGCTATCAGGGGAGGGGGTGGGATATGGAGATTGGGTGGTGGGAATTGTATGGAGTTGTACCCCTCCTACCCTGTGGTTTTGTTAATTAATCCTTTCTTAAATAAAAAAAAGTACAATTCCACACAATTCCCACAACCAATAACCAGAGTTCCGTATCCCACCCCCTCCCTTGAAAGCTTTCCTATTTTTTATCCCTCTGGGAGTATGGACCCAGGGTCATTATGGGGTGTAGAAGGTGGAAGGTCTGGATTCTGAAATTGCTTCTCCACTGGACATGGGCATTGGCAGATTTTGCATACAACCAGCTTTTCTCTGTCTTTCCCTAGTAGGGCAGAGCTCTGGAGAGGTGGGGTTTCTGGAAATATTGGTGATGTTATATGCCCAGGGAAGTCAAGTTCGCATCATGTTAGCATCAGCAACTTGTTGGCTGAAAAAGCATTAAGATATAAAGTAGAACAAATTGTATAATAATTATGAGCCTAAAGGAAAGAATATAGCAGATGAGATTTGGGGTCTCCATTGGGAAAAAAAGCTAATAGGTCTATTTTAGGTATATTCCAATTTACTAATTTTACCTGAGCCTAACTGCTAACCTGTAGGTGGGCCAAAGGTACTGCCTGGGGAGATGGTGTCAGAGTTGGAAATAGGATTAGAACGTTGGATCAGGGAAGAGAGTAGCTCCCAAATATGGGAAAATGTATATACATATTGTTAGATATAACCCCATCGATTTGATCTGGGACCCATATTCAGGGCAGGACTCTGTGAAACCTCTGCATCCCTGTAGGTCTGAGTCTGCATCCCTGTAGGTCTGAGCCCGCATTCTGTGATCATGAGTAGGAACGTTCCAAGCTGCCCAAATTTCAGGACCGGAGGAAGATGGGTCCTGAAATTAGTGCAGCCTAGAATGTTCCTAGCTAAGACCATAGAATGTGAGTTCAGACCTACAGGGATTCAGAGGTTACTAGAAACATTCTAGGCTGCATTCATTGCTGAACCCGTCTTCCTCGAGTGGTAGAGTATGGTGGCCCAACCTCCCTTCGAGAATGGGGCATTCCCTACCATTGTTGATTTACATTGAGGACAAAGTCCTGCAGGGTCCCACCAAGGGGTCCATTATGTTGCTTCTGATGGAGATGACCAGTGACAGTGGAGAGAGAGATTTGTTAAAGGTCTAGGCCCATCATATCTGTGTGGGAATCTGAGTAGGGTCCCGGGTGATGAGATGGCCTGATGGTAAGCCAAAGAGCCATCATTAAAGTATGCCAGCCTCTGGCCCTTATCCAGCTTTTGTAGTCCTTACTTAACTTTGCATGACAAGGTTAGCCTTGAAATGCTTGAGAGAAGTGAAATAGGGAGTAGGGGAGGAGAGTATCTAAGTTGAAACTATTTGATTAAGTACTTTATGTTGTCTTAATTGGTTTTTCTACTTGCTTGCTGCGCTTATTGAGTCACTGAAAACTGTTGTGCACTTTTGTTTTAAGGTATATATTTTCCCCTAACTTATGAATACATGTGCACATGTGCTCTGTCTCATGCGCTCTAGTCTGTATCTAGGTTCTGTGACTTTTTTTTAAGAGTTGTCAATTAGACAGGAACATGGTCAGTTGACTTTTTTTTTCTTTTGCCCCTCCCCTGGGTTATTGCTGAGGCTCTGTACCAACAGTAGGAATCCACTGCTCCTGACAGCCATTTCTTTCCTTTTTTCATTTTTTAAAAATTTCTTTATTGGGGGATTAATGTTTTACAGCTGACAGTAAATACAATAGTTTCTACATGCATAACATTTCTCAATTTTCCACACAATAATAAAACCCTCATTGGGTCCTCTGTCATCCTGCTCCAGGACCTGAACACTCCCCCACCCACCCCCAGAGTCTTTTACTTTGCTGCAATACACCAACTCCAGTCCAAGTTCTGCTTAGTTTTTTCTCTTCCGATCTTGTTTTTCAACTTCTGCCTATGAGTGAGATTATCCTATATTATGTGGCTTTGTTAGGAAGTGAGCCTGGAATGGAATTAAGGAGTTCTAAGATCTAGGAAAGGTCTCACCAGAGTATTGGAGCTGAAGGGTTGACATCAAAGGCCTGACATCTCTGGACAAAATCTGAAGTGAAACATGCCGAGGTAGTACTGGTGGCATTGATTAGGTTGAGATCAGCAGATGCAGTATCAATTGGTACGGATCTAGAGAAACATGCTATAAAATGAGCCCCACCCCAGAGATTCCAGGACTAATATGGGTATTATAGAGAATGGTGAAGGTTCCTGTTGTCTTAGGGTTTAAGACGGCAATGGATATTATTATAACCAAGTTATTTGGAACATTGGTTGACTTTGAAAATCCCATTGTTAGGGTTTGCTGTATCATACAAGACCTCATCATGATTTATGTCCTTTAATGTTATTTACATATAGCTGTATCTTATATAGTGGCATGACGAGTTGCTTCTGGTCTCCCTGGTCTAAGATTTTAAGTGATATAATATTTCAAAGAAAAATTCATTATTAGAAATGTATTAACAATTTAAGCCTACTGTTAAAATTCAGTTAGATTACCAATTTGAAACCTTAAATGCTTACTTAAGATTTCAGGAATATATACTCAGGACTGGGGTCTGTGCATCAAAACGTTCAAGCCATTGAATTTATTTTTCCTCTCTCATATTGATTAAATAGTGATTTATAAGACTATAAGTTATTAGAAGTGTTTATTAACACCATTCCGCCACCAAAGGCCTGTGTCCCTACCACCGCCACCCCCATAGGGAGACAGAGATGGGGAGAGAAAGATAGACACCTGCAGACATGCTTCACCACTTGTGAAGTGACTCCCCTGCAGGTGGGAAGCTGGGGCTCGAACCGGAATCCTTATGCCGGTCCTTTTGCTTTGCACCACCTGTGCTTAAACGGCTGTGCTGCCGCCCGACTCCCAGCTGCTGTCATTTTTGATGTATGACATTGTCACAGGGGTGAGGTGGTATCTCATTGTTGTCTTTATTTGCATTTCTCTGAAAATCAGTGACCTGGAGCAATTTTTCATGTCTGTTGACCTTTTGAATCCCTTCTGTAGTGACTATTCTGTTCATATCCATTGCCCATTTTTGGATAGGGTCATTTGCTTTTTTGTTGCTAAATTTGGTGAGCTCTTTATATATTTTGGTTATCAGCCTCTCTCTCCCCCCCCCTTCTCTCTTTGCCTTCAGGGTTATTGCTGGGGCTAGGTGTCTGTACTGGAGGCTATTTTATTCCCTTTTGTCGCCCTGGTTGTTTTATCATTGTTGTGGCATTATCATTGTTATTATTGATGTTGTTGTTGGATAGGACAGAGAGAAATGGAGAGAGGAAGAGAGGAGGGGAAGACAGAGAGGGGGAGAGAAAGATATACACCTACAGACCTGCTTCACTGCTTGTGAAGTGACCCCCTGCAGGTGGGGAACCTGGGGCTCCAACCGGGATCCTTGAGCCAGTCCTTGCACTTTGTGCCATGTACACTGCGCTACCACCTGACCCCCTGGTTATCAGCTTCTTGTCTGATGTATGGCATGTGAAGATCTTCTCCCATTCTGTGAGGGCTCTCTTTGTCTGGGTGATGGTTTCTTTTGCTTTGCAGAGCTCTTTCAATTTGATGTAGTCCCACTGATTTATTTTTTAAGTCTTCCTAGCAATTGGGTTTGTGTCATCAAATATTCCTTTGAGATTTAGATGAAAAAGTATTCTGCCAATATTTTCCTCTAAGTATTTGATAGTTCCATGTCCTTGATATATTGGGAGTTGACATTTGTTTTTGGTGTGATAAGATGGTTCAGTTTCATTCTTCTGCATGTTTCAACCAGTTTTCCCAGCACCATTTATTGAAGAGACCGTTCTTCCTCTATTTAATAATTTGGGTCCCTTTTTTCAAAAATTAGATGTCCATAGGTGGTGGTGGGGATTATTTCTGGGCTTTCAATTCTGTTCCACTGGTCTGTGTATCTATTTTTGTTCCATTACCAGTATGTTTTGATTATGATGGCCTAATAATATAGTTTGAGATCTGGGAGTGTGATGTCTCCATTTCTGTTTCTTTTCCTTAAGATTGTTTTGGCGATTCTAGTTGTTTTCTGGTTCCATATAAATTATTGTAATTTTTGCTCTATTCTCTTAAATAAATTTGGTGGGACTTTGTTGGGTGTAGCATTCAATTTGTATATGGCTCTGGATAGAATAATCATTTTGTTGATGTTAATTCTTCTAACCATGAGCATGATATATTTTTCCATTTATTTGTATCATTTTAATCCCTATACTTCAGCCCCTATTTTCTCTCTATCACTTGCCACTATAACACTTAGCTTAGTTTATGTAAACTTAGTTTTGTTCTCTTCATAAATTTATTCAACTAGAATATGAATTACATTACATCAGTAAAGTTTTTTTTGTCTCTGTACCAAATGTCACAAGTCAATGTTTCATATCGTTGCTTTTCTTGTTAGTGTATTCATTGAATAAAATATTTAGAGCATATTTTATGAACTTGAACTAGGGGCTTAAAATGAAGTACATTGTAGAATCTATTAAGTTTGTGTAAAATAGGAGTAAAATATCTATTATTAGGTACTATATTATAAGAAGAAGGATAAAATCAGGGTTTATATGTTCTCATTTTAGGTTTCAGCAGGAAAGAATCTTGTAGTCTCTAACATGTACTTTTCCAATACTACCCTGTGGGATTAATAGAGCAAATGACCACAAATTGGAATAATTTTCTTGTTTTTATTAAGTGATCCAACACAAAGAAGAAAACTGAATTTTAGAATTTTTAGTTCTACCTAATCTTAGTTATAAAATAAGCTCACTTTTCAAATTCAAATAGCTTTCTGTATTATTAGTGATAGATTTACACTATTATTTAACAGTTATTTACAAAATTACAAGATAGCAGGGGTACAACTCTGTACCATTCCAACCACCAGAGTTTTGAATCCCCAATTGCTTCTTTGTAAGCTATAGCAGTTCTCTTAAGGTTGTAGGCGTGGGTTAACTATTATTTCTTCAACTATCTGTCTATGTTTATATGTTTGCTCATTTTTTCTATGGTCCCATCTTATCTTCCTTTCCAAGTCACATAAACATATATTACTACATCCAAATGGCCCTCCATTTTTCCTCTTCTCTCTCCAGGCCCTGTTGTAGTGGAAGTTCAGAGCCCTCTAGTCATCTTCTCCTATCACTTCTTCCCTACTGGGAGTATGGCTCAAAATTATTTTCAGGATGCATAAGGTGGCTTCTGTAATTGCATCTCCACTGGACATGGGCTTTGGCAGGTCTATCCATACCCCCAGCCTTATTCATCCTATTTTTATCTTTCCCTAGTGAGGTAAGGCTCTGGAGAAGTGAGGTTCCAGGACACATTGGTGAAGTTGTCTGCCCAGAGAAGTCAGGATGGGATGATGATAGTGTCTACAACTTGGTGGCTGAAATATAGCAGGATACAGAGCAGGACAAAATTATTAATGAACAGGAAACATAAAGGAGGAATAGAGCAGACGAGAATAGGAATCTTAGGGTGGAAAGAATCTAGGAAGTCTATTTTAGGTATGTTCCTAGGGGCTCATGACTAGTAATTTTTGCTTGAGTTTGATAGCTAACATGGATCTGGACAGCTATATTGTCTGAGAAGATGGTGTCTGAGAAAAGGACTAAAAGTTTCTTTAGGGGTTAGAGTAGCTCCCAGTATGAAAAAAGTTATGAATAAAATTAACTGTTTACCTCATCCATATACATTTATATTTAGCACAGGAGCCTGTGTAACTTCTAATCCTTGTTGGTTTGAGCTTGCAATTCATGGCCACAGCTGGGAACATTGTAGGCTGCACTCATTTCAAGTCCAGTCTTCTTCAAGTAACAGGGCAGGATGACCAGCCTCCCTTAGGAAACTGGGGTAGTCCCTACCATTTCTACTTTATGGTGAGGGCAACTTCCTGGTAAGGCCCACAAGAGGGCTTATGATGATGTTCCTGATGGAAGTGACCAGTGATGGTAGAGAGAGAGATCCATTAGAGGCTTAGACCTATTACAAATAGTTTTCTATAATGTGGATTACCATCCCTGACAAGCAATCTTTCCAAAGAAGTTTTGCACAGTTCTTATTATACTTCTTCAGCCTGTTTGTGGCAATTCTTTCACATAATCAGACAATTTCAGAGTGTGGAACACATAGACTACAAATACTTTGAAAGCAATAGTTATTTTTCTTTAGTTTTCTTCTGAATTAGTCCACCACTCAAGGATTCTATGAAGTTGCAAAACCGGCCTATAGAATCATGGCCACATTTTTCCCAACACCATCAGTTCAAATCTTTTGGATATTTTAAGATATTTTATTTGTAGATCAACATTATTGTTATTTAAATATTTACATAAAATAGAGGTGGCAAAAACCTTCACATATGCTCACAAACACAAGTATTATATGCCAGTTAAAGTTTATATCTATACTAATAAAAATAATACATTATTTAGGATTCTTGCTTTTTCCCCCAGATGCTTCAGGTTGGGACATCTGAGTGTGTATGTTTGGCTGCTATGTTGGGGTGATAGTACTACTAGTGACCAAAGTTATGATGAAATTCCTATTTTTAAGACTAATGGCTGTACCCTGCCTACAATAAAATGAAAAAAAAAAAGCCTCAACAAATTCATCATTGTTATGCTTTCTTGTCACAGTTTATTCTCTTCTACATCTATTAGAAGTTCTTTATGCAATGTGGCTTCATCAGTCATAAGCTCTTTTATTCAGAATCATGACTCAGTGTGTCATAGGGACACTCAAAGCCTTTCATATTACTCCACCACATACAAGTAATATTTTATCAGAGTTACATTAGTAGTTTTAGTAAATTTGTGAACATATAAAACAGATATTAAATATTACTGATGTATATGTTACTGCCATCACAGAAGTATCTCATAATATGTGATCACTGCTATTAAAGTAGAGCTTCCATATAAATGCAGTGGTATTTTGTATTTAATAAAGATAAGTCAGATAAAAAAGTCAAGTAGATTTTTTTCGTGAATTACCAGATAGTAGAATTTAGTAAGAGTCTTTATGTTATTCAATTACTTAATTCAATTACTTTGGCATTTCTGTGTCTTTTTTTATTCCATATATACTTTAGTAGCATGTATTATGCCCTTAAAGGAATTCAGTGGGACTTTGATAGCCTATGCACAGTATGCCTTATGACTTCCAATCTTAGTTCTTTTTCTCATAGTCGTCTTTAATATTGTTTTCATCTTTATTCCCAAATCTATCTAGTCAAATGCTACCCATTTTTAAGATACATATTATAGACATTTATGATTATATACTGTATTATTTTATATCAAAACTCCATGTCATTCACTGATGTGGTGTCCTGTATATTACAAAGGCCTGTAAAAGTTTGGACTCAACCATAGGATGAAAATATACCGACTTATGAACTCATTTTTCAAAGAAAAAAGAAATATTTTCAACACATAACTGATGGAAAAGAAACTAGATTTGCTTTTTGCAATTAATCCCTATTACCTAGTGAATAATAGCAATAATTTAAGTCAACTGTAATATTCAGTACCTCTAAAAAGCAGGTGAATTCTGATACCTTTAAGAGTAAAATAACTTTTTATCAGTGTATCTGTATTCTATTGCTGCTGTAATAAATTGCCACAAACTTGGTGACTTTAAAAATATAAATTCCTTATCACATATTGGATTGTTGGAAACGCCATGGCATATTATTTTATGCAAAAAACATGTCATGCCTTTTTAACAGTCCAATAGTTCTGAAAATCATATATTCAAAGTATGCCTCACTGTACTGAAATAAAAATGCCAGCATTAATTTCTGAGGCCTCAAGGAGAAATCCATTCTTGCTACAAGAAGCTACCTTTATTTCTTTATTTTATTTTATTATTTTATGGCTAATGGTTTACAGCATAGTTATTGATACATTGGTACAATTTTCCAGCTATACATTATGGGTGTCTGTAAAAATTCTCACCCCCAATTTAGGACCCCCCCCCATCCTCTTTATTCCACTCTCTCCCCTAGAGTCCTTTGCTTTGTGCAGTATTCCATGCCTAAGCCAACTTTTCTTTGTGTTTTCTCTTTCTGTCACTGTCTCCCAAGTTTTACATTTGAGTGAAATCATCCAGCATTCATTTTTCTCTTCCTGAATCATCCCAACCAACACTATTCCTTCATGTTACATTCAAAGTTGGACAAAGATTTGGATTTTAGAGTTTCTTATATAATTTATAGTTGATTCATTTTGATCGGATTTTAGTGCATGATATTCAGTGGTGGCCTAGTTTTACCTTTTTCTTTTCTTTTTTTTAAATTTAATTTATTTATAAAATAACAAATAGACCTATTTGCATTCCTTTAATCCCATAAAAATACATTTCTCTTTCTAGCTATAAAATTGACCATGTGGAAATTATATTTTATATGAATAGCATCAACCATGTATACACTGAAATTCTTTTACTTTCTATTGTTGAGATAAAAATGTAGCACTTTGTCAATAAAAGTCCACTTAGAGATAAAAAAAATAACAAATAGAAAATATCGACAAAACCATAGGATAGGAAGGGTAAAATTCCACACATTTCCCAACACCAGAGTTGTTCCTTATCCCTCCCCCTCCACTGGAAGCTTTTCTCTTCTTTACCTCTCTGGGAGTATGGACCCAGGATCATTATGGGGTGCAGAAGGTGGAAGGTCTGGCTTCTGTAATTGCTTCTCCACTGAACATGGATGTTGGAAGGTCTATCCATACCATCTAGCCCATTTCTGTCTTTCCCTAGTGAGGCAGGACTCCGGAGAGATGGGGCTCCAGGGTACATTGATGAGGTTGTCAGCCTGGGGAAGTCAGGTTGACATCATGGTAGTATCTTCAACTTGGTGGCTGAACAAGCATTAAGATATAAAGTAGAACAATTTATTTAATAATCAGGAATCTAGAGGTAAGAATATTGCAGATGATGATTTGGGGTCTCCATTTTGGAAAAGCTAGTAGGTCTATTTTAGGTATATTCCATGGGGCCCATGACTTTACTAACTTTTGCCTGAGCCTGACAGCTAACATTCAGGTGGGCCAAAGGTATTTTCTGGGGAGATGGTGTCAGGGTTGGAAATAGGACCAGAAAGCTGGATCAGGGAAAAAAGTAGCTCCCAAATATGGGAAAAATATATAAATACTGTTAACTGTAAACCCCATCAATTTTATCTGGGGCCAATATTCAGTCAGGAACCTGTGTAACCTCTACATCCTTGTAGGTCTGAGTTTGTATTCTGTGGTCATAATTAGGAATTTTCTAGGTTTCAACCATTGCCAGACTCATCTTTCTCAAGTGGCAGAGGATTTTGATCCAACCTTCCTTTTGAGAATGGGGCAGTCCCTACCATTGTTGATCCACATTGAGGGCAAGGCCTATAAGGGCCCACATAGGGGCCCATTATATTGCTTCTGATGGAGAGGTCTAGTGACAGTAGAGAAAAGGATCTGCTAGAGGTCTAGGTCCATCATGTCTGTGTGGGAATTCCAGGATTTCCTGGCTAGGGCTCCAGGAGACGATGTGACTTGGTAGGAAGCCAAAGAGCCATCATTAAAGTATGCCAGTCTCTTGCCCTTACCTAGCTTTTGTAGTACTTATTTTGTCTGAAAAGGTTAGCCTTGGTGTGATTGAGTGAAGTGAAATAGGAGGTAGGTGAGGAGAGAATCTAGGTCTAAGTTGAAACTATTTGATTAAGTACTTTATGTTGTCTTATTTAGGTCTTTCTACTTGCCAGCTGTGCTCAATGGGTCACTGAAAACTATTGTGTACTTTTGCTTTAAGGTATATATTTCCCCTAACGTATGGATACATATGTACATGTGCTCTGTCTCTTGGGCCCTGGTTCATATCTAGGTGTTGGGGATTTTCTACATATGACTGTCCAATTTTTCCAACACCATTAATTTGTGGAGAAAACCTTTTCTCTATTGAGTGGTTTTGGCTGGTTTGTGTGACTGTGTATATGTTGACTCATATCTGCCTCATATCTGGGTCACTGATTCTGTTCCATTGACTCAAGTGTCACTTTTTTATTATAGTGCCACACTATTGTTAATTGCTATTGCTTTGTGGTGTAAACTGAACTTGGAGAGCATGATACTTGCATTTATTTCCTTTTGACTCCAAGGTGCTTTGGTATTTTGTGTTTCCACACAAATTTTTACTGTTTTTAATTTTCAGTGAGTCTAGCACAATGAAACCTATTTAGTTGAAGTATATTTGGGGATGGAAATACTATAACAAATAAAATGACAAAGAAAAGATGTTGATTGATACACCTACTAAGATGTCTTTTTAGAATCAGACTTATACTCTGGAGTCCAAGAAGAAAATTGGCATTTTATTAGGAGGATGTATGACTAGAACCAACATCAAGTGTTCTCGCTTGAGAGATATCTTCACAGCAGTCTATATAATAGTTTCTATAGCCATATGGAGAGTGTTATGCTTAAAAAATCCCACACCTCATTCTCCATGCTGTGGACTAAAAGTCACTTTGGTTAGGTTTGTGACTCTTCCAGACTCACAAGTCTCATTTACTGGTAGCTATTATCTCTTTTATCATCAAATTTGTAGTCTTATTCTCTAGAAACATGCCCAGTTACAAGTCATCAGCTTCAGATAAGTTCAAAAATATAATGTTTAGATCATAAATGTATGTCACTCATAGTTTTTACTTTCATTTAATGTCATTGCTGCTGGGGCTTCACTGTTTCAGACTGACAGCTTTAGACAAAAAAAGAGAGATAGTAGGAGAGAAGCCCCAAAACTTACCCCAATGTGATGGTGGGCAAGCTCAATCTTGGATCATGTTCATGGCAAAGCAGGCAGTTTAACAGATGAGTAATTTTGCCAGCCCTATTCATAGTTTGTTTTTACTAGCCTATATAATATTTAATAGTTAATACTTATTTTTACTATAATAATGTGACATGAAATATTTGACACAAAAGCTATGTTTGTCTTTAGTCTCAGAGCTGGAAAGTTAACCAATTAGTCTAGCACAGAAGATCAAGATTTTTGCTTGGCCAAAAACAGTTAAAGAATGACAAACTAATGAGACTAGTGGGAACTGGGAGAGGGGCAAAGAGGGGTGGGGGAGACATGGTCTGTGGTGAAGGGAGATTTGTGAGGTATGTTGGCACAAATTTTAAGGTGATGAGAAATTAAATTCCAAAGAGAGCACCTGCCTTTTAAAACATCCCCCATCCATTTTTTTTACAAGAATGAAATTCTTGAATAATAGATTTGGGGTTAGTTCCCAAAACTATTAGAAGGATGCTGAATTTTGTGTATGATCTAAAAACTTAATGGCTGAAAATGGGTAAAGATAATTGATGTTCATGAAAGAAAGAAAAGGAAAACCAGAAAACAGTGTGAGGGATGCAGTGTGTTTGATCAAGCTGAAATAACAAAATTCTAGACACGTGAATTGAACAAGTGACTAAAGGTCTAGAATAATTATTAATGGAGATGAAATGACAATACAGATGGTCTGTATATTGTAGTTTTGAGGCAGATAGGTGATAGAATAAAATAGCATGAACATAAAATGAAATCATTAATAGAAGATGACAAGTTATCTGGAAAACAAATTGTAAATATGGAAAACAGTGTTCTTACATTCAGTTTCCAATCTTTATTCTCTATTTTTCTTGAAGTAACTCTGCAGTGTAACATTATGAAAGTTTCAGGTGTGCATCATTAAGCATATATATGAATATAGTGCATTAATTTTGTGTTATCATAGTTTGTTGAGATGTTTTGAAATATTCAAAAATAACTATTCAATGTTAATATGAAAGCACAGATACATCTAAGTTTATAAATATCACTCTTTTTAAAGAGTGCTAAATGCCATTTGTGAGGATCAGTTATAAGTGCAATTAAGATATGTAATACATTAAAATAATAACACTGCTTATATTGTTACAGGGAATATTCATAAGTTACTATACTGAATAATATGAATATAGTGAATAATATTCATTTAATTACTTGATCACTCACTTTATAATTTAGATTAGTAAAAATCAGTTTACATGTACAACTCCACACAATTCCCACCACCAGAACTCCGTAATCCATCCCCTACCTTGATAGCTTTCCTGTTCTTTAACCCTCTGGGAGTATGTACCCAAGGTCATTGTGGGATGCAGAAAGTAGAAGGTCTGGCTTCTGTAATTGGTTCCCCGATGAACATGGGCATTGACAGATCGATCTATACTCCCAGCCTGCCTCTCTCTTTCCCTAGTGGGGCAGAGTTCTGGGGAATCAGAGCTTCAGGACACATTGGTGGGGTTGTCTGTCCAGGGAAGTCTGGTTGGCATCATGCTAGCATCTGGAACCTGGGAACCTGGTGGTTGAAAAGAGAGTTAACATACAAAGCCAAACAAATTGTTGAACAATCATGGACCTAAAGGCTGGAATAGTGCAGATGAAGAGTTGGGGGTGGTGGTCTCCATTTTGTAGATAGCTAGTAGGCATACATTCGTTATATTCCAAAGGGCCTGTGGCTATACTAGTTTTCTTTTTTTTTCCCCTGAACCTGAAATATAATATGCAGGTGAATCCTAGTTATTGTCTTGGGAGATGATGTCATGTCTGGAAACAGGACCAGAAATCTGCATCAGGGAAGAGAGTAGCACCCTAAAATGGGAAAGGGGTATACATATTGTTGACTGTAAATCCCATCGATTTGATGTGATCTGGGGCCCATATTCAGCTTAGGAGCCTATGTGACCTCTGCATCCCTGTAGATCTGAGCTCACATTCTGTGGCCATGAATAGGAACGTAACAAGCTGCCTCAATATCGACCCAGCTTCCTCAGGTGTAACATAGAGAATGTTGTCCAGCCTCCCTTCGGAGGATGGAACTTTCTCTGCCATTCTTGATCCACACTGAGGACAAGGTCCTATGGGGGCCCACTCTATAGGTTCCAGGACTGAGGGAAATATAGGCTCTATAGAGGAAGTGGGAGGTTCCTGCTGTCATAGAGTTTAAGAAGGCAATAGATAGTTATTGCTGTAATCAAATTATTTGGCAATTGGTTTAACTTTGAAAATCCCATTGCTATGAATTGCTGTATCATACATAACATCACCACAATGAAGTTGTTGGAGTGTAGCTATAGTGTAAGGCAATGAACTAGCTGTGTCACTGGAGAGAAAGTCCTATAGTGAACTCTCTCATTTATCATGAGGATTTCTTTTATTTATAAAAAGGAAACATTGACTAAACTATAGGATAGGAGGGGTACAACTCCACACAATTCCCACCACCAGAACTCCATAATCCATCCCCTCCCCTTTATAGTTTTCCTATTCTTTAACCCTCTGGGAGTATTGACCCCGCTGAACATGAGCATTGACAGGTCGATTCAGATTCCCAGTCTGTCTCTCTCTTTCCCTAGTGGGGAAGGGCTCTGGGGAAATAAAGCTCCAGGACACATTGGTGGGGTTGTCTGTCCAGGGAAGTCTGGTTGGCATCATGCTAGCATCTGGAACCTGGGAACCTGGTGGTTGAAAAGAGAGTTAACATACAAAGCCAAACAAATTGTTGACCAATCATGGACCTAAAAGTTGTAATAGTGCAGATGAAGAGTGGGGGGTGTCTCTGTTTGTAGATAGCTAGTAGGCATATTTTAGTTATATTCCAAAGGGCCTGTGGCTATACTAGTTTTTGTTTGTTTATTTGTTTGTTTTTCCCTGAGCCTGAAATCTGATATGTGGTGGATCCTAATTATTGTCTGGCGGTATGATGACATGGCTAGAAGGACCAGAAATCTGCATCAGGGAAGAGAGTAGCTCCCAATTATGGGAAAGGTATATAAATATTGTTGATTATAAATCCCATGGATTTGATTTGACCTGGGGCCCACATTCAGCTTAGAAGCCTACATGACCTCTGCATCTTGAAGATCTGAGCTTACACTCTGTGGTCATAAGTAGGAACATTCCAAGCTGCCACAATATCAAGACCCATCTTCCTCATGTGTAGCATAGAGTATATTGTCCAGCCTCTCTTCAGAGGATGGAAAATTCTCTACCATTGTTGATCCAAGTTGAGGGCAAGGTCCTATGGGGTCCCACAAAGGGGTCTATTTTGTTGTTCCTGATAGAAATGACCGGTAACAATGGAGAGAGGGATTTATTTGAGGTCTAGGCCCATCATGTCTATTCGGGAATTTCAGGACTTCCCGATTAGGGCCCCAGCTGATGGAGTGGCCTGATAGTGACTAAAGAGTCATCGTTAAAGTATGCCAGTCTCTTGCCCTTATTCAGCTTTTGCAGTCCTTGCTTTTATGAGTTTAGCTTTGGAGTGAATGAGAGAACTGCAATAGGAAGTTGGTATTGAAGGTATCTAAGTCTGAGTAGACACTATTTCATTAAGAGCTTTATACTGACTCACTACAGACTATTGTGTATTTTTGCTTTCAGGTATATATTTTGCCCTAATTTATGGATACATGTGAACGTATGCTCTATCTCACGGGACCTGGTCTATATGTAGGTTTTGGGACTTTGTTAGGAAGTGAACCTTCTGGAATGAAATTAGAGAATCCTATGAAAGGAAAGGTCACACCCAAATAATGAGGGTGAAGGTTTGACATTCCATGCCTGACGTCTCTGGACACAGTATGAAGAGAAGCATGCTAAGGTGGTACTCCTTGTATTGATTAGGTTGGGATCGGTGGATGCAATATCATTTGGTATGAATTGAGAGAAGCATGCAAGGACGTGAGCCCCACCCTAGAGTTTCCAGGACTGGGGGAAATATAGGCTCGATAGAGGAAGCAGGAGGTTCCTGATGTCTTAGGGTTTAAGAAGACAATAGCTAGTTATTGCTACAATCACACTATTTGGCAATTGGGTTATCTTTGAAATATCCTTTGTTAAGACTCACTGTATCATACACAACATCACCATAATTTATGTCCTTTGACATTATTTGTATATAGCTGTGCTGCCAGTTGCTTCTGTTCTCCCTGGTCTAAACTTTTAAGAGAGTCAACATATCAAGGACACAGCCTGTGTATAAAAAAGGCTCAGTAGGTTATTTTAAAAGTGAGATAGTCAATCAGTTTTTCCCCTCTCACATTAATTAGTGATTTATAGGACTACAAATTGATAGGAGTGTACATAAACACCATTTCTACCACCAAAAGACTGTGTCCCATCCCATTCCCACTCCCCCCCACCTCTGTGAAGCTGAACATCCACCTTCACCCTCAACCCAGGGTTTTTACTTTGGTGCCCTACTCCATATTGTGAGGGATTTAACATTTTTTTCTAAAAAAATATTCAATTATAGATAGGTTGTGTTCAAAATAGGACAAAAATATTTCTATTTGATGTGGGTTAAAATGACTTACCCAGCTGAACTTTCATAGGTATCTCTATACTTACCTTTTATTTAATATGTAAATTGAACTGCTAACATTTTTTAGTGCTTTGCAGCAGCTGCCCTACACTTAACAACTTTTATTTGACCAAGGAAACTAGGCAGTTTAACTGTATATATAGTTTTATTCAATCCTATAGTAAGTCTATTTTTAATTTTGGTTCTTTTCTATAAATATTTGTTCAATGTTTGGAGAAAACTATATTTACCAGGCAATGCTCTCAATGCTCTCTAAAACTTTTTTTTTCATGCAATATCAGTCAAATATTTTGTATAATTTCCCCCCCTGAATTGAATATTTGTCTATTAACAACTGATTTGTATACATTACTATATTGATATGTTATGTATGTGTGAAGCCTAAATAACAAAATTAGAAGAATGGGATAAAATAGAAAAAGAAGTTTTATAATTCCTCTCTCTCACTTGCTTTTACTCTCTTTCCTTCATTCTTTTAGTTAGAGGGAGAGAGCTCTCTCTATATTTCTCTATCTTTTTCCTTCTTTCTTTTCTATGGGGGACAGAGAGAGGGAGAGACAGAGACAGAGAAAGTAGAACTGAAACTTCCTTCAATGCGGTGAGGACTGGGCTCAAACCTGGGTTGCACACATGACAAGGCAAAACACTATCCAGGTGACTTATTTTGCCAGCCCATACATTTCCCTTCCATGGTCAAAAAGAGTAAGTTTTGAGTATCATCTAGGAATCGAAATTTATTTCGCATCCTATCACATTGAAAGAGACAAAGAAAAGTAATCAGTTAATGTCCATTATATTAATATAATATAAGTTCATCAAAGCAGAATGTTGTATTCATGGCTTTCAAAGTTAATATAGTTATGGTTCAAACTCAGAAAGGTTTTTTTTCTTTTTTCATTTATATATATTTTATTAGTAATATGGAAATATTGACAAGACCATAGGATAAGAGGGGTACATTTACACACAGTTCCCACCACCAGAACTCCATATCCCATCCCTTCATCCCTTCCCTTGATATCTTTCATATTCTTTAGCCCTCTGGGAGTATGGACCCAGGATCATTATGGGTTGCAGAAGGTGGAAGGTCTGGCTTCTGTAATTGCTTCTCCGCTGAGCATTAGCGTTGGCAGGTTGATCTATATTCCCAGCCTGTGTCTTTCTTTCCCTAGTGGAGCAGGGATCTGCGGAGGTGAGGCTCCAGGACACATGGTGGGGTCGTCTGCCTAGGGAAGTCAGGTTAGCATCATGGTATCATCTGGAACCTGGTGAGTGAAAAGAATTAATATCTAAAACAGATGGAATTATTGACTAATCATGAACCTAATGTCAAGAATATTGCAGATGAAGATTTAGGGTCTCCGTTTTGGAAAAGCTGGTTGGTCTATTTTAGGTATATTCCAAGGGGCCCATGATTTTACTAGTTTTTGCCTGAGCCTGATGTCTAATATGCAGATGGACCCAGGTTATTGTCTGGGGAGATGGTGTAATAGTTGGAAAAAGGGCTAGAAACCTGGATCAGGGAAGAGAGTAGCTCCCCAAAATGGGGAAAGTATATAAATATTGTTAACTATAAACCCCATCGGTTTGATCTGGGGCCATGTTCAGCACAGGAGCCTATGTAACCTCTGCATCCCTGTAGGTCTGAGGTCACATTCTGTGGTCACGGCTAGGAACATTCCAGGCTTCACTATTTTCAGGACCCATCTTCCTTGGGTTGTAAGTAAAGTAAGTTGTCCAACTTCCTTTCAGAGAATGGAACATTCCCTATCATTGTTGATCCACATTGAGGAAAAAGTCCTACAGGGGCCCACAAAGGGGTTCCTTATGTTGTTCCTGATGGAGATAACCATTTACAGTGGCAAGAGGGATCTGTTAGAGGTCTATGCCCATCATGCCTGTGTGGGAATCCCAGAACTCCCCGACTAGGGCCTCAGGTGATGGGGTGGCCTAGAAGTGATTAAAGTGTCATCACTAAAGTATGGCAGTCTCTTGCCCTTATTCAGCTTTTGTAGTCCTTACTTTGTCTGACAAGGTTAGCTTTTAGTGATTGAGGGGGGTGTAATAGGAAGTATGTGTGAAGGGTATCTAGGTCTAGGTAGAAACTATTTCATTAGGTACTTTCTACTTGCTTGATTCATTTATTGATTCACTGCAAACTATTGTGCACTTTTCTTTAAAGTATGTATTTTCCCCCAACTTGTGGATACATGTGTACATAAGCCCTATCTCATGGGTCCTGGTCTATCTCTAGGTTTTGAGGTTTTGTTAAGGAGTGTACCACCCAAAATGGAATTAAGGAGTCCTATGAGCTAGGAAATGTCTCACCAGAGTAATGAAAGTTAAGGGTTGACATTCCATGCCTGATGTCTCTGGACATAGTGCAAAGTGAAACATGCCAAGGTGGTACAGGTTGCATTGATTAGGTTGGGATCAGCAGATGAATTATCAGTTGGTATGAACTGAGAGAAGCATGAAAGAAAATGAGCCCCACCCTACAGTTTCCAGGACTGGGAGAAATAAGGGCTTTACATAGAAAGGTGATGGTTCCTACTGTCTAAGGATTTAAGAAGGCAATGAAAAGTCATCACTATAACCAAATTATTTGGCAAATGGGTTAACTGAGCATCCCATTGTTAATATTTGCTGTATCATATAAGACCTAACAATAATTTATGTTATTTTATGCTATTTATATACAGTTGTATCTTATAAAGTTATGCCACCTGTTGCTTCTGTTCTCCCTGGTCTAAGCTTGTAGGAGATTTAATATTTCAAAGAACAAGTCATTATTAGAAATGCATTAGCAATTTGAGCCCACTGTTAAAATTCAATTTGATTACCACTTTGAAGTTTTAATTGCTTAGATTGAAGGAACATATACTCATAGCTACAGTCTATGCATCAAATAGTTTGAGATATTCTATCCATTTTCCCCTCTAATATTAATTAAATAGTGATTTATGAGTCTACAAGTTAATAGGATTAACACCATTCCCACCACCAAAGGTATGCCCCCTCACCCCCACAGTGAAGCGGAACATCTAATCTACCATCACCCTCCACCCAGAGATTTTTACTTTGGTGCCACACTCCAAACTCAGTCAGATTCTGCTTTGAGTTTTCCTTTATGTTCTTCTTAACTTCTGTTTATGAGTAGGGTCATCCCATACTTGTCTTTATCAGAAATGTGTTTTCTAGACTAGGTTAGTTGTATGTTAGAGTCAAAGAAAGGGGCTAAGTGTAACAAAGACCAGGAAGAAATGTAGTAGTAGTGTTTTTCAAAAGGCAATGTGACTTTAACTCGATTGGAGATTGGAGTTAGGTGCTGAAGTCTACATTTCAGACATACTGCTGAACACACTGCTACTGCTGGTGTGTCAGACACATTGAATAGCAAGAATTTAGAGGACTTTCATGTTTAAAAATGAAGGCTTTGTACTCATTTTGGTAGGCAACTTATAAAGGTGCCCAGCTGGAGGCAACATGATCAAATTAAATTTCAGGCAAAGTCATTTAGCAGTGATTTTTAGATTGGAAAGGCAGTGGCTGAGACTGGATGGAGAGTGAGAGAAGTCTGGAGACAATTATAATAGTACAGGTGAGAGATAATAATGCCTCTGAACTAGGACACTAGTAGTGGAAACAGGACAGAGAAGATAATATTGAAGGACATTGTAGAGGCAGAATCAACTTGAGAACAAACTAATGTAAGATATAATACTTGAAACAAATTAAATCGATGGCTAGGAAAGCTAATGAGAAATATGACCTTTCTTGTTCATCTAGCAATTTGGAAATTAAAATTTTCATTTATTTGAATGCATATGTATAAATTATGTGTTCAGTTAGCCACAGGAATATTTCTTGTGGAAAAAAATCACAAAATAAAACCAAATTGCTGGAAATGGACTACTGACTTTAAATGTGTTTATCTTCTTAGATCTTCATTTCCACCAAGAAAAACGTGTCTTGGCATTTTATATCCAAACAGTTCCAGTAAATCTCAATGTTTGTAAATAGTGCATTCTCCACATTGAGCAAATGCTTTCTATTCTGCCTTCAGGTGAAGAACATTAATGTCTACATAAAAATCCCTGACATTTTTTGAAGTACTAAGAATATGGAGTTGACAGGGAAATTATATTTCATTATAGGCTCTAATCTTCCATAGCGATTTTCTGCTATTTGACCACTTCTTCCTTTGTGACCTGACTTTATGTTGCACATACTGTCAATCATAGGAACCATGAGATTCATTTTACTTGTATGTGTCTATATCTGTATTTCCCTACTGGAAGAATAAGTTCCTTGTGATTCAACTGTGTCTTACTTTGTATTCCTAGTACAGATACTGAATAAACTGACTTTTGAATGAATTATTCCAGAACCTAACACAGATGGGAATGCATAGAAAATACCTCTCAAATTAATAATGAGTGAGTGAGAGAAAGATTGTTGATTATATCTTATAATTCCTGTTTCAAAATTCTGTTGTCTTTGTTGATAGGTATATACCACATATAAACCAAAGTATGCAGTCAATATCGAACTCATCCATGTTAACATAACCACAAGAGGTCTTTATATTAAATAAGTATTTTGAAGTCAAAAGGCTAAATCTAAATTTTAATCAATTATAAGCCATTAATTGCTGAATTTTACTTTATAGTCTAGTTTAAATATGTTGCATTCTTTACATAAATCACTTTACCATTTTCACATAGACTTTTTCAAAATTCTTTTAAATATTTTATTTTTTCTTTTTAAAAATAGTTCATACTTCATTATTATTTTAGGTGCTTGTTAAGAAAAGCACTAAACTTTTTGGTGTGTATTTTGCCACAATTTTGTTCTCATAGTGAATTTTTATCAGTGAGCTTAAACATGATTGGTAAAAAGACTGTAGCTCTCAGTTTTTTCTCTACTGAACCTTTACTACCTCCAAGTTGTCTCTATTCCTATGGCCAGGTGATTAGAACTTAAAATTTTTAACTAATAGATAAATTCACATTGGCTTCTTAATAATTAATTATTCATGTTATTAGTTTGTTTTAAACCTTACAGGATTTCAGGATATTGTTATAAATTGGTTTTCATTATTCCTTTAAATTTTTGCATTTTCAAGAATCATAGATATGAGCAAAGTTATGTAAATTATCAAGTTGAATTATATGCTGTTAAGGATGGTAAATTATATATATAATTTATTAGATGGATATAATATGTAATTTTCTAAAATACAATATATTTATTTTATATAGATTCTGTTTATATTGTGTATATAAATTTTGCGTACATGTATTAGTATAAGTCAGGCATATATTTATATATATAAATAAATATGTGCTAGGTTACTTTACAGAGAAAGCTGCTGACAAAAATGAAATGAAAATGAAAATCCCCAGAACATTGATTTTCTCTTACTTTGCACTACATCATTAAAGGAATTTGTAGTTTTTCTGTGACCAGGAAGGAAGGAAGGTGTGTTTAGTGATTAAACCTAAATCATAGTGAACATTCTTTGTATCTGTTAAAGACATGAATATGATAAAGCAAAAACTAGTTTGAAAAAAAAGTCCTTTTTTTTTTTATAACAGAGCACTCTGCTCAGCTCTGGCTTATGGTGATATAGAGGACTGAACCTGGGACTTTAGAGCCTCAGGCATGAGAGTCTCTTTGCATAACCATTATGATATCTACCTGCCTCCCGAAAAAGCACTTTTTGTGTAAAGCCATATTTTAAATCTTTTTATACCTTCTCAGATTACTGATACCCTAAGAGACTTACTGAATTTCAAGTTTAATTTTCTAAGATTTATTAATAAGAGTAATATTTATTCATGTAATAATTTGGATATTTTCTTACTTTATTGTCTGTAAAAATACCTTTGAGACTAAATGAGGATTTTACTATTCACTTCAACATGATAGTTTATTTATTAATTTATTCAACTGAATAAATTACAAATTCATAAATTTAGTTAGAAATTGTGCAAACTGTTGGGAAATTGTGAGGGTGTCATTGATCTTGGCAGGGCTTGACCTGAGGAGTGCATCTATGCTGTCAGACTCTCTACCGAGAGGTTAAGCAAGAAAGGACAGAAGTAACTTGAAAGGTTTGCCTAGTCTTATCAGACTCCCTGCCTCACAAAGAACCCTGCGTTCCTGATACTATGGCCTATCTACATAATCATTGTTTTGCCTGAAAGATCCTCACCCATTCCATTCCTTTGATCTATCTTCTTTCTACCCTCAAGACCCTCCCTGCCTCCAGGGTATTATTAATCCCACCAGTTAAAACCCTCGCAAAAGTTGTTAAGGAAGTTCCTACCTTTCTAGCTCACTTTTGCCTTTCTCCACCCCTTTCCTAGCCATTTCCGTTTCCAACTTGCCATGTCCAGGTCTGTCCTTTAAAAGCTTTTACCAGCTGGATTTGGGGAGGGGTATATTCCCCCTTTTACTTTTCAAAGTTGACGTGGGTCAGGGAATGGAAGTCAGCAGGATCAGAGGTGGAGGTTAAAAATGTACGTACTGTCAGAAAAATAGATTAAAGGACCCATGCATAGCCTTTAAAGGTAGAAGGAAAGTGTAAAGTTCTTTATACTGTGGGGAGTGAGTGGGGAGTTCAACGAAAAGAGGTGTCGGGGGCTGAGACCGCTCCTGTGGGGGGGTGTTAACCATTCCCATGCTTGTAATGCACAGAGATGTACCTGATCAAAATAGCAGGGGGGGGCAATCTCATCTCAGCCCACTGGAGATCTGTCTCCCAACATCCCACTTCAAAAAGGGCCTCAAAATCCCAGTTAGGCTGGTTCTGACTATTCCTGCAAGATTGCTGCTGGCACCCATTCCCGAAAATGGCTTTCCATCAAAGGAAGAATGGAGTCAGGAGGGTAGATCGAACCATGTGTCTCCAGTCATGGGGAGTGCCAAGGTTCTGGAGAAGGCTCTGCAAAATAGATCTGGTCCCTGGAGCATGAACTTCATCCTATTTAACCACCTGACGAAGACCCTTTAAATCTTGGGTCACAGCCCCATGGCCAGCAGGACTGGGGCCATTTTCTAAGTTAGAGTCACCACTCTCTACAGGAGACATGGGAGGGGGAGCCGAGGAGGGCCCAGGGAAAAGTTCCTCACTCTTCTTGGGAGAGGGCCCTGTGCATCTCGCAAGAGCTACAGTCACAGTCAAGAGGAACCAAGGTGTGGCTCAGATCAAAATGTCCCAGAGACAGAGAACCCATCTAGTGAAAAAGAAGTAGAAGATTTGGGAATCCTCTTGATAAGAAAGAAGATTTCCCATGACAGAGAGGTTTTAGGAAAATAAGAAGAGGGAGAAAAAGAAGCTCAGTGCCTTCATACACGTGGGGTTGCAGAGAGCCAAGTTGCCATGTACTTGCCAGTCCCATGTTAGGTGTCAGATGCCAGACTAGCATGGGGGTGCCTCTTCCCAGGCGCATACTCTCTAGTTTGGAGAGAACTCGACCAGAGCCAGCCTGGGCTGCTACTTACTCAACGACACGAGGGAGCTGACTCAGGAACAGACTCATGGTGGGGCAATGTAATGTCTTTATTGATCAGAGATCCAAAGCTTTTAAAGGACAGACCCGGACATGGCAAATCGGAAACAGAAATGGCTAGGAAAGGGGCGGAGAAAGGCAAAAATGGACTGGAAAGGTAGGAACTTCCTTAGCAACTGTTGCGAGGGTTTTAACTGGTTGGATTAATAATACCCTGGAGGCAGGGAGGGTCTTGAGGGTAGAAAGAAGATAGAACAAAGGAATGGAATGGGTGAGGATCTTTCAGGCAAAACAATGATTATGTAGATAGGCCATAGTATCAGGAATGCAGGGTGCTTTGTGAGGCTCCTCACAATTTCCCGACATCTCCCCCTTTCTTTTTATTTAATGGCCATAGTATCAGGAATGTGGGGTGCTTTGTGAGGCAGGGAGTCTGATAAGACGAGGGAAACCTTTCAAGTTACTCCTGTCCCTCCTTGCTCAACCTCTTAGTAGAGACAGAGAGACTGACAGGATAGATGCACTCCTCAGGTCAAGCCTTGCCAAGCTCAAGGACATCCTCACAATTTCCCAACATCTCCTCCTTTCTTTTTATCTAATGGCCATATTTAAATGGGTCAATGTCTGTAAAAGACTCCATTTATGTCAGGGGAATAACAGTGTATGGATGAACAGAAACCTTTTGGGCAGAAACCTGAATGATATTGTGCAGGTGTTTTTAAAAGAACTGGAATAAGACAGGGAGTGATAAGAGTAGCAAGAGCCAGCCTGAGGCTGAGGGGAGGCCTGCTGTGCCGAGAGGGCGGGGGCTGGTGGGCTGAGGGGTGTGGCCTGATGGTGAAGGGGTGGGGTGGGGCCTAACCACAAAGGGCTTGGCCTGCAGGCAAGGGGCTTGGCCTGAAGGTCCTGGCAGATGAAGGACATGTGACCTGTCAGGCAAGGGGCTCGGCCTGGAAGTGACGGGCTTGGCCTGCAGTTGAAGGGCTTGGCCTTAGGTCCTGGCAGGCGAAGGGCATGTGGCCTGCCAAGCGAGGGGATCGGCCTGGCAGGCAAAGGGGCTGGACCTGGAGGCACAGGGGCTGGGCCTGCCAGACGAAGGGGGCTCAGAGCCTGGCAGGCAGAGGGGCTTGTGACCTGCCAGCTGAAGCAAAGATCTGCTTTTTTACAAAGGGGCAGTCACTTGTATGTAGAATATAATTTTTATTAATCCTCATAGTGTATGGCATATCAAGGGATAGTGATAGATAATTCTAGACCAGTGCACATAGTTGTTATAATATCCTCATTCTTATTAGTAACAAAGTGAATGAGGAACATTTTTGTACAATCTATTTCATTCCACTTTCAAAAGAAGCTATCATGCAATTAATCACTGACTTTAATTCTGCTTACTTACTGTCAAAGTAATCTTAATGGTTTGAAGAACCCAGTACCTCTTAAATCTCCTTTGACTCTCCACTTTCTCTCCATTTTCATTACTAATAACCAACCCACTTCAAATCATTACTCTACTGATTACAACTGCATTCACTTTTGTTCTATTCAGTCCATTGTTTATTCAGCATTCAAGCCTATGTTTTAAAAGGACAAATGTGGTTCATATTCTCACTAATTTAAAACCATTAATTTCTGATTTTTACAAACAATTGTGTCCAAGGAATCTCTATCCTTTGGCCCTACTTTCATTCCATTCATTTCTCTTTCTCAGATTTTACCACCTTTGGAAGCATTTGTCTTTGTCATCTGGGACCTTTGTGCATGACATTTGGTCTAGCTGCAAAATACTCTGCCAATTCATTGTTCTTTCTTTTACCAATTGTCAACATTTTAAGCACAACTTCTCAGATTCACTTTCATTTCCTACAAGAAGTTTTTTCTCACTTTAAAAACTGGGCTATAATGTCCTACTACTTTTTCTTCTAACATGTTTGTTTCATAGTAAGTTGCACAGATTTAACTAAATATGTAATTATTGGAAATGTTTATCAAATTAATATTTAATTATTTAAAAGTTTTTGTTTCAAAACATTTTGTAGAGGATAATGATTTACAATACATGGAAACAATTTCTTATCTCCCTGTGATAGGTGTCTGCAAAACATTTTCACCCCTAGTCTAAGTTGTTTTCCATCATCTGCACCAGAATCCTAGTGCCTTCTCCGTGCTCCTCTGTCCCCTTCTACCCCAGAGTCCTTTGCTTTGTTACAATAGACCACACCCAGTCTAAATTTCACCTTATGTTTTCCCTTACTGTCCTTGATACTGAAGTTCCATTTGTGGCTGAAATTATCCAGTATTTAGCCTTATTTTTATGGATTATCTTACTCAACATGATATCTTCAAGTTTCATAAAAGACTTGGTAAAAGAGGTAGCTTCATATTTTTAACATCTGCATAGTATTCATATATATCTCACAACTTTCTTAGCTACTCATCTGTTATTGGACATCTGGGAACTCCCAAGTTTGGGATACAAATAGTGCTGCTATGAATATAAATGTGCAGACAGCTTTTTGAATAGATGTTTTTATTTCCTTTGGATAAACCCTCAGGACAGAAATTGCTGGGTCACAGGGTAGGTTCATTTCTAGTGCCCTGAGAAATCTCTAGACTATTTTTCATAGGAGTTGGACCAAACTGTATTCCCACCGTAGTGTAGAAGAGTTCATTTCCCTCCACATCTTCACTAGCATTTAGTTTCTGTCCTTTATATTGTATGACATTCTCACAGGTTTGAAGTATTATCTCAATGTTGTCTTTATTCACATTTCTCTTATAATCAGTGACTTTGAGCACTTACTTTGATTTCTTATGGTCTTCTGTATATTCTTTTTGGCGAACATTCTCTCCATGTTCTTTCCCATTTGTTTTATTTCCTGAGTTTAGTGATTATTTCCATATTTTGATTATTATTCCTTTATCTGGTATATGTTATGTAAAGATCACCCATTCTGTAGGGTAGCAAGCCACATACAATTATTTGTGTTGGCTTTTTGTAAATTTATTGTACGTTTTTAATCAAATATACTTTTTTATTTATTTTTTATTTAAGAAAGGATAAATTACAAAACCTTAGGGTAGGAGGGGTACAACTCCACACAATTCCCACCACCCAATCTCCATATCCCATCCCCTGATAGCTTTCCCATTCTCTATCCCTTTGGGAGCATGGACCCAGGGTCGTTGTGGGTTGCAGAAGGTGGAAGGTCTGGCTATCCTAGGTGGTTAACTTTCTATCAAATATACTTTTATTAGAGAAAATGGTGCATGTAACCATGCTACTCTTATTTTCCTCTGATATATGGCAACAGTTTTTTTTAGGATTTAAAAATTTATTTATTTTTGCCAATAGGGTTATCATTGTCTATTAGTGCCTTTACAATGACGCTACCATTTCTAGTGGACATTTTTTCTTTTTGTTTTCTTGTTTTATACAAGAAATAAAGAGAAATGGGGAAAAAGAGAAGGGAAGAGGGATGCCTGCAGTGCTGCTCCACTGTTTATGAAGCTGCCCACCCCTTCATGTGGGGAGCATATACTTGAATCTGGCTTTTTGCACACAGTAATGTGTGAGCTTTACTGGGGGTGCCACCACTGGCATCCATTACTACAATTTTAATTACTTCATGAAGAGAGTAAAATATATATAAAAAAATAATGATCGCCTCCCCAACTGGTCTCAGTTGTAAAAGGTAGAAGGAAATGATATTAACCAAGAAATTACCTGCTGGAAAATATCCAAATCAGTGGCTAGATGTAATGGTACAGATATCTAACTATCCAGTTTCTCACTAATCTTTGCAATAGTAATATCCAGGGAGGCTGGATGGTGGTGAACCTAGTACAGCATACGTTACAGTGCAAAAAGATCCAGGTTCAAGCCCCCAGTCTCTACCTTTAGAACAGGAAGCATCACAAGTGGTGAAGGAGAGCTTCAGCCCTTTCTGTTGCCCTCCTCTTTTCTCCTTTTTCTTTCTCTCCATTCCTCCCTTCTTTATCTTTCCCTTCCTATTCAATTTCATTCTATCTCTACCCCCAAAATAAATAAAACTATTTTTTAAAAGGAAATTCTCAGCTAAGGATGTTTTTGTTCATTTTTCCTATTCCTGTGGTTGTTCTAGTTCATGTTCTCCTTTTAATTTTTAATGAATTCTATAGGCTTTATCTTAACTGAAAGTCATTGACTCACCATAAAGACTATTTGATTTTCGTTATGTGAAGTAATTGTGTTTGAAGCTAAGACAACAGCAAAAAGTCATCTTTAATGTTAATATTATAGCAGCTTTATTTATTTGTTGGACTTGTGTAAATTAAATTTCAAGATTTCCTTAAATGCAATGAAGACCAAAAGGTCATTTGAAAAGGAAGACAGAAAAATTCAACTTATAAATATTATAAATTACTCTTCATTAAAGGAATAGATATCTACTTAATTACAAAAACAATATCAAATTATCTGGTAGAATGTAACTTAATTATTACCATGGTTTTGAATATTCATTATTATCTCCTTTAAGTTTAAAGAAAATAATTATCAAATCTCCTGCTATCTGAAAACTGAGTAAATAAACTGGATCATCAACTTGAAAACATTATCAGTATGTTTAAATGAAACCATAAAAAGAGTGAACATATGTGATAAAATAATACCTACATTAGTTTAATTGCAAAATTGGATGTCATACCTACCTTATTCCTATAATATATATATAGCTTATTGGCTAGAGACATACAAATCAAGGCAGTGGGGGAGACAGAGAGGGAGAGAGAGAGAGAGAGAGAGAGAGAGAGAGAGAGAGAGAGAGACACCTGCAACACTGATTCACTGCTCAAAGAGCTTTCACCCTGCAGGTGAGACCAGGGGCTTGAACCCTTTTCCTTGCTCATTGTAACATGTGTGTTTAACCAGGAGTGCCACTTCCCAGTCTGTATAATATTGTTAAATTATTAAAGAAACAAAATAAATACTCTTGAAAGTTCTTACATGCGATAGATTGTAGTATAATCCATATTTTCTATGTACTTGAAAAAAAGTTATCCTTCTATAAATGAGAAAAAATTTAAGAAACATCCTGAATTTATACCCTAATATTGAAGTAATGGAATAAAATATATCACATTCAACTTATTATTGAATAAAAATTATTCTTAGATGGAAATGAAACATTGTGGATATTTGTACTTTTTTGGTTGTAACTAAACTTTCTCTTTTTTCTAGTAAACACGATGAAAAAATATCTTTCTAAAGTATTACTCAAGTTTAGTTCATGTGAAAATTGCTTACCCTTGAAATCAATGATTGTTTGTAAACAGCTTATATTTTTCAGTTTACTCATGCAATGCCCCACATAGCCTTTCTTATCAGACAAGAAAAATACTAGACATCAACTATACATTTTATTATTCATCAGAATGACAAGAAATGTTTTCTAGAATAGCTATGGGAATTTGACAAAGACTAGATATGAAGTTGGAGGTTGGTATTTGGGCTGACTTGCCACTGTTTTTTTATTATTCTTTTTCATTTGAGACATTCAAAATAGCTATATGAATATAGATTATTCACATCTTGCCATTTTTGCTTTATGAATAGCTTGAAGTTGTCCTTCACTATCATAATGGGACATATAAGTAATGAACACTAAACACATGTACTGAAGTTATTGGTACACTGTTTTTAAAAATACTTTATATATTTTGTTGTTATTAATTTATAAAATAAATATTGACAAGACCATAGGATAAGGGTACAATTACACATAATTTCCAACATCTGAATTTCTATTTATCTATTTTAATGATAGATGATTATAGATAGATAAATATCAGAGCACTACTCCACTCTGGTTTATGGTGACATAAGGATTGAACCTGGGACCTCAAAGCCTCAGGCATAAACATTTTTTGCATGACCATTATGCTGTGTCCCAAGGGAGGTACTCAATGTTTATAGTAATTCAAAATGTCAGATTAAAAGACTATGAAGAGTTAATACATAATATTCTAACTCCTTAATATTCTTTGAAGTCAATATGACTATATAATTGACTATATATTATTTATATTTATATTTGAATATATATTGAATTAAATTATATATTATTTATACTTATATTATTTATATATAAACTTCAGAGAAATTCTATTGTTTAAAAGGCTATTGTGTCTCTTTGTGTTGCTAGATGTTTAAAAACATAAAGATATGGTTGTCAGTAATAGAATATTATTTTTAATAAAGCATAATCATAATTTAAATGTTGTATGAATGATGATACTCTGGATGTTACACCCATTATATTTATTAATAGGGGAAAACTGAAAGTGGATGAAACTGCAGAGGTAACATAGTGGTTATGCAGAAGGGTTTTCATTCTTGTGGCACTACAGGTTCCAAGTTCAAACTCCAGTACCACCAGAAGCCAGTGTTGAGCAGAGCTCTTTAAAAACAAAACAAAAAAGCAGTTGGGAGTGGGGGGTGGATGGAGATAGCATAATAGTTATGTAAAAGACTTTTCATGCCCTTGGCTCTGAAGTTCTAAGTTCAAACCCCAAACCACTTTAAGTCAGAGTTAAGCAGTGGTAAAAATAAATAAATAAAAACAAAAACATTTCTAGGGAACAGGTAGTGGCACACCTAGTTGAGTGCTCACATAGCAATGCACCCAGGTTCAAGCCCCCTGCAGGGGTGAAGCTTCTTAAGTGGTGAAAAAATGCTGCATTTCTCCCTTTCTCTCTCTTTCTCTCTCTCCTCTCTCCCCTCTCCCTCTCTGTCCTTCTCTCCTTCTCTCTGTCACTCTATCTCTCCCTTCCCTCTCAACTTCTCTCTGTCTTGATCCAAAATAAATGAGATATTTAAAAAAAAAAAGAGTGTGGAAGACCAGCATAATAGCTCACTTTGATACTGTGCTGCTTTGCCATGTGCAGGACCAAGGTTTGTTTCTAGCTCCCATCAAATTGAAGGAAGCTTTGGTGCTGTGGTCTCTTTCACTTTATCTTTCTGCCTCTGGAAAAAAAGAAGCACATGTGTGTGTGAATGACCTGGACTATTGTAGTACTTGATTTTTCATATGTAAAGCAGGTTTTAGATCATCTCTCTCCCAGATATTGATGGGGATATATCATGATTACTTTATAAAGTAAAAATAATATGTATGGAACATATACTATATATAGATATAATTCTATAATTAAAGTTATATAATTATATATAATAAAATTCTATATTAAAGTTAGTTCACTTGCCTTTCAATTAGTATGATTACAAATAAAAGCAAAACATTTTGTGAGGGAAATAAGATATTTAAGATTGGTGTCTAGATAAAACCTATAGCTATTAAGTAAGTAGTATCAGTTAACAAATGTGTAAATAGAAATGCATTTATTTAAAATTTGGGAAATATAGTATTTAACAAATAGTTTATGAAATAATTATGTTAAGTATGAAAATTGAGATTGTTGACATATAAAATGATTATCTGAGAGAAAGCTAATTAGCATGTCTATGTAAATCTTAGTATAAATGGCAAATAAAGGGAATGAAAAGAATATTATTTTTTCACACAGTGGAGTTTTCTGGGGGTAAACAAAATAGGGTCTTTTGAACTGAGATAATGTAAATTTGTTCTCAAATAGTACATTTCAAGTTCTTTTCCAAATTGAAAATAATTATTTATTTTGCCAATAATAACCTTAAAATGTGTCTAATAGTGGTCCAGAAGGTGGCACAGAGGATAAGGTTCCGAGGTCAATTCCTGACAGCACATGTACCAGAGTAATGTCTGGTTCTTTCTCTCTTTTTTCCTATCTTTCTCATTAAAAAATTTTTTAAAAATGTATTTACTAACTTGAGGTTTTTTGAGCCATTCAACAGACCTAAATTCAGCTTTATAACATACCTGTGATTCCCTTTACATCAAGAAAAATACTATATTTGTCTTTTAAAAATATTGATAGTTTTAGAGCCAATGATTTAGCTCACCTGTGAGCATATCTGTCTTGTCATAATCTCAACCCAGGTTTGAGTTGAGCCCCCAGTGCACTGGGGAAAGCGTTGGTGCTGGGATATCTCTCCCTCTCTCTTTTTTTTCACTTTCTTTATAGCTAAACAAGTAAACCTAGAGCAGTGAACTGCTGACAATGACAAAAAAGTAATTTAGTTTTATAACTTAACATTTTCACTTAAGGTTTCTTCAATACTATATAGCCATAGCTAAAACCCAACTACAAATTTTATTTGTAAAGAAAATTATATGATTCTAGATTATGTTTATGATTTATAGTTCAATGCATAGAGCAGTGTTTCTCAAAGCGTGTTACACCAGCAGTAATTGAGTTATTTGGACAGTTTGAGGTGTCAACAAATTACTGGTCCCCTCTAGTTCTAGTGCATTCTGAATATGTGTATAGTTTATATCTAGCACTTTAATGTTACATAGAAGCATACAGTAGTGTTATTAGCAGTGAACCAAAACTTGTAAAGCAAAATGCATTATGAGAGAAGTCCAGCAAGACTTCAAGAAACAGGCCCAAAGGGTTGAGAAGTTGTGTTAAGTTATTAATGTCACCAAAAAATTATTAGTTGACTTTCTTTGGAAACTTATTAAGTGATGAAAAAAATCAGAACTGAGTAGGAAATAATTGGAAGAACTAATGGATTTGGCGTGGAAATAAGTATTTGGTCCCAAATTTAGGAAGGAATTTCTTTACTTTTTTTAGATTTTATTTATTTATTAATGAGAAACGGGAGGAGAGAGAAAGAACTAGGCATCACCCTGGTACATGTGCTGCCAGGGACCGAACTCAGGACCCCATGCTTGAGAGTCCGATGCTTTATTTACTGTGCCACCTCCCGGATCTCTCTCTCTCTCTCTCTCTCTCTCTCTCTCTCTCTCTCTCTCTCTCCTCAATACCATATACATTGAAGAGGACAGATGTCTTGCTTGGGCTTTTTGGCAAGACAACTAATTTGAGGTTGCTTTTATCCCAATAAAGTGGTGGTTCTTGAATTTTAATTTATTTATTAATTCTTTGACTAATTATTGCATATTCCTGAGCCAATTTGTCAGAGGTTATAATTTAAGAATCTCAGGGTTGGGGGTGGGGTGGGATGGGTAGAGGCACACCCTGTTAAGTCTTTATAGTACCATACACAAGGACTCACACAAGGATCAGGTTTCAATCTTCTGCTCCCCACCTGCAAGACGGATGCTTCAGCAGTGGTGTTTGTCTCTCTCTTTCCCATTCCTCTCAATTTCCCTCTATTTTATCAAATAGAATAGAAAAAGAAAATGAAAAGGGGAAAAATAGCCTCCAGAAGAAGTGGATTCATAGTGTTGGACTGAGCCCCAGCAATGACACTGGAGGCAAAACAAACAAAACTCAGTGTCCATTCTTAAGAAAAATAGGGAAAAGAATTGTAGGGGGACTGGGAGGTGGCATACCTGGTTGAGTTACAATGCGCAAGGACCCAGATTCAAGCACCAGGTCTCCATCTGCAGGGGAAAAGTTTTGAGTGGTGAAGCAGTATTGCAGGTGTCTGTCTCATCCCTCTCTATTATCCCCTTTCCTCTTGATTTCTGGCTGTTTCTATTCAATAAATAAGTAAATAAAGATGATTTAAAAACTTAAATAAATAATTGTAGGTAATTCGGGGGCCTGGTGGTGGCACACCTGGTTGAGCACACGTTACAGTGCACCAGGACCCAGGTTCAAGACCCCATCCCCACGTGCAAGGAGGAAAGCTTCACAAGTGGTGAAGCAGTGCTGCAGGTCTCTCTCTCTCTCTTTCTCTCTCTTTCCCTATATACCCCTTCCTTTCAATTTCTGGCTGTCTATCCAATAAATTAATAAAGATAACTTAAAAAAAAAAGAACTGGGGGGCCAGGCAGTCACACTGGCTTAAGTGCACATAGTACAAAGTGCAAGGACTGACTTAAGGATCCCAATTTCAGCCCCCGGCTCTCCATCTGCAGGAGAGAATCACTTCACAAGTGGTGAAACAGTTCTGCAGGTGTCTTTCTCTCCCTCTCCTTATCTTCCCCTCCTCTCTCTGATTCCTTTCTGTCCTATCCAACAACAAAAATGGAAAAATGGCTGCCAGGAGCAGTGGATTTGTAGAGTTGGCTTGGAGCCCCAGTGATAATTCTGGAGGAAACAAACAAATCAGGGAGTATGGACCAAAGACATTTATGGGGTGCAGAATGTAGGAGGTCTGGCTTCTGTAATTGCTTGTCTGCTGGACATGGGTGTTGACTGGTTGATCCATTCTCCCAGCCAGTTTTTCAATCTTTCCCTAATGGGGTAGGGCTCTGGAGAGGCAAGGTTTCAGGATACATTGGTGAGGTCATCTGCCCAGGGAAGTCAGGTTGTATTCATGGAAGCATCTGCACCTTTGTGGCTGAAAAGCATTAAGGTACAAAGCAGGAAAAAATGTTTAATAATCAGGAACATAAAGGTAAGAGAATAACAGAAGAGATTTGGTGATCTGATTGATTTTTTATTGATCTGATAGTTCTTTCCTTATTGCTAATGGTGATTACAAAGCCACTCTCATAAAATTTTCTCTAACAGCTTGGCAATGGAGGCTACTTTTATGATCATTTTAAAGCTAGGAGAAATAATCGGTAATGAAGAGATATAATGCAAATTTGAAGCTATAATTACATCTACTGTGTTTACTAAATAGATCTGGCATGACTGATGGTAAATAGTAACTTGTGACTCAGAATAGTGGAGAAAGATATAAAAAAGAAAAATGAAATATATTAAGCTTCTACTTTAAAATGCAGGTGTTATTTAAATTAAATTATCTTATTTATGAAGCCATAGCTAAGTATAGTATATATGCCATGAAAGCAGTTGTACTATAGTAAGAAACAATAGTCGTAAGTATAATGGGAAAATGACAAAGATTTGATGGTGGTTTTATTTAATATTTCACTACTGTTTAGAATTCAAAAGGCTCAGGTGTAGATTTATAGTAAATGTGGTTTTATGACATACAATACTGGATATATTCTGGTAAAGTGGATAATGATCTCCTTTACAAATGCATAAGATTTTATTTAATTCATGGTGGATTTATCACTAAATTCAGTAGATGAAAAGAGAATAAGGAGATACAAAAAAATCAGGGATATCAGTTGACTTATCAAGTAATGATTCCATGTTCAAAATGAGTATGATTTGTCAGATGTGCTCAAAGTGTTAGGATGGATGATTAGTTTTTATAAGTAGTTATGGGATCGGAAGAAGCCACATCACCAAAACTTTCTTAATTCAGTAGGGGCCAGACTGAAATCAGGGTTTCCTATACAGTAAAGCAACAGCCTACCAAGTGATTTTGCCAGCTCAAATGACAATTAACTTTAAAGAAACATGACTGTGATCATTTTGTAATAATGACATCACTATTTCTGTTTTTTCTTTTCTTTTTTAAAATTTCTTTATTGAGGGATTAATGGTTTACAGTCAACAATAAAATACAATAGTTTGTACATGTGTAACATTTCTCAGTTTTCCACTTTTCCGTTCAACCCCCATTAGGTCCTCTTCTGCCAACATGTTCTAGGACCTGAACCCCTGCAGACCCAACACCCAGAGTCTTTTACTTTGGTGCAATACACCAACTCTAGTCCAAGTTTGGCTTTGTGTTTTCCCTTCTGTTCTTATTAATCAACTCTTATGAGAGAGATCATCCCTTATTCTTCCTTTTCTTTCAGGCTGATCTCACTTAACATGAATTGTTCAAGCTCCATCTAAGATAGGTGAAGCTGAATTCACTGTTTTTAATAGCTCAGTAGTATTCCATTGTGTATCTATACCACAACTTTCTCAGCCACTCATCTGTGTTGGACACCTGGGCTATTACATTTTGGCTATTACAAATTGTGCTGGTGTGAACTTAGATATACATATAGTTGTGTTTGGTTCTTTGGCATATATCCCCAGGAGAGGAATTGCAGGGCCATAGGATAGGTCCACTTCTAGCCTTCTGAAAGTTCTCCAGACTGCTCTCCACAGGGGTTGGACAAATTCTATTTTTTTCCAATTCAGTTTTGTTTCACTACCTAGTCCATACCACAATAAAACATATAAATATATGTGCAAGAGTGCTTAATAAGCTGACCAATCAAACCCCTAGGTCCCCACCTGCAGGGGAGTCGCTTCACAAGCGGTGAAGCAGGCCTACAGGTGTCTTTCTCTCCCACCCTCTGTTTTCCCCTCCTCTCTCCATTTCTCTCTATGCTAACAACGACAACATCAATAACTACAGCAATAATAACTACAACAACAGTATAAAAAAAAGGTAAAAACAAGGGCAACAAAAGTAAAAATAAATAAATATAAAAAAATTAAAAAAGAAAGCTGGCCAAATATGTTATAAATAGACTGTGTTTAATCAATTTATTACTTATTTTTTTAATTTAAGAAAGTATTAATTAACAAACCATAGGGTAGGAGGGGTACAATTCCACACAATTCCCACCACCCATTCTCCATATCCCACCCCCTCCCCTGATAGCTTTCCCATTCTCTATCCCTCTGGGAGCATGGACCCAGGGTCATTGTGGGTTGCAGAAGGTAGAAGGTCTGGCTTCTGTGATAGCTTCCCCGCTGAACATGGGCGTTGACTGGTTGGTCCATACTCCCAGTCTGCCTCTCTCTTTCCCTAGTAGGGTGGGTCTCTGGGGAAGCGGAGCTCCAGGACACATTGATGGGGTCTTCAGTCCAGGAAAGCCTGGCCAGCATCCTTATGACATATGGAACCTGGTGACTGAAAAGAGAGTTAACATATGAAGGCAAACAAGTTGTTGAGCAATCATGGACCCAAAGCTTGGAATAGTGGAGAGGAAGTGTTAGGGGGATACTCACTGCAAACTCTAGTATACTTGTGCTTTCAGGTATATATTTTGCAGTAGTTTACGAATACGTGTGAACATATGCTCTCTCTCACAGAAACTGGTTTATATCTAGGTTTTGGGACTTTGTTAGAAAGTGAACCACCTGAGATGAAATTAGAGTATACTATGAAAGTAAAGGTCTCACCCGTGTAATGAAGCTGAAGGGTTGTCATTCCACACGTGTAGTCTCTGGACACAGTCTGAAGTGAAGCATGTTGAGGTGGTAATCGTTGTGTTGGTTATGTTGTGATCGGCAGATGCAATATATTTTTTTAAATTTTTTATTAAAGAAAGGATTAATTAACAAAAATATAAGGTAGGAGGGGTACAACTCCACACAATTCCCACCACCCAATCTCCATAACCCACCCCCTCCCATGATAGCTTTCCCATTCTCTAGCCCTCTGGGAGCATGGACCCAGGGTCGTTGAGGGTTGCAGAAGGTAGAAGGTCTGGCTTCTGTAATTGCTTCCCCGCTGAACATGGGCGTTGACTGGTCAGTCCATACTCCCAGTCTGCCTCTCTCTTTCCCCAGTAAGGTGTGTCTCTGGGGAAGCTGAGCTCCAGGACACATTGATGGGGTCTTCAATCCAGGGAAGCCTGGCCAGCATCCTGGTGGCATCTGGAACCTGGTGATTGAAAAGAGAGTTAACATACAAAGCCAAACAAATTGTTGAGCAATCATGGATCCCAAGCTTGGAATAGTGGAGAGGAAGTGTTAGGGAGGTACTCACTGCAAACTCTAGTGTACTTCTGCTTTCAGGTATATATTTTGCAGTAGTTTACGGATACGTGTGAACATATGCTCTCTCTCACAGAAACTGGTGTATATCTAGGTTTTGGGACTTTGTTAGAAAGTGAACCACCTGAGATAGAATTAGAGTATACTATGGAAGGAAAGGTCTCACCCAAGTAATGAAGCTGAAGGGTTGTCATTCCACACGTGAAGTCTGAAGTGAAGCATGTTGAGGTGGCAATCATTGTGTTGGTTAGGTTGTGATCGGCAGATGCAATATTATTTGATATGGATTGGGAGAGGCATACGGGAAAGTGGGCCCTATCCAATGTCTTAATTTGCATTTCTCTGACAATCAGTGACCTAGAGCAGTTTTTCATATGTTTGTTAGCCTTTTGGATCTCCTCTGTAGTGAATGTTTTGTGCATATCCTCTGCCCATTTTTGGATGGGGTCATTTGCTTTTTTGGTGCTAAGTTTGCTGAGCTCTTTATAGATTTTGGTGATTAGTTTGGTGATTAGTTTTGGTGATTAGTTTCTTGTCTGATGTATGGCATGTGAAGATCTTCTCCCATTCTGTGAGGGGTCTCTTTGTTTGTTTAATAGTTTCTTTGAATGTGCAGAAGCTTTTCAATTTGATGTAGTCCCATTGGTTTGTTTCTACTTTAGTCTTCCTTGCATTTGGTTTTGATTCATCAAAGATGTCCTTGAGGTGTAGGTGGGAAAGTGTTTTACCAATGTTTTCCTCTAAGTATTTGATTGTTTCTGGTCTGACATCTAGGTCTTTCATCCATTTGGAGTTGATTTTTGTTTCTGATGAGATAAAGTGGTTCAATTTCATTCTTCTGCATGTTACAACCCAGTTTCCCAGCACCATTTATTGAAGAGAGCCTCCTTCTTCCATTTAATCCTTTGAGCCCCCTTATCAAAGATTAGATGTCCATAGGTGTGGGGATTTATTTCTGGGCTTTCAATTCTGTTCCACTGGTCTGTGTGCCTATTTTTGTTCCAGTACCATGCTGTTTTGATGATGATGGCTTTTTAATATAGTTTAAGGTCTGGGAGTGTGATGCTTCCATTTCTGTTTCTTTTCCTCAAGATAGTTTTGGCAATTCTAGGTGTTTTCAGGTTCCAGATAAATGATTGGAGTGTTTGTTCTATTCTCTTAAAGAAGCTTGGTGCAACTTTGATGGGTATTGCATTAAATTTGTATATGGCTCTGGGGAGAATATTCATTTTGATGATATTTATTCTTCCAAACCATGAGCATGGGATATCTTTCCATTTCTTGGTATCACTTTCTATTTCCTTGAGTAGCAACTCATAGTTTTCAGCATACAAGTCTTTCACTTCTTTGGTCAACTTTATTCCTAGGTATTTGATTGATTTTGCTGAAACAGTAAATGGGAGTGATTTCTGTATGCCTTCTTCTTCAGATTTAGTGTTTGCATAAAGAAATGCCACTGATTTTTGTACATTGATTTTGTAGCTTGATACCTTGCTATGTTGCGTAATAACTTCCAGTAATTTTCTTCTGGATTCTTTAGGTCTTTCTATGTGTACTATCATATCATCTGCAAATAGTGAGAGCTTGACTTCTTCCCTTCCAATCTGTATTCCTTTGATTTCTTTCTCTTGCCTGATTGCTATGGCTAGAACTTCCAATACTATGTTGAAGAGTAACGGTGACAGTGGACAGCCCTGTCTAGTCCCTGATCTGAGGGGGAATGCTTTCAGCTTCTGTCCATTGAGTATGATGTTGGCTGTAGGTTTGCTATATATAGGAATTTCCCATCTATTTCCATTTTTGTAGAGTTTTGAGCATGAATGGGTGTTGGATTTTGTCAAAGGCTTTCTCTGCGTCTATTGATATAATCATGTGGTTTTTGGCTTTGCTTTTATTGATGTGGTGAATGACATTGAGTGACTTAAAGATGTTGAACCAGCCTTGCATTCCTGGGATGAATCCCACCTGGTCGTGATGAACAATCTTTTTGATATGTTGCTGTATCCGGTTGGCCAAGATCTTGTTTAATATTTTGGCATCTATGTTCATCAGAGATATTGGTCTGTAGTTTTCCTTTTTTGTTCTGTCCCTATCAGCTTTTGGTATCAGGGTGATGTTGGCTTCATAGAAGGTGGAAAGGAGTATTCCTGTTTCTTCAATCTAATGGTAAAGCTTAAGAAGCATGGGTACTAACTGTTTCCTGAAAGTTTTGTAGAATTCATTTGTGAAGCCATCTGGTCCAGGACTTTTGTTATTGGGGAGGTTCTTAATAACGGTTTCAATTTCTTTGTCTGTGATTGGTGCATTTAGATTTTGTAGTTCTTCTTGTTTTAGTTTTGGAAGGGCATATGCTTCTAGGAATTGTTCCATTTCTTCCAGATTCTCTAGCTTGGTGGCGTATCTCTTTATAGAAGTTTTGCAGGTTTCTTTGGTGTCAGTTGTGATATCTCCTCCATCGTTTACAATTCTATTAATTTGAGTCTTCTCTCTTTTTTGTTTGGTTAGTCTGCTTAGGGGGTTGTCAATTTTGTTTAATCTTTCAAAGAACGAACATTTGGCTTCATTGATCTATTGTATGGTTCTTTTATTTTTGTTTTTGTTTATTTCTTCTTTAACTTTAGTTATTTCTGTCCTTCTGGTTGCTTTAGGGTTCCTTTGTTCCTCTTCCTCTAAGTCCTTGAGGTGTGCAGTAAGGTCGTTCATTTGAGCTTCTTCTTGGTGTTTTATATGTGATTGTATGGCTATAAGTTTCCCTCTCAGTACTGCTTTAGCTGTGTCCCAAATATTTTGATAGGTTGTGTCTTCATTTTCATTTGTTTCCAGGAACATTTGAATTTCCTGCTTGAGTGAATCTCTGACCCAGTGATTCTTAAGGAGTATGTTGCTTAGTTTCCAACTTCTGTGACTTTTAATCATTTTCTGTTTGTTGTTAAATGTTAGTTTTGCTCCACTGTGGTCTGAGAAGATACTTGGGATGATTTCAATGTTCTTGAATTTATTGATGCTGTCTTTGTGGCCTAACATGTGGTCTATCCTTGAGTATGTGTTATGTGGATTTGAAAAGAAGGTGTATTCCAGTTTTTTGGGCTGAAGGACTCTGAAAATGTCCAAGAGGTCTAGTCTGTCAATCTCTTCATTCAATTCTCTTGTATCTTTATTGGTTCTCTGCTTTGTTGATCTGTCTAAGTGTGAGAGTGGGGTATTGAAGTCTCCCACTATTACTATTGATGTATTTTTGAAATTCTTTCAGTAAGTGCTTGTCCTATTTAGATGGTCCCTCATTGGGTGCACAGATGTTAATGATTGTTAAGTCTTCTTGGCTGATTGATCCTCTAATCATTATGTAATGTCCTTGCCTATCTTTTATTACTTTATTTAATTTAAAATCTGTCGTGTCTGAGATGAGAATGGCTGTTCCTGCCCTTTTTTGTGGTCTGTTAGCCTGTATGATAGTTTTCCATCCTTTCACTTTAAGTCTGTGTTTATCTTGTTGTGACAGATGGGATTCTTGCAAGCAGCATATGGTTGGATTATGTTTTCTGATCCATCCCCAAACTCTGTGCCTTTTGATGGGTGAGTTTAAGCCATTGACATTTATTGATATTATGGATTTAATGTATTGTAGTGCCATTGTTCAAAAAAAATTTTTTTTGTTTCCTCTGTTATATTGCCAGTACTGTAGTGATGTTCTTGTTTATAAGAAGTCTTTTAGAACCTCTTTCAGGGCCGGTTTGGTGATGGTTGCCTCCTTTAACTGTTGTTTGTCTAAGAAGGTTTTGATCCCTCCCTCTAGTTTGAATGAAAGTCTAGCAGAATAGATTATCCTTGGTTGAAACCCTTTTTCATTCAGGGTTCAATAGATATCTTGCCATTCTTCTGGCTTTTAGAGTTTGAGTGGAGAAGTCTGCAGATAATCTTATGGGTTTTCCCTTGTATGTGACTTTTTGTTTCTCTCTTTCAGCCTTTAGGATCCTTTTTTTCATCCTTCTTCTCATTGTGACTATGATGTGTCTTGGTGTCTTCAGGTCTGTGTTAATTCTGTTTGCTACTCTCTGGGCTCCCTTGAATCTTGATGTCCTTTCTGTTATTCAGGTGTGGGAAGTTTCTTCTATTATTTCCTGTAGAATGTTTGCTTCCCCTTCCTCTCTTTCTCCCTCTGGCAGGCCAATTACACGAATGTTACTTCTTTTGTGATCATCCCATATGTCTCTGTTTTTGTTTTCAGTGTCTCTCAATCTCTTTTTAAGCTCTTTCACCTCTTTCTTAGTTTTCTCTAACTCATCCTCTGTCTGACCAATTCTGTTTTCTGCTTCTGTTAGTCTGCTTTCCCTTGCCTCGGCTTATTTCTTCATTACAGCTATTTCAGCTTTCAGTTCTCTAATTGCCTCAAGAGAATCAGTATTTTCCTTGTGGGTCTCAACTGTTGTTTCCGTAATACTGCCATTCCTTTCCTCCAATGTTGTTTTCATTTCGTTTCCAGAAGATGTGATTAGAGCTCAAGCCACTAGAAGCTTCTCAGTCCGCCATCTTACGGGAACCCCCCCTCCAATTTATTACTTCTTGACCTTTGACCTTAGTAGCTACAAGTTAAATGAAATTGAATAATAGAAAATGCCACATATTGCGCTGTGGGACTTCTCATAGCAAGGGAAAATAGAAAAATGATAATTTCAAAAACTTGGAAACTATGTGTTGACAGCTTCTTTCAATAAAATTATAGTATATATTCCATGTAAAATTAGTAAAATTAGGGTGTTGGGTGGTAGTGCAACGGGTTAAGCGCACATAGTATGAAGCACAAGGACCGGCATAAAGATCCCGATTTGAGCCCCCAGATCCCCACCTGCAGGGGGTTCACTTCACAAGCAGTGAAGCAGGTCTGCCAGTGTCTTTCTCTCCCCTCTCTGTCCTCCCCTCCTCTCTCATTTTCTCTCTGTCTTGTCCAACAACAACAGCCACAATAACAACAATGATAAAACACGGGCAAAAAAAGGGGGGAAAATAGCCTCCAGGAGCAGTGGATTCATATTGCAGACATCGAGCCCCATAAATAACCCTGGAGGCAAAAAGAAAAGAAATGGTAAAATTAAATTCTTTTGTGTTGTAGCATATTGCCTTAGTAGTGCTTTTTGTACTCTACTTTAGTAATTTTAAAGCATTAACCTGTTTCAGATGTAACTGGAGTGCTAGCTATACGTCACCAGTTTCTGATTAAGTAGATCTAGGATAGTGTTACTCCTCTCTCTTTTAAAAAAATCTATTTATTTATTTATTTATTATTGGATAGAGACAGAAATTGAGAATAGTAGAGGTGGTAGAGAAGGAAAGAAACAGAGAGACACCTGCAGCCCTGCTTCACCACTTGTGAAGCTTTTCCCATGCTTGAACCTGGGTCCTTGTGCATTGTAATGTCTGTGCTTAACCAGGTGTATCACCACCTGGCTCCTGGATAGTGTTACTTCTCTAACCAGTTTGTGGTTAATACTACTGCTGCTGGTCTAATAATCATGCTTGGCCAACTAACATCTTAGTTAATCAGAAGTAAATTGGAAACCTATAAAAAGCAGTTTCCTCAATTGTATAATAAATGTATTTATTATGAATTCTCACCTTTAAAACACTTAATGTGAAAAAATCTTTGACTTTTGCATAAATTACTAAAAAATATTTTTGTTCTTTCATTTGACAACTAAGACTTCTTACATAAGTCTGAGGATATTGTCTTGACTGGCTAACGAAAAAAACTAGTTCTCTTACCTGTATTACGGGTAAGTAGTAGATTTTCTGAATGCTAATTAGGCCCTCATTGAAGCATATGTACACTTTCTGTTGTATCATGTTTTCACTATCAAAGCTATCAATGCTTTTGGCCAATGTATATCTTTAGATTTCTGTCCTTGACAAACAGGAGACTGGTGTATGATTCAAATAGTGCTCACGAGGAACAGGAAACATTCCATTTCAAGTCTCCAAATGACTCAACATTTTGTTCCTGAGGTTTAAATTTAATGGTCTTAATACTTCCTGACTCATCAGTCTTGTTAGCATTTTTACTTTCTTTACAATTAAATTAAAGGTTGGCGTCAGAGGAACTGGGGATCTGTGTGCATCTCCCCTCTATGGAAAAGAGAGATGACTGTTCATTAAACTGAGCTGAATTCTGCTTCAGTGGAGAAGAAAAAAATAAGGGAAAAGCACTTTTGCAAACTGAGAAACATTCTGTGACACTTGGTGCATTGAGGACTAACATAATAAGGATGCCATTTTTTTTTTAAGGAAGAACAAAGGTGTTTTACTCTAAATCACTTGTTTTACTGACCTATTTTGGAGGTTTAATGAATTATCTGATGATTTTCTTATATTTAGAATTATAGTAAATATTCTTAGCATACTGTTTCCCTGGCTAAAGTTATAATGTACTTTTCCCAAACATTCAAGTGTTGTCTATGGATGGAAATCAATTTTATTCAATGCAAATTTTTAGCAAAACACATTTATTGTTTTCCTTAGCAGAACAGGAACAGTAGGACCCTGATTAGGGTGTCTCTCCTTGTTTTAACATCTTGTGCTCTATCAACTGAGTTACATTACCTAATACAGACATAGTTTCTTTTTATTATTTTGATGTAGGACTTAGGATTTAACTATTGCAGTAGAGTTTTAGACTTCATCATTTTTTTATTTGTGTCACTGTGCCTTGGCACACATATAAATGCACACACATATCATTGTTTCTATGAAGCAAATGGACTGGCAGTGTAATTCTTTAAAAAAACCATTTTGTTTTCTTTCTTTGGTTATATGTTATTACTTTAAATAATCTCATCTGTATTTTAGTTCCACTGAGTGAGCTACTTAAAATTCTGTAGAAAACATTACCAGGTTATTGAATACCTAGGCTCTGGAAACAAATCTCTGTTCAAATTCTGACACCGTCATTTGCTAATATGTGCAGTGAAGAAGGTTAACATGATTAACATTTTTTGTTATTGTCTTCTTCATTTGTAGTGAAAGCAGTAGAGTTTCATTATAGTTTTCTGATGAAGATTAAATTATATCTTGCATATAAGACTCCTAGCACACAGTGTGTTCATAACAATTATTAATTACTATCTCAACTATTTAATTGTATGTTATTGTTAAATGGTATGTTATTGATATTTTTATTTGTAAAATTGTACTGTCAACTTTCCATGCAGTGCTTCATGATTATTTGGATATAAGAACATAGGACTTTAGATTTTTATTTAATTAATTTTAATTTTTCTTACAATCTTTATTTATTTATTGGATAGAGACAGCCAGAAATTGAGACGGAAGGGGTTGATAGAGAGGGAGAGGGACGGACACCTGCTGCTCTGGTTCACCACTCGCAAAGCTTTCCCTCAGCAGTTGAGGAACAGGGGTTTGAACCTGAGTCCATGCACATTGTAACACATGTGCTCAACCATGTGTGCCACCATCTGTCCCAAATTATTTTTTTTTAATGAGAGATAGATACAAAGAGAGAGACAACGAGGGAAGGAGAGAAAAATACCAGAGCACTGGTCATCTCTCTCTCTCTTTTTTAATAAAATGGAAGTATTGTCAAGACCATAGGAAAAGAGGGGTATAATTCCACACAATTTCCACCACCAGGTCTAGTTATCCAGTACCCCCTCCCTTGATAGCTTTCATATTATTTATCCCTCTGGGATTATGGACCCAGAATCTAGTTATGGGGTGCAGAAAGTGGGAGATCTGGCTTCTGTAGTTGCTTCCCCACTGAAGATGGGTGTTGACAGGTCGATCCATACTTGTTGTTTTCGCCGGGCTGGCTTCACAGGCAGGAGACAGAGATGACCAGAAACTCATGGCTGAGCTGAGAACGCAGTTTAATCTTTATTCACAAGCGGGCAAGCAGTCTAACAACCTATTCACAACACAATGGGCTCCTCCATCTCTCTCCTCCTGCGGCAGCTTCTGGAACCAAGGAAGGATGTATGATGAGGGCGGGGAGAAGAGAGAAGCGCGAAAAGGCAAGGACTAAACCAAAATCTTCCAGAGGCAGGGGGAGTGAGACCAAACCAATGTAACAGAATGACCATGTAAATAGACCACAACATCAAGCAATGTAACAGAAGGGGTCCCAGAAGCAGAACTAGAAGTTTACCAACACATACTCCCATACTCTGGTTTATGGTGTGCTGGGGATTGAATCTGGGACCTCAGAACCTCAGCAATGAAAGTCTTTTGCCAGAACCATGATGCTGTCTCCCTGGCCTTTGGTTTTAGACTCTTAATGTATTATGTGACATAGGTATTACTATGGCTATTGAAAATTGGAATAGTTCATCTGATGTAATTTTATTTTTTTTTAAAGTTTTAATATTTATTTTTATGATTATAAAGGGAATTAATGGTTTACAGTATAGTCTTTAACACATAGGCAAAACCTCTCATCTCATTGGTGTCTAGGAGACACAACATAATCCCAGTGTCCCTTCATCCTGCCCCTTAGCCTCCTTCTCCATTGTACTGTGGTGCAACATGGCACACCTAGTCCAAGTTTTACCTCATGTTTTCTCTTACTGTTCTTTGTTCTTAAATTCAACTCATAGGTTAGATAATTTGGTATTGGTATTTCTCTTTCTGGTTTGTCTCACTAAACATGATGCCTTCAAGTTCTAACCATGGTAATGTAAAGGAGAGGACCTCATTATTTTTAACAGCTGCATAGTACTACAGTATGTATATGTTGCCATAACCTCCTTAGTCATTCAGCTCTCATTGCTCATTACTGGGTCATAGGGTAAGTCCATTTCTAGAGTTCAGATGAATCTCTAGACTGTTGTCCATAACTTTTGGACCAACTTATATTCCCACCAGAAATGTAGGAGAATTTCTTTCCCTCCACAGCCTCTTCAATAGCTGTTGTCTCTGTCTTTACTGATGTGTGACCTTATACGTGTAAAGAGGGGTAAGAAAATAGTCTAAGTCATTCACTAAATAAAATTTCACAGTTATCGGTCATACATTTACAGGATATTTAATGAACTGTAAAAAAAAAAAATCCTGGGAGCTGGATGGTAGCACAGTGAGTTAAGCACACATTGCGCAAAGTGCAAGGGCCAGCGTGAGGATCCGGGTTTGAGACCCTGGCTCCCCACCTGTGGGGGGGGTTGCTTCACAGTCGGTGAAGCAGACCTGTAGGCATATATCTTTCTCTCCCCCTCTTTCTCTTTCTGTCTTCCCACCCTCTATTTCTTTCTGTCCTATCCAAAACAACAATAATAATAACAACAACAATAATGAAGGCAACAAAAGGGAAAAAATAGCCTCCAGGAGCAGTTGATTCATAGTGCAGGCACTGAGCCCTAAGAATAACCCTGGAGGCAAAAAAAATAAATAACTTTAAAGCTGTTTTCCTAAATAAACATGATGGTAAATCTAATGGTATCTGCATTATTGTATGTTTTCCCATGGAGATTTTTTTTTAGGTTGATAGCTAAGGCTTAGTGGCTAAACCATTCCTATTTTCCTATTTTTTTCATAAAGAGTGAGAAATGGAGAGAGATAGAGTGGGAAAGAGTGGGGTCCGGACAGTAGCAAATCCTGGTTAAGCACACATATTACAGAATGTGAGAATACAGGTTCAAGCCCCTGGTCCCCACCTGTAGGGAGAAAGCTTCATGAGTGGGGAAGCTGTGTTACAGGTGTCTCTCTCCCTTTATCTCCCCTCCCCTCTCAATTTCTCTCTCTCTATATCCAATAGTAAATAAATAAAATATTTTTTAAAAAGAAAGATAAAGAGAGAGAGAAAGAGAAGGGAAGACACCCATAGCGCATGAAGCTTTCCCCCTGTAATTGGGAACTGGGGCTTGAACCCAGGTCCCTGCACTTTGTGTCATGTGCAATCTGCTTGATAAGCCCTCCACCATACCCATCATAGAGGAACTTAATTGTGTGGGCTTTTAGCCTGAATTTCTACCTAACTTGCTTTATGCCCTTGAAATAAATTACTTGCACGTGATAAGCATCTTCTCCTTTAGCTTTAAAATGGGGATAATACTATTGGTGATTTCAGAGAGGAGTTGTGATGAGCAAATGAAAATACAGATCAAATTCTAAGCACAATGTATTGCTCAAAATAAGTGCTCCATAAAGATTATTTGTAAATATCTTTGTTACTGCTGAATTCCTAGTGTTTTATTGTTCATAATGCAGTTCTCTCCACCTAGGAGCAAGGAGTGCTACTGTTAGTCATGAAGCATAATTAAACTACAAATCTTGCTCTCAAGGTGACTTATAATGTAATGAAGGAGAAATGACAAATCTAGAAATAATTATGAGGAAGAATTGTGATTAATTGCTTGAGAAGATAAAATGTGTGACACATGTATGAAGAATGGAGAAATAATATTCATCATCTGAGCTCTGATATCAGACTGATGGTGGCAAGCAAAGACTCTATTTAAAGTATTTAAGAATGAGTCTCATTTTGACAGAGGAGATAAAGGTATTCCAGGAAAAAATGAGAAAAATGACTAAGAAGAGGAAGAGTGAGAGTACTTAAATAAAATAGCTTTAGATTTAGTCCAAATGTCACTGTGCTGTTCTGTTAGTTTTAACATTTTTGCCACCCACATCTCTTAAGTAACTCACTGTTAATAGAAATTCTCATAACCATCAGCAACATACATTTTAAGTTGACATATGTAATTTTTATATTTTCATTTATTTAACTTTATATTATATATGAAATATAGTTACTATTATATGCTTATATAATGGTTATATCCACTGTTTAAACAGGTACATAAAATGGGGTTAAAAGAACATAACAAAAGTACTGGACTGAAAATATTATGTAATCGGCATCATATGTCTTTGTGACTTGGACATAATGCCTGATAGATATAGTTGGCTTTGCAGACATCAAATATTAGGATGCCATAAAACAGTTTGATTCCTTGAATGCAATCCTGTGATCCACTCTGGAAAAAGACTAGAGATTTGACAATACTAAAAATGTCAAGATATCTTAGGTAGGGAAACCCTGGACAAAAGATAAAAACCATTTTTTCTTTTTTTTTTTGAAGTAACCTAACAGAAAAGAAATACAAAGCACAAGGAAGAGAATGAGGAGGAAAAAACTATAGTTTTTGTAGTCCTGTCCCTGTAGTTGTGCTGTTACATTACCATGGTCATCTAAAAAAATTACCTCCAAACTGACAAATTCTAATAAGTGTTAATGTCATTAAAATTAATATGAACAATTATGATGATAGTAATTATTGATAGTAAATATTGGTGAGTAGATGACTGATAACTACATTGGATATAGTATATACTTTCAGCACAGTAGATTTTAAAAAACAATTTCATAAAGAAGTTGAAAACACAAATTAAAAATTCATAATTTAAAGTTCTATGTGTCATAAAAATATAACCATTTTATTGAGATGGATGGTGGCACACCAATTAAACTCACATATGACCATGACAAGAACCCGAGTTCAAGCCCTGGTTTCCCACCTGTGGGAGGTAGATGGGGAGGGAACGCTTCACAAATAGTGAAGTAAGTCTGCAGGTGTCTATCTTTCTCTCTCCAGATCTATCTCCTCACCTCCCTCAGTTTATCTTTATCTTGTTAAAAATAGAAAGATAAAAAAAGGCCATTGGGAGCTGTGGATTCGTAGTGTTGCTGTTAAACCACAGTGATAACCCTGATGGCAATAAAAAAAAAAACATAACCATTTAATTATTATAGACTGCTATTCTAATTGAGGAGTGAATGTATATTCTATGAAAATGTTACCAATCCTTACCAATCCTTACCATTTCCTGTTAAGAATTGTGATGAGACTGAGATTTATCCCTATTTGCAAACTAACAGTTTAACCTGCCACTGGCTTGTGATTACTGGTAGAAGAAAGAGACCTGGATCAGAGACAGTAAGCCTTATTACTTATGACAGCAGCATTTCACAAAAACCCAGTTCCCTCCATGTGGCATGAAGGTCAGATAACATATATTTGCATATAGGAGAAGAACCCTGTAATTAGTGAAAGCAATCTTGTTTTTATTTATCTTTTGCTCTGGAGGTAGACACTAATTTATCTCCCAAGGCCATTCCCTATGCATCGTATTTAAAAATATAATTTAAGACACAGTGCTTCTGTTCTGTAAGGTTTACAAAATCCGAGAGACCAGTGGAGAATGTTTCCTAACACGTCCCATTCCCATAAGTGTATTTTTGGAAATATGGTTTCACCCATTTCAGCTTTGCCCTTAATTCCCTTATTCTGACTTAGATGCACATTTGCTTCCATGGGGCAACTCCACCTGCACTATAGGCATACTGAGATCTCCCAGGCTGAAATTGGTTGGAAATGATCTAAAAACTGGGCATGAGGGAATATGGCTATTTCTAAAAAGGTGTTCTAAACAGTCCTCTAGCGCTCTACTGCACCCTGTTGTGCTATATCAAACCAAATTAAATACACCTCCCATACATACTTCTCTTCTTGTAAATGCAAAGTGAGTGCTAAATAGGTGTGGGTCATTTAGCTCTTGTTGAAACTAGAACAGCTTTCCCAGGAGCCTGCAGTGATTATAGCCTCAATCAGTGTGCTTGGAATTTTTCTCCTTCTATAGTGTTCCTCTGTGTCTTTACAATAAGATTCCACTCCTTTAAGCATTCTTTGCATGTCTTTTCCTTTGTGACTCTAAGGAATTTGACTGGCAGCATAGCACTATATTTATCATCCTAATTTTAAAAGCATTTAATTACAAATAATTACTACCAATGTGACTTTTTTCCCTAGTGCACATTAAAAACTTTGAATCCCATTTTCTGTAATAATTTATGTCAATCTAGAGGGGCACAGAAAAATTAATTATCTATAACTTCTCAAAGTAGAAATGATGAAATTATTGAAGTTAAACAGAAATCTAGCATAGAATAGAACTGAACTAAGTAGGAAGTATGAAGAGAGGTGACTTTTTTTGTAAAAATGGAAAGTGTTTGGTAATATAGTTAAGTTAAAGTAATATAATTTAATCAGTATTTTAGATCATACTTCCAAAAATACTGTTTCCCCGTGAAATTTCAGTTTTTATTACTTGTGAAGTCCTACAACTATAATGCTTTTTTTTTTCTTTTTCCTTTTTTTTCTTCCCTCCAGGGTTATTGCTCGGCTCGGTGCCTGCACCATGAATCCACCGCTCCTGGAGGCCATTTTTCCCCTTTTTGTTGCCCTTGTTGTTGTAGCCTCGTTGTGGTTATTATTATTGCCATTATTGATGTTGTTCGTTGTTGGATAGGACAGAGAGAAATGGAGAGAGGAGGGGAAGACAGAGAGGGGGAGAGAAAGATAGACACCTGCAGACCTGCTTCACCACCTGTGTGAAGCGACTCCCCTGCAGGTGGGGAGCCAGGGGCTCAAACCAGTATCCTTAAGCCAGTCCCTGCGCTTTGTGCCACATGCACTTAACCCACTGCGCCACCGCCCGACACCCAACTATAATGCTTTTACTATATAGCTGAGCCACAACAAGGTCAGCTGAGAAAGCAAGTGTGTGTGCGTGCGTGCGTGTGTGTGCGTGCGTGCGTGTGTGTGTTTCCTTCCCACTTTGGTCCTTTCAAGAACCAATTGGGTTTAGATGGTCTATATTTTTCATTTGCCCAGTAAGTTCACTTCTTACAAATTTCTTTACAAAACTTCTAGTAAGGATATATAAGTCATGCTTGTGCCTTTTCTGATGTACTATCATGTAAAGGTCATGGTTTGGGAGCTCAACCACACTTACACTTGATAAACTCTGCTGGTGTTAACTTTAGATAATCTTTGGCAAAATATTTAACTTCTTTGAGGCTCATTTGTATTATCTTTAATATAGCAATAATAATACTTATTTTATTATTTTCTAGTGTGGGCAGTATGTTGTTATTTATATTAAAAAAGAAACCTGATCTGTGTCTAAATTCTACAAAGATTAGTTTAATTTTTCCTTTCCTTTTTCATTATTCCTTAATGTTCCCTTATTACCTTAATACGTATGTTAGTGTTCCAATGATGTACATTTTTGTAAGAATTTATTCATATGCATTGTTTTAAAAATAAATTTATTGGGAGTCAGGCAGTAACACAGTGGGTTAAGCGCAGGTGGCACAAAGCACAAGGACCAGCGGAAGGGTCCCAGTTCGACCCCTGGCTTCCCACCTGCAGGGGAGTTGCTTCACAAGTGGTGAAGCAGGTCTGCAGGTGTCTATCTTTCTCTCTCCCTCTCTGACTTCCCCTCCTCTCTCCATTTCTCTCTGTCCTATCCAACAACAACATCAATAACTACAACAATAAAACAACAAAGGCAACAAAATGGAATAAATAAATAAATAAAAATAAATTTATTAAATATAATTTCTACTTTTCAATTAATTCGGCCTCTTCCATTTGAGAAATTAGAATTATTTAATTACTGTATATAAAAAAACTAGGAAAAAAAGAGGAAAATCAAATTGTATTTTTTCTCTTCACTGTTTCTACTATAACTGCTCTTTTTTTTTTCTTTAGGTCATCTGTGGTCCAATAGAGACACAGTGGGAGAGAGAGAGAGAGAGTGAGGAAAAGAAACCACAACACCAAAGCTTCCTCAATGCAGTGGGGCCAGCTTAGAGCTTAAGTTGCACACATGGCTAAAGAGTGCACTATCCAAGTGAGTTATTTTGCTGTCCCCATATATATAGCTTTGCAATAGAGATTATATTTATATATAATGTTATAAATTTCTTTGAATCATGCAGAAGTTGTCTAGGGATATGTGTGGCTCATATTGCCTTATTTGTACTCTGGCATTATCATATTTGCATATTAGGGAATGTGTTTTTAAAATTTTTTTATTATTTTTATTTATTGGATAGAGACATTCAGAAATCCAGAGGGAAGGGGGTAATAGAGAGGGAGAAACAGAGAGACAACTGCAACCCTGCTTTACCACTTGCAAAGCTTTCTCCCTGAAGGTGGGGACCAGGGGCTTGAATCGGGGTTCTTGTGAACTGTAATATGTGTTCTCAACCAAGTGAGCCACCACCCAACCCTGGAATGTGTCTTCAAAACACTAGATTTTTATACAACTATTATAGTACTGCTGATAATGATATGTTGCAGATACATACATTAGTATAAATGTCATGGTAGGCCTTAGATTAAGAGGTAAGTAATTAAAGTTCAGCAGATCACCTCTGAATATTTACTACCATTCATTGCCCATTTGAACTTAGGCATCTCAACTCTCCCAGTCTCAGTTTTCCCGTCTTCAAATTGTTTCTATTACTTTCTAGTTCATCATGTCATTGAAGGATGATATAATATATTTTTATTTTAATTAATTTATTTATAAAATGGAAACACTGACAAGATCATAGTATAAGAGGGGTACGATTCCCACCACCAGAGCTCTGTATCTCATCCCCTACCTATTCTTTAAGTTTTCCTATTCTTTAACCCTCTGGGAGTATGCACCCAGGGTCATTAAAGGGTGCAGAAGGTGGGAGGTCTGGCTTCTGTAATTGCTTCCCCAGCTGAACATGGGTGTTGGCAGGTCAATCCATACTCCCAGCCTGTCTCTCTCTTTCTCTAATGGAGCAGGGCTCTGAGGAAGCAGAACTCCAGGATACATTGGTGGAGTCATCTGTCCAGGGAAGTCTGTTTGGCATCATGGTAGCATCTGGAACCTGGTGGTTGAAAAACTAGTTAACATATAAAGCAGAAGAAATTGTTGATTAATCATGAGCCTAAAGGCTGGAATATTGCAGATGAAGATTTGGAGTCTCCGTTCTGGAAATAGCTAGTAGGTCTATTTTAGGTATATTCCAAAGGGTCCATGACTTTATTAGTTTTTGCTTGAGCCTGACATCTGATATGCAGGTGGACCAGGTTATTGTCTGGTAAGATGATGTCATGGCTGGAAAAAGGGCTAGAAAGCTGGATCAGGGAAGAGAGTAGTTCCCAAATATAGAAAAAGTGTATAAATATTGTTGACTGTAAACCCCATCTATTTGATCTGGGGCCCATATCCAACATAGGAGCCTATATAACCTCTACATCCCTATAGGTCCAAACTTCTATTTGTGGTCATCAGTAGGAAAATTCCAAGTTGCACCAATTTCAGGACCCATCTTCTTCAGGTGGTAGATAGAATATGTTATCCAACCTCCCTTTGGAGGATGGCACATCCTCTACCATTGTTGATCCACGTTGAGGGCAAGGTCTTATGGGGGCCCCCAAAGGGGGTCTAATTATGCTATTCCTGATGGAGATGACCAGTGATAATGGCGAGAGGGATCTATTCGAGGTCTAGGCTCATCGTGTTTGTGTGGGAATCCCAGGACTCCCTGACTAGGGCCCCAGCTGATGGGGTGGCCTGATAGTGACTAAAGAGTCATCGTTAAAGTATGCCAGTCTCTTGCCTTTATTCAGCTTTTGCAGCCCTTACTTTGATAAGTTTAGCTTTGGGGTGACTGAGGGAAGTGTAATAGGAAGTAGATAAGGAGGGTACCTAGGTCTAAGTAGAAACTATTTCATTAGGTACTTTAAGGTGTCTTTTTAGGTGAGATAATATATTTTAAGTGTGATACTTAATCACTGGTACTTAATACATATGGAATAAATGGTAACTCTTACTCAGAGAATATGTTTATGTATTTAGAATGATATAGGGAATACAGACACATACACAATTTCCTGTGATATGTAGCTAGATATAAAATTTGTCATAATATTGTTTTAAAAAGTATAAGAACATAAAAATTTGTTTTAAATAGGTTTTCCTGTTTGTCTTTTTGTTTGTTTTTGCCTCCAGGGTTATTGCTGGGGTTGCACAATGAATCCACTGCACTGCTCTTGGAAGCAGTTTTTCATTTTTTTTTTTTTTGGATGGGACAGAGAGAAATTGAGAGGGGAGAGGAAGACAGAGAGGGAGAGGGACAGAGAGACCTCTTGTGCAGCGACACCCTTGCAGATGGGGAGCCAGGGACTCGAACCGGAATACTTGTGCTTCACATTATATGCATGTAAAAAAAAAAAAGCCCTCCTCGTTTTCATTTTCTTTTATTTTTACCAGAGCACTGCTTCTCTGATATAAGATAGTGCCAGGGATTGAACCTGAGACCTAGGAGCTTCAGGCATGGAACTTTTTGTTTTGTTTTGTTTTGTTTTTAGATAATCAGTATGCTATCCCCTGGCCCAGAAAGATTTGATTTTATTGGTTAACTTTACAAATCTAATTTATTAGCAACCATTTTACTTCACTGATTATCAGACAGTGGTACCTGCAACAGAAGTATTCTATGCTAATAATGAAAGTGTGGAGGAATTAACAGAAAACTAGTAAAGAACTTAGCACTATTTATGGGATACACTGAACACTTTATAAATGTTTCCCGTTTCTGTATTCTTGTTAAGAAGCATTTTTGTAAAACAGAACTCGACAATTTTTTCTTCCTTTATCCTAATGCATAGGTTACTATGTACAAGGACCCGGGTTCGAGCCCCTGGCCCCCACCCGCAGGGGTAAAGCTTTGTGATTGAAGTAGTGCGGCAGGTGTCTCTTTGTCTCTCTCCTTCCCTATCACCCAATTCCCTTTCAATTTCTGACTGTCTTTATCCAATAAATAAAGAAAGGAAATTAAAAAAATGTTTAAGAGAGAGAGATACCTACAGTACTGCCTGTGAAGCTTCCACCTGCAGGTGGGAGCTGAGGGCTTAAATCCAAGTCCTTGTGTTTTGTAACCTTTGCTCTTTACTAGGTGTGCCACCTCCCATTCCCCGGCCCCTAAGAATTGAATTCTCTTTATGGACATCTTTTATCAGTTAAGTACTATTTGTGGATTTTGCCAGTACATTCAGAATTAAATCAGAACTCTTCCTCTATGAATGCATAATGAATATTGCAATGACCTTTATATACTTAATATTAACGATATACCTTTAAAATCCAGTATTTAATTAAATTATATAGTTGTGTACTGAGGGATGCTATGTCAAACTGAGGCTCATTGTAGGAGAAAATAAAATAATATGAATCATCTGACATTAAGACATTCCTTAGAGTTAGTTGTATTGATATTACACTTTATATATATATATCACCAATCTCAGTTATTATACATTATACACAAATATGTGCCATTCAAGAAAACTACACTGGTATGCTTATAAGCACACACACATGCATATGTTTATAGATACTTCTGCATTTCCTCTGATTGAACAAAGTTAAGTCAATAAAAAACTACAGTGTATAAAAAACTACAGTGTACAAAAAACTACAGTGTACAACTGATTTGTTCAAGCTCAGTGAGGCAACAATACTATAGGGCATTCTTTATAGAACTAACTGAAATATAATTTCAGTAAATCTACATCTTTATGAAGTGATGATGTGACTTCCATACTTAATGATGGCTTAAATATAGAACAATTTTATAAACATTTATTAGAGATCAATAGTCATGTATCTCAAGAATTTTTTACTATGTTCATTAAGCCCACAGTTTTTATTTTAGAATAAAATAAATGATAGTGCCCAAAATATGAAACTATATTTACATAAGATAAAAATAACTTTTATGGAAAGATTACACTTGTAAAACTCAGTCATAGTCATGCATTTACCCTTTTATTTTGGCACTTGGGGTCCATCATGTTGTTCTGTAGCTTAAACATAGACAACATACTTATCAAATCTGTGGGTTATGCAAAGTAGAGTAACTGAATGAAGATGTACAAAATCCCAGCAGGCTAGAAGTAAGTGCCAGTGTAACAAGATGAAGATTAATAAGGACTCAGAGTTTTGTATCTGAACCACAATAATGAACCAACAAGTATAAGAAAGCTGCACATACAATTTATTTAAGAAAGATTTTAGGACTTTTATGCATCTGGGTCAATATTACCAAACTGTGACTGATGTCATCAAAATGGCTTGGAAGAGTGTTAAATTGTATGTTATGGAACCAAACAAGTTATTCATTGAAACACCATCTCTAAGTTTAGCACCCAGGAATCTGCATTTTAAAACTCTCTAGGCAGTTCCTATGCAAATTAAATGTTAATAGCCATTGAAAATAGACTAAGGGACATTTTTGACACTATTCTGCTTTATAACTGTGTTCTATTCTTGTACTTAAACTTAAGGCAGATGAGAAATCTAGGCTGCACTCAGAAAGAATAATTGTTAGGAACAGAAAACTAAATTATGTCCATAAAGATTGTAGGGAGAACGAGTAGAAGTTTGGCTAGACTCAGAAAAGCTCTCAGGGACCTTTATAGGTTTAGGATATAATTGACTAATTTAGTAAATTGCATTTTCTCATTTAACTCTAATTCAACAATATCTGATAATTACTATTAGCAATTATCAAAGATTGTTGTGAAGATCAAATAACAAAAACGGGAAGTGTTTTTAATATAATAACAGATTAAGGTATAAAATTCCACATATTATTTGATTACAAAGATAAAACTAAGATTCATATCAAAGAACGCCAGTATATATTAAAGTGATGAGTAGTTTCTTTGAAAATTGTTATTTTACTTACTTCTTTTTAAATTTTTTTATTTATTATTGGATAGAGACAGAGAGATATTGAGAGGGGAGGTGGAGATATAGAGGGAGAGAGACAAAGAGATATCTGCAGCTCTACTTCACCATTTATGAAGTGTTCCCCCTGCAGTTGAGCACCAGAGGCTTGATCTCAGGTCCTTGCACATTGCAGTGTGTGTGCTTAACCAGTGTGCCACCGCCTCCCCCATTACAAGTGCTTCTCTTTGTAAAATATTCTCTATTTGTGAATATTCTCTCCTATAGTTTAATTATTATTAATAATAATAGTGATGATGATGATGGTGATGATGATGATGATAGCATTGTATTATAACATGAAGTTTAGGTCCTGGAACAAGATGGCAGAGGACCTAGTGGGGGTTCTATTGTTATGTGGGAAACTGGGAAATGTTATGATGTACAAACAATTGTATTTACTGTTGATTGTAAAAATTACCTAATAAAGAAAAAAGATAACAAAAAAAGTTTCAGGCATGTAACATTGAAAACCAGCTTATGCTTGAACTATTAATACTTTTAAATCATTACTGAAAAGTCCAATTCTGTTTTTCCAATTTATCTCCCTCTAGTTACTTCAAGTTATAAGATATATTCTAGATAATAAACATTATAATGCATCTTCTAGCATATAAAGATACAAAGAATGATAATATTCAAAGAATTGGAAAGAAGTTCAGAATGGGTTTAAGGAAAACTGTTTTTGGATCTCAATAGAGTATAACATTCATTTATTAAATCATATGTTCCATGTCTCTCATCTTCCTTCTTTCTTTCTCTCCCTCTCCTTCCCCCTCTGTCTTTCTCTCCTTTTTCCCTCCCTTCCTTCCCTCCTTCCTTCTTCCCTCCCTTCCTTCCCTCCTTCCTTCCTTCTTTCCTTCCTTCCTTCCTCCTCCCCTCCCTCCCTCCCTCCCTCCCTCCCTCCCTCCCTTCCTTCCTTCCTTCCTTCCTTCCTTCCTTCCTTCCTTCCTTCCTTCCTTCCTTCCTTCCTTCCGTCTTTCTGTCTTTCTTTCATCACTGGGGCTTCACCACTCAAGGCCAACTTTTCCAGAAAGAGAGACAGAAGGGTAGATGTGATAACACAGAAGCTTCATCCACTGTGGTGGGGATAGGACTCAAAACTGGGCCATGTATATTACAAAGCTGGTGTATCATACAAGTAGACTATCTTGCCGGCCCTGCATTTAGCCTTTAAAATTTTGCTGAAGTATAATAAATTCATATTATATAGTTTTAGTCCATAATCATGAAGTAGCTGTTTACTCAGCATATGTGTATCAATTCTTGCAACATGAACATGTATTTATAAATCTGTGTGTTAAAGAATAGTTTGAGTTGTGTGTTTAAGAATATAGGATTGAGAATAAAATTTGTTTATTTTAGACCCAACAGTTGGAAAAGCAACTCTATATTATTATAAATAAAAAAAATTCCTAGAAAATTGTACTGCTTTACATTGCCTGAATATCCTTTGGTGATTGCATTCATGAGTAGAACTAATCACATGCTCAGCTTGAAAATGGTATTCTGGCAGGGTACCTACTTAATTGTATTTAGTATCTCTCCCTGTAACTGGGTACATAGCAGTTTCCACTCAGGAATATGATGCAGCAGGGTACTTTGATTTTATGAAATGATCACTGTCTGTAATAGCATGTTATTTGGCATCTTGTAACTATTTCCAATTTTAGAAGGTTATTTTTCTCAATTCAAAATCACATTGAAAATTGAAGAAAAAACTTCCACAGTTGAATATTTGCAAATACTAGAGTAAGGTTCTGCTTATATTACGTAATGATTTCTTTTCTTTTCCTTTTTTTTTGGGGGGGGGGAGGTATTATTGGTTTATAGTATGATTTCTCATCTCTGCTTTAGGATGTTTTTTACATTATTTAATTAATGTATGTTGTTTGATTAGGGGCAAGAAAAAATAGTGGCTCTTTCCATTTGATAAGTTATGGTTTCTAGGGTCTATAATTCTACATTGGACTATTTTACTATTTACCAACTTAATCTTATTAATTGTGTTACAAATATAATTAGTTATATATTTGACTTTGTAGTTTTTTTACATTTTGACTTTTGATTTTTTAGGTTTTTCCGTGTGTCTATTTTGGCACTGGAGTTTAAATATCTAAAATGACATTTATTTTAAAGATAGAGGAGAAAGAATAATACTTATACAAAGAGACTCTTATGCCTGAGGCTCCAAAGCCTCAGGTTCAATCTACTGCACCATCAAATGCCAGAGTTGAGCAACATTCTGGCTTAAATTTTTTTTTTAAATATTATTTTATACTTTCTTTTTCACTATAGCCAGTTCTATTTTATAAAATTTGGGAATTTTTTTAGTCATCATTCTAACAGTTATTTTTGTAAAGTATGGCATCAACATTGTGCTAGTTTATCTTAAAGCAACTGATATAATCCATGTATAAATTTATATTTTTGAAGCTATAAAGATTTTCAGAGAACCATTCATTCAAATAACAATAAAAAAATACAAGTTTACAAAATGTCAAGTCGTTGTCAAGACAGCACTTTTAAATTTTATTGGGTATGTTGTATGCAGCTTAATTTTATTAAACTATTTAAACTTAGTTATCATAATTATTTAAATGTTTCTATACCTGTAAAAAATATAAATACCTGACACTTCTTGACAGTAAGAAACAATTTGTTCAGACTACTGCAGTAAGATTTCAGTATAGAAAAGAACTCAACTCCACTAAAGCGAAAGATAGGAATCTTTTAAAAAATTACTAGTGACTTAATGATGATTAACAGGATTACAAAATAACAGGAGTCAGTTCCCACCACCAGAGCTCCATGTCCCATCCCCTCCATTGACAACTTCCCTATTCTTCATCTCTTAGGCAGTATGGACCAAAATTCTTTATGGGGTATAGAAGGTAGAAGATCTGGCTTCTGTGATTGCTTCTATGCTAAATAAGGGCATTGGCAGCTGGATCCATACCCCACCGTGTTCGAAGTACTGCTGTAATTTATAATTCTACCTAATAAGCTCTCAAGACCTGTATCAAATTGCCTAGTTCATATTTATTTTTTGCTAGTAATAATGGTGTCAAAAATATGACTAAATCACCTGTGAGAATAGACCTTTGAAAATATATAGCATACATGTAGACTAACATTTATTTTAAATTATGATTAAACAGAGTTTAAGAAAATAAATTCATCTGATAGTGTTAATCTTGGGGTAAGAATAGCTTGACTGAATAAAAATCCAAACTCTTTTGTCAGGTGATGTTAGAGCTACAATTGAGAGCCAACTAATCATTGTATTCCCTTTTTACAAAAATAGTAATGATGTTTATAATATTTCTTTGAGTAAATACAACTGGATGGAATTTACATGAATTATCTCCTTGTATTGTTATAAAAGGCTTATGAGATAAATTAAACATATTTCCTCCCTGAAAAACTGATAATCTGTACATGTATTTATGTGTATGTGTGCCCTGTTTTACTAGATAAATGCATTTATTTCCTCAAGGATATATATGGTAAAAAAAGATAAAGTATAGGAGACCGGGTATTAGCACAACGGGTTAAACGCACATGGTGCGAAGTGCAAGGACCGGGTAAAGATTCTGGCTTGAGCCCTAGGCTCCCCACCTGCGGGGGGGGGGGGGGGTCAATTTACAAGCAGTGAAGCTGGTCTGCAGGTGTCTCTCTTTCTCTTCCCCTCTCTGTCTTCCCCTCCTCTTTCAATTTCTCTCTGTCCTATCCAACAATAAAAGCAGCAATAATAACAATAACAACAAGGGCAAAAAAATGGAAAAAATGGCCTCCAGGAACAGTGAATTTGTAGTGCAGGCACTGAGCCCCAGCAATAATCCTGCAGGCAAAAAACAACAACAACAACAACAACAAAAAAAACAGATAAAGTATAGATGTGAAAATGGATATAAGTAAATTAAAAAGATGAAAGTAGTGGTGATCTAATACACAAATAATAGAGCATCAACTCCTGAATACATTATTCCTATTGTTCAAAATGTTTCACCTAGTAGTCAAACATTATGTTATCTAAAGTATTTTTCTATATTCAGACATCATCTAGACTGAGAACATTTCTTATGTTCCCCATTCTATAGATTAGTGTTTTAATGAATTTTTGAGTGTTCTCATTTTTAGAAAAGGTAATGGTATTGTATGTTTGCATTTCAAATTTTTGTCCTGAAAATGCAATTTTAAATGTACTCTGCATTTTTTAAAACCCACGAAAAGAGAGATGGCATAAAACAGTTCTTTGAATAAGTTTAGAATTAGAGACACAAGTTACCAAAATTAAATTGAATTAAAATGATTAAGTCTTAAGTATCTGCAAAAAGAACAGCTTTTCTTTTCTTTTTAAACATGGTTATCTGCTTCATAACTTAAAGTGGAAATAACAATAATCATTTTTTCTTTCACTAGACAGTGAAAGGAGCTATTACATTCACCCAATTCTATGTTTAGAAATGTTCTTAAATTGTTCAGTAGATAATTGTGCAATCCAAATAGCTTTCTTTCTTATGATTTCAAGACAGATTTCTCCAGAGAACCATTCTAGTCATGTTGATCTAGCATGGAATATCCTGGAAGATGTTCATTACTTAAGCTTGTTTTTAACTTGATAGATTTTAAAGTCTTGGCTAGTTAACCTTTCCAATAATCCTTCCCATAATATATAGAAAATACATTAAAAACTATAAGCACATGGGCTTTTAGAAGAGAAGTGAGACATTGGCTATCTCACATCTAAATATATCCTGCCCCACTCTTGCTCTAGGACAAAAACATCATCATCATATACAATTTATAGGTAAAACACAGAAACCCAGAAATGTTCAATAATTTAAGAACATTACATAGTGAGAAATAAAATGAAACTAGTAGAGCCGAATTCTAATACCTTTTTAAACCACAAATTTTTTGTCTGGTGAAATAGCTCAATTGGTAGAGCATCTGATTTATAAGTCTGACACTTCCAGTTTGATCCCCCATGTCAAATGCCCCAGAGTGGTGCTCTGGTTTCTCTTTTTCCCTCTTTCTCATTTGAAATTCTACCTCATATTAAAGAAAAAATAATAAATCCTAAATAATTAAAGTATAACATTTAAAAATAAAACCAGGACTCTCCCCAAGACAACATTTTGCTAGCACTATACAAAAGGAGGTATCTTCATTTTGTCATTGGTTTTATCTAAGGTACTGTAGGTGATACCTAATATGTGTTAGTTTTCTAATGTATGTCTGTGGGTATGCACTTTTTATCTTCATAGATATAGTGTGTTTCCCATCTTTTACCCAGTATAGTCATTGTGTTTCAGCTATGCCTATTTTATTTGAATGGCATCTTTATTATATATGAATTGTTTGTGAATTATAATCTTTATAACATAAGTGCTGTTGATATTTCATTTTCATACCTTTTCACCAAGAATTATTACTTAGAGTTTTTACATGTTGTGAGGTATACAGATAATTTACAAATTCTGAATTTATGATGTTCTCATGCTGAACGTTTGTGAGAATTAATAGGCAATATGGGAGTCGGGTGGTAGCATAGCGGGTTAAGTGCAGATGGCACAAAGCACAAAGACCAGCATAAGGATCCCGGTTCGAGCCCCCAGCTCCCCACACCTGCAGGGGAATCGCTTCACAGGTGGTGAAGCAGGTCTGCAAGTGTCTTTCTCTCCCCCTCTTTGTCTTCCCCTCCTCTCTCCATTTCTCTCTGTCCTATGTCCAACAACGACGACATCAATAACAACAATAAAACAAGGGCAACAAAAGGGAATAAATAAATGTTAAAAAACGAATAGGTAATTTCTCAGCTATCCATTTCATGACAGACAATCCATTGACTAGATACACTAGTGAAGGTGTAATTTACATATCTACGCATCTGCAATGAGAACCATGATTATGTAAACAGCATATTTTACCTCTGATTTATCGACAGATATTTTGGTTATTTTCGATATCTAGCATTGCAAATAGCATAGTAAGGAATACCCAGGTATATATGTATTATTAACCTGTGTCAAAATTTCCCCGGGATATATGCCAATTGCAGAATTGTGGTGTCAAAGGGTATGTATATATTTAATTTAACTAAGTAGTAACAGATGGCTAGGCAGATTGCTGCCGCAGTCTGTGCTACCGCCAACAGAGCACCAAGGCTTTTATGCTCCTGTGTCACCATATCCACGTAGTTTCTTTTATATTTCACGTATGCTTGCCTTGTCTCTCCAGCTGTACTGAAGGAAGGAACCATGTTTCATACTTTTAAGGTGACTTAGTTTATAGATGCTAGGAATTATTAAACAGTCAGTAATTATACTTTAATCCTGATAGGTGAAAAACAACTAACATTTAAACTTGTTCAAATTGTTTATCTATCCTGTTGTTACAACTGACATTGAGTTACCTGATAGTTTCTTAGTTTATTAGGGGAAAAGTTGAATTATAAGACTGTTGTTCTCACAGGTGTACAGTTTGATAGTGCCACATAATAGGTATAAGAACACCATACCTTCCAACAACTTGCCATCTTCCTCTGTCCTAGGACACATAGTTCCCACTCACACCCTTCATCCTTGTGTATACTTCCCTTTAAGGTCTTTGGATCTGCTGCAATAGATCATAGCTAATTAAAGTTTAGAGTTAAGCAATGTTCTCCATCAAACCAAATTAGGCTTGTTTCACTTTGGTTTGATTTTATCTCTGGTTTCTGTCTGCTCCATCCAACTAAATACAGTGATTTAATTTATTCATTATTTGCTTTTGTAACCAAGATACAGAATGAAAATGGTGAAAATAAATATTATACTTCTGAATTTTTCCAGTCTGATTATCATAGATCACGAGAATTTACTGTAGCCATTTGGGCAGTTAGACTGATTGAAATGGTGGTACTCATACTACTGGATGTCACTCTGAGCCTACAGATCTGACTTTTACGGTAAAGAAATAGTTTCCTTGAGGATGGGGAGGACAACATAGTGCTTATACAAAATACTTTCATGCCTGAGGCTCCAAGGTCCCAGAATCAATCTAGGACACCCATATAAGACAGAGTTGAGTAGTGCTCTGGTAAAAAAAAAAAAAAAAAAAAGAAGTGTTTCCTTCATCTGATAATGTTTTAGATATTTTTTGAGGAAGGGTATTCAACTGTACATCAGTTAAATGGTGTACTTTTAGATATATATGTCTGATCATTTATCTTACTCTTAAATAATCTTCTTTCCTAACAAATGACAATGATTTAATTCAACCAGTTTTACAGAAGTATGTATTGAGTCATGTAGTTGCAAAGAATGTAATGCTTGTGAATAACACTGACCTGTCCATTCAATGTAATTTTTAGATTGCATTTCCTCTGAGGTCAATGATAAAATCTCATCCCAGTTAGAGTTTCAGAGCTATGATTCCTTTATTCTTTATAACAATACTGGGTAAATAGCAGGAACTCAAAAAATACCAGCTGAATGTATGAAAAAACTCTAAAGCTGTTCTCAAGTTCTACATAGAAACTGTCTTGAACTCAGTAGCAATACCAGATATTCATTGACTACTTTACCTGCACCTAAGCCTTACACTTAAATGTATGTGGCCTACTATTAGGCCATCTGTTGACTTTTTTTCCTTGTTCAGCTGTTTATCTTAGTGAAGAATATAAACTGAGAGTTAATAGATTGTTCTTCTTCTTAGTATAGTTTATCTTTGCTTGTTTTTCTAACTTACATGCATGCAACTTAGATGGGTTATTTTCTGGCATTCTTCTTTTTTTAGATAGATGTGTTTTGAGATACTGAGGAAGAAATGACTGAGACAAAACAAAAATTGCACAAAATGGCCGTAACTTTTTTTTTTTTTTAGTGTGAGCATCTCTTCCCACATTATTCATTTAATTCTATTGGCATAAGATTTCCTGTTTTCTGTGGAATCAGTGGCATCCTATTTTCTGTACTGTTGCTTATAGATGACAATTAGTATCCTTAAAGAGATGACAGTGAAATGCATTATGCATTCCAGGGCATTTTTTTTTGTTTTCCTTTATTGGGGAATTAGTGTTTTATATTCAACAGTGTATTTTTCTTTCAATAATTTGGTTAGCAACAGGTGTGGTGAAAGATTCTGTCCAAAGGAAGCACTGAGTAGTTTTAAATGACTTGTCGCTGTGGTAACTTGAGGGACTGGAATTCTTTTTTTGTTTTATTAGGGAAAATAATTATTTACAAAACAGTTGTTTGCACATATGCCAAATTTCTTATATCTTTCTTGATAGGTGTCTGCACACTACTCCTTCCCAATAACTTAAATCCTCCTCCATCATCAAAAGCTTCCAATGCTCACTCAGCACCTTCCTTCTCCCTCTACTCCATCATTGGCCTTGCTGCTACAGACCAGGTCCAATCCATGTTCCATCCTGTGTTTTGTCGTTCCCTCCTTGTTTGATAAATTTCACATATAATAAATGAGATAGTCCTGTATTTACCCTTTTCTTTCTGGCTGATAGTGATTAACATGATTCCTTTATGTTCCAATTAAGATGAGGCAATGAAGATTGTTTCATCAGTTTTAATAGCTGAATAGTATTCCATAATGTATATATGCCACAGCTTTCTTATCTACTGATCTGTCCTTGGGCATCTGAGTTGATTCTATATTTGGTCTATTAAAATAGCTCCCCTATGGACCTAGGTATATATTATCTCTTTGGATAGATTTTTTTTTCTTTTGTTTGTTTTACTTTGCTTTGCTTTGCTTTGGATAGATCCTTAGGAGAAAAATTGCTGTTCATAAAGTAGGTCCATTTCTAGTGAACTGAGATACCTCCAGACTATTTCCCACCATGTCTGATTCAATTTACAGTTGTGCCAGGAGTGTTCAAGGGTTCCTTTTTCCCGACATCCTCACCAGTACCTGTTGTTTCTGTCTTTTCTGATATTTGACATTCTCACAAGTATGAAGTGGTATCTCATCAGAAATACTAAATGCAGAATCACTGGAAAGCAAATAAAAGTGCCACATTGGTGAGGAAAAGCATAGCTGAAAAGAGTAAAACCCATATGATACTGAGCCAAAAAGCAAATGCTGACTAAAAGACAAGGATTGTGAACAGTGATAGACTTCCTATTTAATATGCAATTTAGTCTCAGCAAGCAAAAGTTGAGATATTTAGTTTGAAAATTTAGAGGAAAATAATTATGGTGCTACTTCTTCTAGCGTTTGCCCTTCTTCCGTAGCCAGTCAACAGCGTCAGGTTGAGCCCGATGTCTGCTTGTTTCTGGCTTTGAAAGTGACTGGGATCCATGTGGATTCAGTCTGCTAGGAAGGATCGTCAGTTTCCCCAATAAATGGTACTCACGGGATGCACCTACTGATGGAAATTGTTGATACCTTCCTGAGGTATTATGTTGATTTAGTTTCAATTTATTGAGGCATATGGACAGAGCTTGCTATGGTAGTTAGGACAGTGTCACAGCTCTCTTAGAAATTAACTAGTGGGGTGGGGATAGATAACATAATGGTTATGCAAACAGACTCTCATTGCCTGAGGCTCCCAGCTCCCAGCTCCCAGGTTCAATCTCCTACACCACCATAAACCAGAGCTGAGCAGTGCTCTGGCAAAAAAAAAAAAAAGAAAACAAACAATAACTTAACCAGCATATCTTTCCATCTGCATCTGAAGTCACCAGTGCTGAGGTGCACAGGTAGGGCTCATTATGGGTATAATTTTGTTGCATTAGATCTCCTCCTCTTTCAAAAAAAAATAGGAATATGATGTTTTTTGGTAGAAAGCTTTGTTATTTTTGCTTATAGATAATTCACAACTACTTAGAATAATATGTTCTAGGTGCTGAGAATAGGGTTCTGTAATAATTAGATAAACTGGAAAGTTCAATGATATCTAATTATCTTCTCTTCACCTCAAATTACACAGTGAATGAATTAAAATAATTTCTGCTTGTCAACCTAGTGCAAATGTATGTATCTGTGTAACTCAAAATTTAAAAATGAGACACATTGAGATGTGTGATATATTTAGTCATAGTTTTATAGTTCATTATTTTGTTTTTAATATTGATTAAAAGTTATTGTTGATATCTGTATTAATATATACTATGATACACAGTATAATGTCATTAAATGTTGGTAAATTTTTTAACTTTTATGTTTAGGATGTAAAATAAAATAATAAGAAATGAACTGAAACAAGATTTAGGATGTTATTTAAAATAATCCAGTCAGAAATAAGTGAAAGATCAAACACAGGACAGATAGCAGGATGGATATTTAAAAATATTTTCATCCCAAAGCTCCAAAGCCCAGCCAGGTTACCTTCCCTGCTTTACCATAAGCAACAGCTGAGCAGTGCTCTGGAAAAAATAGATCAAGCAAAATGTTCATAATTATTGATAAGGAGTGATATGGACTTGGGGTTTGTTATATTATTCTAATTTTGGGTCAACTTGAATTTTCCATAATAAAAATTGAATATGTGGTTTCTGAAATATCTTCATACTAAATATCAATTAGTGTAGCCAAATTATTACTTTCCTCAAGAAAGTGATTTGAAGAAGAAAAGTATATGTTTATTCTTTATGTTTTTCAGCTATGTTGAGATGCTATAGACTAATAAAATTATACCTTTAAAGAATTAACTCATTTTTCAAAGATATTAAGAGACTTGTTGGTGGCCCCAAGATATGTAGAGATAATTCAACGATGTAACTTAAACGTAAAGGTGAAATGAAGAAAATGCAACATAAACTTATTTATAAGCCATACTTAAACTATAAAAAAATTAGATCTATGATTCTATTTTCAGAATCTACTCAAACTATCTTTCATTGTGAATAATTAATGCAAGCAAATAAGTAAATTCTGTGGCACATTTAATTGTTGTATTAATGGATATACATTTTCATTAATTTAATATAGAATTATTACTATAGTAACTATTATTCATTAAAAATATAAGTACTGAATACTGCAATACTTAGTATTTGTTATCTTCTGCATGTATGATATACATAGGTATATATACACTATTAATGTACATAGGTATATATAAATTATGTAATAAATATATATATATGTATATATTACATGAGCAATCACTGAGAAACCATTAGTTGAATAAGGTCTGAATCATGAGTCATTTTTGTGAAAAAAAAATAGAGGAGGAAGATGAGATCATGAGAATAACTTTCTTGAAAATGGTCTCATCCCATAAAGCATAAAGAAATCAGACATTACACTAGGACAGCTAAGTGAAGAAATATATATATTTGTAATTTGGGACAACACATGATATTCTTACTAGTATTTTAAAATTTAGGGAAATTATAAGAAAAATATAATTGAGTAGTGTAACTGTGATTATAAGAAAAATGTAATTGAGTAGTTTAACTGTGATTCCATTGATTATTTCTTCTTGATATGAGAAAATCCTACAATATGGAGGAGTAAAATTAGATCATAAAAATTATATAGAAAAAAATCATATAGAAATGGTGACCTGTTTTTGGTTTTCATATTAGCATTTTGTTTTCTTGTCTCAACATTTTAAAATTCACATATATGTATATGTTATGCATACATATATTTTAACATATATAAATATATATTTTAATGTGGTATTATTAATTGATCTCATTCAACCCTGTACCTGCTGCAGGTGTGAAACCACTTTCTCAGGCCAATGTTTATTTTGTTTTAAAGTGTTTTTTAGTATGACAGAATATGAGACCAAAATACCATTGTACCATCATCCATGGAGCTTCACCCACTTTTCTTTATTTTTATTTTTTGTGTTTATTTATTTTGAACTCAGGATATTTCTTTATTGTAGCAAAATATACACAACATAAAATTTATCAACTGAATCATCTTAAGTGTAAATGTGACATTAAGTACATTCAAAAATATTATACAACTATTATCAATATTAATCTCTAGTATTTTTTTCATTATCTTAAACAAAAATTTTGTATTTGTTAAACAACTTTTCTTTCCCCAATTCCTGGCCACCTATCTATTTTTTAAAGTATTTTTATCACGGGGATTAATGGTTTACAGTAAACACAGTTGTAGATCCATGTGTAAATTTTCTCACATTTCTCTAAAACAATCTCACCCACAGGTCCTCCTACAGCATCATATGTTGAAACTTTAACTAAAAAGGGGCTTAGCTTCTGGGCTTCAGTGCATAAAGGATTCACAGCGGGGCTCTGCGAATGTGTTTAAACAATAGAGGCTTTATTTGGGTGAACCAGGTAAAAGACAAACATTTATCTAGGCTTTGCAAATAAGCGGCTTCATTTAAGGTAAAGCAAAAGAGAGGTTTATAAGGGCAGTACAAAAGTATGGAACATATATTTTAGATACACAAAATAAGCAGTTACCATCAGGGGTTAAGAGTACACTAGGTCCATAAAATCTGAGTATAGTTATCAAAAGTCCAGTCCCATAAGATAAACAGTTATCAGCTGAGGTATAGGTTGCTCAGGGCTGGAGGAGTTTTAAAGAGTTTACCAGCTAGCAGAGTCACATGTGTTCAGTTCCCAGGAGAAGCAGCCATGGCAGATACCTGGAGCAACTCCGCCAAGATGAAGCAGCTGCCAAAGAGCTTGAGCTGCTCTAAATCCATGCTTTTATACATCTCCTTCTGTGTCCCTGCCTTAGGCTGATGTCATTCATATGCTAATAGTCCCAAACTCCTGTTGGGCTCACAACATCATACACTAGGACCTGGAAGTACCCCCACCCAGAGTCCTTTAACTTTGGTGCAATCCACCAACTCAAGTCCAAGTTCTAGTTTGTATTTCCTCTTTATGTTCTTATTTCTCAACTTCTGTCCATGAATGAGATCACCCCATATTCGTCCTTCATTTCCTGGCTTAACATATTTCCTTCAAGTTCTATCCAAGATGAGGTGAAGAAGGTATTCTTAATAGTTAAGTAGTATTCCATATACCACAACTTTCTTAGCCACTCATCTGTTGTTGGACACCTACATGCCTTCAAGTTTGGGCTATTACAAATTGTACTGCTATGAATATAGGTATACACAAATCTCTTTGGATGGGTGTATTTTGATTCCTTAGGATATATCCCCTGGAGAGGAATTGCCCAGTCAGAAGATAGGCCTATGTCTAGTCTTCTGAGAGTTTTCCAGAGTGCACTCTACAGGGGTTGGATCAATTTACTTCCCACCAGCAGTGCAGTTCCTTTGCCCCTGCAACCTCTCCAGCATTTGTTGTTGGTTTCGTTTCTAATGTATAACATTCTCACAGGAGTGAGGTGGTATCTTATTATTGTCTTTATTTGCATTTCTCTGACCATCAGTGACTTGGAACACATTTTTATGTTTGTTGGCTTTTTAGATCTCTTCATTGGTGAATATTCTGTCCATATACTCTCCCCACTTTGGATGGGATCATTTTGTTGTTGTTACTGCTGAGTTTGCTGAGTTTTTTATATATTTTGGTTATTAGCCTTTTGTCTGATGTATGGCATGTAAAGATCTTCTCTCATTCTGAAAGAAGTCTCTTTGCGTGGGTGGTGCATTTTGCTGCATTTTTCTTTAGTTTTTAAATTTATTTTAATATATTTATTAGATAGAGATAGCCAGAAATTGAGAGGAAGGGGAGTTAGAGAGGGAGAGAGACAGACAGACACCTGCAGCACTGCCTCACCACTTGTGAAGCTTTTCTCCTGTAGGTGGTACCAAGGGCCTGAACCCATGTCCTTGAACATTGTAATGTGTGCTCAACCAGGTGTGTCACCACCTGGGCCCTGCATTTTTCTTTATTTTTGATGTCCCTATATAGTGCGTAGGATTGAACACAGGACTTCATGAATATATGCTTTTTCTGAAAATCCACCTCCCCAACCCTTTCTTTTATTATGTAAACTGTTTTTTTTTTGCTATCCAGAGATGAAAAACAAATGAATCTGAAAATTTTAGCACTTGATCTGGTTCACTCTGTATCTAGCTCCCTAAATATTCATTATCTCAACCAATACTTTCTGCTTCTTTATATTCTAAACCAGGATTTTTCAACCTTTTTTTTAACACTGATGTATTTATTGAACTACTACTTTATCTAATAGGAGACCACACTCCCTGTCTAGAGCTGTGCAGCATTTACCTTTACCCATAATCCCATTGTTACAGTGCCTAAATCTCAAACATAAGTTTATTGAGCTAGCACTTAACTTTTACTACTCTTCTTAGGAAAACACTAACATCATGGAGAATGGCAAAGGATAACAAGACTCCAAACAGAAATGACTAAATAAGCAAGAGATTGGATTACCACAATTCCATAGGTGCTATAAATCCAGAATTTCACTTTGTTAGGGCTTGAAGGCTTAATATTCATGTCTGGCAAATAACCAGAGCATCAGTATGTTGGTAGCAGTTCCTCTACCCTAAGTACATTAGGTAACACAATAGAAAAATGTAGTGACTGCATACTATGGATTACACCACAGTGAGGAAGCCACCATTGTACCAAACAACTAATAAAGATGAGCACCATTGTACCAAACAACTAATAAAAACTGCCTGTACCTATATCCAGAGGAACAAATAGTTACATAGTAATTGTGTTTTGACTACAACCACTACTCCGCCTAATTAATTGTCTGCATAATAATGCTTATTCTTTGCAATTAGTCTTAATAATTAGTGATGTGGATAGCTAGCTGGGCATTGCCATTAGAACTGTCCTGCCCAGTCTACCTATAACAGAGTATGGTTTTTTGAATTTATTCCATTTTTAATGCAATGCTGGTCAAGACAAAATCTGTTGGTTCCTTTACTCCCACTAGTAGATACAACTCACAGTCTGATTATCATTGTTATATGTATCTAGTAAATGCCCTGAAGATTCTGATTAAACTAGTCATTATTAAACTCATAGTATTTGCCATTAGTGTATTCAATGTTAATAGGCAATAAGTAGAAGGATCATGAATCTTATAACAAAATGTTTAAGTCTCAGCTCTGCTATTCATTTAATCATTGTTTATTACTTTCTGTTTTATATCTTTATTTTATTGTGAAGCTAAGGAACTTTGTAAAGTGCCTAAGACGTGCCAGACTTTAGTCTTAAATACTCTGATTTTTTAAAATTTCTTTATAGTGAAAACTTAGATGTATCTAGATAGCTGAACCCAGTAATTTAATAAAGAGATTATTGAAGGGGTTTTCTAAGATATCACATAAAATTGAAATGATTGAATAAACGACCTTTAAAACATAAATCATTTACATCCAAAACTTGTTCCATTTGTGTGTGTGTGTGTGTGTGTGTGTGTGTGTGTCTTTCTCTGTCTCTGTATCACACACATACAAACTTGTATGTGTGCTAGTTAGTTAATGGAAAGTAAAATATATTTGAAGTTTAAAGAAGCAAAAACCAAAGGATATCAAACAAGCAAACAAACAAAAAAACAGAGCTTTGAAAATATATAGATGTTGTCTTATGTATCTTGTATGCAGCTTTGTAAAATTGCATTATTAATATTATTTAGTTTTCACAACATTTGTAGTTAAATTTTCAAGGAAAATTCAATAAAAATATAATATGTGTTCTTTATTATACAGAAATTAACCTCATTGTCTCCTTTACTGATTGGGAACCATACTATTGTGAAATAAGTATACAGATTATTTAATAGTACTGGAACATGTTGGCGTGTGTATGAAACTGTTCATCAATAAATCTTATTTCCTATGGAATTTATTATATGAATTTAAGTATAAACATATCTGGCTACAATTTTTTACTTTTTAATATTTTGATTTGATTACTGTTCTGTCTTTGTTATCATTTATAAATTATTTTTCTAGCTTACATCTATTGTTTTTAGAAAAACTAGCCTTTTCTTAGATGGAGACAGAAGAAAAGTGAAATATAGCCACTCCGGGAGGTGGCACAGTGGCTAAGGAACTAGACTCTCAAGCATAATGTCCTGAGTTCTATCCCCAGCTCACATGTACCAGCAGTGATGTCTGGTTCTTTCTGTCTTTCCTCCTACTTTTCTCATTAATAAATAAATACAAATCTTTAAAAACAGGGGGAAAAAGAAAGATTATAGCACCAAAGCTTCATTCAATGTAGTGGGGGCCAGGATCAAACCTGGGTCACACACATGGCAAAAATGATCCACTATTTTTTTATTGTTACCATGGTTATCACTGGGAATCAGTGCCTGCAAGTGAAACCCCATATTTCCCAGTGATAATTTTTTTAAATTGGTTTCTTTTAACTTCCTTATGTATGCATTTATTTATCTGTTTATTTTGTTGCTGATAAACAGATAAATTGAGAGGGAAGGGGGTGATGAAGAGACAGAGAGATAGAGGGTCCAGGCAGTGGCACACCTGGCTGAGTGCTTACATTTTTTTAAGAGAGAGGTAGAGACAAAGAAAGACACTTGAAGTATCACTCTAGTGATGCTTCCCCCCTGTGGGTGAGGACACAGTACTTCAACTTAGGTGTTTGTATATGATCATATGTGCGATCTACCAGGTATACCAACACCTGTTCCCCCCAAAAAAGTTATTTTCTTAAATGTCCTAGGTAAAGACAATTCCCAAATCATGACAAAAAAAAAACCCTTTATATTAAATCTAGTTGAGAAATACTTAATGCATCCCTCTTTTGAGGTCGCTATACAAATGAGTTTAAATATATAAGTTCTGCTGCTATTACTGGTCTTAATTCTTAAAAACTCAAAAACATAAAAAAATGTAGACTACTACCTAAATATAAGCTGAAGATAATTATGAAAATAGTGCAAATATTTTTGTATTAGTAGTATGAAAATAATGTACATCCATGCATTCACTTTTCAAACTTCATTTGTTTTATTCAAGTAGTGTTGTGCAACAAGGTAAATAAAACTTAAAGGATACTAAAAACTGAGGCTCTTAAATCGCAGGTTCAATCCCTAATACCAGAATAAGCCAAAACTGAACACTACCTCGGTCTCGGTGTCTCTCTCTCCTACCCACCCCCCCGGGTTGTTGCTGGGGCTCAGTGCAAGAACTACAAATCTGCTGCTCCTGAAGGTCATTTTTTTCTATTTTATTGTATAGGACAGAGAGAAATTGAGAGGGGAAGACAGAGAGGGAGAGAGAAAGATAGACAGAAGCAGACCTGCTTCACCACTTCTGAAGTGGACACCCCGCAGGTCAGGACCTGGGGCTTGAACCTGGATCATTGTGCACCATCATCTGGCCCCCTCTCTTTGTGTTTCTCTTTTATTAAAATGAATAAAACATTTAAAAATGATTATTATGGAAAGACGATTTAGTATTAGCCATGCAATTGGAGTTACACTTTAAAGTTTAAATGTAACTGTACTTGAGTCACTTAAATTATTTAATAACAAAAGTACATATTTTAATATTTTGAGATTTATTATAGAAGAAATAATAGTTTGATATTCCATCTGTATGACAATGCACAAATTTATAATATTTCTGAGTAGACATGAAATCACTTAGAACTTATTAAAATGTACACAGAAGACAGTTTATTATATGAAGTGAAGCCTATGAGTCAAACTTTGACAATGTATAATTGCCTATTGTTTGGTGGGAACATTTTCAATGGGAACTAACTTATTTAGTATATTAGTCAGAATATGTATTAGAAATAACTTAGTCCATACTCTGATTAATAGATAAGAAAACAGGGGAATACTGAAATGACCAAAAGTCTCCCAACTATTAAGACACAACTTGAATCTCGATTACGTATTTATTCTACTATACAAATAAATTAAATAATCGTTTTACTTATTTACTCATCTGAATGTTCTTCCAGTATTTTCAAACATCTACAGTGTGTCAGGTCCTATAGTAGCCTTGGGAAACAGTTATTGTGAAAGTCATGTACAATACTAATACTGTATGTTGTACTTTAGACTAGTAGGCACAGTATAGGGCTCACTTGATTTGCATATTTATTTTTTTTAATTTTTTATTTAAGAAAGGATTAATGAACAAAACCATAAGGTAGAAGGGGTACAACTCCACACAATTCCCACCACCCAATCTCCATAACCCACCCCCTCCCCTGATAGCTTTCCCATTCTCTAGCTCTCTGGGAGCATGGACCCAGGGTCATTGAGGGTTGCAGAAGGTAGAAGGTCTGGCTTCTGTAATTGCTTCCCCGCTAAACATGGGCATTGACTGGTCGGTCCATACTCTCAGTCTGCCTCTCTCTTTCCCTAGTAAGGTGTGTCTCTGGGGAAGCTGAGCTCCAGGACACATTGGTGGGGTCTTCAATCCAGGGAAGCCTGGTCAGCATCCTGGTGGCATCTGGAACATGGTGATTGAAAAGAGAGTTAACATACGAAGCCAAACAAATTGTTGAGCAATCATGGATCCCAAGCTTGGAATAGTGGAGAGGAAGTGTTAGGGAGGTACTCACTGCAAACTCTAGTGTACTTCTGCTTTGAGGTATATATTTTGCAGTAGTTTATGGATACGTGTGAAGATATGCTCTCTCTCACAGAAACTGGTGTATATCTAGGTTATGGGACTTTGTTAGAAAGTGAACCACCTGAGATGAAATTAGAGTGTACTATAAAAGGAAAGGTCTCACCCGTGTAATGAAGCTGAAGGGTTGTCATTCCACACGTGAAGTCTCTGGACACAGTCTGAGGTGAAGCATGTTGAGGTAGCAATCGTTGCGTTGGTTAGGTTGTGATCGGCGGATGCACTATTATTTGGTATGGATTGGGAGACGCATACGGGAAAGTGGGCCCTATCCAAGGGTTCCAGGACTGGGGGAACTAGGGGCTCTATAGTGGAGATGTGAGGTTCCTGCTGTCTTAGGGTTCAAAAACACAATCAATAGTTAATATTATCATCACATTATATGGTAATTGGGTTAACTTTGAAAAGTCCTTTTGTTATGGTTTGCTGTACAGTACCCAGTATCTTGTATATAGCTGTGCTATTGGATGCTTCTGATCTACTTGGTCTAGGCTTTTGAGAGAGTCCGCATATCAAATACACAGCCTATATATTAAAAAGATTCAGTTTGTGTTTTGAGAAACTTTGAGACATACAACTGATTTTCCCCCTCTCATATTAATTAACTACTGATTTATATGTCTACATTTTGCTAGAAGTGTACATAAACACCATTCCCACCACCAAAAGACTGTGACCCATCCCTCCCACCCACTCCCAACCCCCACTGGCCCAGGAAGCTGCATGTCTACGCCTCACCACAGGGTTTTTACGTTGGTGCCCTACTTACAATTTGATCAGGTCCTGCTTTTAGTTTCCCTTTCAGATCTTCTTCCTCAACTTCTGTTGATGAGTGGGATCATCCCATACTCATCTTTAGTTTTCTGACTTAGTTCACTTAACATAATTCCTTCTAGCTCTGTCCAAGATGGGTCAGAGAAGGTGGGTTCATTGTTCTTGATAGCTGCATAGTATTCCATTGTGTATATATACCACAGTTTTCTCAGCCATTCATCTTTTGTAGGGCACCTGGGTTGCTTCCAGGTTTTAGCTATTATGAATTGTGCTGCTATGAACATAGGAGTACACACCTCTTTTTGGTTGGGTGTTATGGAGTCCTTGGGGTATAACCCCAGGAGAGGAATTACTGGATCATATGGAAGGTCCATGTCTAGCCTTCTGAGAGTTTTCCAGACTGCTCTCCACAGAGGCTGTACCAATTTACATTCTCACCAGCAATGTAAAAAGGTTCCTCTGTCCCCACATTCTCTCCAGCATTTGTTGCTGCTGTCCTTTTTGATGTATGCCATTCTTACAGGAGTGAGGTGGTATCTTAGTGTTGTCTTAATTTGCATTTCTCTGACAATCAGTGACCTAGAGCAGTTTTTCTTATGTTTGTTAGCCTTTTAGATCTCCTCTGAGGTGAATGTTTTGTTCATATCCTCTGCCCATTTTTGGATGGGGTCATTTGCTTTTTTGGTGCTAAGTTTGCTGAGCTCTTTATATATTTTGGTGATTAGTTTTTTTTTTTCCTCCAGGGTTATTGCTGGGCTCAGTGCCTGCACCATGAATCTACCACTCCTGGAGGCCATTTTTCCCCTTTTTTGTTGCCCTTGTTGTTGCAGCCTCGTTGCGGTTATTATTGCCATTGTTGACGTTTCTTTGTTGTTGGATAGGACAGAGAGAAATGGAGAGAGGAGGGGAAGATAGAGAAAGAGGGGAGAGAAAGATAGACACCTGCAGACCTGCTTAACTGCCCGTGAAGCGACTCCCCTGCAGATGGGGAGCCGGGGGCTCGAACCGGGATCCTTAAGCCAGTCCCTGCGTTTTGCGCCACGTGCGCTTGTAACCCACTGCGCCACCGCCCGACTCCCAGTGATTAGTTTCTTGTCTGATGTCTGGCATGTGAAGATCTCCCATTCTGTGAAGGGTCTCTCTGTTTGTTTAATGGTTTCTTTGGATGTGCAGAAGCTTTTCAATTTGATGTAGTCCCATTGGTTTGTTTCTGCTGTAGTCTTCCTTGCAATTGGGTTTAATTCATCAAATATGTCCTTGAGGTGTAGGTGGGAAAGTGTTTTACCAGTGTTTTCCTCTAAGTATTTGATTGTTTCTGGTCTGACATCTAGGTCTTTGATCCATTTGGAGTTGATTTTTGTTTCTGGTGAGATAAAGTCTTCCAATTTCATTCTTCTGCATGTTTCAACCCAGTTTTCCCAGCACCATTTATTGAAGAGAGCCTCCTTTTACCATTTAATCCTTTGGGCCCCTTATCAAAGATTAGATGCCCATAGGTGTTGGGATTTATTTCTGGGCTTTCAATTCTGTTCCACTGGTCTGTGTGCCTATTTTTGTTCCAGTACCATGCTGTTTTGATGATGATTACTTTATAATATAGTTTAAGGTCTGGGAGTGTGATGCCTCCATTTCTGTTTCTTTTCCTCAAGATGGTTTTGGCAATTCTAGGTGTTTTCAGGTTCCAGATAAATGATTGTAGTGTTTGTTCTATTCTCTTAAAGAAGCTTGGTGGAACTTTGATGGGTATTCCATTAAATTTGTATATGGCTCTGGGGAGAATATTCATTTTGATGATCTTTATTCTTCCAATCCATGAGCATGGGATATCTTTCCATTTCTTGGTATCAGTTTCTATTTCCTTGAGTAGCGATCATAGTTTTCAGCATACAAGTCTTTCACTTCTTTGGTCAACTTTATTCCTAGGTATTTGATTGATTTTTCTGAAACAGTAAATGGGAGTGATTTCTGGATGTCTTCTTCTTCAGATTTAGTGTTTGCATAAAGAAATGCCACTGAATTTTGTACGTTGATTTTGTAGCCTGATACCTTGCTATATTGCCTAATAACTTCCAGTAATTTTCTGCTGGATTCTTTAGGTCTTTCTATGTATACTATCATATTATCTGCAAATAGTGAGAGCTTGACTTCTTCCCTTCCAATCTGTATTCCTTTTATTTCTTTCTCTTGCCTGATTGCTATGGCCAGAACTTCCAATACTATGTTGAAGAGTAAAGGTGATGGTGGACAGCCCTGTCTAGTCCCCGATCTGAGGGGGAATGCTTTCAGCTTCTGTCCATTGAGTATGATGTTGGCTGTAGGTTTGCTATATATAGACTCCACTACCTTGAGGAATTTCCCATCTATTCCCATTTTTTGTAGAATTTGAGCATGAACAGGTGTTGGATTTTGTCAAAGGCTTTCTCTGCATCTATTGAGATAATCATGTGGTTTTTGGCTTTGCTTTGATTGATGTGGTGAATGAAACTGATTGACTTACAGATGTTGAACCAGCCTTGCATTCCTGGGATGAATCCCACTTGGTCGTGATGAACAATCTTTTTGATATGTTGCTGTATCCGGTTGGCCAAGATCTTGTTTAATATTTTGGCATCTATGTTCATCAGAGATATTGTTCTGTAGTTTTCCTTTTTTGTTCTGTCCCTATCAGCTTTTGGTATCAGGGTGATGTTGGCTTCATAGAAGGTGGAAGGGAGTATTCCTGTTTCTTCAATCTTATGTAATAGCTTAAGAAGTATGGGTATTAACTGTTTCCTGAAAGTTTTGTAGAATTCGTTTGTGAAGCCATCTGGTCCAGGACTTTTGTTGTTGGGGAGATTCTTAATAACAGTTTCAACTTCTTTGTCTGTGATTGGTGGATTTAGATTTTGTAGTTCTTCTTGGTTCAGTTTTGGAAGAGCATAAGTTTCTAGGAATTGTTCCATTTCTTCCAGATTCTCTAGCTTGGTGGCATATAGTTCTTTATAGAAGTTTTGCAGGATTCTCTGGATTTCTGTGGTGTCAGTTGTGATATCTCCTCCATCGTTTACAAGTCTGTTAATTTGAGTCTTCTCTCTTTTTTGTTTGGTGAGTCTGGCTAGGGGTTTGTCAATTTTGTTTAATCTTTCAAAGAACCAACATTTGGCTTCATCGATCCTTTGTATGGTTCTTTTATTTTCGATGTTGTTTATTTCTGCTTTAACTTTAGTTATTTCTGTCCTTCTGGTTGCTTTAGGGTTCCTTTATTCCTCTTCCTCTAAGTCCTTGAGGTGTGCAGTAAGGTCGTTCATTTGAGCTTCTTCTTGGTGTTTAATATAATATGTGATTGTATGGCTATAAGTTTCCCTCTCAGTACTGCTTTAGCTGTGTCCCAAATATTTTGATAGGTTGTGTATTCATTTTCATTTGTTTCCAGGAACATTGAATTTCCTGCTTGAGTGAGTCTCTGACCCAGTGGTTCTTAAGGAGCATGTTGTTTAGTTTCCAAATTCTGTGTGTTTAATAATTTTCTGTTTGTTGTTAAATGTTAGTTTTGCTCCACTGTGGTCTGAGAAAATACTTGGGAAGATTTCAATGCTCTTGAATTTATTGATGCTGTCTCTGTGGCCTAACATGTGGTCTACCTTGAGTATGTGTTATGTGGATTTGAAAAGAAGGTGTATTCCAGTTTTTTGGGGTGGAGGAGTCTGAAAATGTCCAAGAGGACTAGTCTGTCAATCTCTTCATTCAATTCTCTTGTATCTTTATTGGTTCTCTGCTTTGTTGATCTGTCTAAGTGTGAGAGTGGGGTATTGAAGTCTCCCACTATTATTGTATTACTATTGATGTATTTTTGAAATTCTTTCAGTAGGTGCTTAATGTATTTAGATGGTCCCTCATTGGGTGCATAGTTGTTAATAATTGTTAAGTCTTCTTGGCTAATTGATCCTCTAATCATTATGTAATGTCCTTGCCTATCTTTTATTACTTTATTTAATTTAAAATCTGTTGTGTCTGAGATGAGAATGGCTGTTCCTGCCCTTTTTTGTGGTCCGTTAGCCTGTATGATAGTTTTCCATCCTTTCACTTTAAGTCTGTGTTTATCTTGTTGTGACAGATGGGATTCTTGCAAGCAGCATATGGTTGGGTTATGTTTTCTGATCCATCCCCCCACCCTTTGCCTTTTGATGGGTGAGTTTAAGCCATTGACATTTATTGATATTATGGATTTAATGTAGTGCCATTGTTCAAAAACAATTTTTTTTGTTTGCTCTGATATATTGCCAGTATTATACTGATGTTCTTGTTTATAAGAGGTCTTTTAGAACATCTTTCAGGGGCGGTTTGGTGATGGTTGCCTCCTTTAACTGTTGTTTGTCTAAGAAGGTTTTGATTCCTACATCTAGTTTGAATGAAAGTCTAACAGGATATATTATCCTTGGTTGAAACCCTTTTTCATTCAGGGCTCGATAGATATCTTGCCATTCTCTTCTGGCTTTCAGAGTTTGAGTGGAGAAGTCTGCAGATAATCTTATGGGTTTTCCCTTGTATGTGACTTTTTGTTTTTCTCTTGCAGCCTTTAGGATCCTTTCTTTTTCCTTACTTCTTCTCATTGTGACTATGATGTGTCTTGTTGTCTTCAGGTCTGGGTTGATGCTGTTTGGTACTCTCTGGGCCCCTTGAATCTTGATGTCCTTTCTGTTATTCAGGTCTGGGAAGTTTTCTTCTACTATTTCCTCTAGAATGTTTGCTTCCCCTTCCTCTCTTTCTTCCTCTGGCAGGCCAATTATACGAATGTTACTTCTTTTGAGATCATCCCATATGTCTGTTTTTGTTTTCAGTGTCTCTCAATCTCTTTTTAAGCTCTTTCACCTCTTTCTTTGTTTTCTCTAACTCATCCTCTGTCTGACTAATTCTGTTTTCTGCTTCTGTTAGTCTGCTTTCCCTTGCCTCAGCTTCTTTCTTCATTGCAGCTATTTCAGCTTTCAGTTCTCTAATTGCCTCAAGAGAATCAGTATTTTCCTTGTGGGTCTCAACTGTTGTTTCCCTAATACTGCCATTCCTTTCCTCCAATGTTGTTTTCATTTCTGTGATTAATAAGTTTATTATTGTGTGCATACTTTTCTTATCTATGATTACTTCTGGCTGATTTATAGTTTCTTCTGGGCTCTTGTCCTCATTCATTGGAGTAGCAGTTTTATTTGTTTTTGTTCTACCCTTTTTTTATTTATGTGTTTCTTTTTTTTATGCTCTGTTGTTCCTCATTTGTTGTGTCTTGAGTACAAGTAACACTGTACTAAATACCTTTATGACAATTGCACTCACCAACCTCAGGAATTACAGTAGCAACTGAAGTAAGTATTGAAGTTTAATCCTTACCAGTTAGCCAAACAATTTCTCCAGTCCGTGAAAAAATAGTAACCAAATCCCAGTGAGGAAAGAGAAAAGAAAGAAAGGATAGCAAGAATAGACAGTTATGCAAATCTACTATGCACTGTATATTCTAGGGGTAACAAGAGGGAAAGGGAACTAGAGCAGAGATACACACATAGAGAGTCCACTCTGAGTCAGATTTCTTCCCCAAAATAATTCACAAATTCAGAAAGTCAAAGAAGAAGGAATAAGTGTATGACAAGATTAAAAGAGAGAGAGAGTGAGAGAAGAGAGAGAAAAGGTAGAAGATAAGAAAAAGAGCTGTAATTAAAGAGCAGTGAAAGGAAATTCCCAAATGTGTATCAGTGAATTCAAAAAAGCACCCTGTTTGGTGGTGTGGGGGATTCTGCTAGGAGCTGGTTCCCAGGGACTGCTTGGGGGGGGGCGGGAAGGAGGTATGCTTGAAAATTAAAAGGAGGGAAAAAAATTTTTCCCCTTTTTTCCCTACTCTAATTCTTAACCCAAATTAAGTTATAGTCACCTCCTTGTTGTCACCGCTAGGACCCCTTATTGGCTGGCCTGCTAAAGGCAGAAAATCCTACCGTTTCCAGGAGATGTGGTCGGAGCTCAGCCGATAGCAGCTTCTCAGTCCGCCATCTTCCGGGAAACCCCCCCCTCCAGACTTTTTTAAAGGATTTCTCGAAAATGAAAACTAGCTCCAAGTCCTTTGATCCAATGAGAGCTATACTCAAGAAGTCTTTGGATCTGCCCTCAGGGTCGCGGTGGTCCCCGGAGACTCCCAAGAGAAAGCCCCCGAGCTACAGTGCTCCCTCCTGGTCCTCTGCTGGCCGCCCAGCAGCGCTCTGCAACCGGCGGAGGAGCCGCCTTCCTGGGCGGAGGACAGTGCCTGCCGCACCCGCCTTGCCTGCCACCGCCTGGGAAGTCTGGAGCAGCCGCCCGCTAGTCCGTGCCACCTTTACTCTAAATCTTAACCCAAATTAAGTTATAGTCACGTCCTTGGTGTCACCGCTAGGACCCCTTATTGACTGGCCTGCTAAAGGCAGAAAATCCTACCGTTTCCAGACGATGTGATCAGAGCTCACGCCACTAGAAGCTTCTCAGTCCACCATCTTCCAGGAACCCCCCTATTTGCATATTTATTTAAGCCCCTTCTTAACTGGGCTGTTCCTTACCTCTTAAAAGTTCTTTCTACTTGACTTTCTTCCATGTCTATTCACATTGCTGCCTGGGTGATTTTTTTTTTTTTGATCTGTAATTTAATGAGAACTCTTGCCTGCTTAAATGCTTTCAGTGGCTCTCCATCACTTCTAAATTAAGTTTAATTGATTATCTTGGTTTGAGTTCTTTCATGATCTGTTGAAGTTAATCACTCTCCAGCCATATTTCCTGCTACTCTACCAGAAACATCCTTTGGCTCAACAGCATTGAACTGCTTATTATAATTTATAAACATGGGTGGAAGAAGTTGAGAATGCTTTATCCCAAAGACTACTGTGAACTCAGTGAAGTTAGAAGCAAATAAATTTTAAAAATAAGAGAAAAAGTGACTATGCAGGAGGCCTGTGAGAGAAGTGAAAGTTGACAATAGTGACCTAAATAATAGGGGGATGGGATCTCCTGAACAGTTAGAGATAAGAGTTTTTAAGACTTATTTTCATTCCTCTTAATTATTTATGGTTATATTTTATTTTAACTTATTAACTTGAATTTCATGTTATCTTTTTATACATAATAAATTGCTTTCTACTATATGACACTAGGGTTCTATAGATTAAATCATTTATTTAGAAATAAAAGATACCTCGATTCTATACATTTGATTTTTAAATTGTTATCATTTTATTGAAGAGGGTTAATGGTTTCCAATATGGTTGTTGACACACGGGCACAATTTTTCATCTCTCCATGATAGGTGTCTCTCCGACAACTTCAGTAAAAACAGCAAAGTTAGTTTGATGGAAAAATTTTTTTAAAATTACTTTTTGATTCTGAATAGTTTTAGTCTGCTTTAATTATGTGTGAGGGGACTTTGAAACAACGTATTTTTACAAGACTATAGTATATTTGATGATACTTTTAATCCTGTGTAAAATGACAACAACATACAGTGAAGATAATTGAATAACGTTTGAAATTTGTCTTAAAAACAGCTCATCTGATTGGAAATTAACCAATATGGGCCTTAAATACAGTTGTTTTATTTTCTCACCTGATATTTTTTGTTATTTATGTATGACATTGTACTTTGACATAATAATTCTCTATAATTACAAGCCTACCTAATACGAAAGATACCCAACACATATAAGTAGTTTGAAAAATTACACCTATTATTAATACATTTTGAAGACTGTTTCGTCTTCTTAATGATGATGCACATAGTTCAGGTTAAATGAAGTAGAAGGATAAAATTATCAGATTATGCTTTTTTTTTTTTTACCAGAGCACTGATCTTCTCTGGTTTATGGTGGTACAGGGGATTGAACCTGGGAGTTTGGAACCTCAGGCTTAACAGTCTGTTTGCATAACCATTATGCTATGTACCCCTGCCCCAGATTATGCTTTTAAGCAATGCTGACTCCTTTCTGATATAGGACCTTTAAAACATGGCTTTATTACAGTAATGGGAGTGTGGCTGTGGGTTGCAATAGAGAGTCTGGAAACTGTGGGCATATAAAAACTTTAAATGTCAGATCTCAGTTTAATTGTGTTGGAAATATGTAGTAGTTCATTCTGAGTATTCAACAGCTGAGCAAATATTAGCAGAGCAAAAAATCTAACATAATATAACAAATACTTAGAAGTTCGAGGTTCTTGTTTTAAAAAATCACTTGAATTAAAATCCTATGCAGGAAAAAGAAAGGTTAAGATGTGGTGTATAAATCAGAATTTCTCAACTCTTTTTGCTTGTTATTCATAGGATTACTTATGAGGCTTTTAATATAAACCTATGTTGGGCTCAATATAAGATATTCTGCATCAATATGAAGTAATGCCTAAATATTAGTACTGCTTTTTAGATTATGGCTAGGAACATTCCAAGCTGCACTCATTTCAGAACCAGTCTTTCTTCTTTTTTAAATTATTTATTTTCCCTTTTGTTGTCGTTGTATTATTGTTGTTGTAGTTATTGTTGTTGTTGTTTATGTCATTGATGTTGAATAGGACAGAGAGAAATGGAAAGAGGAAGGGAAGACAGAGAGAGGAAAAGAAAGAGAGACACCTGTAGACCCGCTTCACTGCCTGTGAAGCAACTCCCCTGCAGGTGGTGAGCCAGGGCTCTAAGTGGGATCCTTACTCTTATCCTCGTGATTTGCACCACGTGTGCTTAACCTGTTGCACTACCACCCGACCCCCTGAACCAGTCTTTCTTGAGTGGCAGAATAGGATGAACTAGCCTCCCTTTGGACAGTAGGGCAGTCCTGTAAGTATGGTCCTGAAGAAGTTCACAAAAGGGATCACAATGGGTATGATCAATGATGACAGAGAGAGGGACCTATAGAGGTCTAGGCCCATATTACCTATGGAAGAAACCCAGTATTCTCAGGTCATGGGGTGGGCTGATAGTAGCCTAAAAGACCATGTTTAAGTGAGCCACTCTCTTGCCTTTATACAGCTTTTGTAGTGACTTCTTTATCTGACAAGTTTGGACTTTCTCCCAGTTGTTAAAGTATTGAGTGTCATTTGTTATATCCTCATTACCTCTTTTATACACCATTGCAGTCCTGTTTTTATTTGCTGCAGAATTCAGTGGATTCAGGGCCAGGTGGTGTCTCACATGATTAAGTGCACATAGTACTAAATTCAAGGACCCTCAAAAGGATCTGGGTCCAAGTTCCTGCTCCCCACCTGCAGTGGGAACACTTCACAAGTGGTGAAACTGATCTGCAGATAACTATCTTTCTCTATCCTTCTCTGTCTCTATCTCCTCTCTCAATTTCTCTCTGTTGTATCAAATTAAAAAATGGAAGGGAAGGAAAAAATGCCCTTCAGGAGCAGTAGGTTTGTAATGCTGGCACTGAGCCCCAGCAGTAACCCTGGAGGAAAAAAAAAAGGAATCCAGTGGATCAGTGGATGCTAAGACAAATAAAAATTTATATCATTACATCTATAATATATACTAACATCAATAAAATACAGTTTTAAACATTCATACAGTATTTGTAACAGTGCTTATTAATAAAAATTAACTTGAAGATTTAAGAAAAAGTGCAGAGGACATTTTTTGTAGCACTGGTACTTTATCAGTCTAAGCCAACTTTCAGATAGAATTATAGATGCAGAAATATAGAGACAGAGAAAAATATGCCACAGCTCCAAAGCATCCTTCAGTGCAAGGGCCATGACCTGGGTTGTGCCCATAACAAAGCGAGAACACTATACAAGTGAGCTATCTTGTCAAGCCAAGAATGGAGTTGTTTTTTTTTTAATGTGAGTCAAAGGACTTTCAAGACATATATGTTATATGCCTGAACAATGGTTTCCATTTTAATAAATTTGAGGTGCGAGGCTAAAGCGTTTTTATTGGAACCATCAGTGATCTAAAATGCATTTCATTAACATGTTTCAGATAGAAAACAGTGAGTCTGAAAATGCATTCAAAAGCAAATGTATAATTGGTAAAAACACATAATGATTAAGCTATCCACAGGTTTAAAAAAAAAGAAAAAGGAGTAAAACTTGTAAAAAAAAAGTAAATGAATTAAGATTAAGAGATCTTTCCTTTCTTTTCATATAAAGCTAAAAAGGCAAAATTGTGAATCTTTTCTTTTCATATAAAGCTAAAAAGGCAAAATTGTAAATTTCTGTAAATCTAGTATTTTTTTTAAAATACTAGATTTACAGAAATGGTGCTTTTAATCCATTCAAAGCCTAACCCAGGCTTAAGAATTCAAAAAAGTCCTTAACATTTCAGTTTGCGCGCGTGAGATATACAATCCGACTAAGATATTTAATTTGACAGTCTCCCTTTTAAAGATATAAATGCCTTTTAGTTTCCTTTGGTTTATAAATGTATGACCTCTAGGGATTTTGAATGCAAAGTGATAAATCAAATGGATTCCATTTTCCATTCATTTTCATTAGAAATTATTGACTTTCTTGTTTGTACAGGAAACCTCACTCTTTGGGATGAGTAATTTGAGTTGAAAATTGAATGAGAGATATTTTGATGAAGAACATCCTTAAGACCTTCACACTTTTGCATTGCTTTGTGCTTTGCATCACTTCCTCTCTAGTCTCTCCATTTGTTGCCTCTGCTTGCTTCCTCATACAAAACCATTTCCTATAATAGCAAACAGCCACAAGATACTTTCTATCTGCCAAGGTAGTATTTAGTGTCTTCACATTCATTCATTTTCATAATGACTTTGGTAAATGTGCATCATTGGGATCATTGACATTCACATTTTACAAATAAGAATGCTAAGGTCAGATTATGGTATAGGTCACTTAAGTAATAAGAACTAGCTTAAACAAGGTAGTTTGAATTCAGAGCTTTTACTTTTTTGAAAAATATTTTAATGTCTTATTTTTATTATTAATTTTATAATGGTTTATAGGATTATAAGAATATAGGAGTATAATTTCACACTATACTCAACACCAATGTTCTGAGTCCCTTATCCCCATATATGCCCTACACATACCCACTGAAAACCACCATATTCTCAGTCTTAGAGATAGATGGGTACTTTTTTTTGGCAAGTTCATGTGCTTAAATTGTATATATTCTGTATATGAGCAAAATCATCTGAGAATGATTTTGAGATATGATGATATATGAGAATCATCATTCTTTTACCTTCTTATTTACTTCACTGAGCATAATAATACTCAAGTTCCATTCATTTTGGCAAAAAGTACATAATACCAGTTTTTAATATTTTGGGGAGCTTAATGGTGTGTGGCACAGTTTTTGACACATAGGTACAATTTCTCATCTCTCCATTATAGGTGTCTACATTATGGGTGTATTTTCACTCCCAATTTAAATCCATGTCCACCATCATGCACTGAGATCCAACAAGCTCTCCACCCTTTCCTTCCTCTCCTCCCCCAGAGTATTTTTGCTTTGGTGTAATATACTACCAACATTAAGAGTTTCACTTTGTGTTTTTCTTTTATGTCTTTTTTTTATTGGGCAGATTAATTCCAGTAAATACAGTTGTTGATACATGCATAAAATTTCTCAGTTTTCTGCAGAACTTTCTCATCTTCTCTTCACCCTAGGTTCTAATCTACTATCATACACCAGTAACACCAAAACCAGTCCAAGTTCTACTTTGTATTTCCCCCTTTCTATTCTTATTTCTCAACTCCTGTCCAAGAGTGAGGTCATCCCATGTTCATTCTTTCCTTTTTGGCTTATCTCGCTTAATATGTTTCTTTCAAGCTCCATCCAAGTTAAGGTGAAGAAGGTGAATTCATCATTCTTAAGAGCTAAGTGGTATTACATTGTGTATATATACCATAACTTTCTTTTGTATTATTTGTTATTTATAAAAAAGGAAACATTGACAACATCATAGGATAAGAGGGGTACATTTCCACACAGCACCCACCCCAGAGCTCCATATCCAATCCGCTCCCTTGATAGCTTCCCTATTCTTTATCCCTCTAGGAGTATGGAACCAGGGTCATTATGGGGTGCAGATGTTGGAAGATATGTCTTCTGTAATTGCTTCTCCGCTGAACATGCACATTGGCAGGTCTATCCATACTCCTAGCCTGTCTGTCTCTTTCCCTAGTGGGGCAGGAATCTGGGGAGGCAGGACTCCAAGCCACATGGTGTGGTCCTCTGCCCAAGGAAGTCGGGTTGGCATCATGATATTATCTGGAACTTGGTGGCTGGAAAAGAGTTAAGATATAATGCAGAACAATTTTTTGATTAATCATGAACCTAAAGGCATGAATATTGCAGATGAAGATTGGGATCTCCGTTTTGGAAAAAGCTAGTAGGTCCATTTTAGGTATATTCCAGAAGGCCAATGACTTTACTAGTTTTTGCCTGAGCCTAGGATGACTTAACTTTATTTCAATTGGTGCACTTAACAAAACCTCAAAACCTAGATATAGACCAGCGCCCATAAGATAGGGCATATGCACATGTATCTGTAAGTTAGGGGAATAGATATACCTTTTAAAAAGTGCATAGGAAGTTGGGCGGTAGCATAGCTGGTTAAGTGCACGTGGCACAATGCGTGAGGACTGGCGTAAGGATCCTGGTTCAAGCCCCTGTCTCCCTACCTGCAGGGGAGTCGCTTCAGAAGCAGTGAATCAGGTCTGCAGGTGTCTGTCTTTCTCTCCCCCTCTCTGTCTTCCCTTTCTCTCTCCATTTCTTTCTGTCCTATCCAACAACAATGACATCAATAACAACACCAATAATAACTACAATAATAAAACAAGAGCAACAAAAGGGAATAAATAATAAAATAAATAAATATTTTTAAAAGTACACAATAATTTGCAGTGAGTCAAAAAAATGAAGCAAGTAGAAAGAACTAAAAAGACACCTTAAAGTACCTAATGAAACAGTTTCTACTTAGACCTAGATACCCTCTTCACCTACCTCCTCTTACATGTCCCCCAATCACTCCAAAGCTAACCTTGTCAAATAAAGTAAAGACTACAAAAGCTGAATAAGGGCAAGAGACTGGCATACTTTAATGATGACTCTTTAGTCACAACCAGGGCATCCCATCACCTGGGGCACTAGTCAAGGAGTCCTAGGGTTCCCACACAGACATGATAGACCTAGACTTCTAACAGACCCCTCTTGCCACTGTTGCTGGTCATCTCCATCAGGAACAACATAAGGGACCCTTTTGTGGACCTACCTATCAGGACCCTACCTTCAGTGTTGATCAGTAATGGTAGGGAATGTTCCATTCTCAGAAGGGAGGTTGGACAACATCCTCTACCTACTACCTGAGGAAGATGGGTCCTGAAATTAGTTCAGCCTGGAGTGTTCCTAGCCATCACCACAGAATGTGAACTCAGACCTGCAAGGATGTAGAGGTTACATAGGATCCTGTGTTGAATATGGGCCCCAGATCAAACCAGTGGGTTTTACAGTTAACAATATTTATATACTTTCCCCATATTTGGGAACTCCTCACTTCCCTGATCCAGCTTTCTAGTCCTTTTTCCAAGTCTTGACACCATTTCCCCAGACAACAACCTGGGTCCACCTGCATACCACAACTTTGTTAGTCACTCATTTGTTGTTGGATACTTAGGTTATTTCCAAGTTTGGGCTATTACAAATTGTGCTGCTATGAACCTAGTTACACACAGAGCTCTTTGGATGATAGTATTTGATTCACTAGGCTTTATCTCCAGGAGATGAATTGCAGGGTCATAGGGTAGGTCCATTTCTAGCCTTCTGAGAGTTCTCCTAGCTGTTCTCCACATGGGTTGGACCAATTGACATCCCCACCAGCAGTGCAGGAGGATTCCTTTTTTCATCAACTTCTCTAGCATCTGTTGTTTCTATTCCTTCTGATGTATGACATTCTCACAGGAGTGAAATGGAATCTTATTGTTGTCTTAGTTTTTGTTTCTCTGACAGTCAACAACTTGGATCATTTATTCATATGCCTGTTGGCCTTTTGGATCTCTTCGTTGAATATTCTGTTCATATCCTCTCCCCAGTTTTGGTTGGTTGGGGTCATTTTTTTTTAGTTTAGTGAGCTCTTTATATATTCTAATTATTAGCCTTTTCTATGATATATAGAATGTAAAGATCTTCTCTCATTTTGTAAAAAGTCTCTTTGTTTGAGTGGTGGTTTCTTTTGCTGTGCAAATACTTTTCAATTTGATGTAATTCCATTGGTTTAATTTTGGTTTTGTCTTCCTTGCAATTGGACTTGAGTCAATGAAGATTTAGATGGAAAAGAGTGATGCCAATATTTTCCTCTAGATATTTGATAGTTTATGATCTAACATCCAAGTCCTTGATCCATTTGGATTTTACTTTTGTGTTTGGCGAAATATAGTGGTTTAGTTTCATTCTTCTGCATGTTTCAACCCAATTTTAACAACACCATTTGTTGAAAAGACTTTCCTTAGTCTATTTAATAGTTTGGTCTCCTCTATCAAAGATTATATTACCATAGGTGTGGGAGCTTATTTCTGGATTTTCAGTTCTATTCCGCTGGTCAATATCTGGTTTTGTTTCAGTACAAGGCAGTTTTGATTATAGTGACCCTATAATATATAGTTTCAGATCTGAAAGCAAGATGCCTCCAGATGTTTCAAATTCTGTTTTTTTTTTTTTTTTTTGCCTCTAGGGTTATCACTGGAGCTCAGCGACTACACCATAAATCCATTACTCCTGTGGCCCTTCTTTTGGATAGGACAGAGAGAAATTGAGAAGGATAGGGAAGGTAGAGAGGGAGAGAGAAAGATAGACACTTGCAGACCTTGCGCTTCATACTATGTGGGCTTAACCCAATGCACCACTGTCTAGCCCCTGTTTTTTTTCTTTTTTCTCCCTCTCCATCTCCCTCTCCACTTCCTTCTTCCCTCCCCTTACCCGTCCCCCCACCCCCGTCCCTCCTCCTTCTTCTTGTTTTGACAAGTCTAAGTATTTTCTGTTTCCAGATATGCATCTGTAGCTTTTGTCCTATTCTCTTAAAAAATGTTGGTGGAACCTTGAAGGAAATCAAATTACATTCATATATGGATGGGGTAGAATAGTTATTATATTATGTTAATTCTTCCTTTTAAATTTTTATTATATTTATTTATTGGATAGAAATAGTCATAAATTGAGAGGAAAGAGGATGAGACACCTGCAGTAGTGCTTCACCACTTGCAAAGCTTTCCCCCTTCAGGTGTGGACCTGGGTCTTGAACCTGGGTCCTTGTGTATTGTAATATGTGTTCTCAACCAGATGTGCTACCACCCAGCCTCAATGTTAATTATTCCAGTCCATAGGCATGAAATATCTTTCTACTTGTTTGTAAAATACCTGGAAGCAACCCAGGTGTCCAGCAACAGATGAGTGGCTGAACAAGTTGTGGTATATATTACTCAGCTATAAAAAATGGTGACTTGACCGTTTTCAGCCGATCTTGGATGAACCTTGAAAAATTCATGTTAAGTGAAATAAGTCAGAAATATAAGGTTGAATATGGGATGATTTCACTCTCAGGCAGAAGTTGAAAAACAAGATCCGAAGAGAAAACACAAGTAGAAACTGAACTGGAATTGGCGTATTGCACCAAAATAAAAGACTCTGCAGTGGGTGGGTGGGGAGAATATAGATCAAGGAGGGTGACAGAGAATCTAGTGGGGCTTGTACTGTTATATGGAAAACTGGGAAATGTTATGTATATACAAACTATTGTACTTACTGTCGAATGTAAAACATTAATTCACCAATAAAGAAATTTAAAATATATATGTAATTCAGCCAGCAATATAGAAGGTTCCCTAATTCTCTATATCCTCTCCAACATTTAGTGATTATGTATTTTCTAATGTATTTAACATTCTTATGGGTATAAACTGGCACCTTATTTTTGTCTTTAATTGTATTTCTCTGATAATGAGTAACTTTGAGCATTTTTCATACGCTGTTAACCCTCTGAATCTCTTCTTTGGTGAAGTTTCTGTCCATGTGCTCTCTCCATTTTGAATGTGGGGTTTTTGTTTGTTTGTGTGTTTGCTTGTTTTCTTTAACTTCTTTGCTTTGCTTTGCTAGTTTAGTGAGTTCTTTAGCTTTAATTTTTATTTTATTTTATTTCAGTTATTAGAACTTCCTCTAATGTATGGTGTGTAAAGATATTATCCCACTCTATAGTGTATCTTTCTGTTTTGGTGACAATAACCTTTGCTACACAGAAGCTTTTCAGTTTAATGTAGTCCCACTGGTTTATTTATTTATTTATTTTTTTGTCCTTACTGTTGAACTTCAGTCTTTCAATTATCTTTCATAGCAGACATCAAGAAGTATTATGAAATAGTGCTGCAGTTGTCTCTTATTCTCTTTGTGTTTCTCTCCACTCTGTCTCCAACCCTTTATTAAATAAAAGAAAAAAATACCACTAGAAAGAGTTGTGGATTAGTGGCATGGACACCTAGCCCCAGCAATAACCCTGGTGTCAAAAAACATATTTCTTGAAGAAAGTTACCTGTTATTTGTCTAAGGTTTTGAATGAATTTTTTTCTATCAAAAATGTATCCTCACCACTAAAACTGCTATGATACTTTATGAAAAAGAGAAAAGGAACTTTCCTTTATTATATATGGAACTTAAAAGTTCATCTTATGGAAGGTGAGGAGAAAGAGGTGGCTAAGTAATTTTCCTATGACATTTCTGAATCTGCATCTGCTCACAATAGTTGTGTGAAAGCCCCTGCCCTGTCTGATTTTCTAGCATAAATTAGCATAGAGACAACTTTGCTAGTTGAGGACAATGTTTTGCATTAAAAATATCTAAGTTTTAGGAATGATTTAAAAATTAGTAGCCACTTCATTCTCCCTGTGCTCTCAGAATATATACATATTAAATATAACAATCTGAGGCTATTATATATTCGTGGAAGAAAGGCAGCCCAAATGTCCTTTATTTCCTGACTTAGCGTATTAAATCTTCAGTACTTGTAAGCTGTGTGTTACATGATCAGTCACAGCACACTGCTATTTATTGAGCATCCATGGCCACTAGCTGACATGACATTGAATATAATGTTGTGCTGTTGTTCCAAGATTTTTTTGCCTTCATGCTAAATGGCTCATCATATCAGAAGAAATTTATAAGAGACATATAACTCATCTATTTAGCCCTCATGAGATTTATTTGTTAGGAAATCACTGACTGGAATGCCTTTGAGAGGGTAGATCTTCATTTCAAATAAAGTGAGCCTCACCCATAGATTTCAAAGCATGCTTATATACAGTAAATCTATATTAAGGAAATAGGATAAAGCTAACAATTAAAAAAAAGAAAATCTATGTGAAAGGGTTTGGAACTAACTATATTATTTAATGATATTAAGTTAAAAGATTCAGAATATATTGAAATTCAGTATTTTAGGTAGTGTACTGTTTTTATTTTATTGCCATAGGGCCTTTTCCTGGGGTTTCATACTTGCATGATTCCTGGTATTCTCTTATTCTCTCTTCCCCCACTCTCTCACTCTCTCTCCAGTACCACTCCATTGCATGTTGCTTATGTATAGGATTTGAACCTCTGTCCTTATACATAGTTTAGTATGTGCCCTACCAGGGGAGCTAACTCCTGGTCCATGAACGTTTTTAATTATTTAAAAAATAGCACATTGAATTTGAAAACATGACTTCAATATTTCTAGTCTCTCTGGACCTCACAGTATAAACACCTTCTTTCAAAACTAATCCCTTTAATGTGATCCATCTAGGTATTCTACCACTGTGTTTCTTACAAAAGGAATATGCTACTATATATTCAACAACCAGACTTTTATTCAACCTAATTTACCTCAACACCTTCCATAATCTTTACACCAATGAAAATTTATTAAAAACATATCTAGCTCTCATCTGAATATCTAGGTCTGCTGGAGTTTCTTTCTAGCTAATCTGATGAACCAATTCATACTAAACTATTAATGGGAAGTAGATGATTAGGAGTAGGCAAAACCTTTATTTCAACCTCTCAGACTTTAATTGTAAATCAACAGTGATTTTCTATAGGCAATGCTGGTGGTTGGGGTTTAAAGTTAGAATTTTCAGGGTTAACAGCTCACTGGCTGGTACATGAGACCATTGGTAACAGAGGGAATTTGAGATTCTTTGATCTATAAGTATCTAAAATACAGACAGGCAAATCCTTGTAAAGTCTCAGTGACAATTTTATACTATCCATTGTAAATAATCTAGCATTATAAGTTCAGTCTGTCTTGTATTTCCAGAAAATGATAGGATATGCTGCTTCTAGATATTAGCTGGTGTGTAATACAAGAGATTTGAATTTTGCTGTCTGGCTTCTTCCCACTGGCTTCTACTTTGCAGATGGAATGGTTGAAAAGGAGGTTCAAGCAATTGAGGGTGGCGGGGGAGGGGGGACCTACTCTGTGCAGTTGCTTTTTTGATTTTCTAACTGACCTGGCACAGCGTAGGCAGAGGCGATGCATGCTTCCTGACATTGGGCCAGTGATGTATGCCCTGACCTTCAAAATGAGGAACATCTTCTCTGTGGGTGAGAGTATAGCCATGCAAATTCTTTTATTCCATATTGCTGGCATTTTGCAACCGGCTCTGACATAAAGTACCCACCCTGCTGAGTTTGCTGAAGTTTGTATATTGGTTTTAGTTTGAACATTTTGGCAAATTAAGGGCTGAGTGAAACCATAAAATTGACTTTATTTACAACAAAGCCTTTTAGTATCTGTCAGTTGATCTTAAATCTTTTTTTCTTAATCTTTAATTTTTTATGTGGTTTATCTTTTTAACTCTTTAATATATTTGCATCTGTTTCAGTTAAATGTAATGCTTTTTGTGGGGGACATTTTTTAAATTGTCACTAGGATTATCACTGGACTTGGTGCCTGTACAAGGAATCTACCACTCCAGGTGGCCATTTTTCCCTTTATTTAAAAAAATTATTATTAAATAGGAAAGTGAGACATTAAGAGGAAGCTGGGAGACAGAAGGAGAAAGAGAGATACCTGCAGCACTTCTTCATTACTTATGAAGCTTCCCCTTTCAGGTGGGGGCTGGAGGCTTGAACCTAGGCCTTGAGTATGGTAACCTATGTCCTCATCATGTGTGCCACTGCCCAGCCCCTGTGGGGCCTTCTTAATTGATATTTGGGCAGGGTCCACTTTCTTTACTCAGATCTTGTGTACACCTCTCTTTCATCTCTCTTATTCAATATCAAGAGTCACTATCAGCTGCTTTTTGGTGAAATGTTTATATATCTGTTACCTTCTCTGAACTGTTAGCTCTTTGGTTTAAATTTCATCCTCAGACATTGCAAAGAAAAACATGATGTAGCAAAATGTTTTAATGGTGCAATATATGCTATATACCATGCATTGAAAATATATGAATTTATTTTATTTCTGAAAATACAATTATACTTGTAGCACTTCATAGAGACACAAAAAAATTCCACTCATTTCTGAATAAACAGGGTTTGTGGAAAGAGGATAGACTTGCAAGTTAGAGGATCTGAATCATAGTTATAACTGCCAACAACTAATATAGTTAATGTTAAGATGCATTATATATTAGTGGCCACAGTTGTTTATACATTAAACAAGAAGCTTTATCTGGATCTGTGGTTCTTAATTCATGTTGAATAATAAAACATACAATTAGGAGAAAATTCTGAAGTATACCAATAACCAAGCCCATTGAAGACTAATTATAAAATAAAATGTCTATCTAGAGGTAAGACTGGGGCATTGGTATATGTTTAAACTCTTTTTTTTTTTTGAGCCATGATCTCTTGCATATGCCATTTCACTGTTCCTGAGCCATTGTTGTATTAAAATAGACAGATAGGGGGTAGAGTAGGCGAGTGGTGAGGCTTTGTGGGCGGAAGCAAAGGTATCAGAGCTTCCCCTGGGGCTGTGACCCTCCCATGGTGGTGGTGGGATTTGAATCTGGATCACACATATAACAAGGCATGGTCCCTACCCTACAAACCTCTCTAGCCCTGACATATTTTTAAAGTTCCACAAATTATTCTAATATGTATACAGTATTAATAACGGATGTGTATGATTTCTAAAGTTTTCTTTTCCACAGCACTAAGATTCTGATTGTAATCTCTTAGAAAAATATTTTATCGTTTTTCTAAACCAGCACAAGTACTCCACATAGGAATTGTGAAAACCAAATATATTGTAAAATAGTTATTTATATTGTCATTCTCAAACTTAATGCATGACATTGTTTAATATTGAGTCCTAGTGCTTCCATACTCCAGGGGATTTTGTCAATAAGATAATAATTATGACAGGATACCCAGATCACCTTTTTTTGGGGATTTTATTTATTTATGAGAAGTACAAGAGGAGAGAGAAAGAACCAGACATCACTCTGGCACATGTACTGCCGGGATCAAACTTGGAACCTCATGCTTGAGAGCCCAAAGCTTTATCACTGTGCTACCTCCCAGACCGACAGATCACTCTTTAAGTACTCCAATTAACTCTAATGATCTTATGCTTAGAAATATTGTCTGTTCTGTATAGTAGTCGCTTTGAACCATGAATCCTCTAAGTTACTATAAGATGACTTGAATTTCTCTTTACTTGATTTAACAATGTGCTATGGATGGCATTAGAAGCAAACATTAAGACTGGTTATAATTTGGTATACTTTGAGTGAATGTGAATTCTCTTTAGAACAAAATTATAAGTTACAATTGTGAGGGAGCCATCTAGTGGATATATATAAAGACCTGTTGCATCTTGTCCTAAAGTCTTTGTTTTATGAATTTTATTAGAACAAATATATATGTAATTAGGTACTGTATATAAATTATGTGACTGTACATTTGATTTAATATATATTAAATTTTCTGGATTTTAAAATTTTGGTTTTTAATGTTCTCATAATTTCATAAAACTATAATTTATATAGTTATACTCCTTTTATGAAATATGTATACCAAGATGAATAAGACATGATTTTTCCATAAAATAAGACACATTCTATTTGTATGGGTATAAATATGTGCTAATAATTAATATATATATTTAGTCCCCAATAAATGTTCCTTAGATTTGAGTGTCAGAGGGATTTTAAGACTTAAAATTGTTTATGCAATTAGAGTATGCAAATAATGTGAAGGATTCACAATCTGAGTCATTACTATTTTATATACTCTTATTTTTAATAAAACATATTGACTGCATTAGAATGATTAGAGCACTAGCAAAATGTACATCGAATAACATACCAAGTTTATAGCTATTGGATATTTAGCTCTCAATTGTTGCTTTTATAGTGCAATAAATGTGTTTGATTTTTGACTGACATGTTTGCTTTTACACATAAAACACAAGGTTATAGGAGAGAAAAATATCCAAGACATTTTTTTTATTTTCCAAGTTTACATTTAGTTTATTTCCATAAAAATGATTATGAATGTTCAACATTTAAAATAAAATTGAAAATCTCTAATGCAGTTCACATTATATCATTTACAGGGTCATTTTTTTTTCTTTTTTTTATTGTTGTAGTTATTGTTGTTGTTGATGTCATCGTTGTTGGATAGGACAGAGATAAATGGAGAGAGGAGGGGAAGACAGAGAGGGGGAGAGAAAGAGAGAGACCTACAGACCTGCTTCACCACCTGTGAAGCCACTCCTGACTCCCCTGCAGGTGGGGAGCCAGGGCTTGAACTGAGATCATTACACCGTTCCTTGCACTTTGCGCCTGTGCTTATCCTGATGTGCTACTGCCTGACCCCCGGGATCATTTTTCTTTCCACTGTAAACAAACTACTGAGGACCTCCTCTTTGAGGTTTTCCCTCCAGATGCTACTGCTTTCCCCACTCCCCTTCATGATTCAGGAGTTCAAATACCTGTTGTTGAACATCACTTTCTGTAATTCTGATACTACAGCTTACCCCACATCACATTAATTAATTTATATTGTTGCCCTTTAGTTGTGTGTTTCAAATAAAGATTTTAATAGCCCTCTCCACACAAGATGGAAAGAATCTAATCCTTTTTACTCTTCTTTCTTTATAATACTCCTCATTAAAATCTGCCTGTTATCATTCCCTTGGGATATTATAAAACATGGGAATTATGACATCAGATGCTGTGCAAAGCATGTAACCTCTAAGAAACCCCTGTAAAATTCCTTTCTCTGCAGTCTGTGTCCTATATAATTTTTTCCCTTAAGTGTGGATGTGACTGTAAATATGATTGAAGTCATTCCCCTGATTAAGTTGCATTGTATGGGGAAAATTGAAGGGTATACATAATGAAGGCCTCAAGTTACTTAGATCTGAACTAATTCAAGGGGAGATTACATTTTGTGTTATTGGCTGAGTTAGGTGAACACCTCTAAAATAGGGACTGGAATATTCCTGAAGACATATTCCCCTCCTGGAAACTGAATACTCTTTGATAAAGAAAGAAACCATGTTGTAAAAGGACCATGTGACAAGGCACTTAAGTGGTCTCTGGGAGTTGAGAGGGCTCACTGATTTGAGGGATAAGTATTTGAAGGATAAGTCCTATGTTGCTTCCTTTTAAAAATTTATTTATTTATTTATTTATTACTGGATAGAGACAGAAAGAAATTGAGATACCTTATCCTTATCAGACAGAAAGAAATAGATCTACATCCCCAGAAAGAATTAAATGCTGCCAATAGAAGCTTCAGAAGAGAACACAGACTCGGTGAAAGAGTGCAGCCCAGTGATTAATTTGATGAAGGCTTGTGAGAGCCAAAGCAGGGAGCTGATAGTCTGACCCACAGATATCTTGACACAATAAACTGTATGTTGTCATAAGTTATGACATTTTTGGTTATTTGCTATACAGTAATGAAAAGCTAACATGGGTCCTCATTATCTTTTGCTTTGTATTTCTTCAGTAACCTTCAAATTAAGCTCTCTTAATTCACCCAGTTCCATAAAAGTTTACACACTGCAGCCAGTGTCATCTTTCATAAAATGAGGTAGTGGACTTGTCTTGTTCAAAGCTTTGTCTCCAGAAAAATACAAGTATATTGTATGAATGTTGGTAGATTTTTATATTATACACGAATGTTAGCATGTTGATGACGACCACAAATACTGACTCATGGACTGGCTAAGTGAATATCATATGTACATCTTTAGACATTAAAACAAGTCTTTGTGGTTCCTATTTATGTACAAAGAGACAGCCTTATTATGTAAAACTGAAAAATAAATTTCTTAAACATATAGATTCAAATTTTTTAAATTGAGGTACAAATTTTAGATATACTGCTTCCTGGCCTTGTGACATATTGAAAGTCACTAAACTTCAATTTTTCATCTATGAAATGTGAAAGATACTACTCATTGCTTGCTTAAGATTGTGTTGAAGATTTAAAATATGCATTTAGTAATCTCCTCTTGCTCTCCAGTCATATGAAGCAAGTTCCCTTTTGTTCAGCAAAGTAATATAGATTAAAATTATAGATATAGCCTCACTTTTGCTATCTTAGAAATGGAACTACTTGTTACACATAGCTCTGAGGAGTGACTTAGCTTCAGTTTAAACAACTTGCTCACATTGAACAACAGCTGAAAATTGGTCAGTGAGATCTTTACTATCTAAGATGATGAATGTTTTCAGAGCATTTTAAATAGTTTTTCTCATTTTAATAAAAATAATTGTTTTTCTTTTCTCTCCTTTCTTCTTTCTAATTCCTTCTCTTCTTTCGTCCTTCCTTTCTTTCTTTCTCCCTTCCTCTGTGTCTGCACATGACTCCGCTCCTCTTGCTGGCCACTTTTTTCAGCCATAGAATGAGAGAGACAGAGAGAGACAGAGACAGAGACAGAGACACTGACTTCCAGCCATGCCTCACCACTCATAAAGGCTTCCCCCACAGGTGGAGACCAGGGGCTTGAACCTAGGTCCTGGGGCTCCATAATGCATGTGTTCTACTGGGGGCACCATGGCCAGGCCTCTGGCTGTTGTTTTCATTTGGTCAGACTTTCATCTTTAAATTTGTTGGTAATGAAAAAAGAACATCTGTAACCCAACTTTAGTAGTGAACTTGTTCTTTATCTTCAACCTGTATCATCTTTTATTTCCCTTACCATTTTTTAAAAATCTTTTTATGGGGAGGTTTATAGTATTATGATTGATGCATGGCTACAATTTCTTATCTTCCGTTGCCATTTTTTAATTTACATATTTCTGCTTTTTTATGCAAGTTGCCTTGTAAGCATTCTTGGGCTGGGGAGGTAGCTTACTTAATGTGTCAGGCAGTAGTGCAGTGGGTTAAACACACATGGCGCGAAGCTCTAGGGGCCTGTGTAAGGATTCTGGTTCCAGCCCCCGGCTCCCCACCTGCAGGGGGATTGCTCCACAAGCAGTGAAGCAGGTCTGCAGGTGTCTATTTTTCTCTCCCCCTCTCTGTCTTCCCCTCCTCTCTCCATTTCTCTCTGTCCTGTCCAACAACAACAAAAACAATAATAATAACCACAACAACAATAAAAAAACAACAAGGGCAACATAAGGAGGAGAAAAATAGCCTCTAGGAGCAGGGATTTGTGGTTCAAGCACCAAGCCTCAGCAATCACCCTGGAGGTAAAAAAAAAATATTCAAGTGTATTTTTGACTGTGTGTGTTTTAGTGGTAACAATTAACAAGTACCATAATGTAACCAATAAAGGAAACCAGTATGAAAACAACTTACAAAATCCCATTAAATGAGTCCTATTTCTTCTCATTGACTTGATCATAGATCATAGATGTAACTCATAAAAAGATAAATATGGAGATTTTACATGACTTGTTCAGTTAAAAAATATCAAATTCTGTAGTATAAGAAAGTTCATATGCTATATGATTTAATGAACTGATATTCAAATTAACACTGTCTTCCCTCTTGGAGGTATGACTGAATTTATGTTTTAGCCACAAGACCTGCTTTTCCAGTCAAATTATTTTCCCACTAGATTTTATTTGAAAGTCATTTCCCAGTGTCTCAGTGAACACAGCATAGCTCAGCAAGATTTTTGTGATTTGTTTATTGTTTAAACAACACCAAATAATCAGACACATCAATGAAAATAATGGTCAGATTACTTGTCTACTGTTATGAAACAAATAAAGTTCAGTGAAAATTTTCTAATTTATCACTTCTTTGGGGATACACACACACACACACACACATATATTTTTACCAGAGCACTGCTCAATGTTCAACTCTGGCTTATGGTGGTGAGGATTGAACCTGGGACTTCGAAGCTTCAGGCATGAAAGTCTTTTTGCATAACTGTTATGCTATCTCCCCCTGCAAGTTCTCAATATTCTAACAATGTGCATCTATACAAAGATAAGCTAAAACTTCATCATGAGACAAACTCAGGTTTGACTGAAATAAAATATATTTATATTTTTCAAAGTACTTAAAAACTATTTCAGTTTAGTAACATAAATTAAATTACTTTTCTGTGGCTGTATTAAACAACATGTAAATATTACCAAATCTTCACTGTAAGATTGTTGTGGGGCTTTCCATGAGGTCAGCTCATATTGAACTCTACCCTGGTTATCTTAAAATGGCTGTGTTTTATGCTAGTCATCCCTGACTAGCACCAGAAAAAATGAATTGCATGTGCAAGCAGCAAATATATATTCCCTTTGTTCTTTATGTTTCTTACCTTTTTTCATTTCTTTGTAATAAGTACAGCATTTTTCTGTATGTATCCAACATTAGAAATAAGGACATCTGTATCACATTGATATTCTTAAGTTGGTATTCAGTAAAATAGAATCATTCCTTGTGGTAATGGGTCGAAACTTCCCTTTCACCTAGAGCCAAGTTCATTAGAAATTTATACTCACAACCCAGAGGAAAAAAAAAACAGTGTTTTTATGAGGTTTCAACAAGTAATATATCTGCATGATGGGTTGTTCCAAGAAACTGAGCAAATGAAAACGTCAGTTTGCAAAAATTATCAAAACTATCATAACCTAATTTAGAAATGCTGCTTATTTAATAAGCCATCAGTAGCCCTACTGGATAAAATCCTGTCAGTTGTACAGAAAAAGTACTTGTTCATTTTACACTTAGGTTAAGTTCATATGCACCCTGAGTTCTATTAATGGGAAAAAAAGCATTACTTAAATACAGTACCCAATCACTAAAATAGGCATTGTTTAGTGTTCTTAGCTATGAAATGCTAAAGTCTTGATCTGACAATATATCTTGATATGCTAAAGTAAAACTTCAGTTTGTATGTAGTTATAGTCTTCTTTGCACATGACATATCCTCAAAAATGCAAAGCAGTATGTTCTTTAAAAATTTTTATTATTTATTTTCCCTTTTGTTCCCCTTGTTGTTTTATTGATGTTGTAGTAGTTGTTGTTGATGTCATCATTGTTGGATAGGACAGAGAGAAATAGAGAGAGGAGGGGAAAGCAGAGAGGGGAAGGGAAAGAGAGACACCTGAAGACTTGCTTCACTGCCTGTGAAGCAACTTCCCTGCAGGTGGGGAGCCAGGGCTCGAACCAGGATCCTTACGCTGGTCCTTGTGCTTTGGGCCACACGCACTTAACCTGCTGCACTACCAGCCGATCCCCACAATATGTTCTTTTACTAGTATAATGTTTACTACATGAATTGGAGTGGAAAATATTTTTAGTATGGAACTTCTAGTAACAGTGATACAGACTTATCCAGGTTCCTTAATGTTTTCATACTAAGAGCCTACAATACTGATACTTTGAATAATAATATGATTTTACCAACATCACTTTGACTTCATGATTTTGGTTGTGATTGATAAACAAATGTGTTGGAGAGATATTAGGTAATACTGCTTCAATAGAATATGCTTATTAAGTGGAATTTAACCTAAAGTAGCAATGGAGGGATTCCAAAAATGGTCGGGCACATGATGACAAGGGTGTCGAAGGATGTATGAAAAGATTTAACTGAAGGGGAAAACTCAGGAATTCTTTAATGACAAAGAAGAATTTGATTGGAAGTTTCAAAAGCAAATTGAGAAAGAAAGAAATTGAGAAAGAATGTTGAAGCAATCAAAATTTATAGTAAATTTGGAGAAAATGATTTGAGAACAGATGAATGAATTCAATAGCTATGATGTGGAGCATTCCTTGTTGAGAATGGGTGAAAAAATGCAAAAGCACAGCACACCAGATTTTGCAGCAAGCTGTGTTTTCTCAGTACAGTAGATCCCTATTGCTCATGAGTATTAGAGAGAGACCTACACACCTGCTTCTGTTATTCTCAATCTAAAGGGTGATTGTTGTTAAAAATTCATAGGGCTCTAGCTGGCCGGGCTAGCTTCACGGGCGGGTAACAGAGATGACCAGAGACATACGGCTGGGCAGGGAAGCTGTATTTCTTTATTCAAGAACAACGATTCATAAACTAAACCAAACTAATCACCAAACAGAACTCTGCTGTCTCTTTGCGGCGGCGCAGCACTCTCTCTTACTCTGGAACTCAGGAACCCTCTAACTCCCGAACTCTCGAACTCTGGAACTCTTCAACTCTCCAACTGTGGAACTCTCTAACTCAGGCGGGGTTCCTAGGGGCGGGGCCAAGCGGACCCGCGAAACTAACTGGACTGATCCAATTCTCTTGGCGGGGGAGAACTACCCAATGTAAAGCATACAACAATTCCCCCTTTTCTTTTTAACTAAATGAATATAGTATCAAGGGTGTGGGGTGAACAGAAACATATATCATACAGGCATTTTTAAAAAAGAAACTGGCACAAGCATGGAGAAACATGTAAGCAAGTAACAAGAACCAGTGTGCTGCCAAGGGAAGGCCTGAGGGGGCCATTTCTGCCTCTGTGGGCAAAACTTTATCAGCTTAAAAAAACATTTCTTGCCTCTGGGGGGCGTACTTGCCTTGATGGGCATTTGAATGGGGGCGGAGAAAGGCCTAGAGTCCCAAAGGCAGCTGGCTGCAATTTACTTACTATGAAACAAAACTTGTTATTAGCATATTTCTAATAGAGAAGGAATTTGAGATTTTTACATATCAACAACATCTTTTAACCTTTTGTTACACCCATTCAAGATGGAGTCAGGAAAGGAAACCTCAGGCATGAGAATAATTAGCATAGCCATTGTGCGATCTACCATTTCTAATAGAGAAGGTAATGGAGAGTTTTACACATCAACAAGTCTATTTAACCTTTTGTTTAGACCAACTTAGTTAAAATATATTGCTTTTTAACTAATTTTTACCTCATACTTTAAATGTAAATTAATTTTATCTTTATGAGAATTACGTTGAAAACCTTTTTCATTTAACTTTGACTAGTAAGAATTTAGCCTTAAAGTTACTGTTTACCAAACTTTAAACATACACATAAACATGGTCATTAATACACAAGGAGAGAAACCTTTGTTACGAAGACATGTCATTTTAAACACGAATTTATATATGTACTGTCTTAGTTGTTGGGGGGGGTCACCATCTGGAGGTGGCTTCCCACGCAGCTCCACTTCTAGGAATTTCAGGTTGCGATCTCTGCACAAATCTCTGTGTACTCCAGCTTGTCTGCCTTCAGACCGGACCGGCAGCTGGAGATCTCATGTGCTCAGTTTCAGCAGGGAGCCCGGTGGTCCGGGAGGTCCGGGATTGTTCCAGAATTCATAGCAAGAGGGCAGGCGGGCCAGCTTTGTAGAAGGCGTGGGCCTCGGTGCCCAGGGGTGGCGGCCATGATAGGCCGCCGCGGCCCTGCCCCATGGCCCTGCCATGTCTGCTGCCCTGCTCGCAGTGGCCGAGCAGCGTGGAGGGATCACACGTCCAGTGCCCTGCGCCACACGATGGAGAGCCAGCTCCTGTGGGCTGGCCTTGGGCTCTTGCGTGTTGGCATCGGGCTCCAGTGTGTTGGCATCGAGCTTCTGCATGCTGGCATCGGGCTCCTGCGTGGTGGCATTGGGCTCCTGTGTGGTGGCATCGGGCTCCTGCGTGCTAGCATCGGGCTCCTGTGTGGTGGCATCGGGCTCCTGCATGTTGGCGTCGAGACCTACACACCTGCTTCTGTTATTCTCAATCTAAAGGGTGATTGTTGTTAAAAATTCATAGGGCTCTAGCTGGCCGGGCTAGCTTCACGGGCGGGTAACAGAGATGACCAGAGACATACGGCTGGGCAGGGAAGCTGTATTTCTTTATTCAAGAACAACGATTCATAAACTAAACCAAACTAATCACCAAACAGAACTCTGCTGTCTCTTTGCGGCGGCGCAAGCACTCTCTCTTACTCTGGAACTCAGGAACCCTTTAACTCCCGAACTCTCGAACTCTGGAACTCTTCAACTCTCCAACTGTGGAACTCTCTAACTCAGGTGGGGTTCCTAGGGATGGGGCCAAGCGGGCCCGTGAAACTAACTGGACTGATCCAATTCTCTTGGCGGGGGAGAACTACCCAATGTAAAGCATACAACAGGTGATTGTAGAGTTCATAAATGGCCTTTCTTTCCTCTCTGCGAATGTTTCCTCATATTTGGAAAAAGGTAGATATCTACCTATTTAAATATTACCTGAGATAATACCAGTGTTAATTCAGGAAACTAGAGAAGGTGGTAACCAATACAATGCAGTTTTTGGGAGGTGTTTTTTTTAACTGTTGAAGATAGATGTGGGCATGTACAATCTGGAGAACACATTTCAGTTAAGTCAGAGGTAGATGTGACTATCTTTAGTAGCTGAGTCTTATTGGGACATGGCCTAGAACTTCATTTTCAAAAGATAAAAACGCATACCCCCTATTTTTAATATTTAATATATAATATTTGCTGAATTTATATTTTACAAAGGGCTTTTTCTTTTTCTTTTCTTCCCTTTCATTTTATTCCTTTTCCTTCTTTCTTTCTTTCTTTTTTTTTTTTTGTAGAAATAAGGTAGAGAAAGGATGTGAGAACCCATGACTGCGAAGCTTTCTTTGATGTGGGGTCTGGGATGGACCCTGGGTTGTGTACAAGACAAAGCAGCACATTATTACAGGTCCATAAAGAGGTTTTTAAAAGTTATAATTTTAGGGATTATGGCAAGATAGCTCACATAGGTAGTGGACCTGCTTTGACATGTGCATCACATGCATTTAAAACCAACCCATACTGCTTTGGTTCTGTGGCATCTATTTCTCCTTCCATCTTTATGTTTCTATTGCTACCTGAAAAGGTTGAAACAGAACAGTGAAAGATAAAAGAAAGAAACATCTGCATCCCATACATGTCTTTCAAGCTAGTGATAAATGAAAATAGTGATAGAAAAAAACGTTTTCCCTGATGGAGATGACCAGTGATGGTGGAGAGAGGGATCTCTTAGAGGTCTAGGCCCATTATATCTGTGTGGGAATCCCAATATTTATTTCCTAAGTAACTCCCCAGTCCCCACCTGAAGGTGGAAAGCTTTGTGAGCAGTGAAGCAGTGCAGGTATTTCTCATTCTACCCTTCTCAATCTCCTCTATCCCTCTCAATTTCTAAATAAATAAATAAAATAAAATATATAATAAAAAACAAAAATCTTCCTTATTGTTGGGCTCCTTGGGGGAAACAAGCCAGCTGGTTCCCACTTCTATGTCTACATTAGACCCACACCTTATTAGCAAAATAAAATTGAAACTACATTATCATATGGTTTCAAGAGAGACTCTATCCAGTTCTTAATAAGGGCCTGAGTCAAAAGAGACTCCAGATCTTAGAGAGAGTATATCATCAGAGGTAGAGGGGGAAAATACTATGATATTGGGAAACAATATAGAAGAACAGCAGAAAAAAATGATTATTTATAATTTAAAATAATATATTTAAGATGTTAGTTAAATATTTCTATTTCTATTCATTCTGTAAGTTGTTGCCAAGCACAAGAAAAAAATTTCCACATTCTGATGTTAAATTTAATTGGTGGGGTAGTTAAAAGGAATACTAGAGATGAACTCTAGGACTTCTCACTTCCATGAGTGGGGAGATGATGAAATGCCTCCTGAAGGTAAGGTATGTGTAAAAAGATATAGGTAATTACTAAAATCATATAGAATTTTAGAATGCTGTTAATTTGGGGCATCTTCTTAAAGTTCTTTTTTCATATATATAGGAGCTATATAATTTTAACTTCTCAATGTGAAACATTCTTGCATTATATAGTTTCATGGATACTCGTTATAAGAAGTAATACCAAATAAATTCTAGATGAGAATGATTGAGCATTTGCACCTGCGTATTACCTTCCATATTCTGCATCCCATAATGACCCTGGGTCTCAGAGGGATAAAGAATAGGAAAGCTATCAGGGGAGGGGATGAGATGTGGAGTTCTGATGGTGGGAATTGTGTGGAGTTGTACCCCTCTTATCCTATTGTTTTATCAATGTCTACTTTTTTTAAATTTATTCCCTTTTGTTGCCCTTATTGTTTTTGATGTCGTTGTTGGATAGGACAGAGAGAAATGGAGAGAGAGGGGGAGAGAAAGATAGACACCTGAAGACCTGCTTCACTGCTTGTGAAGCAATTCCCCTGCAGGTGGGGAGCTTGAACCCGGATCCTTATGTTGGTCCTTGAGCTTTGCGCCACATGCGCTTAACCCGCTGCGCTACGGCCCGACTCCCCCCAATGTCTACTTTTTATAAATAAAAAAAATAGAAATGAAACCTTATTTCTTTTTATTAAATAATTAGTGATTTAATAGTGATTACAAGATTATCACTACATACCACTCCCACCACCAAAGTTCTGTGTCCCACTCCTTCCCCATGGGAACCGTCCTAGTTCTCCCAAGATCATAGTTATAGGTTGAATATATATATATATCCATTTTCAAGTTCATGTGTATCAACTCTCTATTCTGCTTATGAGTGAAATCATCCTATAGTTGTCCATCCTTTTTCCTCTTACCTCTAACATAATAGAGACAGCAACTGTCTTCCTCAGGTGTTCCCCAAAATCTCTTCTGTCTCAATAATGGTGCAAAAGCAAAGGTTCCTTGCCACAAAATCTTTCCCTAGGATATGGCTCTGTACATGTGTGGTTCTGGGGCACATTGGCATGGTCATCTCCCCAGGGAGGTCAAGATGGGATTATAGTAGCATCTGGGATTTGGTAGCTTAAAGATGGTAAGATATGAAGCAGGACAAAATGTTTAACAAACAGGAACCAAGGAGTAGGGATATAGCCAATGAGAGTAGAGACTCTAGGGTCAAAAGAGGCTAGGATATCTATTTTTTTTTTTTGTATGTTCTAGGAGCCTAGGAATTTAGTACTCTTTGCTTGAGCTTGATAGGTACCATGAAAGTGGGCTAGAAATACTGTCTAGAAGGATGGTGTTAGAGTACAGAATATAACTTGAAAGCTGAGTTAGGGAAAAGAGTGGCTCCAGATTTTTTTTAAACATTTTTTTCTTTTTATTTATTTGTTTATTTATTGGATAGGGACAGAGAGAAATTGAGAGAGGAGGGGGGAGATAGTGAGAGAGAGAGAGAGACAGAGAGACACCTGCAGCCCTGCTTCGCCACTTGTGAAGCTTTCCCCTGCAGGTGGGGACCAGGGGCTTGAACCTGGGTCCTTGCGCATTGTAATGTGTGCACTTAACCAGGTGCGCCACCACCTGGCCCCCGGCTCCAGATTTTTTAAATGATATATAAATACAGTTAGCTGCTTACCACATTGATCAATCATTCCCACATCCCATGTATATTCATATTTAGCACAGGGGCCTGGATGACCTCTGGGTCCCTGTCGGTCTGAGCTCATCTCCCATTGTCACAGCTAGGAACATTCTAAACTGCACAGATTACAGAACCAGTCTTCCATGAGTGGTAGAATAGGATGGCGCCCAGCCTTTCTTCAGAAAGTGGGGGAGTCCTTACCATTGCTAGTTTGTAATGAGTATAAGGTCCTGAAGACGCCCACACAAGGGCTAATGGGGACATCCCTGGTAGGGGTGATCAGTGATGTAACCTTATCTATAAGATGTGAAAAAGTATGCTTAGACTAAGTGGGAAAGAATAAATCAGCAACCTTGGTTAGATTCATATATTGTTTTACGTGAAGCACATAAAGTAGTTTTGTAAGTTTGTCAGCTATTCTTAAATATTTACCAGAACATAATTTTCTAAAAATCTTAAATCAGTCAGATTTCTATACTACAAAATATATTGTGTACTGGGGGAAAAGACCTTATAAAACAAAACTGGTGTATTTATTAAATCACTGACTTATTTTAGTCTGATTTGATAGCTATGGGGGAATAAGTAGGATCCCGTTAATTTTAGATTATTGCACAAATTGTATTGAATTCTTCTGACCCTAGGGGTGTGTCATATCGACAAAAGTATATAGTATCATTGTGTGATTCACATAAAGAGAAGTAAAGAACTAAGACTGAGTTACAAAACAGGATTAAAATTAGCAAAAAGTAATCTTATTAAAACTTGAACTTTACAAGAAGATAAATTAAATGTTCTTTGTAAAAAGGTAGAGGGCTAGAAAAATAGCTCACTCAAATAGTGTGCATTCTTTCCCATGTGAGTGACCCAGGCTTGTGCCTAAACTCCCCATCACATTAGAAGAGGTCTCCGTACTTTGAGGAAGAATCTATCTACCTATCTCTGGCTGAGAAAAATTAGCCTGGAGCAGTGAAGACTTAGCAATGAAAAATAAATAAATAAAAAGGAGATACAATTTAGTATGTTATTTTCAGGGTCTCATTTAGATATATGAAAATAAAAGCAGTTCATATGATGGGAGAAATGCATAAAGATATTAAAACAGGACATATAAGTATAGTTTGGGTAGTAGATATGATCAGGAATAATACATAGAGAAGTGTGAAACTGTGCCACTAAAACATATAGTGTTGTGACCCAGTAGTTAATCAATGAAATCTCTTTCAAAATACATTTGAAATAAAACTTTTAAGAGAACTAGGAGATAGCTCACCCGGTAGAACATATATTTTATCGTGAGACCCAGACTACTACGTGAGCACCATGCAAAGGGGAAGTTTTATGAGTGATGAAGTCATGTTGTAGTATCTCTAAGAAGTTCCCACCAGAAGTGCTGGAAACAGAGATGTGAAGCCCCAGCATACATAAATACACCAATCTTTTAGGGACATGTTAGACCATACATCGTTCAGTGTGGCATTTTGGGAAGTTAGTGGAACACACTGGGGTTCTTGACATATTCTCTCTACCTTAGAGACAGCATTTTTGTAGAAATTTGTGGCAAGCAAGACATAGAAGGAGCAAGTCTGAAAAGATGAAATAGTACTAGTAGAACTAAATTCACAAGAAAAGGGGAATCATAAAACACACACACACACACACACACACACACACAAACACACACACACACACACACACCACCTACACAATGGATACATAATGGACAGCATTCAGCCAAAAGAAGAAAGGAACAATTCTCTACATACTATAATAGAAATATCATGAAGTAGGGAGTCAGAGGATTAAGTGCAGGTGGCACAAAGCACAAGGACCGGGGTAAGGATTCTGGTTCCAGCCCGTCTCCCCACCTTCAGGGGGATCACTTCAAAGGCAGTGAAGCAGGTCTGCAGGTGTCTATCTTTCTCTCTCCCTCTCTTTCTTCCCCTCTTCTCTCCATTTCTTTCTGTCTTATCCAACAATGATGACATCAACAACAATAATAACTACAAGGGCAACAAAAGGGAATAAATAAATAAATATTAAAAAATTTAAAAAGAAATACCATGAAGTGGTATTATTAAGTGAAAATATAAAAGGCTGCAAAGTAGATATAATATTATATTGCTTGGGAGGAAGAATATAATTGTACACATACATAGACATATATATTGTGAAAATCATAGGATATTTCTGATGATTGTAATTGAGATTGATAAGGGAGATGAGCTGGAGAGATTAGAGTAGGAAGATTTTTCAGTTAGACACTTTTATACCTTTTTCATTTTACATTTTATGACTTTTAAAAAATAATTCAAAACTAAAGGAACTAGAGGCAATTATTGATTTTAAGGCGATATTCTGTCTGGGAATGAAAGTATACATTTAGCTATAGTTAGCATTTACTACATTAAGAATCTGGAAATAGTGATCAGAAAACAGAAGTAATAAAAACTTCTAGTTATTTGGATATCAGAAAGAGATTATTATAGTTTTTACCTATTAATACTATTAAATGAATATGGAAATGGTATTGTGACTCATAAATGCAATGATGTGGGAGAGTATCTCATTTACATCCTATCAACACTGCTAGCAGTCTGTTACCTTTATTTTTTTATATCAGAGTCTCAGTTATTTAACCATTTCCAATTTTTAAACAATGTATGATTCAGCTCATATTCTGTGTTCAGGACAATGAGGAAGCATGGCCATGGAGTAAGGGTAAACAAAAAACATTTTCCCCCAAACAACAAATATCTATAACTATTAATTTTAACAAACATCAGCAACTACAGCTGAGACATCCGCAGAAGCACTGAAGCCTCAGTTCACTGCATTTCAGCCACCAAGTTCCAGATGCCTCTATGATTCCTTTCCATCCTGACTTACTTTCCTGGGCAGATGACCTCAACAATGCTTCCTCCAGAGCCCTACACCACTAGGGAAAGATAGAAACAGACTAGGAGTTTGGATTGAGCTGCCAATGCCCATGTCCAGTAAAGAAGCAAACACAGAACTCAAAACTCCCACCTTCTGCACCACAAAAATAATTTTGGTCTATACTCCCAGAAGGTTAAACAATAAGAAAGGCTCTAATGGAGGGGATGGGACACAGAACTCTGGTAGTGGGAAGCATGGAGTCGTACACCTGTTACCTTACAATCGTGTAAGTCAACATTAAATCACGAATAAAACATAAAAAATGGAGGACAAATCTATATGTTTTATGAATATGAGAAAATAATTAAGTTATAATTAAAAGGCTCCAATGGTCCAATTTTCTAATTAAAACTGAATTATATTTTTGAAAAGTGTATCTAATTTAAGGCACCAAGTATCAAAATAGTGAAATAAGGAAAAGTATATGAAATAAAGATAAAGGAAATTCCATTTATTACCCAATCTACATAAAAATTTTTAATTGGTAGTGTGAAAATGTCATATAAAATTTTTACACTTCATTTTATATGACATCACTTTCCTTGAGGTGTTAAAGTAATTACTTTATATAGAGGTTTAAAAAATCATGCCTAAGTGATATAACTTGCATATGTAAACTCTAGTCACACGTAGGATTTACTGATTCAAGGGTTAGAGGAACAGCTCATTGGATACTGTGCTTCTTCTGTGCTTCTTTACTGTGTAGGACGCAGGTTGAAGCCTGATTCCCACCACACTGAGATAAGACTCAATGCTGGGGTCACTTTGTGCATCTCTCTACCTCTCTGTCTCTGTCTTAAAAAAAGAATTGCTGATTTGACTTTCTTCTCAATGAACCTAAACTTATAAGTAATTAATGAGAAAAATCACATTTTCTTCTTTCATCGGGTTTCATTTTACTATCACATTTGCTATTCACCACTATTTGTTGTGCCATGTGAAGTTATAAATGGAGTAATAAAGAAAAACACAATTAAGAAATAGCTACACAATTAAATAAAGATTTGATGATCAAACTCTTAATTATCAAGTTAATGACTTTTTGGTAAGAGTTTTTAGATACTAATCTAGGCTTACCTTTTGGAATAAATGAAACAAAGTCTTAAGTCATTAAACTGTTTTGTGATTACAACTTTAGAAGGACAATTTATTGAAGGCTGAAAATACCATTTTTACATCTTTAAAAAGGTGTGTGTGTGTATGTGTGTGTGTGTGTGTGTGTGTGTTCACATATCGCTTAAGACAGTAAGGGAAAACATAAGACTAAATTTGTACTGTGTGTGGCATATTATACTACTGCAAATGACTCTAGGCAAGGAGGGAAAAGGATAAGGGTAAAATGCTAATTTTAATAATTTTTATTGGGGATAATTAATGATTTACACTAAATAAAGTTCTTGGTACATGTGTATAATTTCTCAGATTTTTGCAAAACACTCTTACCCCAACCTACTCTTTTAAAAAAATTTTTAGTAGTATTTTTTTTTGATCTTTTGTATGGTTCTTTTATTTTCGATGTTGTTTATTTCTGCTCTAACTTTAGTGATTTCTGTCCTTCTGGTTGCTTTAGGGTTCCTTTGTTCCTCTTCCTCTAAGTCCTTGAGGTGTGCAGTAAGGTCATTCATTTGAGCTTCTTCTTAGTGTTTAATATGTGATTGTATGGCTATAAGTTTCCCTCTCAGTACTGCTTTAGCTGTGTCCCAAATATTTTGATAGGTTGTGTCTTCATTTTCATTACTTTCCAGGAACATTTGAATTTCCTGTTTGAGTGAGTCTCTGACCCAGTGGTTCTTAAGGAGCATGTTGTTTATTTTCCAAATTCTGTGACTTTTAATCATTTTCTGTTTGTTGTTAAAATGTTAGTTTTGCTCCACTGTGGTCTGAGAAGATACTTGGGATGATTTCAATGCTCTTGAATTTATTGATGCTGTCTTTGTGGCCTAACATGTGGTCTATCCTTGAGTATGTGGATTTGAAAAGAAGGTGTATTCCAGTTTTTTGGGGTGAAAGACTCTGAAAATGTCCAAGAGGTCTAGTCTGTCAATCTCTTCATTCAATTCTCTTGTATCTTTGTTGGTTCTCTGCTTTGTTGATCTGTCTAAGTGTGAGAGTGGGGTATTGAAGTCTCCCACTATTATTGTATTACTATTGATGTATTTTTGAAATTCTTTCAGTAGGTGCTTAATGTTTTTAGATGGTCCCTCATTGGGTGCATACATGTTAATAATTGTTAAGTCTTCTTGGTTGATTGATACTCTAATCATTATGTAATGTGCTTGCTTATCTTTTGTTATTTTCTTTAATTTAAAATCTATCGTGTCTAAGATGAGAATGGCTGTTCCTGCCCTTTTTTGTGGTCTGTTAGCCTGTATGATAGTTTTCCATCCTTTCACTTTAAGTCTGTGTTTATCTTATTGTGACAGATGGGATTCTTGCAAGCATCATATGGTTGAGTTATCTTTTCTGATCCATCCACCCACCCTGTGCCTTTTGATGGGTGAGTTTAAGCCATTGACGTTTATTGATATTATGGATTTAATGTATTGTAGTGCCATTGTTCAAAAAAATTTTGTTTGCTCTGGTATATTGCAAGTATTATACTGATGTTCTTGTTTATAAGAGGTCTTTTAGAACCTCTTTCAGGGCTGGCTTGGTGATGGTTGCCTCCTTTAATTGTTGTTTGTCTAAGAAGGTTTTGATCCCTCCATCTAGTTTGAATGAAAGTCTAGCAGGATATATTATCCTTGGTTGAAACCCTTTTTCATTCAGGGCTCGATAGATATCTTGCAATTCCCTTCTGACTTTTAGAGTTTGAGTGGAGAAGTCTGCAGATAATCTTATGGGTTTTCCCTTGTATGTGACTTTTTGTTTCTGTCTTGCAGCCTTTAGGATCCTGTCTTTATCCTTACTTCTTCTCAGTGTGACTATGATGTGTCTTGTTGTCTTCAGGTCTGGGTTGATGCTGTTTGGTACTCTCTGGGCCCCTTGAATCTTGATGTCCTTTCTGTTATTCAGGTCTGGGAAGTTTTCTTCTACTATTTCCTCTAGAATGTTTGCTTCCCCTTCCTCTCTTTCTTCCTCTGGCAGGCCAATTATGCGAATGTTACTTCTTTTGAGATCATCCCATATGTCTCTGTTTTTGTTTTCAGTGTCTCTCAATCTCTTTTTAAGCTCTTTCACCTCTTTCTTTGTTTTCTCTAACTCATCCTCTGTCTGACTAATTCTGTTTTCTGCTTCTGTTAGCCTGCTTTCCCTTGCCTCAGCTTCTTTCTTCATTGCAGCTATTTCAGCTTTCAGTTCTCTCATTGCCTCAAGAGAATCAGTATTTTCCTTGCGGGTCTCAACTGTTGTTTCCCTAATACTGCCATTCCTTTCCTCCAATGTTGTTTTCATTTCTGTGATTAATAAGTTTATCATTGCTTGCATACTTTTCTTATCTATGGTTACTTCTGGCTGATTTGTAGTTTCTTCTGGGCTCTTGTCTTCATTCATTGGAGTAGCAGTTTTATTTGTTTTTGATCTACCCATTTTTTTGATTTATGTGTTTCTTTTTATGCTCTGTTGTTCCTCATTTGTTGTGTCTTGAGTACAAGTAACACTGTACTAAATACCTTTATGACAATTGCACTCACCAACCTCAGGAATTACAGTAGCAACTGAAGCAAGTATTGAAGCAGTTTAATCGTTACCAGTTAGCCAAACAATTTCTCCAGTCTGTGAATAAATAGTAACCAAATCCCAGTGAAGAAGAAAGAAAGGATAGCAAGAATAGACAGTTATGCAAATCTACTATGCACTGTATATTCTAGGGGTAACAAGAGGGGAAAGGGAACTAGAGCAGAGATACACACATAGAGAGTCCACTCTGAGTCAGATTTCTTCCCCAAAATAATTCACAAATTCAGAAAGGCAAAGAAGAAGTAAGAAGTGTATGACAAGATAAAAAAAAAGAGAGAGAGAGACAAGAGAGAGAAAAGGGAAAAGATAAGAAAAAGAGCTGTAATTAAAGAGCAGTGAAAGGAAATTCCCAAATGTATATCAGTGAATTCAAAAAAGCACACTGTTTGGTGGTGTGGGGGCTGGGAGCTGTGACTTTGGAAGCTGTAGGATTAAGGAAGAAAGGATGACAAGAATGAGAAAAAGAAAAGAAAGAAAGAAAGAGAGAGAAAAAAAAGAAAAAGATAAGAAAAAGAACAGTCATAAAAGAGCAGTGAAAGGAAAGGTTTTTTTTTTAATGTATTTATTTTTAACTATTAGCTATGCGGGGTGAGGTGGGGGGGGTTGGTTACTTAGAAAGAAAAAAGGCCAGAGGTTGCAGAAAGGTATAGACTTAGAATGAATGATACTCCCTGGTGGGACAAGAATTTGGTAAAGAAAAGCTCCCCTGCTAGGAGCTGGTCCCCAGGGACTGGTTGGGGGGGGGGCGGGGAAGGAGGTATGCTTAAAAATTAAAAGGAAAAAAAATTTTCCCCTTTTTTCCTACTCTAATTCTTTTTTTTGCTATTTTTTAAATATTTATTTTATTTATTTATTCCCTTTTGTTGCCCTTGTTGTTTTATTGTTGTAGTTATTATTGTTGTTGTCGTTGTTGGATAGGACAGAGAGAAATGGAGAGAGGAGGGGAAGACAGAGAGGAGGAGAGAAAGATAGACACCTGCAGACCTGCTTCACTGCCTGTGAAGCGACTCCCCTGCAGGTGGGGAGCCGGGGTTTGAACCGGGATCCTTATGCCAGTCCTTGTGCTTTGCGCCACCTGCGCTTAACCCACTGCACTATAGCCTGACTCCCTCTACTCTAATTCTTAACCCTAATTAAGTTATAGTCACCTCCTTGATGTCACCGCTAGGACCCCTTATTGGCTGGCCTACTAAAGGCAGAGAATCCTACCGTTTCCAGGAGATGTGATCAGAGCTCAAGCCACCAGCAGCTTCCCAGTCCACCATCTTCCGGGAACCTCCCCAGTATTTTTTTTTTTTTACCTCCAGGGTTATTGCTGAGGCTCAGTGCCTGCACTACAAATCCACTGCTCCTAGAGGCTATTTTTTCCCTTTTGTTTCCCTGGATGTTTTATCATTGTTGTGGTTATTATTATTGTTGTCATTGATTACGTTATTGCTGGATAGGACAGGGAGAAATAGAGAGAGAAGGGGAGACAGAGAGGGAGAGATAAAGATAAACACCTGCAGACTTTCTTCACCACTCATGAAGCGACCTCCTTGTAAGTGGGGAGCCAGGGGCTGGAACCGGTATCCTTATTCAAGTCCTTGTGCTTTGTGCCACCTGTGCTTAACCTGCTGCACTACTGCTTAACCCTTCATCCTCCACCATCACGCATCAGGACTTGAGCCCCCCCACCCAACCCCCACTAAGTCCTTTACTTTGGTGCAATACACCAAGCCTAGTCCAAGTTCTATGTTGCGGTTCCCATTTCTGTTCCTATTGCTTTCTATGAGTGAGACCATCCCATATTCATCCTTATCTTTCTGGCTTATCTCACTTGGTTCCTTCAAGTTCTATTCAAAATGAAGTGAAGAAGGTTAATTCATCATTCTTTTTTAAATTTTTATTTATTTTCCCTTTTGTTGCCCTTGTTGTTTTATTGCTGTAGTTATTATTGCTGTTGTTATTGATGTCGTCGCTGTTAGATAGGACAGAGAGAAATGGAGAGAGGAGGGGAAGACAGAGGGGGGAGAGAAAGATAGACACCTGCAGACCTGCTTCACCACCTGTGAAGCGACTCCCCTGCAGGTAGGGAGCTGGGGCTCAAACCAGGATCTTTATGCCAGAACTTGTGCTTCGCGCCACGTGCACTTAACCGGCTGTGCTACCACCCGACTCCCTAATTCATCATTCTTAAGAGCTGAGTAGTATTTTATTGTCTCTATATAGCCACATCTTTCTAGTAACTCATCTGTTGCTGGACTCCTAGGTTGCTTCCAGGGTTTGGCTAATAAAAAATTGTGCAGCTATCAACATAAGTATACACAGATCTGTTTGGATGGGTTTTTTTGGTTCCATGAAACTTCTTATTGCAATCTAGCATTTGGAGCCCAAATTTAAAAAAAATTGGGTTTTGTTAGTTTTTAACAACACTAGAGACCATTTCATTTCACCCCAGATTTGTTCTCTAAGTACTGTTCACTTATTCTTTTTTTCTGCATGATATCTAAAATCTAGGATTTTTTTTTTACATTCACTAAATAATAAGAAATTTTCCACAAGGAAAAATAAATGTGTTCAAATAAGACTAGGGGCTTCCTTTGGTACTTTCAAGTAGACTATTTGTTTTGGCAGTGGTAACTTGGCTATGGTCCAGCAATTTAATTAGCTCTTGTTTGCCTAATATCCTATAACAGATAATGTTATTACAGAATATTAGCACTCCAAAATTCCCCGTCACACAAAACAAGGCTTATAGTGAGAATACCTTCATTTTACCTAGCATTTGTCTCAGTTTGCACCGCCTCAATCCTATCTCACTTGTGAGAAATGAATTATTTCCCCTTAGATCCATGATAATTTTAAACCAGTAAATATTCATTTTGATTATTTCTTTTCTGAAATGAATCAAAGTTCAGGAGTATAGAGCCAAAACGAAATTTAGATTAAGCTGAAATAGCAAGCAGACAAAATTAAATTGGATTTTATAACCTCTGGTTTGCAACTAGGTTGATGTTAATTTATATCTGAAAGGCAACACACTAGAATATTTGCTGTTTTTTAATTTACATTTTTTTCGTTAATAACAGTAAGTCAAGGTGTATGATTCACATGTCTAGATTATTTATTTTCCATTTATTCATTTGGTTATTCTCACATTCAACAAATATCAATAACTAGTAAATATTTTCTATGCTCAATGTACTACTAATACAGTTGAGCAAAGAAACTAACAAACACAAAACAAAGGCTTAACTATTTTGGAAAGATATTTTCGGTGGTAATAGTTATATGAAGAAAATTAATAAACAGATGATAAACATGCAATGTATATGTAGCATGTGGGGAAATAGTTTTAGTGCATTTAACATAATCTATATCCATATGAAACTGTATAGATATAGGTTGCATTATCATAGCAGAGGATGTCAAAGAAGATACCTCTTATAGTTTGACTATAAAGAAAATTTGAAGTCAAAGGGACATATCATATAGGTGTACAGAAAAAAAAGAGAAGTATAGACAAGTTGTATCAAATACATAGACCTGAGGTGAAAGCATGTTTTATGTTTAAGGAATAGCTAGGTATGATGTAAGTTAGAGGGGAAATGCTAGATAAAATTAGAGACCAAGTAGAAATTACAATAGGTTTTGATGTCTCCTAAATTATCTCAGAGTGAGTTATTTTAAATAGCATGTAAACAGTATGGTGAGTTAAGTAGAAAATCATGGTCATGGAGAAAAGACAGAAGTACAAGTAGTGTCCAAGTAAGTTAATCTAATTTCTGAAGTTGATACTAGATTTCTCTTTGAGTTCCTGGTAGCCAGAATATAAAAGACAATAAATTGTATAGATCTGGCTAAAAAAATAAGGAATCAAATGCATTATTATTTTTTAGGTAAATTAAAACTTAATTACAAAAGAAACCACTACTCTGAGGGCCAAGCGGTAGCACAGCAGGTTAAGCACACATGGCACAAAGTACAAGGACCGGCATAAGGATCCCAGTTCAAGACCCCAGCCCCCCACCTGCAGGAGGGTCACTTCACAAATGGTGAAGCAGGTCTGCAGGTGTCTCTCCCCCTCCTCTCTCGATTTCTCTCTGTCCTATCCAACAAGAACAAGGACAATAAAAATGGGGGAAATGGCCTCTAACCCTGGAGGGAGGGAGGGAAAGAGAGAGAAAGAGAGAGAGAAACCATTACTCACTACTCTTACTTGTCTTTTCTCATTGTTTTGTTATTTAGAACTTTTATTGTTTTGGTTCTTAAAACTGTCTTAAGACAGTTTTCACATTTGAGGCATTGTAATTTCATCTGGTTTGGAACAAAGTTGTAGAGTATAAGATCACATCTAATTTTGAATGAGTCCACTGCCATACTGAAAATTTCATGACTTACCTTAAATACATTGATTTGTTTTTATTTCATTTCCAAAATTCAATTGAGAAAACCAATTATTTTACTTTGTTAACAGGTTAATGCATTACAGTAAATGTGTTGACACATGGGAATGATTATCTCCCTTTGATAGCTATTTGCAAAACACTTGAGTACAAAGGTACATTCCTTTTTTGTACATGATGATGAAAAAGACTCTAATATATTTTTAATTAGAAATTACATACTAAAATATTCATGTACAAAAAAGGAATGTAATTTACTTAGCATACTGGCTATTTTGTTATATCTGCTGTCTTTCTTTCAGTCATTCTGCAAACATTTGAATTGGGGTTAACACAATTTCTTATCTGTATGGTAAATATGTTCTTATAATTTTTTAACATTTTCAAGTTAAATACAATGCGATAATCAGAAATGAATGTTGTTTCATAATGTGAGATCATAGTTTAAATGTTTAAAATAATAGCCATCACTATTCATCATCTGAGAAATATTACTTCTCTGGTAATAAAAAAGAAAGTGAACACACACATATATATGCTATTAGTTTAAAAAAGTGGATATGTTCAATTTCTAAGATAGAAATTGTGCATTGCATGAAAAGCTATGTACAAAAGTAACATTTTGTCCTTATGATTAAAACCAGTCATGTTAAGTAATAAGGTAGTGAGATTTTTTTTTTCTAAAATGATTAATGATTCAAAGTAGAATAAGAGAACACACTAGGTGAAAATTAACTAGCTGTAGTGTATTGCCCCCTCCTTGTCACATCACTGCATTATTAAAATTATTCCCACATTGCCGGGATAGCCTGAGAGTATTTCTTCCCGAGCTAGTGCTCTCTGGGTTGGAGAGAACTCAACTGGAGCCAATCTAGGCTGCTGCATGGGAGAGGGATCAGGAACTCGTGCTGTACCAACTTTGCAGGAGATACACTCTGGAACTCTCAGAGCCGGAAAGCAATTTCCAAGTGTCTTTAATCAGAAGAGCAGCTGTTTTTATACTCTCCAAGTAGGGTGGAAACAGGATGTGATATAGAGAGGGTGGAGAGAAAAGTGACTGGTGAAGATCAGAGTGTGACAAGGAGGGGGCGGAGCAGGCGAGAATCCTATCACTGAACCACCAATGCCCTGGAGGGAGTGCTTTATGTAAATGTAAAAGTGATTTATGTAAATAGACCAAAGCTTTGAATGGGATCAATAAATCCCTATATAGGCATATGGTCAAGCAGAAGCCAGGGGGAGGTGGCATACTACCCAACACTTTACATTGAGGAGACCTTAGAGTGGCTTGATGACTTCACATCAATACAAATAACTGCTGTGTGTTCATATGTGCTATAGGCTGACCGCATAGTGATAAATATGGATAATTACCATTTACTGACTTTCTCCCATTAATGCAGGCTGTTAATTGGATTATATACAAAACCAATACATTTAGAAAAGTCAGAAAGTTACAGTTGTACAGCATATAAAATAAAAGTTGAATAGCACACAGATTAAAATACTTAGTTTCCCTTCTATTTTTTTTGTTTGTTTGTTTCCAGGCTTATTACTGGGGCTCAGTGCCTGCAGCACAAATCCACTGCTCCTGGAGGCTATTTTTTTCCCTTTTGTTGCCCTTGTTATTTTATCTTTGTTGTGGTTATTATTGTTGTTGTTGGATACAACAGAGAGAAATGGAGAGAGGAGGGAAGACACCTGCAGACCTGCTTCCCTGCTTGTGAAGTGACCACCCCTGCAGGTGGGGAGCCAGGGGCTCGAACCAGGATCCTTTTGCTGGTCCTTGCTCTTGGCACCATGTGTGCTTAACCCACTGCACTACTGCCAGACTCCCGCTCTTTTCTCCTTTTAGAAGAATTAGCAGTAACATAGTTTGCTTGTGAAAGATGTTTATTTATTTATTTTTACAATTTATCTAGTTATAACATTTGCACCAATATATTCAGAAATACACTTTTTAAAAAAGTCTACCTCTATGCATCATTTGAGTGCCTGGAAAGATATTAGTACTGATAAGAAATATTAGTAAAAGTGTTTTCAGTTCAACATCCTGCATGCTGAGATTGCTCTATTTATCTATTTACATCTCACTGTTCTGCACAAAACAGCATCTTAAACGATACAGATAAATAACAGTGACATTTTATCTCCCTTTTTAAAGTTGAATTCCAGAAGGTAGGAAAGATCCTTTCATGCTTACATTACCATGACAAACTGAAAGAGATAAATCTCTAAAGAATGGGACAAGATATGGGAGTTAGGGGATTAATGCTTAGATGCTTCTTCCAATTTATTTCTCCTATTGTATGTGTTAAAAATATACATCATATGTCATGCTGCATGTTTTAATTCCATCAAATTCTCTGGTGCAGTTCCTCAGGGGATACTTTTTTTTTTTTTGCTACCGAGTTTTCACTACTAGAATGCTGACTTATTAGTCCTTTATGGAAAGCTTCACACTTTATTTTATGATAACATGTTGTTATAACTTCTCTGGCTGTAATTTTTATAAGGAAAATTAGTCCTGGAGGAATTAATTTTGATAGTAGTTTGCTTAATGGCAACAGAAAAGGATAGAAATATTTCCAGCAAGCAATGTATCCTTCAGTTGTTTTGCTAGAACAGAAATTCCATTGACAGCATTTGTGAAAGCCTTATTATATCCAGCATTTAAATTCAGTCCTTGAACTGGGGCTTCCCTAGATCATTTCAAGGTCAGCTTTGGAATGATGCTTGTGTCCTATGTCACTGTTCAATGATAGCACTTTATGCAGAGGGAAACATCTAGGGGATAATATCTTTTAGTAATATTGTATAGGTGGCCATAATAAATACCTAGTTGTGTAAGAAAGAATTTTATTTGCATCACATGCTTTTTAAAGGGAAAGTATTGAGTAATACTGTGTACTATTAGGTAAAGAAAGGCTAAACTAATTTTCAGTTCAAGAAGGAAAAAAACAGTTACTAACGTTACCCCATAAATGTTTTATTTAGATTTTTAAAATTTGATAGTATTCTGTAAGTTTTAATCCATTGTTTACTATGTTATTCAGCTAACTCACAGTATAAATAATATTTGGTTTTTACTAAGCATGCATCACTGAAACGTTATGTGATTTAAGAAGTCAAATATGTCAAATCCAAAGTCATTTGTTTTAGAAATGAAGGTTTTTCTAAATCTCATTGCCTTGCTTATAATCAAGTGCTCTAATTGTAATAATATTCCCCCACAAAGAAGCTACTAGTAGTCATTGACTATATTAAGGAGAAATAGTAAACATATGTGGGTACAATTATAGAGATACCCCTTTGGTTTCCTTCCTATCTACAGGTTTGTAAAAAGTATGTTTTTATTAAACAAAGTTTGCTCGTCAGATTAATGCTATATTTTACATTATTGTGGGACCCAAAATATGCAGAGATGCAAACAAGGAGCTGTTTTATGAAATAACTACATTTACAATGTAGTAATGTAAATATAAAATAATTTGCTGTTTTTATTCCCTACTACCTACTCTATAAAATGTTTACATATCAGAACCCAGCTACTCTTTGTCAGATTCAAATTGGATTTCCTTTGCTGTCAGCTCTAGTCTCAAACATCTATGACCCTAATTTGGTAGCTCTTCAAGGGGTTGATGGTATAACCCTTTTCTATTTCTAACAGAAATACAGCTCAAATCCACCTGATGATATTGAATTCTGTTTGAAGTTTCATTTTCCAAAAGATGCCATATTTTCCAAGCTCTTTCTAAAATTTGTTTTATGCTAAATAATCATAAACAGTTAATTAGTAGTAAAATTAGGTTGGTTTGGATAAAGAGCACATTTAGATTTTAAATAACCTGAATCAAAAGCCAAATTTAAGGCATAAAAAGTATTAAATATGTGACATAAAATAAATACTATGTTTCTTCAAAACATTATTGTTTATGACTTAGGTACTAATTCTACACTTAAATATTTATTGTACATTTATGTTGAAACATATTTTTATTAGTGATTTAATATTGATTTATAAAATCATACTTCTATACCTTTGCCACCGCCAGAGTTCTGTGTCCCCATCCTCTTCATTGAAAACTGCATTAGCTTGCCCAAGATCACAGATACAGGTTGACTATTACTTTTATAAATTTAACAAATTTTGACATTGTTAAATCTTTCTTTAGCTTAAATAATTTTTCCAGAAGTCTGAAAAGTAAAATATAATATTAGTCATAATTTAGTGCAACTAATTTGAGATAAATTTATACTCAGAAAATCAAATAGCAGAATTACATTACTCCTAGGAATTCCCATATTAATGACATGAAATATTTTCAAATTATTTGGTCTCTGTATTACTAAGGGCAATGAATAGTAAAGTGAGATCGTAGCATCTTATCAAATAAACATAGAATATCGTGGGTCATTTGGCATGTTTCATTTCCTATTGCAAGAATTCTAATGAAATGATAAGTAAAATTTTATTTATATTTTTTAAATTCTTGTGTTTTGGGACTCCTTGTCAATAATTAGTTGTCCATAGGTGTGGGGACTTATTTCTGGGCTTTAAATTCTGTTCCATTGATCTTTGTGTTTACTTTTGTTCCAGTACCAGCCGGTTTTGATTATAGTAGATCTGTAGTATAATTTGAGATCAGGAAGTGTGATGCCCCCAGTCTTTTTTCTAATGTCATGACATAGATATTAAATTAAGAATTAAGATTCCTGTCTGCAGGTTGAAAAAGTACAATTACCCTTTAACTTAACAAGGTAGAAGATTGTAGTGCTTAAATGGATAGTGCTCACTCAAGAGTGAATATTGTGCTAGAGGACACACACACACACACACACACACACACACCTAGAGGATTAAAGGATTGTAGCCCATATAAAAACTCATTCATACTATTCTATCATTCATTTATTCACTTAGTGCATCATAATCACTATTCTTACTCTATGCATGCAACTAAATTTGTAGTTGTGGAAAAACATACAATTAGTTAAGTATACAATTAATATGTTAGTATAAATTATTATTTAATAAGCATACCTTAACTTTTTTCAAATTGCAGTGAGCCTTCCTAAGTCTGATTTTAATCATGAATGTGTATTACTCCATGATTTCCCAGTGCTGATTGCTATGATATTTGAACAGCAATCACCTATGATCAGATAGCATTTTCATTGTTTTATTTATTTGGCATAATGTAGACCAAAAGATAGTACCTTAAAGCTCTTTAAAAATGTCCTTTTCTGATTTTACAAAATAGTTTCAACCAATTCCATGTCCTAGGCTAAATTTTTCATCTTTCCTGGTGACATATCCTTCCTTTAGATCGCCTCAACTCAGTCAGTGTTACTATTATTGATCATTGACCTTTCCTATGTTCAGTGGTCTCAAAATATTTTGTCCATATCACACCATTAGTAGCAATAATGCTGCACTATACTTATTTATTTATGTGTTTTTCCATTAAAATTTTAGCTTATTGCCAGCAGAAAATACATCTTATTTCAATGGATTGAGGAGAAAATAAAAACATAAAAAAGAAGGATTTAATATAGCACATCCTCTAGATTTTACAACAAAGGCATAAAAATACTCAAGAACACTTGTCATTATATAAATATCAATTAAAATTACATTGATGTATGCCTCACTACTTGTAGGGTGATTATTAGAAAAACGACTATGGAGCGCAGGTGGCACAAAGCACAAGGACCGGCGTAAGGAACCGGGTTCGAGCCCCCGGCTCCCCACCTGCAAGGGAGTTGCTTCACAGGCAGTGAAGCAGGTCTGCAGGTGTCTATCTTTCTCTCCTCCCCTCTGTCTTCCCCTCCTCTCTCCATTTCTCTCTGTCCTATCTAATGACGACAACATCAACAAGGGCTACAAAAAGGGAATATATATATCAAAAAGATGATCTAAAAAAATGACTATGGGGGGGGGGAGTGGTGGCTGACTTGTTACAGTGCACACATTACCATGCACAAAAACTTGGTCACAAACCCCCTGTCCGCAACTACTGTAGAGGGCCTTCTTCAAGAGTGGTGAAGAAGTGCTACAGATGTCTCTCCTTTTAGTCTTTTTTTTAATCTCTCTTTCCCTCTGTCAAAACTGGCTACAAAAGTAGAGTTCTGCAGGCACCAAGCTCCAGTGAAGGCCCAGGAAGAAAAAAAAATTACTAGAGATAGCAAATACCGATGAAAATGTGGAGAAAAGGTAGTATCTGTGTACTGTTGTGGGGTTGTGAATGAGTACACCAACCATGGAAGACAGTATAGGGGTTCCCCAAAAATTAAAAATAGAACATCTGAGACTATATGAGTAAACTAATAACACTAATTCAAAAAAGTATTTGTGAGGATAGTGTCAACATGGTGAAATAGAGAAAACTTGTGTTTCCCCCTATCTCATCAGCATCAAAACTGCAACAATGCATGGAAAAATCAGAATAACAGCAGAAGGAGGAAATTAAGTGTATGTTCTGCCACAAAGGACAGGCATTCAGTACTAAGGTGGTAGGAACATATAGAGACACTCCCCCCACACACACAAAAAAGATAACAAAAAACTGGACAACAAACCAGTAAGGAACTGTAGTCTGATAAGCAGTAGCCAGACTGTATCAAAATCTTAGTATCCCAATCCTATTTCTATAACCCTAAAAAATTGGAAAATTGGAGGGATAAAAAGGAAAGAGGGTTAGCTTCATGAGTAATGGAGCAGTACTGCAGGTGTCTCTCCTTTCTATCCCCCTCCCCCCTTTTTTGCATAATTTCTAAATTTATTTTTCTTTATTGAGGGGATTCATGGTTTACAGTCAACAGTAAAATACAGTAGTTTGTACATGTGTAACATTTCTCAGTTTTCCACATAACAATTCAAACCCCATTAGGTTCCCCCCCTCCGATTTCTCTCTGTCCTATCAAATACAAATGAAGAAAGAAAGGAAGGAAGGGAAAAAATGATCACCAGGAGCAGTGGATTTACTGCAGGCACAGAGCCCCATCAATAACCCTGGTTGCAATTACAAAGTAAATAAATAAATATAAAAGTTACAGTGGTCAAAAAAAAAAAAAAAGGAAAGAGGAAGGTAGGGACCATAGCAGCAACCCTCCCAGCCAACAACTTTAGTAGCTTGTTGGTATTCAAGAAGACATCATATTGAAATTCAATTTCCATAGCCACAGAGTCAGGAGGCAGTGTCAGAGAGGAAATTTCCCTTACCTACCTACAAAACCCTTCCAGTTTCCGTTCCCCACCAGACCCAGACTATGTACATCAAATGCGTTACCTAGACTGAGACTCCAGTAACATATCAGAGCTGAGTACTCACCAACAAAAGTATGAAGACTGCTGAGCACTAGCAGATTGAACTGACTACTTCCTAGGTTCAGACATAGGTCCTCATGGAGCACCAGACATAATGAGAAGATAGAGAAAATTACTCACACATTTGGAGCAAGACAATGCTTGGAAGAAAACTTTCAATTTAATAGAGTTATGCAAACTCTCTCTCTCTCTCTCTCTTCTTTCTCCCTCCCCCCTTCCCTCCCTCCAGGGTTATCACTGGGGTTCAGTGCCTGCACTATGAATCCACTATCCTAGAGGCCATTTTTCCCATTTTTTGTTTCCTTGTTGCCCTTGTTGTTATTATTGTTATTGCTGTTGTTGGATAGGATAGAGAGAAATCTAGAGAAGAGGGGAAGACAGAGAGGGAGAGAGAAAGATAGACACCTGCAGACCTGCTTCACCACCCGTGAAGCGACCCCCCTGCAGGTAGGCAGCTGGGAGCTCGAACCAGGAACCTTATGCTTGTCTTTGTGCTTCGCACCATGTGCACTTAACCAGCTGCGCCACCACACAATCCCCTATTTTTCTTTTCCCGTATTCTTTCTTTTAACAGTTATAGCAAAGTGATTAGTCTTGTCATTGGTAAGCAGAAGCAGAGGATGGAAGCAAGAGGGAATTAATGAAATATATTAAAAAGTTGCAAACATCCAGCTATAGGGTAATTATTAGACATATAATGAACCACATGATGACTATAGCTAACACTTCTGTATGATATAAGGACAGATAGTAGGAGAGGAAGTTCTAAGAATTTTTAATCACAAAAATATTTCCTTGTCTTTACATTGCATGTATATGAGAATTTTTTAGCTAAATCTATCATAGTAATCATTTTGTATTATGTAAATCAAAACACTATATTGTGTGCCTTAAACTTTTCAGAGATGATAACTTTCAATGAATATGTGGCTGAAAACCAAAGCTCTTGATTAGAAATTGGTGACCATACTGGAATTTCTCTTTGGAAATGTGACATCTATTAATGGTATATATATATATATATATATATATATATATATATACATTACATGTTTTCACCTTAAAAACAGTGTTAGATTGATAAAGAGTGTCACATTTATTTTACATGTTGGTGTTTTTATTTTATGTTACTGGATATAAAATATGTGTGCCATTACATTTTGTAAAGGTCAACTAGTAAAGTAGAATCTCAAAGAAAGAATACAACTCTAGGTGGTGGGGTAAAAAAAAGAATACAACTATGTGAATTATTTTCTGTAACAGGTGTGGAATAAAGTGAACAGTTATACTTATGCATTCAAAAAATAATTTAGATCATAAAGTAACTTGGATTTATTATATAAAAATAATGTTAGAACATAATCAGTGAGAGTATCTCATAGGTTATATTATAATTGGAATTTTAATGTATTTATTATTTTTATGATGATTATAACATAGAATGAAGTTTGGAATATATATCTGTACATATACATATTATTCTTTTGGGACATGTTCATGCATATTTGCATGATCAAAATGATATTTTAGGAAGCTAGCTTTTTTAAAAGTACTATCTATTCCATTTCTTTTGATTGCTTAAAATATAGTTTAAAATCAGCAAGATCGCTTATCTGGATAGTGCACCTGCTTTGATATACACTAGATCCAGATTCAAACCTGACTCCCAGTAAACAGGGGGAAGCTATGGTGCTATGGTGTCTTCTCCCCCTCTTTCTTTCTTTCTTTCTGGAAAAGTCAGCCACTAGTGGTGAATCCCCACTGATATATATATATATATATATATATATATATATATATATATATATATATATATATATATGTTCAAATAGATGATAGATTATGTCTTTGTTTAAGTAAATGTCAAATAAACATAAGCAATTAATATGTCTGACTACTTAAACTGGAGACTGATTTGTCTATATCTGTTGGACTAAGCATTCCATTAAAGAATTATCTTCTTTTTTACACTTCAGGTAGTTAATTGCCAGTTTATTTAAAACGTTTGTGCCTTAATTAGAGAACATTAGTGGACATGAATTACTGATAAAGTTCCCAAGCCATGAATTTCACATAAGGGAGGCAAGCCTTTGTTGTGCTTATGTAGGGTGTGCAATCATTCTGTTCCACTTGAACCTGCTCAACCCCAGCTCAGTGAATTTGTTAATGCTGATATCCATACACTGTTTGCTACTAGTTTGAGGAACTATCTAGATGTACAAAGCAGCTAGCAGTAGACCGTCAGATGATTCTGAAAATGCACTGTTTCTTTAGTTTCAGATCAATTCAGAATCTGTTGATATATGAAATACCTGTTACACAAAATAGCCCCTGCTTTTCTTTTTGAGTTGCCCTCAATGAGAAAAGATGTGAATGGAATAACAAAGTGAAATTTGTTAGAGACAGTAACTACTTTTTTTTAAGTTCATGTATTTCAGAGATCTGTATCCACATATAGATGAAACCATTCTCTATTTGTCATTTAACTCTTTGTGTATTTCATTAATCACAATCCATGTTTCCATAGTTCTATTATTCTATTTGTTGTAATTTTTTCTACTCTTGCCTCTCTAGAGAGAGCTTTCTCTATTCATAATTGTTTTCTTTTTCATTTATTTAAAAATGGAGACATTAACAAAACCATAGGACAAGAGGGGTACAACTCCACACAGTCCCCACAACCAGATCTCTGTATCCCATCCCCTCCCCTGATAGCTTTCCTATTCTGTTGTAGAGCCAGATGTTGTAGTGCGCGGGCCGCAGAGAAGAGAGAGAGAGGGTCCGGAGCGAAGAGGAAACACAAATCTTTATTTGCGCTGGCACCTCAGAGTTGGGTGTTAGAGAAGCAGGTTGGGCCACATGGAGGTAGAGAAAATGGCCACCTCACGCAGTAACCTTTCCTGCGTCTGAACACCAGAGTGGAGCACCGGCAAGAGAGCGAGGTGCGGAAAACGAAGGGTTTTTATAGGAGTAGCTTTCGCAAGAATGGGAAGGGGGAGGAGTAACCATAGCATTCTAGGATAGGATGATAACTCTCATGAGAATGGGAGGGGGGAGGAGTAACCAGAGCACTCCAGATATCACGGGGATATAGACAATGTCCTGAGGGCACAACATGGCTGAACAGGCACTCCGAGAATGTCCCAACTCTCCAGGGAACTAGCAGTAGCCTGAGGGGACAACATGGCAGATGTGACTGCATTGGCACAATTTCCCAGCACTATTCTTTACCCCTCTGGGAGTATGGACCCAGGGTCATTATGGGGTACAGAAGGTGGAAGGTCTGTCTTCTATAATTGCTTCCCCGCTGAACATGGGCGTTGACTGGTTGATCCATATTCCCAGCCTGCCTCTCTCTTTCCCTAGGAGGGTGGAGCTCTGGGGAATCAGAGCTACAGGACATATTGATGGGGTTGTCTTTCCAGGGAAGTCTGGCCTGCATCTTGCTAGCATTTGGAACCTGGTGGCTGAAAAAGAGCTAACATACAAAGCCAAACAAATTGTTGACCAGTCATGTACCTAAAGGCTGAAATAGTACAGATAAAGTGTTGGGGGGGGTCCTCAATTTTGTAGATAGCTAGTAGACATATTTTAGTTATATTTCAAAGGGCCTGTAGCCATACTAGGTTTTTTTTTCCTCTGACCTTGAAATCTGATATGCAGATGGATCCAAGTTATTGTCTGGGGAGGTGATGTAATGGCTGGAAAAGGGACAGAAAGCAGGATCAAGGAAGAGAGTAGCTCCCTAATATGGGAAAGGGGTATAAATATTGTTAACTGCAAACCCCATCAATTTGATTTAGTCTAGGGCCCATATTCAGCTTAGGAGCCTATGTGACCTCTGCAACCCTGTAGATCTGAGCTCACATTCTGTGGTCATGAGTCGGAACATTTCAAGCTGCCCCAATATCAGGACCCATCTTTCTCAGGTGTAGCATAGAATATGTTATCCATCCTCCCTTTAGAGGATGGAACATTCTCTACCGTTGTTGATCCAAGCTGAGGACAAGGTCCTATGGGGCCCCCAAAAAGGGGTCTTTTTTGTTGTACCTGATGGAGATGACCAGTAACAATGGAGAGAGGGATTTAATTAAGGTCTAGGCCCATCATGTCTGTTTGGGAATCTCAGGACTCCCCGAATAGGGCTGCAGCTGATGGGGTGGCCTGATAGTGACTAAAGAGTCATTAAAGTATGCCATTCTCTTGCCCTTATTCAGCTTTTGCTAAGGTTCACTTAGGAGTGAGTGAGAGAACTGTAATAGGAAGTAGGCAAGGAGAATAAGTTTAATTAGATACTATTTCATTAGAAACATTATACGGACTCACTGCAGACTATTGTGTACTTTTGCTTTAACGTATATATTTTGTTTTAGTTTATGGATATGTATGAACATATTCTTTATCTCATGGGACCTGGTCTATATATAGGTTTTGGGACTTTGTTAGGAAGTGAACCTCCTGGAATGGAATTAGAGAATCCTACGAAAGGAAAGGTTTCACCTGAGTAAAGAGGGTGAAGGGTTGACATTCTATGCCTGATGTCTCTGGACACAGTCTGAAGTGAAGCATGCTGAGCTGGTATACATTGTGTTGATTAGGTTGGGATCAGTGGATGCAATATCATTTGGTATAAATTGAGAGAAGCATGCAGGAAAGCGGCCCTACCCTAGAGGTTCTAGGACTGGGGGAAATAAAGGCTATATTGAGGAAGCTGGAGGTTCCTGCTGTCTTTGGGTTTAAGAAGACAATAGATAGTTCTTGGTATAATCTTATTATTTGGCAATTGGGTTAACTTTGAAATATCCCTTGTTAGGATTTGCTGTATCATACACAAAATCACCATAATTTATGTCCTTTGACATTATTTGTATATAGCTGTGCCACCAGTTGCTTCTGTTCTCCCTGGTCTAGGCTTTTGAGAGACTCAACATATCAAAGACTCAGCCTATGTATTAAAAAGACTCAGTCTGTGCTTTAAAAAGTTTGAGACATACAATCAATTTTCCCCTCTCATATTAATTAGAGATTTATATGAGTACAAATTAATAGGAGTGCACATAAACATCATTCCCTCCACCAAAAGACTGTGTCCCATCTTCCCCCTCACGCCCCCCAACACCATTGCTGCTCTGAGAAGCCGAATATCCACCTCACCCTCACCCCAGGGTTTTTACTTTGGTGCCCTACTCCAGATTTAGTCAAATCCTGCTTTTAGTTTCACTTTCCGTTCTTCTTTCTCAACTTCTCTTGATGAATGTGATCATCCCATACTCATCTTTAACTTTCTGACTTAGCTCACTTAACATAATTCCTTCTAGCTTTGTCCAAGATGGGTCAGAGAAAGTGAGTTCATTGTTCTTAATAGCTGCATAGTGTCCCACAGCTTTCTCAGCCACTCATCTGTTGTTGGGCACCTGGGTTGCTTCCAGGTTTTAGCTATTATGAATTGTGCTGCTATGAACATAGGTGTATAAGTATCTCTTTGGTTGGGTGTTATGGAGTCCTTGGGGTATATCCCCAAGAGAGGAATTACTGGGTCATATGGAAGGTCCATATCTAGCCTTGTAAGAGTTCTCCAGACTGCTCTCCATAGAGGTTGGACCAATTTACATTCCCACCAGCAGTGCAAAAGTGTTCCTCTGTCCCCACAGCCTCTCCAGCATTTGTTGCTGCTATCCTTTTTGATGTATACCACTCTCACCGGAGTGAGATAGTTTCTCAATGTTGTCTTTATTTGAATTTCTCTGACAATTTCTCTGAGCAATTTTTCATGTGTTTGTTAGCCTTTTGGATCTCTTCTGTAGTGAATCTTCTGTTCATATCTTCTGCCCATTTTTGAATGGGGTCATTCTTTTTTTGCTGTTGTTGTTGTTATTGTTGTTGATAAGTTTACTGAGCTCTTTGTATATTTTGGTGATTAGTCTCTTGTCTGGCAATGTTAAGATCTTCTCCCATTCTGTGAGGGGTATCCTTATTTGTGTGATAGTTTCTTTGGCTGTGCAGAAGCTTTTCAATTTGATGTAGTCCCATTGATTTGTTTCTGCTTTAGTCTTTCTTGTAATTGGGTTTGTATCATCAAATATGTCCTTGAGGTTTAGGTGGGAAAGTGTTTTACCAATGTTTTCCTCTAAGTATTTGACATTTTTTGGTCTAACATCTATGTGTTTGATCCATTTGGAGTTGCTTTTTGTCTTTGGTGAGATAAGGTGGTTCAGTTTCATTCTTCTGCATGTTGTAACCCGGTTTTCACAGCACCATTTATTGAATAGAGCCTCCTTCATCCATTTTTCCTCAGGATGGTTTTGGAAGTTCTAGGTGTTTTCTGGTTCCAGATAAATGATTGTAGTTTTTGTTCTATTCTCTTAAAGAAGCCTGGTGGAACTTTGATGGGTATTGCATTAAATTTGTAAATGGCTCTTGGGAGAATATTCATTTTCATGATATTTATGCTTCCAACCCATGAGCATGGGATGTTTTTCCATTTCTTGGTATTATTTTCTATTTCCTTGAGTAATGACTCATAGGTTTCAGTATACAAGTCTTTTACTTTGGTCATGTTTATTCCTAGGTATTTTATTGATTTTGCTCCAACAGTGAATGGGAGTCATTTCTGGATATCTATTCAGATTTGGCGTTTGCATAAAGAAACACCACTGATTTTTGTACATTGGTTTTGTAGCCTGACACCTTGCTATATTGCCTGATAACTTCCAGTGGTTTTCTGCTGGATTCTTTAGGTTTTTCTATGTATACTATATATGTCATATGCAAATAGTGAGAGCTTGATTTCTTCCCTTCCAATTCTTTCTCTTGCCTGATTGCTATGGCAAAAACTTCCAATACTACATTGAAGAGTAATGGTGATAATACAAAGCCCTGTCTAGTCCCCAATCTGAGGGGGGATGCTTTCAGCTTCTGTCCATTGAGTATTATGTTGGCTGTAGGTTTGCTATATATGGACTCCAGTATCTTGAGGAATTTCCCACCTATTCCCATTTTTGTAGTGTTTTGAGCATGAATGGGTGTTGGATTTTGTCAAAGGCTTTCTCTGCATCTGTTGAGATAATAATGTGGTTTTTTGGTTTTGCTTTTATTGATGTGGTGAATGACATTGATTGACTTACGGATGTTGAACCAGCCTTGCATTCCTGGGATAAATCCCACTTGGTCGTGATGAACAATCTTTTTGAAATACTACTGTATCTGGTTGGCCAGGATCTTGTTTAATATTTTGGCATCTATGTTCATCAGAGATATTGATCTGTAGTTTTCCTTTTTTGTTGTGTTCCTAACTTCTTTTGGTATCAGGGTGATGTTGGCTTCATAGAAGGTGGAAGGGAGTGTTCCTGTTTCTTTGATCTTGTGGAAGAGCTTTAGAAGTATAGGTATTAACTGTTTCCTGAAGGTTTTGTAGAACTCGTTTGTGAAGCCATCTGGTACAGTACTTTGTTGTTGGGAAGAGTATTAATAATTGTTTCAAATTCTTTGTCTGTGATTGGTGCATTTTTCAACCAATACCATTTAGCCAAACAATACCTCCAGTTCAAAACAAAACAAAACAAAACAAAAAACAAACAGCAACCAAACAAAAGAAAAAGAGACTGGAAAAAAAGGAAAGCAAGAATAGACAATTATGCAAATCTACTCTCCACTATAAATTCTAGGGTTATAAAGTGGAGAAAGGGAAGTACAGAAGATACACACACATAGAGTCCACTCTGAGTCAGATTTCTTCCCCAAAATAATTCACAAGCGAGTATCAGTGAATTCAGAAAACAAAAGAAGGAGGAAGGAAGAAAAAAAAATTAAAAAGTAAGAAAGTAGGAAAAAGTAAGAGCAGTGAAAGGTAAAAGTTTTTTTTTTTTTTTAATTAGCTAGGAGGAGGGAAAAAGGAGAGTGGAGAGAAGCTGTAGAGAGAAACAAGTTCCTCACAATGGATAGGACACCCAGTCACCTAGCAATGGAAAAAACAACAATGGTTAATTTTTGGTCAACTTGAAGAAGGTGGATGGAAAGGGATATGTGTATATAATAATAGTAGTAATAAAATAAAATAGAGTAGAAAACCCTTAACAGTCAGTCTGCAGCTGGGACCACTCAATTAGCTGCAGGCAGGCTGAGCAAATGCAGCCAATTGTAAGAATTATCCAAACAAACAAACAAACAAACAAAAAAACCCTCTAGGTAGTCTTTCACAGGCAGGGATGAGGCTCTGATTGGTCACGTATTTTGTTACTCAAATAGAGCTCCAGCCACTTAAAAAAAAAGAGAGAGAGAAGTTAAAGGAAGAGGCTTGGAATGGCACCCCTGGTGAGCCAGGAATCTTGGTAAATTAAATAGCTCAGCAAAGAGCCTGCTAAGACTGGCTGCGCTGCCCCAGGGAGCTGGGACTGGGGTAGGGGGGTGACCTCAGAAATAATCAAAGGATTTTCCTTTCTCCCCCCAATCTCCCTTTCTCAGCCCAAGAGAGTGTTATGGGACTGTCTTTTGGTGTCACTCAGACCAGCCCGTGTTTACCCTCCTACAGACAGCCCAGTATCCTACCCTATCCACCAGATCCAGGGTTGCAAGCTGCTCCCTCTTGGAGCTCACAGCAGTTGTGGCTCCAAAGTCAACTTCTTAGCTTTGCCCTCCCTCTATTCATAATTGTTTCATTCATTATATATGGTAATCACATCTCTGAGGTAAATTTACCTTAATATTATTGTTTCTTAGTGAGGAGGTATTTGATTTGGACAATTTATGTTTTTCATGAAAACAAGACATGGATTGTTTGCTTGCCTTGGAATTTGCTTGCATTTGATTAGGTGGTTATCCTTAAACCAGTAGGTCATAACTGGTCTGGGCTGAGTAAGAGAGAACATAAATAATTAAATGACCTACTCTCTCTAACCACTTATTCTATTGGACTCACAAAATTCATGCCCTGTACAAATCAAACCTATTTTCCATATATATTCCACCATTTCCACTGATTACATTGTTAGTCTACATTTACCCAAACCTTAGAAATTTTATCACATCATTGATGATTAATCTTATACCTTAGAAATTTTATCACATCATTGATGATTAATCTTATATATACATCTTTTGTGTGCCTCTTCAAAAGGCCTTTTATGACTCTCCTACATGAATTAAAATTCTTTATAGTGTTTTAATAAGTTTTAAAAATACTTATGTGATACTGTAATTCTTTTGTGAGTGAGAGTTATGTCCATGAATTCTTATGTACAAAAAGCATGTCCTTAACAGCATGCTACTATGCAGTTTATGGGAAGAAAACTACAAGATAGAATTTTTATTACTACTATAGCCTCAAAGTTAGGATATATATATCCAAATAGTTTTCATACATGGAAAATAAAATAATTTTTTAACTGTGGCGTTTTTCTCCTACATGAACCATCATTCTAATTGTGGAAAGAGTATTTTAAAAAAATATGCCATATCTTAAACTCTAGAATAAAACTATTTCCATTTTCTGTGTGAGTCCATTTTTTTTATTTGTTTGTTTTTTGGTGGTTATTTCAAACAAATGAGCAAGCATTGCATTAACTCCAAGTTTTGTTCCAATGGTTTTCTTGAGTGGAATATTTTCACTAAATGACATTTTGTAAATTGGTCAGACAGAACAAGAATTTATATTTCCACAATCTTAATGGGAACTTTGAAACTTATATTATCTCCCTGGACTCAGAAATTGAATTGAGGCTTTATTACTAAACCAGGTTGCGGCTTCAGACCCAGGTGTCAGTAGCTCAATTTTCTACTTCTTTGCATCAAGTTTTTTCTTTAATATGCTGCACGCAATACTGAAGAATGGCAGAGAGGAGCCTCTGTGAAGTGTTAAATATTTGGTTCACTGGATCCTATCATCAGGTAGGGCCTGCAGGGAGCTTGTTCATCCAGTAGAAGGATCTCATTATGAGGACAGTGATGTAGTAGTGTTTACTTCATACCCTGAAGTCACTCAAGGAAACATCTGAGTGAGTGATATTCATCCTGGGCCCTATATTGTGCTATTGTGATTTGCAATAACTGGCAGTATATTGAAGTAGAGATCAGAGACTACAGCTACCCTGTTGAATGAAGTTCTGAAATTTCAGAGCTGTTGAATTATTCAGTATTTTCCAATTTATAGAATAAAAGAATATTTGATTGGCCATTTCATGGCACAGGGATGGAAATAAAGAAAGAGAATATGCAGTCATTATACATTTCACATTATATATTTACTTCTCATACTTGTGTGGAATCCAAATGGGTCTCTATATATCCAGTGTGGCTCTTGCTGTCAAATTCAAAGTCATTCTTTCTTTTAAAACATGGGTGAATAAAATAATATTTTATAAAAACATCTTAGTTAATTATCACAAAACAGAGTCCACAATGCTCGTCTAATTATAATTCTGAAAATATCTGTGATTATATAACTGAAAAATAAAGGAAGGTTTTGTTATAAATACTCTCTCCTGACCATGGAAATGCTCTAGGTAAAACACAAACTATAAATTTAGAATAGAGGAGCAAAACAATGTGAGATGTAATAGCAATGAGGTCATCAGAAGCTTTATTTCAGACCCAAGGGTGCTGATGGTACAGCAGATACCATATCAGTATTTGTTAAAATAAATATTTGATCAATGAATGCTTCCTTCTCAAGATGTCTTAAATTAAATACTGTGTACTCTTTTCCACAAAAATTCAAATATATTCTGAATTACATTAAAAGTAAGGGCCATAATGTGATTATAACTACTGGGGGTTAGGAATTTTCAAAATTTGAGGGATCTACAAAAGAGCCCATTTATAGCTTTTTTTTTTAATAGAAGAGGAAAATGACCAGATGAATCATGAATGGTTATACGTTTCTATTTAGCCATATATCAAGCAAACTCTAATTCATTAAGAATTTTAACTTTGCATAAACAATAATAGCTAACTGGAACAGATATTATGTTGCAGTAGCTAATAGTGCAGAGATATCCCTAGTTTTGAGTTTAAGCAATATTAGTGAACAGAATATTCTCGTCACATAGTACACCCTCTCAAGTACATCAACCCTCAAAAATGCATACATCTTTGCCCTATACCCAGGAACTATAGTCTCAAATAGAGTGCAAAACAAAACCCAAAACAACAAAGTCAGAAGTAAAGCCCACCGAAATAGCTCAGTTGGGAGAGTGTTAAACTGAAGAATTAATGTAATTTGTTTTTTTATTAGGGTGATTAATGGTTTATGGTAAATAAAATTGTTGGTACCTATGTAAAATTTCTCAATTTTCTGCAAAACACTCTCAACCCCAGCCTAGGTCCTCCTCCACCATCATGCAACTCCTTCTACCACCCAACCCCAAAGGCAAAATGCAAAATGAATCTTAGACTAGAAATGGTCTCTTGCATCAAGGCCAAGGACTTGGGGGCAAGGGGAGGCTGTTGAGCGGGCATTGGGCATCCAGTGCCCAGAGATTCTGTAGGACTTAATTTGGAGGTGGAATTGCTTTGCAGAAACCTATCATGAGATTGATGAGAAATTGTGCCTGTGTGACAACGCTATCTTCTAAACCTCATATATTTTCCCTAATAAAACATTAGTAAAAGGTTCAAAGAAAGCATGTAGTCTTGATTTTTTTTTCTATTTGGCAATTTTATACATACCTAAAAAAGATAAAAATTTCCTCATGAATATTTTGCATTTATTATCACTGTTATGCTTAAGTCTGAGAGTGTCCATGAAAATATTATGACAAATCAAGGCCTACACAAATAAAATTAACACATATTTTACATACATAATAGAAGTAAGAAACATATATCATGAAGGAAGTACACGCATGCTTGCATGTAACAATCAGAATAAATTGCAGTCTGTCAATAGCTTACCATCACAATGTACATATGGTAGCACATATAAATGCAGACAAATGTCATAATAGTTATATATAAACTAGTATGTCTACAGCATATTATGTACTTTCATAAGGCCTCTTCTATAATAATAAAATGGGTTTTTGTCAGTTAAAAATTATTTTAACCTTTTTTTAAAAAATCCTCAGAAATTCACTTGAAAGATCAATACACAAATTATGTGTTGAATCTCTCCCTTTTTCCAAATCTCTGCAAGAAGCTAATCTATATGATATTAGTCATATGAAAGCAAACACAGTTAAATAAGCATCAGAATTCATTCCTATCCCTCTTTAATTTTTCTATAACTCTAAGTGATTCTAATGCTCGGTAAAGCTTGCAATTGACAAAGGTACACAACACTGCCTTAGTTTCATAGATCAGACAGTGTATACAATAATGATTTGGTGTATACAAAAGTATACAAAGGTGGAAAATATGTTGAATGATAACAAGTGAGTCTTCTTTTTTAAAAAAATTATTAGTGGTTTAGTAATGATTGACAAGATTGTGGGATAAGACGGGTATAACTACACATAATTCCGTACCAGAGTTCCACATTCCCTCCTCTCCATTGGAAGCTTCCCTATTCTTTATCCCTCTGAGAGTATGGACCAAAGTTCTTTAAAGGATGCAGCAGAAGGTGGAAGGTCTGGCTTCTGTAATTGCTTCTCTGCTGAACATGGCTATTGACAGGTTGATTCATACACCTAGCCTGTTTCTCTTTCCTTCTTCCTTTCTTCCTTCCTTCCTTCCTTCCTTCCTTTCTTTCTTTTTTTTCTTTCTTTCTTTCTAGCCTATTTATTTTTCTATTTATTTATTTGTTTACTTTTTGCCTCCAGGGTTATCGCTGGGGCTCAGTGCCTGCACTACGAATCCACTGCTCCTGGAGGCCATTTTTCACATTTTGTTGCCCTTGTTGTTGCACTTGTTGTAGTTGCTATTGTTGTCATAGCTGTTGTTGTTGGATATGACAGAGAGAAATGGAGAGAGGAGGGGAAGACAGTGAGGGGGAGATAAAGACACCTGAAGACCTGCTTCACTGCTTGTGAAGTGACAACCCTGCAGATAGGGAGCTGGGGGATCGAACCGGGATCCTTACGCTTTGCACCATGTGTGCTTAATCCACTGCACTACCACCCAGCTCCCCCTGGCCTGTTTCTATCTGTCCATAATGGGGTAGAGCTCTGGAGAGGTGAGGTTCCAGGACATATTGGTGAGGTCCTCTGCCTAAGAAAGTCAGCTTGGCGTTATGGTAGCATCTGCAACTTGGTGGCTGAAAAGCATTAATATACAAAGAAGAACAAACTATGTAATAATCAGGAGCCTAAAAGTGAGAATATAGCAGTTGAGATTTGAGGTCTTCATGTTGGAAGATGCTAGGAAGTCCATTTTAGATATATCCCAAGGGCCCCATAACTTTACTAATTTTTGACTGAGCCTGATAGCTAACATGCAGGTGGGCTAAAAGTATTGTCTGGAAAGATGGTTTCATAATTGGAAATAGGGCTAAGAAGCTGCTTATGGGCAGAGTAGCTCCCAAATATGTGGAAATTATATAAATACCATTAACTGTAAACCCCACTGATTTGACCTAGAGCCCATGTCTGTAGGATAGACATGGAGCCTGTCTGCATCTCCGCCAATATGAACACAGATTCCATGGTTATAGCTAAGAACATTCTAGGCTGCACTCATTTCAAGATCAGTAATCCTCGAGTGGCAGAGTACATTGACTCAGCCTCCCTTCAGAGAGTGAGGCAGTCCCTGCCATTGTTCTACATTGGGGGCAAGGTTCTGTAGAGGCCCACAAGAAGGGTTATGATATTGTTCCTGATGAGATGACCAGTTATGGTGGAGAGAGGAATCTGTTAGAGGTTTGGGCCCATCATATCTTTGTGAGAATCCCAGGAGTCTCTGACTAGGACACCAGATGATGGGGTGGCCTGGTAGTGACCAAAAGGGCCATCATTAAAAAGTGCCCGGTCTCTTGCCCATATCCATTTTTTGTAGTCCTTACTTTTTCTAACAGGGCTAGGTTTAGAGTGATTGAGGGACGTGAAATAGAAAGTAGATGATAAGGGTAGCTAGGTCTAAGTAGAAAATATTTGCTTAAGTACTTTATGTTGTCTTTTTTAGGTCTTTCTTCTTTCTTACTGACAGGACTGGTTGCTTCTGGTTTAAGATTGTGATTTAATATTGAGAGAAAGAAAGAAAGAGAAAAAGAGAAAGAAAGAAAGAAGAAAAGAAAGGAGAAAAGGTTATTATTAAAATGCCTTAACAATTTGAGTGCAGTGTTGAAGAAATTCAGTTTACTAATTTGAAACCTTAAGTGCTTAGATTCAAGGAACTCAGAACTGAAGTCTATGCATTAAAAAGCTCGAGGCATTCAGTTTATTTCCCCCCTCTCATATTGATTAAATAGAGAGTCTTTTATCCCAATCACATTTGACATCTGCCACCTTGAACTTGTTTTTGCTTCTTCATTCAGTATCATGACACTGATTTGAATCCTCAAGCTCATCTTGTTTCCTCCATGTATTTAATCTCTCCTGTCTGAGCAATCTTTTCATCCTGTTTATTCTACCTATGCAGTTATCCTCACAGTTTCTTTTTTTAAAATTTTTATTTATAAAGAGGAAACACTGACAAAAGCCATAGGATAAGAGGGGTACAATTCCACACAGTTCCCACCACCAGAACTCCACATCCCATACCCTCCCCTGATAACTTTCCTATTCTTTATCCCTCTGGGAGTTTGGATCCTGGGTCATTATGGGGTATAGAAGGTGGAAGGTTTGGTTTCTGTAATTACTTCCCCACTGAACATTGACGTTGGCAGGTTGATCTATACTCCCAGCCTGTCTTTCTCTTTCCCTAGTGGGGAAGGGGCCTGGGGTATGGGGCTCCAGGACACATTGGTGAGGCTGTCTGCCCAGGGAAGGCCGGTTGGCATCATGGTAGCATCTTTTCCTGTCATTTGCCACTTCTTTTTTGTTTTGTTTTGTGTTGGTTCCTTTGTTGGCGGATTATTTGTTTACAATGCAGCTGTTGACTAATAGGTACAACCTCTCAATCTCACCATGATTGGGGTCTGCAAGACAATCTCTCCCCTAATCTAGGTCCTTTTACACCATCATACATCAGGACCCCAATGCTACTCTATCCTATCCCTTACTCTCCTCCAGCTTTGTTAAACAACACTCTGTACAAATTTCACAGTATTTTCTCCTTACTGTCCTTGCTTCTTAAATTCTACCTATTAGTGAGATCATTTGGTCTTCCCCTTTTCTTTTTTTTTAATATTTATTTATTCCCTTTTGTTGCCCTTGTTGGTTTTTTATTGTTGTAATTATTATTGTTGTTGTTATTGATGCTGTCGTTTTTGGATAGGACAGAGAGAAATGGAGAGAGGAGGAGACGACAGAGAAGGGGAGAGAAAGACACCTGGAGACCTGCTTCACCGCCTGTGAAGTGACTCCTCTGCTAATCGGGAGCCAGGGGCTTGAACCGGTTTTCCCCTTTTCTTTCCGGTTTATCTCATTCAAATGATGACTTCAAGTTTCATTAAAATGTGGCAAATTGATGACATCATCTTTTTAAAATTTTTTATATTTATTTTCCCTTTTATTGCCCTTGTTTTTTTTATTGTTGTTATTGATGTTGTTGTTAGATAGGACAGAGAAATGGAGAGAGGAGGGGAAGACAGAGAAGGTGAGAAAGATAGACACCTGCAGACCTGCAGACCTGCAGTTGTAAAGCAACTCCCCTGCAGTTGGGGTTCTGGGGACTCGATCCAGATTCTTTATGCCAGTCCTTTCACTTCGCTCCATGTGCGCTTAACCCACTGCACTACGGCCCAGTTTCCTGAGATGATATCATCTCATCAGCTGGATATTATCCTTTTGTGTGTGTATATACCAGTTCTATTATATGTTCTAAAAATTAGAAGGTGAATGCAATGGTGTGCCTTAAAGTCTGTTATTCTATCTTGAAAATATCAGTTTGCATGGTGGGTGCCCAACTGTCCATTAGGCCGTTCTCTATGAGGCACCGCTAATTTGGAAAAGGACTAAATTTGGTCACTGCTCTGTTGCTTATTAAGTTTATATTTAATCCAATGTCCTATAAGCCTCCCAAAGGTGTAAACTGCTGGAATCTGGTAATACTTTCTGACCTGTTGCTGTACATATATATGGTTGGGTGTTCCAAGTAAAATATATTTTGTGTGGAGATACTCAAGAGCTAAATAAATACATGATTGTATGCATAGTGCATGTAAAACAGAATAAATTATGTTTAACCTACCAAGGTTTACGAGGCTCTAAACTATGTTCAGTTATGTTGAATAAAATTATTTTATCAAGGGCACATGGGGAGTGCCTTGTTTGCCATGTGTGTGACCCAAGTATGTGTCTAGTTGCCACCACACTGTGGGAGTCTCCAATACTGTTGTGTCTTTCCATCTCCACCTGTGTCTGTTTCTCTTAGTCTCTATCTTTCTATTAAAATAAGTCATCTTAGAGTTATGATGCCCCTGCAACCAAAGAGACAGAGAAATATTGAGAGCAGAGTTATTGAGTCACAAATTGTATTTCTTTCAATATTATAAAGAAAGGAAAGTGAATATTTTCCAAATTAGTAAGGTTAAGAATACCTAGAAATCATAATTATGAGTTACTGTGCTGACAACCAGTGATACACATTGTTTAATATCAGCTTAAGTGAACATTTCTTCCTTTTATCATATTTCTAAAACAAATAGATAAAGCTATAGATATAGCTATAGATGTGTAAAGCAAGAGGGAGATTAAATTTAGATATACAGGTGTTACTGAAAGACAGATAAAGCCCCAGTTCTCAGAGCTGGGCAGTGGCATACCTGCTTGAGGATGCATGTTACAGTGTGCAAGGATTCGAGTTCCAGACCCTGATCTCCACCCGCAGAGGGGAAACTTTCACAAGCAGTTGAAACAAGACTGAAGGTGTCTCTCTCTCAGTCTCACTCTATGTCTCCCCCTCCCAATTTTTCTCTGTTCTATAAAAATAAAAATAAAAAAATAAATAAGTAAGGGCAAATGGCCACGGGGAGCAGAGGACTCATTATGCTCGCACTGAAACCCAGCAATATCCCTGGTGGAAAAAAAGTCACAATATTCAAAGTCCCTACAACTCCTGGTGGACTCCTTTTTTTCTTTTAAAAACTTAGAGAGAGAGAAAGAAAGAGATAAAAAGAGTAACAGAGAAAGACAGGAGAGATATGACAGCTCTGCTCCAGCATTGATAAAGCTTCTTCTGGTGCCATCATTGGCACCCCCATATGGTGTAAAGGACTTGAATCCAGGGCCTCACATATGGTAAAGTATGTACTCTATTGGGTGAGCCATTTATTAGTCCCTTGTTCTATATATTTGTGTGGAGTCCACTACACCTTTGTTTTTTACCAATCAATTGAAAAAAGTCTATCAAATAATCAACCCAGCCTCAAAATTTGTACTAGGTTACCACCAAAATTTGTATCTTTCCTGAAGTCTTAGAATGTAAATTAACTCAAAAACATAATGTTTTCAGGGATGATTAGGTAAAATGAAGTCATATAGGAGTAAGGTGACCCCTAAATCCAATATGACTATAGTGTCCTTAGAAGAGGAGAAAGGTGAGGGTCTGAGCGATAGTGTAGCAAGTTAAGTGTACATGGGGTGAAGCATAAGGACTGGCTTAAAGATCCCGGTTCGAGCCCTTGGCTCCCCACCTGCAGGGTGGTCGCTTCACAAGTGGTGAAGCAGGTCTACAGGTGTTTGTCTTTCTCTCCCCCTCTTTGTCTTCCCCTCCTCTCTTGATTTCTCTCTATCCTATCCAACTACAGCAATAACAATAACAACAACAACAATAAACAACAAGGACAAAAAAAGAGAAAAATAGCTTCTAGGAGCAGGGAATTTGTAGTGCAGGCACAGAGCCCCAGCAATAACTCTGGAGGCAAAAAAAGGAGAAAGGACACATAGAAGAGACACAAAAGAAGAGTATAACGTGAAGATGAAAGTAGAGTTTAGAATGCTATGTCCACAATTAAAGGGCTATCTAAGATTGATACTGTCACCAGAAATTGGAAGGAAACAGAAGGAAACAATCTTTGACTTTAGATTTCTAGCCTCTAGAGATGTGAATTATGCATTCCTATGGTTTAAAGGCTTATTGATGTTTTCTTATAGTATTACTAAAATAAACCATACAAAGTGTTTATGGTTATTATGATTTAGTGTAAATTTTGGTAGTCATGTGACTTTGTAGATCACTGGACATTGAATATTGATACAAACAGGAAAACATAAGAAACTACAAAAGAGTTATTACAGCAACAAGGGGTGATGTGTAGAGTGACACTCTTTATACGTTTTACCTTGGATCTAGGGAATAATAATTGTTCTTCACTTTTCACAGATGTGTTAAGGATATGGAAGATATGACCATTCTCTGTCCCATTTACATCCTCCAAATATCCTAACTTTCCTGCATCCTCCTAAACATTACCAGTGTGTTCATCTCATAAGGGAAAAGATCACAGAATCTTTGTTGTGAAATCCAGTGTCTCATGGAGATAACCTTCGATGAACACTTTATTGAGATCACTCCAGGCAATCTTGCTTCTTTGCCTGCTTTTTTTTTATTCATAGTACCCTATATTGCTATGAATCTGTTTTCTCTGTTAGGACTGTGTGTGTGTTTCTCTTAAAGACTTTTAAAATATTTATTTAAGTTTTGCATTATTAGTGAGTTAACAGTCCACACCATTTTCACCATTTCTATCAATAATTGCTGCTGAGATGACACACCAAATCAAGTAGGATGACAGAGTGCATACAAGATTACATAATCACTTCATTTCACTCTTTATATCTCTGCCTTGAAAACATTTCATCCCTTTGCACTAGTAATATCCTCTGACAAATGGCCTCAGTTACAATAACTTGATCTGGAGTTGTATTATATTTCATAGTGACACATGTAATAATTCCATGCTTATTTCTAGAATTATAATAAGTAAAATTATTAATTACTTAAAATAGTCACATGTAGGATTCATCTCATACATTGGGCAACTGTACAGAATTTTGCTAACAAATATCACATGTGATCACTTAATCTTGTATGCATTTCTATTATTGTACTTGATTTGGTGTGTCAGCTCAGTAGCAATTATTGATAGGAATGATGAAAATGGTGTGGACACAGATGATGCTCACCAAGCTCCCAGCATATTAACTCTAGACAGTACCTCAGTAGAGCTCTTTACCTAGAATCTTAGACCAAACGTGCTAATCAAATTAGCTAAATTAAAAAGAGCTATGATTTTGAAAATATTTTTTAGAAAACAAAAAAATTATGGTTCTAGAGAATATGAACTCTGGGGGGCATAAATGGCTGTACTGAGAATCTTAGCACTTCCATTTCTTAAATGACATTTAATTTCTTCATTTGTAATATTTAGTCGTTATTTATTCAAACAGTAACTAATTCATTTAGTAAAAAAATAAATAAAAATAGAGAGTCAGGCTGTAGCACAGCAGGTTAAGCACACATGGTGCAAGCACAAGGGCCAGCTTAAGGATCCCAGTTCAAGCCCCCAGCTCTCCACATACAGGAGGATTACCTCACAAGCGGTGAAGCAGGTCTGCAGGTGTCTTATCTTTCTCTCCCCCTCTGTCTTCCCTTCCTCTCTCCATTTCTCTCTGTCCTATTCAACAACAATGATATCAGTAACAACAATAATAATAACCACAATGATAAAACAACAAGGACAACAAAAGGAAAAATAAATAAATATTTTAAATAAATAAATATAAGTAAATTGAGCTGGCTAGCAGTCATAGATCTAAATTCTCACCGAAGTTTGTCTTTTCTAGCATATGACATTCTCAAAGGTATAAACTGAAATTTATCTTTGTTTGTATTTTTCTGATAATTAGTGACTTTGCACAAATTTTCATATATGTCTGTTGGCCCTTTGGATCTCTTATTTGGTGAAGATTTTGTCCTTGTTCTCTCCTCATTTTAATGGATTTTTTGTTTGTATGTCTGTTTATCTCATTACCAAGTTTAGTGAGTACTTTATATATGTTGGTTATTAGCCTTTTGCTTGCTATAACAATCTTTTGTTCCATAGAGGCTGTCTTTTAGTGATGAATCCTTTGGCTGTGCAGCACAGAGAGATGAAAAATTGTACCTATGTATTAACAACTGTACTGTAAAACATTGACTTCCCCCAGCCCCTCAGTAAGTTGATTTGAGGAAAATACAGTCATAGTTCTAGGCACTAGGTCTAAGTAAGTGAGTTAGGACAATTTCCCTGACCTCAAGAGGATCATATTCTATTAGGGATATAATAATAATAATAATAATAATAATAAGAAGAAGAAGAAGAAGAAGAAGAAGAAAGATATATAATGTAACATCAGATAATAAGTTTTATAAAAAATCATTTCAAAATTTCAACAGAAGAATTATAAAAAGTTTCAAGGGGGGCTGGTTTAGCACACACACTGCAGTGCTCAAGGAGCAGGGTTCAAGTCCCCAGTCTTCATCTTCAGAAGGAAAGCTTCGCTGGTGGTGAAGCAGGACTACAGGTGTCTCCATCTCTCTCCGTCTCCCTTCTCAATTTCTCTTGTCTTTATCCAATAAAAATAAATAAAATTTTAAAAAATAAAAATAACACTTTAAAAATGTTTCTTCTTTGAACCTACAAGTCAACTTAGGCACATCAGGCATCTCAATGATACCCAGTTTTTCAATCCATAAAAAAAATTAAAAAATAAAAATGTTTCTTCAAAATGATGGCATTTGGGCAAAGGAGAAAGCCATGCAGTTTATTGGTGAGAAAGATTCCATGTATGAGGAACAATGTGCTGAAAAGAACTTAAGAAACAAGACTAGAAAAGGGAAACACAAAGTAAACCTTGGATTGGTTGGGCATGTTGCACCAAAGCAGAGGACTCTTGGGAAAGAGGGTGGGAGAGGGGTGAGAGTAGGTTGGCATTCAGGCCCTGATACATGATGATGGCAAAGGATATAAAAGAGGGGTGAGAGTCTTTTGCAGACTCCTGTCATGGCGAGATGGGAAATTATACCCATGTGCCAACAACTGTACTATAAACCATTAGCCTCCCAATAAAAAGCCTTAATGGATGTTTTTGATAAGGATAAATGGAAATTTGTAAACGTAGTGCATAGATGCATGGTTATTTAGGAGTTAGATAACAATTTCAGATAAGAAATGATGATAATTTTCATACTATATATCATATTTGTTCTAATTCACATCTTCCTTTAGTCATGATAAATTTCCATTTCTTGAATTCTACATTGTTACCAATACTCAGAAGTAGTTTTTAGTTATATTTTTATTTCTTCCCCTTTTGCTCAGCATTTGTATACTGTTAGCAATGTCAAATTGATTATCTTCCTAAGTGCTAAACAAATTCTCTGTATGAGCAGGAACTCTATAACTCTGTGATGATAATGATGATGTGCCTGCCTCACAGGGAACGTGTGTGTGTGTGTGTGTGTGTGTGTGTGTGTGTGTGTGTGTGTGTGTGTTGTGAAAACAGTCATAATGTCATAGGGAAGATGGTGCTTCCAAGAAACCTAAAAAAAACAAACAAACCCTGCGATACCCTACTCCTTATCAGTCCCATTTTCTTCTTTTTTAAAATATTTTTATATTTATTTTCCCTTTTTGTTGCCCTTATTGTTTCTTTTTATTGTTGTTGTAGTTATTATTGTTGCTGTTATTGTTAGATAGAAAGAGAGAAATGGAGAGAGGAGGGGAAGAAAGACAGAGGGGGGGAGAGAAAGATAGACACCTGCAGACCTGCTTCCCTGCCTGTGAATAAACTCCCCTGCAGGTGGGGAGCCTAGAGCTCGAATCTGGATCCTTATGCTGGTCCTTGTGCTTTGTGCCACGTGCGCTTAACCTGCTGTGCTATCACCGGACTCCCCAGCCCCATTTTCTGCCATGTTTTCTGTTTCATATATTTCCTGATGCTCCTAGTAGTCAGAACAGTGATGATCTGCCTGTCTCCAGCTGTGAAAGCACACAGAATTTGAAGCACTTTTCGCGTTATCTCTTTCTGCCTTGTTTGACTTTAAAGTTATTTCTCTCTTTTTAAAACATTTTTATTTACTTATTATTGGATAGATACAGAGAGAAATTGATAGAGGAGGAAAGATAGTGAGGGAGAGAGACAGAGAGACACCTGCAGCCCTGCTCTGCCACTTGTGAAGCTTTCCCCTGCAGGTAGGGACCAGAGGTTTGAACCTGGGTCCTTGTGCACTGTAGTGTTAAAGTTATTTCTCCTGATTATAAATATGGGTCACCATAAGTGAATGTGAAATTATATCCCCCAAACCTTATAATATTATAAAACACTGTTAAATTGCTAATAAGAAAACACACACAATTTAATAAGGGAAGTTTATATAAATAATTATAAAATGTAGCAGGGCATTGGAACTGTGAATGATTAGCTGTTAAGAAATATGCATTAATTTCCTCTGCCACAAGAAAATAAATAGATTACTTACACACCAGACATCTATCTCTTCACAGTTCCAGAAGCTGAGAATTCTAAGATCAATGTTCTGGCCACTTTGATTTCATATATATTCCTTTTTGTTGCCCTTGTTGTTTTTATCATTGTGTTTATTATTGTTGTTGTAGTTGCTGGATAGGACAGGGAGAAATGTAGAGAGGAGGGGGAGAGAAAGATAGATACCTGCAGACCTGCTTTACTGCTTGTGAAGCAAGCCCCCTGCAGGTGGGGAGCCAGGTGCTGGGATCCTTACACTTTGAGCCATGTGCTTAGCCAGCTGTGCTACCGCCAGACCCCATGATTTCTTACAGGAGCCCTTTTCTTGGCTTACAGATTTGTGTGTGTGTGTGTGTGTGTGTGTGTGTGTGTGTGTGTGTGTGTGTGTGTGTAGGAGGGAGGGAGGGAAACTCTTGTCTTTCCTATGAGTACTGGCCCCTTCATGAGGGCTCCGTTAGCATTATCTCATGTAAACCTAATAATTTCCCAATCGCCCTCCCAATATCAGTACATCAGAAATTGAGGCATATGTATTTGGGAGAGGGAAATAAGAATTCAGTTCATAGCAAAAGAGAGCACTGAATAAAATAGGGATCACAGTCATTATCCATATGGCTGAGATGTTAAAACTAAGGAAATGTCACACCATCTTACCCACAGAGCCAAGATTCAAATGTTAATTCAAGTTAAGTACTTGAATTGCTGAAAGACAGAAAACCTCTGAAGTATGATAGCTACTTACCTTCTAAGGTAGCTTAGAAAACTGTTCAGGGGAAGGTTTCTCACCTGAGGCCCTACTAAAACATTGCCAGGACATTGACTACTGTGTGCTACAATAACTGGATGTGGGAGAAACACTGCAGGACCAGCTGCTGATAAGCCTTGAACATTTTGAGAGTCTTTTAAAAAAATTTATAAAATGTAAATATTGACAGTACTATAAGATAAGAGGGGTATATTTCCACACAGTGCCCACCCTCAGAGCTCCATATCTAATCTCCTCCCTTGATAGTTTCCCTATTCTTTATCCTTCTGGGAGTATGAACCCAGGATCATTGTGGGGTGCAGAAGGTGGAGGTCTGGCTTCTGTAATTGCTTATCCGCTGAATATGAGTGTTGGCAGGTTGATCCATATCCCAACTTGTCTCTCTCTTTCTTTAGTGGGGCAGGGATCTGGGGAGGCAGGGTTCCAAGACACATGCCGGGATCCTCTGGCCAAGGAAGTTGGGTTGGCATCATGGTATCATCTAGAACATGGTAGCAGAATACTGAAGGTCAAAAGTTGATATTCCACATCTGACGTCTCTGGACACAGTCTGAAGTGAAGCATGCCGAGGTGGTACTGGTTGCATTGATTAGGTTGGGATCAGCAGATGCAGTATCAGTTGGTATGACTTGAGAAAATCACGCAGGAAAGTGAGCCCCACCCTAGAGGTTCTAGGACTGGAAGAAACACGAGCTTTATAGAGAAAAGGGAAGTTTCCTGCTGTCTCAGGGTTTAAGAAGGCAATAGAGAGTTATTGTTAGAACCAAATTATTTGGCAATTGGATTAACTTTGAAAATTCCATTGTTAGGATTTTCTGTATCATATAAGGCCTCACTATAATTTATGTAATTTTATGCTATTTATATATAGCTGTATATTATAAAGTAACACCACCAGTTCTTCTGTTCTCCCTGCTCTAAGCTTTTTAGAGACAATATTTCAAAGAAAAGTAATTATTAGAAATGTATTAATAATTGAGACCACTGTTAAAATTCAGTCTGGTTACCAATTTTAAGTCTTAAGTGCTTAGATAGAAGGAACATATACTCAGTAAGCAAGCATACTGGAATCTGTTCTTTCTGTAATGTTTCTGCAGCATCCTCTTATAAGAAACCTTTAGTGCCAGCTAGCAAAGGAGGACTATTTCAAAGGTCTAGTCTCATTTGTAAAACAACAGATTAAAAGGTGAATTTAGAAGAGAAAGACAGTAAACCTTTAACACTTGCATAAACTAAGAACAAATGCTAGCAGAAACAAACTAAGTGATGAATATATTGTTTGTTATCAGGCTTATTTAATCTTGAGGGTCTTCATGAGTGTATTAATTTTGGTGTACTCTAATGAGAGTAGAATCTGGTCCAATATAGATATTCAATAAATATTTGAATAAATATGTGAACTAGTGACTTAAATTTTTCTCTAATGTGTCTTTCTCTCTCTTATTTCACTACAGCTGATGGATGCACTGATTGGTCTGTTGATATCAAGAAATATCAAGTTTTGGTGGGTGAGCCTGTTCGAATCAAATGTGCACTATTTTATGGTTATATCAGAGCAAATTACTCCTTAGCACAAAGTGCTGGACTCAGTTTGATGTGGTACAAAAGCTCTGGTCCTGGTGACTTTGAGGAACCTATAGCCTTTGATGGAAATAGAATGAGCAAAGAAGAAGACTCCATTTGGTTCCGACCAACATTGTTACAGGACAGTGGCCTTTATGCCTGTGTTATCAGGTATGCTTTTAATTCTATTACTGCTGAATCAATGAAAACACACATGTTGTCGCATACTTAAGTTTTGATCTCTCTTTCTCCTGAAGGCATTATCTCAATATTTGTGTGTGCTGTTGCTTTCTAAAACTTAGACTCTAAATCATAAAAAGGGGATTGAAATTTATATTGAGACATTATTTCTGGCTTGTGGAGAAAAGAGATGTCATCTGTGTATATACTTATGCTGCTAGAGATTACTAGAGACTGTGAAAAAATTATAAAGAAGGTGAAATGTTGCAAATAAAATATAAGCAAAGACTTGCAGAAAGAATGCATAGTTTATTGCTAAATGGCTTGTAACATGTTGTTATTGCCCTTCAAATACAGTTAGAGCTCAAGTATCTCTGGTTCACACATTTTTCAAAGATGATTTAAGTAAAGTGTATATGTGCACATAAGGAGAAAAGCAGCATTGTGATGGAAGTGAATATGAAGGTCGTGTTCTAGATGATATTGTTGACTAAAAGTGCTGGATCAGCACAATGACTTCCCCAGTATATATAATTAGCAATTAAAATATCAACTTAAGCATTTAGCCTTCATGGGCTGTGAATCATGAAAGACTGTGGATGCCATGAAACTATGAGACCATTAGCAAGGTTGGGTATAGGTATACAGAAGGTGTCTAAAGACAAACTAAAGCAACTGGTTCTCAATTAGAAGAGTCACAAAATCACCTGGTATCTTTTTCAAATCTAAATTAGCCTTCCACTAAATGAAATTCTGATCATCAGTTATCACTGCTTCCCATGCACCATTATTTATTAGAATTACCTGTATGTTCATTTGTGAATCCAGGTGTGTTAGGGTATTAAGATATATCAATGCCACATAAATGGAATTTTTATCTTTTAACACTGACAACATCCAAGGTAGAGGCAATGTTGGAAAATATAAATGAATGCATGCTGCATTGGAGAGGTATATTTCATATATTATTAAAGAACAAAATGTATTATTTCTTTGAAATTTTTGCTCTCTTCCTTAACAGCTCCCAACACTTTTATATTTAAACATAACTCTTAGTATTAAGTGGATATTTTGTAGTGCCATTGATAAAATATAATCACCATACTGGTGCTATTAAAGAGTACTCTTTGGACTGGATAGTTTCACTTGACTGATAGTAATTTGACTTAATTTCATATCTTATGTTTAAAGAAACTATTGCTTCTGATTGCCCCTGTATGTATAAAGATGATTATTCAGGGTAATCAAATGTATGTCCTCATTTATCGGAGACTAGAATTGAGTTGACTGACCATAGTCAAACGTTTAATTTCATTATTTATTGTTGATGGGAAAATAATGATGAATTCACGTTAATATTCTGAATATTTAAAACATCTAGGTTCTACTTCTTTAATATGTTTAAATATGCACTGTGGTCCAGTATTCTGAGAAATTGAATTAAAACAGTCCCCCATTCATATTTGAAATAATGAATAAAAGGTGGAAAATTACAATAGTAATATTTGTTATAGGCTCATATGTCTACATTTTAAGGGATGCTGAAACTAAAATCCCAACACATGGGAGTTGGGAAGTAGTGCAGTGGGTTAAGCGCATGTGGCGCAAAGCGCAAGGACCGGTGTAAGGATACCGGTTCTAGCCTCCGGCTCCCCACCTGCAGGGGAGTCGCTTCACAGGTGGTGAAGCAGGTCTGCAGGTGTCTCTCTTTCTCTCCCCCTCTCTTCCCCTCCTCTCTCCATTTCTTTCTGTCCTATCCAACAACAGTGACATCAATAACAACAGTAATAACTACAACAATAAAACAAGGCCAACAAAAGGGAATAAATAAATAAATAAACAAATATTTTAAAAGTTAAGAAAAATAAAAGGGCAGGCAGTAGTGGTTAAGAATCAGGACTTTCACGTCAAATGGAAGTGGATTCCTATCTTTTTCCACTACCCACTGGCGGTTCTTAGACAAATGGTTAAGTGCACATAGTGCAAAGCTCAAGGACCCTTGCAAGGATTCCAGTTCGAGCTCCCGGCTCCCCATCTGCAGGTGGGTCGCTTCACAAGTGGTGAAACAGGTCTGTTGGTGTCTATATCTTTCTCTTCCCTTCTCTGTCTTCCTCTCCTCTCTCAATTTATTTCTGTCCTATCCAACAACAATAATAACAACAACAATGCCAACAAAAACAGGGGTAAAATAATCAAGAGTGAATTTAGGTTGTATGTCTAGCCATAAGAAATTGTCAGACCATTTTCCAGAGTGATTTTACCACTTTTTGTTCCCATCAACAATATATGAGTGATCCAGTTTATCAACATTATTGTAACATTTGGTATGTAAATTATTTTCCATTGTAACCAACAGTGTATCATCCCATTGTAGTTTTGATTAGAAATTCCCTAATGACTGGTAATGATGGCTAATTTATATCTGTGTACTTATTTGCCATCTCTATATTTTTCAGCATAATGTCTTTCCATTGTCTTTTGTCCATTTTATGACTGGTTTATTTGTATACCATCTATTTTTGAATCCTTTCATACATGCTACATAACAGTCTTTTGAGTGGTTTAGAATACAGTCTGCCAGTTTGTCTTTTGTAGAATCAAAGGTTTTAATTTAATGCAATTAGGCCATTTTTTTTTCCATTTGTGGGTCATTCTTTTGCTGTAAAGTATAAGTACATTTTACTTAGTCCTAGATGGTGGAGCTTTTTTGGTATTTCAATTGATTTTTTTTCTCCCCAAAATCTATTGCTTTTTTTTTCCCTCTGTGATCCATTTAGTGTTAATATTTGTATAAGCTGTAAATTTTATTTACATAAAGCTCTGTGCTTTTGCATAGATGTCTAATTGGTGAAACTGATTTTTCCATGCAAAATACTCTCACCCCCAAATTAAGTCCATCATTGTGTACCAGGACCTGAAAGCCCCCACCTCACCACATCCATATTCATATCCTCCTTCTGCAGAGTCCTTTGGATTGGTGCAATATACCCAACCACTTCAAGTTTTACTTTATCTTTCCTAATTTTGTTTCTTAAGTTTTGTCCATAAGTGAGATCTTCCCATATCCATCCTCTTTATGGCTTAACTCACTTACATAATCCTTTCAAGCTTGACCCAAGATGAGGTAAAGGTGAATTCATCATTCTTAATAGCTGAGTACTATTCCATTGTGTATAGATACCAGAACTTTGTTAGCCACTCATTTTTTTTGTTCAACACCTAGGTTGCTTCCAAGTTTGGGTTATTACTCATTATGCCACTATGAACATTGCAATACAAAGATCTCTTTGTATGGATGTGTTCATTTCCTTAGGATATATTACAAGGAGAAGAATTGCCAGGTTCTAGGGTAGGTCCATTTCAAGGCTTTTGAGAGTTCTTCAGGGTGTTCTCCATATGGGTTGGACCAATTTACATGCCTACCAGTAGCATAACAGGTTACCCCTGAAACCTCTCCAATATTTGTTGTTACTGTTTTTTCTGATGTATGACATTCTCACAGGAGTGAAATGGATCTCATGAATGTCTTTATTTACATTCTTTTGGTAATAAGAGAGTTTGAGCATTTTTTCATATCTTTGGCCTTTTGGATGTCTTCTTTGGTTAATATTCTGTCCATATCCTCTCTCCTCTTCTTTTTCTTTTTTTATTTATTGACTTAATGATGATTGACAAGACCCTAGCATAAGTGGGGTACAATTCCACACAATTCCCACCACCAGAGTCCCATATCCCATCTCCTCCATTGGAAGATTTCCTGTTCTTTACCCCTCTGGGAGCATACACCCAGGTTCAGTATGGGGTGCAGAAGGTGGGAGGCCTGGTTTCTGTAATTGCTTCTTCACTGGACATGGGCAAGGTGATCCATAATCCCAACCTCTTTCTCTTTCCCTGGTGGGTTAGCGGTCTGGAGAGGTGGGGATCCAGGATATATTGTTGAGTTCATCAGTTCAGGAAGTCAGATTGGCATCATGGTAGCATCTGCAACTTGGTGGCTGAAAAAGCATTATGATATAAAGCAGAACGGACTGTTTAATAATCAGGAAACTAAAGGCAAGAATATAGCATATGCGATTTGGTGGTCTCCATTTTGGAAAAGGCTAGTAGGTCTATTTGTAGTATATTCCAAGAGGTCTATGACTTTATTAATTTTGGCCTGATCTGGCAGTTAACATTCAAGTGAGCTAAAGGTATTCTCTGGGGAGATGGTGTCAGAGTTGGAAATAGGATTAGAAAGTTGGGTCAGAGAAGAATGTAGCTCTCAAATATAGGAAAAATATATAAATATTGTTAGCTGTAAATCCCATTGATTTGATCTGGGTCCCATATTCAACACAGGAGCCTGTGTAACCTCCACATCCCTGTAAGTCTGAGCTTGCATTCAGTGTTCATAGCTAAGAACATTCTAGGCTACATTCTTTGCAGGGCCCATCTTCTTCGAGTGGCATAGTATGTTGACCCCAACCTCCCTTTTCAGAATTGGGCAGTCCTTACCAATGTTGACCCTCATTGAGGGCAAGGTCCTGTAGAGGCCCACCAGAGGGTCTACTATCTTGTTCCTGATGGAGATGGCCAGTGACAGTGGGGAGAGGGATCTGTTAGAGATCTAGGCCCAACATGTCTATGTAGGAATCCCAGGATTCCCTGACTAGGGTCTTGGATGATGGGGTGGCCTCATAGTGACTAAAAGAACCATCATTAAAGTATGCTGGTCTTTTGCCTATATCCAGCTTTTGTATTCCTTACCTTGTCTGATTAGCCTTGAAGTGATTGAGGGAAGTGAAATAGGAAGCAGGTGAGGAGGCTATCTTGGTCTAAGTAGAAACTATTTGATCAAGTACTTTATGGTACCTATTTTTTATTTATTATTTATTTTTTAATTTTTTAAATATTTATTTACTTTACCTTTTGTTACCCTTGTTTTTTTAATTTATTTAAGAAAGGAGACATTAACAAAACCATAGGATAGGAGGAGTACAACTCCACACAATTCCCACCACCGGATCTCCATATCCTAATTTTTTAAGTGTCTTTTTTAGGTCTTTCTACTTAATTGCTGCACTTACTGAGTCACTGAAAACTATTGTGCACTTTTTACATTAAGGTAAATGGATACATGTGCACATGTGTTCTGTGTCATGGGCCCTGTTCTATATCTGGGTTCTGTGGCTTTGTTTGGAAGTGCATCACTAATTTGGGATTAAGGTGTCCTGTGAGGTAGAAACGGAGCTGAAGGGTTAACATTCCATGCCTGGCATCTCTGGACAGAATCCAAAGTGAAACCTGTCAAAATGGTACTGGTTGCATTGATTTGGTTGAGATCAGCAGATGTGGTATCAAACAGTATGGATAGAGAGAAGTGTACAGGAAAATGAGCCACACCCCAGAGGTTCCAGGACTGGGAGAAATATGGGTATTATATAGAATGGGGAAGGTTCCTGCTGTTTTTGAATTTAAGAAGGCAATAGATAATTACTATTGTAACCAAGTTATTTGGGAATTTGGCTTACTTTGAAAATTCCATGGTTAGGATTTGTGTATCATACAAGACCTTACCATGGTTTATGCCATTTAATTCTATTTACATAGAGCTGTATCTTATATAGTGACATGATCAATTGTTTCTTTTCTCCCTGGTCTAAGACTACAGATGATTTAATATTTCAAATAGTTATTTTTAGAAATATATTAACAATTTAAGCCCACTGTTAAAATTCAATCACGGTAACAATTGGAAACATTAAATACTTTGATTGAAGGAATATATACAAAGAACTTGGGTCTATGGATCAAACATTTCGAGACTTTCAATCTACGTTTACCCTCTCATATTGATTAAATAGTGATTTATAAGATTATAAGTTAATAGGAGTGTATAGTAACACCATTCCCACCACCAAAGTTCTATATCCCTACCCACAGCCCCCTATAGTGAAGCTGAAAATTGCCCCTTAAGCCTCCACCCAGAGATTTTTACTTTGATATAAGACTCAAACTCATAAAATTTTACATTTGTCCCTATTTGTCCTTCTTCCTCAACTTCTGTTTATCAGTGGGATCACCCCATGCTCATCATTCTCTTTCTGTGTTACCTCAGTTAACATAATTCCTTCTAGCTTCATCCAAGATGAGTTAGAGAAGGTGGGTTCATTATTCTTAATAGCTGAGTTGTTATTGAGTATATATACCTTGACTTTCTCAGCCATTCATCTGTTGTTGGGCACCTGGGTTACTTCCAGATTTTGGCTATTAAGAATTGTGCTGCTGTGAACATAGGTGTATACATATCTTTTTGGATGGGTGTGATTGAGTCCTTAGGATATATCCCTCAGTGAGCTATTATTGGGTCATATGGAAGGTCCATTCCTTGTGAGTGTTCTCCAGACTGTTGTCCACAGGGGTTGGACCGATTCATATTCCCACCAGCAGTGCAGGAGGGTTCCTTTTTCCCCACAACCTCTCCAGTATTTGTTGCTGCTGTTGTTTTTGATGTGTGACATTATCACAGGGGTGAGGTGGTGTCTCATTGTTGTTTTTATTGGCATTTCTCTGACAATCAGTGACCTGGAGTAATTTTTCAAATGCTTGTTGGCCTTTTGGATCTCTTCGGTAGTGAATATTCTGTTCATATCCTCTCCCCACTTTTGGACTGGGTCATTTGCTTTTTTGTTGCTGAGTTTGTTGAGCTCTATATGTACGTTGAATATTAGTCTTTTGTTTGATGTATGGCATGTAAAAATTTTCTCCCATTTTGTGAGGGGTCTCTTTGTTTCAGTGATGGTTTCTTTTGCTTTGCAGAACCTTTTCAATCTGATGTAGTCCCTTTGATTTGCTTTTCATTTAGTCTTCTTTGCAACTGGGTTTGTGTCATCAAAGATGCCCTTGATGTTTAGATCAGAAAATGTTCCCCTGTTTTCCTCTAAGTATTTGATAGTTTCTGGTCTAACATCTAGGTCTTGATCCATTTAGAGCTGACTTTTGTTTCTGGTGAGATAAAGTGGTTCAGGTTCATTCTTCTGTATGTTTCAACCCAGTTTTCCCAGCACCATTTATTGAAAAAGCCTCCTTCCTCCATTTAATAATTTGGGCCCCTTAATAAAAAATTAGATGCCCATAAGTGTGGGGGTGTAGTTCTGGGTTTTCAGTTCTGTTCCACTAGTCTGTATATCTTATTTTTGTTCCATTATCAGGCTGTTTTGATTATGATGGCCTTATAATATAGTTTGAGGTCTGTGAGTGTGATGCCTCCATTTCTATTTCTTTTCCTCAAGATTACTTTGATTATTCTAGGTGTTTCCTTGTTCCGTATAAATGATTGTGATATTTATTCTATTCTCTTAAAGAAACTTGGTGGGGCTTTGATGCGTATTGCATTCAATTTGTATATGGCTGTGGGTAAAATATTCATTTTGATGATATTAACTCTTCCAATCCATGAGTATGGGATATCTTTCTATTTCTTTGTATTTTCTATCTCCTTGAATAGCAACTCATAATTTTCAATATATAAGTCTTTCAATTCTTTAGCCAGTTTTATTACTAGATTACTAGAATTGTCAAAACAATCTTGAGAGAAAAGAATGAAACAGGAAGCAGCATATTTTTATATCTCAAACTATGTTATAAAGCTATTGTAATCAAAACTGCCTGGTATTCAAACAAAAATAGACACAGTGATCGTAGAATAGAATTGAGTGTCTAGAAATAAGGCCCCATACATATAAGTATTTAATTTTTGTCAAGGGTGCCCAAAATATTAAATGTAGAAAAGAGAGTCTCTACAACAAATGATCTTGAGAAAATTGGCTTGAAACATGCAGTAAAATGAAAGTATATTTCTTTTTTTTTTGATTTTTAAAAATATTTTATTTTTATTTATTTATTCCCTTTAGTTGCCCTTGTTGTTTTATTGTTGTAGTTATTATTGTTGTTGTCGTTGGATAGGACAGAGAGAAATGGAGAGAGGAGGGGAAGACAGAGAGGAGGAGAGAAAGATAGACACCTGCGGACCTGCATCACCGCCTGTGAAGCGACTCCTCTGCAGGTGGGGAACCGGGGTTCGAACCGGGATCCTTATGCTGGTCCTTGTGCTTTGCGCCACCTGCGCTTAACCCGCTGCGCTACAGCCCGACTCCCAAAAGTATATTTCTTATGACACCTCTCATTCGAAACTAAATACATAGTATGGAAGGCATGTACTATATTATAATTATTTATAACCTATAAGAGGCTTTGTTTTTCTCATTCCCTGTAATATACTTTCACTGTCACCAGGTAGAACTATAAAGCAATAATATGTTTATTTGAAAAGACTCACAAGTAACTATTGTAGTTCTAGTAAAATGATTTAAGTGATTAATTTTATTACATATGATAAAACATTTATTGATTGTTTAAACATTAAGTAATTCTTGTATCAAAGTATAATTTCATCAATATATTAGAAATTCTTTTTTATATATATTTTTATTTATCTTCCCTTTTGTTGCCCTTGTTTTATTGTTGTCATCGTTGTTGGATAGGACAGAGAGAAATGGAGAGAGGATGGGCAAGACAGAGAGGGGGAGAGAAGGATAGACACCTGCAGACTTGCTTCACCTCCTGTGAAGTGACTCCCCTGCAGGTGGGGAGCCAGGGGCTCGAACAGGGATCCTTAGGGTCCTTGTGCTTGTTGCCACTTGCACTTAACCCGTTGCGCTACCGCCCAGCTCCCATATTAGAAATTCTTAAATATTTACATTCCAAGGAATCTTCATAATTTGTTCAGGGCAAACAAAGCTCATATAAATGTTTTATATCTTACCCAGAAATTGTAATGGTCATATGCATATGTGTTCCAAGGACTTAAGTAGTTTCACAATGTTGGGTTCCTAATTGTTAAATTACCTCTCTTAATTGAAACTACAGTATACCCTTGAGAATATTAGCTGTAATTTATATGTTATAAAATGCAATTAAGCCTACATAAGCTAGTCTTTAAAAATCCATGTACAATTGAAAGTCATGTGGTCTTAAGTATTAATGCAAACTCTCTTATAGTTGACTGATTTTAATTGTGGAACCGTACATCAGACAGTCCTTCTATATTTGATTAGTAGGATCATGTGCTTCTTGCCATAGTAGACCTGAAACATGTTTCCCAGTTGCATAATTATGGTAATATTTAGAGATCATGCTGATGCAGTAGACCAACCTTGAACAGATACTAAACTTAATCTTTTTTCTATGTCTGAGACACAAGGGTGACTTTATAAAAGATCAGACTATGTATTGCATTTATTTTTTATAATTAAGTTTCAAAATTTTAAAAAGTCATTAGGTATAAGGGAAATTTGGATAATTAAGATTGATTTTAAAATAAATTTTGTTAATTTACCATTTGTTAAAAATGCTGTATTTCAGGACTACATCCTCACACGTTGTAACACGTGCATATGCCTGACTACAACAACCACAGAAGTTGTAGTGCCATTCAGTCTACCTTCTACTGTCTCCTCCCAAATCCTTCCCATTTCCTCTGGTAACCACTATTTTGTCACATAGTAAAATAATTGTTTTGGTTATTTTGTATTAGTTTATTTTCACTGGTTATTTATAATCCACTTGAGAGAAATCATTCTATAATTCTCTTTCAATTTATGACTTATTTTGTTTATTCAAGTTCCATTGATGTAATAAAGGCAGAATTTTATCTTTTAAATAGTTGATCAGTGTTCCATTGGAGATATATAATCATGTTTATTCAGTCACCTGGCAATCAGTGGACATTTAGGTTGTATTTATGTTTTAGCTATTGTAAAAAAAAATGCCACTATGAACTTAGGGATGCATATATCATTTTTCATTACTGTTTTTCAGTAATTTATTTTCCGATAAATACATAGGAGTTTGTGAGGATACAGATGTAGCTAGAAAGGAAACTTATATATGGAGTTGAGAAATACCTTTGGGTAGAATCCCAGACCCAAGAGTTTGACATTTAAGGAGATGGAAATACTGATCCAGGATGATCTGAGTGTCATAGAGAAAATTATTCTGGATACTCAGCTAACAAAGTTTTTAAGAATCTTACAGACTTTTGAGGGAGGAAATTAATTAGGTTAGCATTTGGTATCGGATATCACAAAGATTATGAGGACAGAAAAGAACAGCATGACATGAGTTTATGAATGAGTCATGCAGTTAGAATTAAAATCAGTAAGACTACTTAAAATATAAGTTCCAAGTTCTGTCACAGGAATAAAAATCAAGTTTTTGAGAAGATACTAGATGGAAAAATAATATAAGGCTAGAGTCATTATATATGCCTTCTAATTTGCTATGTACTACAGAAGTGTTTATGACTCAAATTATTCTGAGATGTAGGTATGGAAGTAGGAAGATAGATCCATTCATAATCTTGAGTGAGAAGATAAAAAGGTAATACCCAGAATCAAGCCCCTACTCCCGACCTGCAAGGGGACAGCCTCATGAGTAGTGAAGCAGATCTGCAGGTATCTTTTTCTCTACTTCTCGCTCTCTCCTCAACTTCTCTCTTTCCTACCCAAAAGAAAATAAAAATGGATAACTTTGACAGCAGTGGATTTGAAGTGCTATCACCAGGCTCCAGAGCTAACACTGGTGGCAAAAAAAATAAAATAAAACTTTATACTAAAAGATACAGTATGACAGTGAAGGACTTTAGCTTGGTGACAAAATCAGATTTGAGTTTAGGGGAGGTCATTTGTCAGAACTGTGTAAGGAATTTGAATATTTGAATAGAGGGTTTGGGACAACTTCTAAGTACAGTGTTATCTTCACTTGGGATCCCCAAGAGGCAGACCCCAAGGAAGCATCTCAGGAAAAATGGAGAAGTAATATAATGAAAAAGTCAATAAAATGTGTACCATAAAGCCAACTACCACTACAGCCAATTGTAGGTTCACTGAAGAATTCTTAGAGAAAATGTAGAAATGCCCTCAGACTTATCGAACCCAAAGAGGGAGAAAGCTACTTTATTTGACCAACTTCCCATCAGCTTCTTGCTAAAGGCTTCTTCTAGAAGCATTCACTATCAATCACGTCTAGTTTTCCTTGCATTAATGTCAAATTTGGTCCTCAGGCATAGCGATGGTATAGGAATTTGGAGAAAGCAGTTATCGTATGGTATTTATAGAAGTAGTTTACTAGATAGATACTGGCATAATTGGATACAAGGCATGACTACATGGGAAGCAGTAAAACCATGACAGTGGAAATGCAGCTACAGTCTGGAAAGCTTCTAGGATATTTGTTTCATAGGATTTTATTATGGATTCAATGTTAGGATTAACAACAAAGAAAACCCAGAAATAGACAGATACTGAAAATGTTATAAAATGCACTTTTTAATTAGGCCATTTATAAGGAAGTACTATGTTATAACTATATAAACATTGACTTAGAACAGAAGATGTGCAATAAAGCCTACAGCTTCAGATTTTTAACACAACAAAACTTGGATAATAATCTCTCAGACCTTTTCTTGAAAAACTTAGAGGGTAAACATTAAATCATCTTTGTGTAGGCTACAGGTAATGTAGTGCTTACCTTTCCCAAGTTTTTACTTTAAAGTAGAAACCACACGAAGGCTCTCTGCAGATGGAGATGGGAGTTTGAACCCAGGTCCTTGTGCTTGGTAACATGTGTCTACTGCCAGAGCTCTTAAAAAATCATTGAGCCGAGGATTCGACTTCCGGAGGCGGAGCTACGAGCAGCAGATCGCTTTCTCTCCTCTCCTCTCCTCTCCCGGATCAACTAGGAATACCAAAGGAGACCACCTGGACCGAAACAAGACAGGACTAGAATGACCACAGAAACCCAGTAAATCACCCGTGAGTACAAACACGCGTGGCTGGTGACAGAAAGGAGAGAGGGGCCTAAGGAGAGATTAAGTGACTGCTAACAGTTCGACAGTTTGTCAGTGGAGACACCACCTCCAGTCTGCTCCACCAACAAGGGGACAGCTGAAGGGAGGAAAGGACTCCCCAGAGACTCACCAAGTACAACTCTGAGTCTCCATTGCTACTACCCTCAGAATCTGGAGCAGCAACAGGGAGGGCACAGAGATCTAACCGGGAAACTCAGGAGAAGACCTATACCTCGGTGGTATAGCTGAAGGGCTGTGAAAGTCTCTTTGCATAACCACTGGATTATCTCTGCCACACCCTGCTTTATCTCTTGGTCAGGAATCATTGATTAAGCCAAGAAGCCTATTGATAGTTTAAAAGCCCTCAGGCTACCATAGCCTACAGGGAAAAAAAAAAAAAAAGGCTTTTACACCACTGAACTCCAACTCAGGGATTGAAAAAACTGTTAACTTATATAAAATGGTTAAAACAACAAGAAAAAATTATGGAGACTCGAACCAGGACAAGAGTCCAGCTAAAAGTCCTCCAGAGGGCAAAGCACAAAACAACGAGTTCAACATCCAAACATTAGCTAAGGAAATAATAACAGGAGTGAGTAAAGAATTTGAAAAAATTGTAATCAGAACTGCAGGAACAACAAATGAGAATATGGAAGAAAATTCTAATAATCTCATGGTTATTAGAGAGCTGAAAGCTGAAATTGCTGAGCTAAGAAGGCAACTAGCTGAACAAGCTAAAACAGTATCAGAGCAGGGCAACAAAATAGATGAACTCCAGAAAGCAGTAGAGGGAAGAGAGAATAGAATCAATGAGGCTGAAGACAGAATTAGCAAGATTGAGGATGAATTAGAGACAACTAAAGAAGAAGTAAGAGACCTCAAAAAGAGATTAAGAGATGCTGAAAACAACAACAGAGTCCTATGGGATGACTTCAAAAGAAACAATATACGCATTATTGGCTTACCAGAGGAAGAAAGAGAAGGGGAGGAAGAAAGCGTTCTCCAGGCCATAATAGCTGAAAATTTCTCTAGTCTAGACAACACCAAAGACATAAAGATTCAAGAAGCCCAGAGGGTCCCAAACAGAATTAACCCAGACCTAAAGACACCAAGACATGTCATACTTAGATTGGAAAGGAATAAGGATAAAGAAAGGATCCTCAAGGCTGCAAGAGAAAAACAAAGAGTCACCTACAAAGGAAAACCCATAAGATTAGCAGCAGACTTCTCCATACAAACACTACAGGCCAGAAGAGAATGGCAAGATATCTATCGAGTGCTCCATGAGAAAGGCTTTCAGCCAAGAATACTATATCCTGCTAGATTATCATTGAGACTAGATGGAAGCATCAAAACCTTCTCAGACAAGCAACAGTTGAAGGAAGCAACCATCACCAAGCCTGCCTTGAAAGAACTTCTGAAAGGTTTCCTATAAACAACCAGACCACCACAAATAGAACATATATCAAAACACTATAAAACTCTACAAGAATGGCATTAAAATATCTTCAATCTTTGATATCAATAAATGTGAATGGCCTGAATTCACCTATTAAAAGACACAGAGTAGGAAGATGGATCAGAAAACACAACCCAACAATATGTTGTCTACAGGAAACTCACCTAACGCAACAAGACAAACACAGATTTAAAGTGAAAGGATGGAAAACTATCATACAAGCCAATGGCCCACAAAAAAGGGCAGGAACAGCTATTCTCTTATCTGACATGATAGACTTTAAAATACATAAGATTAAAAAAGATAGGAATGGACACTACTTAATGCTCAGAGGATCAGTCAATCAAGAGGACTTAACAATTATTAATATCTATGCACCCAATGAGAAGCCATCTAAATACATCAAACTTCTACTGAAAGAGCTACAGTAATATATTAACAGTAACACAATCATAGTAGGGGACTTCAACACCCCACTATCTCAACTTTACAGATCATCCAGGAAGAAAATCAGTAAAGACATAAGGGAGCTAAATGAAGAGATAGATAAACTAGAACTATTGGACATTTTCAGAGTCATTCATCCCAAGAAACTGGAATACACATTTTACTCAAATCCACATGGATCATTCTCAAGGATAAACCATATGTTAGGCCACAAAGACAGCATCAGCCTATTCAAGAGCACTGAAATCATCCCAAGCATCTTCTCAGACCACAGTGGAATTAAACTAACACTTAACAATCAACAAAAGATTAGTAACAGTGCCAAAATGTGGAAGCTCAACAGTACACTTCTTAACAACTTCTGGGTCAAAGAGGAAATCAAGGAAGAAATCAAAATGTTTCGAGAGTTCAATGAAAATGAAGACACAAGCTATCAAAATATTTGGGACACAGCTAAAGCAGTCCTAAGAGGGAAGTTCATAGCTATACAAGCACACATTAGGAAACAAGAAAAGGCACAAATAAACAGCCTGATTGCACATCTTAAAGACCTAGAAGAAGAACAACAAAGGAACCCTAAAGCAACCAGAAGGACAGAAATTACTAAAGTTAGGGCAGAAATAAATAACATTGAGAATAGGAAAACCATACAAAAGATCAATGAAAGTAAATGTTGGTTCTTCGAAAGAGTAAACGAAATCGACAAACCTTTAGCCAGACTCACAAAACAAAAAAGGGAGAAGACCCAAATAAATCGGATAGTAAATGAAAGAGGAGATATCACAACAGACACTGCAGAAATTCAACATATCATGCGAGGCTTCTATGAACAACTATATGCCACCAAGTTAGAGAACCTGGAAGAAATGAATGATTTCCTAGATACCTACCAACTTCCAAAACTAAGTAAAGAGGAAGTGGATAACATGAACAGGCCCATCACAGCTAATGAAATTGAAACAGTTATCAAAAATCTTCCCAAAAATAAAAGTCCTGGACCAGATGGTTTTACAAATGAATTCTACAAAACTTTCAAAGAAGAACTAATACCTCTACTTTTAAAAGTCTTCCAGAAGATTGAAGACACTGGAATACTCCCTGGCAGCTTCTATGAAGCCAACATCACCCTGATACCAAAAGCAGACAGGGACACAACCAAAAAAGAAAACTACAGACCAATATCTCTGATGAACATAGATGCGAAAATATTGAACAAAATTCTAGCCAACCGGATACAGCAGTATATCAAAAAGATTGTTCATCATGACCAAGTGGGGTTTATCCCAGGCATGCAAGGTTGGTTTAATATACGTAAATCAATCAATGTGATCCACCACATCAACAAAAGCAAGACCAAAAACCACATGGTCATATCAATAGATGCAGAGAAAGCCTTTGACAAAATACAACATCCCTTTATGATCAAAACACTACAAAAAATAGGAATAGATGGAAAATTCCTGAAGATAGTGGAGTCTATATATAGCAAACCTACAGCCAACATCATACTCAATGGTGAAAAACTGGAAGCATTTCCCCTCAGATCAGGTACTAGACAGGGCTGCCCACTATCACCATTACTATTCAACATAGTGTTGGAATTTCTTGCCATAGCAATCAGGCAGGAGCAAGGAATTAAAGGAATACAGATTGGAAGAGAAGAAGTCAAACTCTCCTTATTTGCAGATGACATGATAGTATACATGGAAAAACCTAAGGAATCTAGCAAGAAGCTTTTGGAAATCATCAGGCAATACAGTAATGTGTCAGGCTATAAAATTAACATTCAAAAGTCAGTGGCATTCCTCTATGCAAACACTAAGTTAGAAGAAATTGAAATCCAGAAATCAGTTCCTTTTTCTATAGCAACAAAAACAATAAAATATCTAGGAATAAACCTAACCAAAGAAGTGAAAGACTTGTATACTGAAAATTATGAGTCACTACTCAAAGAAATTGAAAAAGACACAAAGAAGTGGAAAGATATTCCATGCTCATGGGTTGGAAGAATTAACATAATCAAAATGAATATATTACCCAGAGCCATCTACAAATTTAATGCTATCCCCATCAAGATCCCAAGCACATTTTTTAGGAGAATAGAACAAATGCTACAAATGTTTATCTGGAACCAGAAAAGACCTAGAATTGCCAAAACAATCTTGAGAAAAAAGAACAGAACCGGAGGCATCACACTGCCAGATCTCAAACTATATTATAGGGCCATTGTCATCAAAACTGCTTGGTACTGGAACATGAACAGACACACTGACCAGTGGAATAGAATTGAGAGCCCAGAAATGAGGCCCCACACCTATGGACATCTAATCTTTGACAAAGGGGCTCAGACTATTACATGGGGAAAGCAGAGTCTCTTCAACAAATGGTGTTGGAAACAATAGGTTGAAACATGCAGAAGAATGAAGCTGAATCACTGTATTTCACCAAATACAAAAGTAAATTCCAAGTGGATCAAGGACTTGGATGTTAGACCAGAAACTATCAGATACTTAGAGGAAAATATTGGCAGAACTTTTTTCCGCATAAATTTTAAAGACATTTTCAATGAAACGAATCCAATTACAAGGAAGACTAAGGCAAGTATAAACCTATGGGACTACATCAAATTAAAAAGCTTCTTCACAGCAAAAGAAACCACTACCCAAATCAAGAGACCCCTCACAGAATGGGAGAAGATCTTTACATGCCATACATCAGATAAGAGTTTAATAACCAACATATATAAAGAGCTTACCAGACTCAACAACAAGACAACAAATAACCCCATCCAAAAATGGGGGGAGGAATTGGACAGAATATTCACCACAGAAGAGATCCAAAAGGCCAAGAAACACATGAAAAAATGCTCCAAGTCTCTGATTGTCAGAGAAATGCAAATCAAGACAACAATGAGATATCACTTCACTCCTGTGAGAATGTCACACATCAGAAAAGGTAACAGCAGCAAATGCTGGAGAGGATGTGGGGTCAAAGGAACCCTCCTGCACTGCTGGTGGGAATGTCAATTGGTCCAACCTCTGTGGAGAACAGTCTGGAGAACTCTCAGAAGGCTAGAAATGGACCTACCCTATGACCCTGCAATTCCCCTCCTGGGGATATATCCTAAGGAACCCAACACATCCATCCAAAAAGATCTGTGTACACATATGTTCTTGGCAGCACAATTTGTAATAGCCAAAACCTGGAAGCAACCCAGGTGTCCAACAACAGATGAGTGGCTGAGCAAGTTGTGGTATATATACACAATGGAATACTACTCAGCTGTAAAAAATGGTGACTTCACCGTTTTCAGCCGATCTTGGATGGACCTTGAAAAAATCATGTTGAGTGAAATAAGTCAGAAACAGAAGGATGAATATGGGATGATCTCACTCTCAGGCCGAAGTTGAAAAACAAGATTAGAAAAGAAAACACAAGTCGAACCTGAAATGGAATTGGAGTATTACACCAAAGTAAAAGACTCTGGGGTGGGTGGGTGGGTGGGGAGAATACAGGTCCATGAAAAATGATGAATGAAATAGTGGGGGTTGTATTGCTAAATGGGAATCTGGGGAATGTTATGCATGTAAAAAAAAAAAAGAAGTAGAAACACAAAGCAGAAATTGACTGAGTTTGGAGTATGGCACCAAAGTAAGAAAGCAGAAGTATACTAGAGTTAGCAGTGAGTAACTCCCTAATACTTCCTCTCCACTTTTCCAAGCTTTGGGTCCATGATTGCTCAACAATTTGTTTGGCTTTGTATGTTAACTCTCTTTTCAGTCACCAGGTTCCAGGTGTCATCAGGATGCCGGCCAGACTTCCCTGGTTTGAAGACACCACCAATATGTCCTGGAGCTCAGCTTCCCCAGAGACCCACCCTACTAGGGAAAGAGAGAGGCAGACTGGGAGTATGGACCGACCAGTCAACGCCCATGTTCAGCGAGGAAGCAATTACAGAAGCCAGACCTTCTACCTTCTGCAACCCTCAATGACCCTGGGTCCATGCTCCCAGAGGGCTAGAGAATGGGAAAGCTATCGGGGGAGGGGGTGGGATATGGAGATTGGGTGGTGGGAATTGTGTGGAGTTGTACCCCTCCTACCCTATGGTTTTGTTAATTAATCCTTTCTTAAATAAAAAAAAAAAAGAAACCACACGAAGTACTTTACCCCCAGGTCCTATCAAGTTGTTTGCTTTTAGTGAATGAGTGAATCTAGTTGAAGACCTTTAATTACTTCTATGCCTACATTTGGACAACTACCACTACATATATTGACTTGTTAAAATACGTGTACATCACACATTCCTCATGAATTATATCATTACCTACCAAAAAAAGTGTTTATTAAAATATTTTATTCAACTAATTTCATAATTATACAACATGAATATTTGGAGGTAAATATATACTGAGAAGAGTTATAGGTGCATTTTTTATATTTATTTATTTTCCCTTTTGTTGCCCTTGTTGTTTTTCATTGTTGTAGTTATTATTGTTGTTATTGATGTCATCGTTGTTAGATAGGACAGAGAGAAATGGAGAGAGGAGGGGAAGACAGAGAGGAAGAGAGAAAGATAGACACCTGCAGACCTGCTTTACTGCCTGTGAAGTGACTCCTCTGCAGGTGGGGAGCCGGGGACTGGAACCACGATCCTTATGCTTTACACCATGTGCGCTTAACCCACTGCGCTACCGCCCAACTCCCAGGTGCAATTATTTTTTTTTGTCTTAGGAAACCTCCACTTCTTTACACCAACATGAAAATTTACTCCATCTCAATAGACACATACACACACATACACAAACACTGAGACACTTGACTTTGGAAAAATCCTCAGGTAATTGATATACTTGGTATTGAGTAAAATATTCACCTGCTCCAATAGGAACCATCCTTTATACTTGACTGTTTTAGAGCAGGATTAGAATCTCTTTCAGGAAAAAAAAAAAAAGCAAAGTAGGATTAGACCTGGCCTTTCTTTTTGTTTCAGTGGACATTTTTCTGACTATCAAGATTGTGACTTGTACAAAAATATACAGAAGACCAATACTGCTTCTTTACATATATTTAGGGATAGTTTATTTTCTTTTTAAAAGATTTTTATTTTTTAATATTAATTTATTATTAGATAAAAACAGAGAAATTGAGAAGGGAGGGTAAGATAGAGAGGATAGAGAGACACCTGAATCCTGCTTCACTACTTATGAGAATGATTTTACTTTTCCTTAATTTTTAAAAAATATTTATTCCCTTTTGCTGCCCTTGTTTTTTTATTGTTGTAGTTATTGTTGTATTCGTTGTTGGATAGGACAGAAAGAAATGGAGAGAGGAGGGGAAGACAGAAAGGGGGAGAGAAAGACACCTGCAGACCTACTTCACTGCTTGTGAAGCTAAGCGTCTTCCCTGCAGGTGGGGAGTTGGGGGTTTGAACCGGGATTCTTACACCTGTCCTTTGGCTTTGCTCTACCTGCGTTTAACCCGCTGCGCTACCGCCCAACTCCCTCCTTAAATTTTTAATCATTGGAAACTTCCATCATATACAAAAGTTAAAGAAAAAAACACTACACAACTCTATGTACCATTAAACAATTTGAACAATTATCAATATATTATTGGTTTGTTCTTATTCATATAAAAATCATATTAACTGTATCTAACCACCACCAAAAAACTTTTTGAAAGAAACATCTATTGTCAGTGATCTAGTTTTTCCAAAATAATTGTAAGTACAAATCTTGACAAAATTAACTTGAACACTTTTTGTTTCTTTTTTTTACCTCAGGGTTATCACAGTCCTTGTGCTTTGCGCTATGTACACCTAACCCACTACGCTACCGCCCGACCCCCTAACTTGAACTCTTGAAGATAGTAACCCAGTGTTCTGATAGATTATTGCCAAAGTGATTCAATTTACTTTCAAACAAATTTAATTAATTTTATTTATTTATTTATATTTATTTATATTTATTTTTTATATTTATTTTATTTATTTATTCCCTTTTGTTGCCCTTGTTGTTTTATTGTTGTAGTTATTATTGTTGTTGTCGTTGTTGGATAGGACAGAGAGAAATGGAAAGAGGAGGGGAAGACAGAGAGGGGGAGAGAAAGACAGACACCTGCAGACCTGCTTCACCGCCTGTGAAGCGACTCCCCTGCAGGTGGGGAGCCGGGGCTCGAACCGGGATCCTAATGCTGGTCTTTGTGCTTTGCGCCACCTGCGCTTAACCCGCTGTGCTACAGCCCGACTCCCTTTTTTATTTATTTTTATAAAAGGAGACATTGGGAGTCGGGTGGTAGCGCAGTGGGTTAAGCACATGTGGCGCAAAGCGCAAGGACTGGCTTAAGGATCCTGGTTCCAACCCCAGTCTCCTCACCTGCAGGGGAGTCACTTCGCAGGTGGTGAAGTAGGTCTGCAGGTGTCTATCTTTCTCTCCCCCTCTGTCTTTCTTTCTGTCCTATCCAACAACGACGACATCAATAACAACAACAATAATAACTACAACAACAATAAAAAGACAGTAAGGGCAACAAAAGGGAAAATAAATAAATAGAAAGGAGACATTAACAAAACCGTAGGATAGGAGGGTTACAACTCCACACAATTCCCACCACCAGATCTCCATATCCCACCCCCTCCCCTGATAGCTTCCCCATTCTCTATCCCTCTGGGAGTAAGGACCCAAGGCATTGTGGGTTGCAGAAGGTGGGAGGTCTGGCTTCTGGAATTGCTTCCCCGCTGAACATGGACATTGTCTGATCCATCCATACTCCCAGTCTGCCTCTCACTTTCCCTAGTAGGGTGGGGCTCTGGAGAAATGGATTAATTTTATATAACATTGAGTATTTTTTAAAAAGAAAAGAAATAGAAGGCTAGAAAATAAACTTTCCCAGACAGTGGGACACATTACAGTGCAAAAGTGCCCAGGATAAAGCCCCTGGTCCCCACCTGCAGGGGAAAAGCTTTCAGTATTTTAACTTTTATTTCTTTAAGTAATCTCCATACTGTTTTTCAAAGGACTGAACCAATTTGTATTCCTTTTTCTCCACATCCTTGCCAAAACTTGTCATTTACTTTTTTGTTGATCTAGACCATTCTCACAGGTGTGAGGTGATATCTCATTGTGGTTTTAATTTGAATCTACCTAATAAGTGAAATGGAGCATTTTTTATATTCCTGTGGGCTATTTGTATATATTATTTTTTTTAGAAATTTGTCTATTTAGACACTTGGCCCACTTTTTAACTGGATTATTTGTTTTTCTGTTAAGTCATATGATTTCTCTGTAAATGTTTGATATAAATCTCTTTTCAGATATGTGATGTGCAAATATCTGCTTCCAATTGCTATGTTTCCATTTTATCCTTGTGGAATTTTCTTTCAAAGTTTAAAAGCTTTTCATTTTGACTAGTCCTACTTATTTAATCTTGTTTTAGTTTTGCTTACACATGAGGTTGAGTCTTCAAACACATCTTCTATTTTAAGGCTCTGAAGTGTTTCACCAAGTTTTCTTCTATGCATTTTATAGTTTCAGGTCTAGTATCCAAGTTTTTGATCCATTTTGATCTAATAGCAGTGCATGGTGTTAAGTGCTGGCCTAATTTCATTTTTTACATGTGATTGTCCAATTTTATCAGAACCATTTATTGGATGTTCCCCACTGAATTCAGATCTTTGACATATTTTGAGTGAAATATGATGTATAGTGTTAATTCTTGGTCTAGTTGAATTTTCTTGCATTTTATTATAAGGGATTCCTTTCAATATTTTTTGAAAAGTCAGGCTAGTGATGAAAAATTCTTTTTGTTTCTCTAGACTTGAGTTGACCCTTATTTCTCTCTCATATTTGTGAGGAAATTTTGCAGAATAGGATATTTGTGGCTATTAGTTCCTATCTTTTAGTACTTAGACTATATGGATCCACTCTCTCCTTGCCTCTCGAGTTTGTGATGAGACATCTGATTAAAGCCTGGTAATCCCCACACCTGTGTATATCTAATTTCAGACATGGTTGTGGTCAAGATATCAAAACATTGTGGTTTTTAATACTCTTTGAAATAACACAATTAACTAAAAGTTTCAGAAACAAATTGATAAGTATGGCCCAACTATTGATAGCTTACACTGACTTTTGTTAACTTTTATTTATTCGATAGAGACAGAGAGACATTGAGAGGGGTGGGATGATAGGGAGAGAAACACAGAGACACCTGCAGCTTGTTTCGCCCATCGCAAAGCTTTCCCCCCTGCAGGTGGATACTGGGGGCTTGAACTTAGGTCCTTGCCTATTGTAACAAGTGCACTCAACCAGATGCACCACTACCAAGCACCTACACCAATGTTTTTTAAATTATTTTTTTTTCTGAAATGTGGGACAGTATGATTAATTTCCTTTGGAAAGAGTATTTCATTTATGACCACGACTACAGTAATCATGTTATTATATACAAACAGCTTATAGAATTTGAATACACTTTGATAAACCAAGCAAATTAAGGAAATGGAATAGGAGATACTATAGAAACCTACCTGGAAGTGTGATTTAGAACTAAGGTAGGATTATACATACTGTAAAAGGGAACCCTAACTAAAAACTGAGTCATCATTTGAAATAAATTAATGGAAACACAACTGTGTAAACTTATTTTAAGAAGTAGAAACCTTTGTCATCATTTGTGTTTTTTTCACTTCATCAGTTCTCTGCATCCATTTATCTTTTTACACTGAATACCAGGTATCAAATATAGTAAAAGAACAATCAATATTTTACCAATAAACTAAGCCAAAATACTATTTTCTTTACTTACTTATCCCAGAAATTGTGACAGACCTTCCAGTTTCTGAGGTAAAATGTGAGCAAAATATGCATGTTAGAATTGACTAATGCGAGAGTCGGGTGGGAGCACAGTGGGTTAAGCGCACGTGGTGTAAAGCACAAGGACCAGCTTAAGGACCCTGGTTCAAGCCCCTGGCTCCCCACCTGTAGGGGAGTTGCTTCACAGGTGGTGAAGCAGGTCTGCAAGTGTCTCTCTTTCTCTCCCCCTCTCTGTCTTCCCCTCCTCTCTCCATTTCTCTCTATCCTATCCAACAACAACAGTAACTACAACAATAAAAAAGAGCAACAAAAGGGAATAAATAAATATTAAAAAAAGAATTGACTAATGCTATAAATTCATGAAAACAAACAAGTAATTAAATTATTAAATACATGGTATTAGAAAAGTTCTAGAGGAAATAAAATCATAACCTTACAAACTTTAGAAACAATGTTTTAATTAAATTCACTAAAACTTCTTGACCAGTATTCAACAAGACATTTCTGTATTCTTAAGAGTGTTAATTAAGTCACTTCAAAATACACAACGATTATTATCTCAGATTCTGAAAAGTGAGATGTTAACTTGTAAGTAAACTGAAGAGTTGCAAATTATTTTTGTCTGGGAGGGATACAAAATAATTATCTTTAGAAAACAAAGAAACTCCAAATGTTGCTGTTTTAGTACCTATAGGACAGTAGTCACTTTTATATTTAACTTGGCATATTATTCCAGAACATTGTCTCATACTAGATACCTATGAAAAGTGACATGATGGTCTTTATTTAAGACTAATGCAAATGAAGGACATCATCTTGTTATGTTTAAGCATTATTCCATTGTGTATATCTATTACATTTTCATCCAATCATTTCTTGATCAATATGTTGGTTGTTTCTAACTCTTAACTACTATGAATATTGTTGGAATGAAGAAATGGATTCATAGAAATATTTCTTCATATTCTTCACATATCCAAAAGTAGGATAACTGGATCATATATAGTATTTATATTCTTTTAAAAATAAATTATATATATATATATGTATATATATATACATATATATATATATATATATGAAACACTGTTGAGCTCTGGCTTATGCTGGTTTGAGTGAACCAGGGACCGTGGAGCCGCAGGCATGAAATTCTCTGCATATGCTATCTTCCTTGCCCCAATATTTATATTCTTATATTTTGAGGACTTTCCATACTGTTTTCCATAATGGTTGTACAAATTTACACTCCTATTAACAGAGGGTTCCCTTCTCTTCTTTTTAAAAAATTTTTAATTTCTAAAAAGGATACATTGTCAAAACCATAGGATAAGAGGGGTACAACTTCACACAATTACTATCAGCAGACCTCTGTATACCAACCCCTCCCCTGATAGCTTTCCTATTCTTTAACCCTCTGGGAGTGTGGACCCAAGATCATTATGGGATGCAGAAGGTGGAAGGTCTGGCTTTTGTAATTGCTTCCCCGCTGAACATGGGCATTGACAGGTCGATCCATACTCCTAGCCTGTCTCTTTCCCTAGTGGGGAAGGACTCTGGGGAAGCAGAGCTCTGAGGCACATTGGTGGGGTTGTCTGTCAGGGAAGTCCCTTCTCATCTTATCCTTACCAACACTTCTTGTTTCTTCTTTTAATAATAGTAATTCCCATAGGTATGACACCTCCTTGTTTAATTTACACTTCCCAATTAAAAAGAGCTAATGAAAATCTTTCATGTGTCTGTTGGCTATCTGTATGTCTTCTTTGGATGAACCTGGAAGGTGTTAAGTAAAGGAAGTCAGACAGAAAAAGGAACACCATTTCATATCATTCAGTTGTGGGAGGCAGAAAATAAAGACATTAATATTCAAAACAAAAACAAAGTTTTAGACTATAAGAAGAAAATTATGATAGAAAGGAGTCAGGTGAACAATCAATTGTATTGTGAAGGTTGGAAATCATACTTCGGACAGTACACATAATGTAGTATATACAGATGTTGATGGGGAATGGACACCGGAAGCCTATGCAATATTTTGAAACATGGTCACTCTAATAATAAAGTAACAAAAACAAAAAAACTATTGCAGTGTGAGTTAGAGATTGAACTCAACTGTTAAAATGCAGGGACATTTTAAGCATTGAAGTGAATTAGTGAAAAAGTACTGTGAGACGTTAATGGGAAGGTTGGTCAATGTGTTAGGCCATCTGTGTTTGTTAATTGGCACTTATTGAAGTTAGACTTCTTCCCTCCCACAGAGATTAGGAGACAGGGGGCAATTCTTCTTGCTGATTACATTTCAAAGACATGGTTTCCAGGTGCTTGAAAAAGGTATTCCTGCTCAAAGAGGCAAAATAGGAATTTGCAATTGCAAGTTTTCTAATATAAGTGTTCCACTAAAAGTTAGATGTGTGGGAGAGCAGAGTGGAAGATCTAATTAAAAAGAAACATTTCTAAAGTTTAGTTAAGGAGCATGGGAGATAGCATAATGGTTATGCAAAAGACTTTCATAGCTAGCAGTAGTTTAGTTTTGTATTCTCTCCCTCTCTCTTCTTTCTCTCATAAAATAAATAAAATATGCTTAAAATAAAATAAATTTTAGTTAAGGGAAATGTTAAAAGCTGGATTAGTAATTTTTTCTAAATATTTATATTTATATCAGTCACCAGTCTGTAGTATTCTTTTACAAGCCACTTTATCAATCTTCTGGTTCTCTATAAATATTTAATGTGTTCACTACATATTTATATGTTTTTAATAACTTTTGAAAATTTAATTATGATTATCTTGTATATTTATCTTCTAATAGTTAATGGAACAAATAAAGATAAAAGACATTGACATCAGAAAATGAAACAAAAGAAAATAGTAACAAAAGGCACATTATAACAGATTTAGAAAGGGCAAAGAAATCATTTCTGGAATCTGACTAATGAGACATGGGGAAGGCTAATGGAGTAAAGAGAAGAATAAATGGAAATAATTGTCTTTGGAATCTGAACATTAACATAATGGAGAGCAATAAATAAAAAGCATGACAGTGTTAAGTATTTTATGTTATGGTCCAAAGAGTTGAGAAATCAAACCGCACAAATTCAAAATATAAGAAATATATATGATAAAATAATGAGAAACCTCCAAAGAATCATAGAATCAACAATTTATTACCACCTCCTAAGTAACTTTTAATCTTCTGAATATTCCTTTGTTAATTCAAAAGTCAGCTTTCATTCTAACTTAGACATAGATGAAGCTTGTGGCATTTATTTTTCTATTCAAAGAGAAATATTTACCTTGTTATGTTTAAACTACTGCTGGCATACCCATATAAATGTATAAAAGTCATTTTCTTTGATGTCACTCTATAGATGATTTCATTCTCTGAGAAAACGAATGAGAAACATATTTTCTATTTGTTAAATAATTATTTTCCCCATGAATGTTTTTAAAAAATATTTATTTATTTATTATTGGATAGAGACAGAGTGAAATTCTTAGGGAAGGGAGAGGGACAGAAAGACAACTGCAGCCCTGCTTCACCACTCATGAAGCTTTCTCCCTACAGGTGAGGTTCAGGGGCTTGAACCTGGGTCCTTTTGCACTATAAAGTGTGCATTTAACCAGGTGCACCATCACCTGACCCGCTCTCCATGAAATTTTTAGGAATATTCAAATAATTTGAGTAAGGTAAAATATGGCAAATTGTCTTCTTTGGGAACTGCTTGCAATTAGAAATTGCCAAAAATAGAAATGAAATCAGTATATAGTGGTTTTAAAGCTAGTTTGTGAATGATGTGGCATAAAATATCTTGCTCTATTTTTTGTTTTAAATTATTTAATTAAATTCCAATTGCAAAAGAAATTTTATACAGAATAGATACTCAGTAAGTTAATATTAATATTTAAAAACATCACTCACTTTACTTATAGACTAAATGTAGTAATAGTGAAAGAAACAAGAGAAAGCAGCGTCAGTCTGTAAACTAAGATCTATCTAAGAGAGACACATCAGGAGTAGGACTTTTCCAAGATGGTTTCCAAGAATAATACCTCCAAGTCAACACAATTAGCAACAACTAATAAGGAAGAAAATAGTATTATTAGTGTCCAGTACAGAATCTAATAACCATATATGCCAACTTGAAATGTAACTAGTGAAAACTAATAACTGAATTTTAAAATTTTATATAAATTGACTTAAACAGTTATATGTTGCTAGTGACTACCACACTAAACATGTGTGTGTGTGTGTGTGTGTGTGTGTGTGTGTGTGTGTGTGTGTGTGATTAAACTTGTAAAACAAACAAAATTTTTTCATTGTGGTCGATGGACTACATATTCAAACAAGTACGTTTTGAAAGTCTGATACTTTTTACACTCTTCAAATAATTTTATTGATAGTTAATAGTTCACAATACAGTTGTTGACACATGGGTACAATTTTCTCATCTCCCTGTGATAGGTGTCTGCAGAACACTTCACCCCCAACTCATGATCTTTTCTGTCATGCACCAGAACTTACATGCCCTATCTCCTCCCATTCCCTTGTTCCCCAGAACCCTTTGCTTTGGTGTAATTTATCATACCCAGGTTAAGTTTCATTTTGTGTTTTTCTCTGCTCCTGGTGGCCACTTTTTTCCCATTTTACAGGATAGGACAGATAAATTGAGATAGATGGGGAAGATAATGGGGAGAGAATAATAGACACCTGCAGACCTGTGTCACCACTTATGAAATGCCAATAGCTTGAACCTGGACCCTTGGGTGGGTCCTTGCGCTTTGTACTGTGTGCGATTAACCTGTTGCACTACTGCCGGGACCCCTCTATTCTTGTTTCTTAAGTGTCACCTATAATGAAATTAACTGGTATTTGTCTTCCTTTAATATATATTTTAAATAACTTAATTCAAAGAAGGAATTCCTCTTTTATATCAGTAAAAATATTAGGACAATTTTTTAATCAGCAATAAAAAAGCAGGAAATAATTTAGTGCCATTTATACTGTATTTCTTATTTTATTTTCTCATTCAACTAATATCTATTGAGCTATATACTGCAAACTGATTAATATAATATTTGACACACTCTTTCTAATGAGAAAGGCAAATTAGTAATTAAATAATGACATGCATTCTCATAAGTTTCAAGAAACAGACTGTTATAAGAAGATACAGGTAGGCACAGCATCTAGATTTGTCTTGAGGAGCTTTACAAGGGATGATAAGTAGGACACTGTCTCGTGAAAAAGAGGGTCCTTTTATGTATTTCCCTTTACCTTATTCCCAGAACTTGCCACTTAACATATTTTAGTCAAATTAAGACTTTATTTTATTATCTGTTCTCAAGTTCTTGTCATTTGCTTCCGTATACTCTTAAAGAGATAACTGTGCATAGGTTCATTTGAGAATAACTTGCAATAAACATTTTTGCTTCCTTTTCACTACCCCCAGTAAATCCCTGCCCAAATTCCTTTATACTCCAGCACACAAAAAAGAAATAGATCACTCTTAATTTTAAAGTATTACTGTTAATTAGATCAAGGAGATTAAAAGTCATAACAGACATTAACCACAGGGATTTTATATATATTTCCCTTTTGTTTTTTATTGTTGTAGTTATTGTTGTTGTTATCGATGTCGTCATTGTTAGATAGGACAGAGAGAAATGGAGAGAGGAGGGGAAGACAGAGAGGGGGAGAGAAAGATAGACACCTGTAGAGACCTGCTTAACCGCCTGTGAAGCGATTCCCCTTCTTCTTCTTCTTCTTCTTCTTCTTCTTCTTCTTCTTCTTCTTCTTCTTCTTCTTCTTCTTCTTCTTCTTCTTCTTCTCCTTCTCTTTCTTCCTTCTTCTTCTTCTTCTTCTTCTTCTTCTTCCTCTTCCTCTTCCTCTTCCTCTTCCTCTTCCTCTTCCTCTTCCTCTTCCTCTTCCTCTTCCTCTTCTTCTTCTTCTTCTTCTTCTTCTTCTTCTTCTTCTTCTTCTTCTTCTTCTTCTAGCGTTTGCCTTTCTTCCGTAGCCAGTCAACAGCGTCAGGTTGAGCCTGATGTAAAGTTTCGAGACCTCCTTTGAATCTGGAGAGGTGGCAGTCGTTGACTATGTGGGTCATAGTCTGTCTGTAGCCACAGGGGCAGTTCGGGTCGTCTCTGGCTCCCCAGCGATGGAACATAGCGATTCCCCTACAGGTGGGGAGCTGAGGCTCAAACCAGGATCCTTAAGCCAGTCCTTGCACTTTGTGCCACATGCGCTTAACCCGCTGACTCCCAGGGATTGTATTTTATATATAATATTTGCTATATAATCTTCATTGTTCTCAACAGAGCCTTCAAAACTTTAACCTCAAACTGGGGACAGACCTTCCTTCTTTTATTATTTTTTTTAATTTATATTTATAAAATTAAAACACTGATAAGACCATAGGATAAGAGGGGTACAATTACACACCATTCTCACCACCAGAACTCCATAACATCCCCTCCCTTGATAGCTTTCCTGTTCTTTATCCCTCTGGGCATATGGACCCAGGGTCATTATGGGATGCAGAAGGTAGAAGGGCTGGCTTCTGTAATTGCTTCCCCACTGATCATGGGCATTGACAGGCCAATTCATACTCCCAGCCTGTCTCTCTATTTCTCTAGTGGGGCAGATATCTGGAGAAGTGGGGTTCCAGGACATATTGATGGTGTCATCTGCCCAGGAAGGTCCAGTTGGCATCATGGTAGCGTCTGGAACCTGGTGGCTGAAAAAAGATTTAACATATAAAGCCAAACAAAATGTTGACTAATCGTGAAACTAAAGGCTGGCATATTGCAGATGGATATTTGGGGTCTCTGTTTTGGAAATAGCTAGTAGGTCTACTTTAGGTATCTTCCAAAGTGCCCGTAACTTTACTAGATTTTACGTGAGCCTGACATCTGATATGCAGGTGGATCCAAGTTATTGTCTGGGGAGATGATGGAAAAAGGGCTAGAAAGCTGGATCAGGGAAGAGAGTAGTTCCCAAATATGGGAAAAGTGTACAAATATTGTTTACTGTAAACCCTATCGATTTAATCCAGGACCCATATTCAGCATAGGAGCCTCTGCATCCCTGTAGGTACAAGCTCGTATTCTGTGGTCATGAGTAAAACATTCCAAGTTGCACCAATTTCACATTGGTGAAATCCACATTGAAGACAAGGTCCTATAGGGGCCCACAAAGGGGTCCATTATGTTTTTCTTGATGGAAATGACTAGTGACAGTGGAAAGAAGGATCTATTCAGGTCTAGACCCATCATGTGTGTGTGGGAATCCCACGACTCCCTGACTATGGCCCCAGAAGATGGGGTCAGTTGCCAAATAATTTGATTATAGCAATAACTATCTATTGCCTTGTTAAATCCTAAAACATTAGGATCCTCCTGCCTCCTCTATAAAGCCCATATTTCCCTCAGTCTTGGAACCTCTAGAGTGGGGCTCACTTTCCTGCCTGCTTCTTTCTATTCATACCAACTGATACTGTATCTGCTGATCCCAACCTAAGAAATACAATAAATACCAACTCGGCATGCTTCACTTCCAACTTCTTTTATTCTTATAATAAAATATAAGCACACATATGCGCAGGCGAGTGTGCACATGCACACACAAACCAGCTGTTTCCCAATTTCAAAAAATTTCTGACTGATTTCTCCACAGCCTGCTTTCTTTCCTAAGACATTCTCAGCAAAGTAAGGCATAATCTAAACTGCATAACAAATTATCTGGCTCCCTAGATCAACTTCCTAAAGAGTTCACTCAACTGATAAGGTTTAGCACCCTATATTATGTATCCCCTTCAGACTGTACTGCCAGGATAGATTGTTAAAATTCCACAAACTGAACTAGCAAAATAGTTTACCTAGGAAAGTTCCAAATCTGCCATACTTATGACCAGTACCCAACCCCTGGGCCCACTACATTGAGGAAATGGTACTGTGATATGTTACTCATTCTTACTGTGTGAAAAAAAAGAATCAACCCAGAGCAATGAAGCCCAGATGACAAAAATATTTTCCATAAGATCTAGCCCAGTTTTACTGTTCGAATAATGTTGATATTCTAAAACATTCTACCACATAGTAAACATCCAGACATTGTTAGTAATTATTTCAAGAGTAGTTCTCTGCAAAAATCCTAGAAAGGTGACAGGCACACCATAAGTTTGGGGAGGCACATCAAATGTAGAAAATAAAAACAAATCCTAACAATGTTACTAAAAATGCAGCAAATCCTGACAATGTTAATATCTTTCTCTAACCATGCCCTCAGCCTAAATATTATCTATCTCCAAAGAATGTCATTTATTCATCTATATTAAAACCTTCCTTTACATAATATAATGTATATGTAAAGCAGTCTTAGAGACCCTATTTTATTCTAAAAAATATATTAAGAGACAGTTCTGTCAGTATTAAAAGCAGAAGTGTTGTAAAGCTGATTGAGGCTAATAAAAATTGTATAACATATGCATTCAACCAGGTGCAACACCATTAAGTTCGTTGATAGTAATTTTATAAACTAATTTTATTTTCTAACAGAAACAGAGTAGAATATTTACCATGAAACCAGATCTAGCAAGAGCTTCATTCCTGGAATTCATTCACTCTGGAAATGAGTGCCAACAGTTATTGTCAATTTCTCCCCAATAGCCACCAGGAAAGCCTGTTGGTCAAGCAAAGCTGAGATAAATAATTATTTCAGTAAAGGAGACAATTACCTTTTCTTGGTCTCAATATATTCTCAGAAAGCAGATATTGAAATTAGGGTGAGGGAGAATCTGGCCTAAATAGTTTGAAGCAGGTCTTTGAATGCAATGATTTTATTACACTAGGCCAAAATCCAAAATACAGTAACTAAAAATTGGTGGACCCAGTGAGTGTACAGTTTTAGGGTCAATCTTGATGAATGAATGTGCTAGTCAATTTGTCTAGTTGAACAATCAATTGTCAAAAAAATGTTTGTTTTCCTGTTTTCCCATAAAAACAATGTAATACAGTTTACTGTATAGTTTGGATAAATGCATTTTCAGAGATTTTCTTTATTATTATTTATTTATTTATTTTGCCTCCTGGGTTATTGCTGGGGCTTGGTGCCTGCACCACAAGTCCACTGCTCCTGGAGGCCATTTTTTCAATTTGTTGCCCTTGTTGTTTTCATTACTTTTATTTTTGCCATTGATATTGTTGTAGTTGGATAGGACAGAGAGAAATGGAGAGAGGAGGGGAGGCAGAGAGAGGGAGAGCAAGATAGACACCTGCAGACCTGCTTCACTGCTTGTGAAGCGACCCCTTGCAGGTGGGGAGCCAGCACTCAAACCGGATCCTTATGGTTTTGGCAATTCTAGGTGTTTTCAGGTTCCAGATAAATGATTGTAGTGTTTGTTCTATTCTCTTAAAGAAGCTTGGTGGAACTTTGATGGGTATTGCATTAAATTTATATATGGCTCTGGGCAGAATATTCATTTTGATGATGTTTATTCTTCCAATCCATGAGCATGGGATATCTTTCCATTTCGTGGTATCAGTTTCTATTTCCTTGAGTAGCGACTCATAGTTTTCAGTATACAAGTCTTTCACTTCTTTGGTCAACTTTATTCCTAGGTATTTGATTGATTTTGCTGAAACAGTAAATGGGAGTGATTTCTGTATGTCTTCTTCTTCAGATTTAGTGTTTGCATAAAGAAATGCCACTGATTTTTGTACATTGATTTTGTAGCCTGATACCTTGCTATATTGCCTAATAACTTCCAGTAGTTTTCTGCTGGATTCTTTAGGTTTTTCTATGTATACTATCATATCATCTGCAAATAGTGAGAGCTTGATTTCTTCCCTTCCAATCTGTATTCCTTTGATTCCTTTCTCTTGCCTGATTGCTATGGCCAGAACTTCCAATACTATGTTGAAGAGTAATGTTGACAGTGGAGAGCCCTTTCTAGTCCCCGATCTGAGGGGGAATGCTTTCAGCTTCTGTCCATAGAGTATGATGTTGGCTGTAGGTTTGCTATATATAGACTCCACTATCTTGAGGAATTTCTTGTCTATTCCCATTTTTTGTAGAGTTTTGAGCATGAATGGGTGTTGGATTTTGTCAAAGGCTTTCTCTGCATCTATTGAGATAATCATGTGGTTTTTGGCTTTGCTTTTATTGATGTGGTGAATGAATTGATTGACTTATGGATGTTGAACCAGCCTTGCATTCCTGGGATGAATCCCACTTGGTCGTGATGAACAATCTTTTTGATATGTTGCTGTATCCGGTTGGCCAAGATCTTGTTTAATACTTTGGCATCTATGTTCATCAAAGATATTGGTCTGTAGTTTTCCTTTTTTGTTCTGTCCCTATCAGCTTTTGGTATCAGGGTGATGTTGGCTTCATAGAAGGTACAAGGGAGTATTCCTGTTTCTTCAATCTTATGGAAAACCTTAAGAAGTATGGGTACTAACTGTTTCCTGAAAGTTTTGTAGAATACATTTGTGAAGCCATCTGGTCCAGGACTTTTGTTGTTGGAGAGATTCTTAATAACGGTTTCAATTTCTTTGTCTGTGATTGGTGCATTTAGATTTTGTAGTTCTTCTTGGTTCAGTTTTCGAAGGGCATATGCTTCTAGGAACTGTTCCATTTCTTCCAGATTCTCTAGCTTCGTGTCATATAGTTCTTTATAGAAGTTTCACAGGATTCTCTGGATTTCTGTGGTGTCAGTTTTGATATCTCCTCCATCGTTTACAATTCTATTAATTTGAGTCTTCTCTCTTTTTTGTTTGGTGAGTCTGGCTAGGGGTTTGTCCATTTTGTTTAATCTTTCAAAGAACCAACATTTGGCTTCATTGATCTTTTGTATGGTTCTTTTATTTTCGATGTTGTTTATTTCTGCTCGAACTTTAGTGATTTCTGTCCTTCTGGTTGCTTTAGGGTTCCTCTTCCTCTAAGTCCTTGAGGTGTGCAGTAAGGTCGTTCATTTGAGCTTCTTCTTGGTGTTTAATATGTGATTGTATGGCTATAAGTTTCCCTCTCAGTACTGCTTTAGCTGTGTCCCAAATATTTTGATAGGTTGTGTCTTCATTTTCATTTGTTTCCAGGAACATTTGAATTTCCTGTTTGAGTGAATCTCTGACCCAGTGGTTCTTAAGGAGTATGTTGTTTAGTTTCCAAATTCTGTGACTTTTAATCATTTTCTGTTTGTTGTTAAATGTTAGTTTCTGTGGTCTGAGAAGATACTTGGGATGATTTCAATGTTCCTGAATTTATTGATGCTGTCTTTGTGGCCTAACATGTGGTCTATCCTTGCGTATGTGTTATGTGGATTTGAAAAGAAGGTGTATTCCAGTTTTTTGGGCTGAAGGACTCTGAAAATGTCCAAGAGGTCTAGTCTGTCAATCTCTTCATTCAATTCTCTTGTATCTTTGTCGGTTCTCTGCTTTGTTAATCTGTCTAAGTGTGAGAGTGGGGTATTGAAGTCTCCCACTTTTATTGTATTACTATTAATGTATTTTTGAAGTTCTTTCAGTAGGTGCTTGATGTATTTAGATGGTCCCTCATTGGGTGCATAGATGTTAATAATTGTTAAGTCTTCTTGGCTGATTGATCCTCTAATCATTACGTAATGTCCTTGCATATCTTTTATTACTTTATTTAATTAGAAATCTATCGTGTCTGAGATGAGAATGGCTGTTCCTGCCCTTTTTTGTGGTCCGTTCGCCTGTATGATAGTTTTCCATTCTTTCACTTTAAGTCTGTGTTTATCTTGCTGTGACAGATGGGATTCTTGCAAGCGGCATATGGTTGGATTATGTTTTCTGATCCATCCCCCAACTCTGTGCCTTTTGATGAGTGAGTTTAAGCCATTGACATTTATTGATATTATGGATTTAATGTAGTGCCATTGTTCAAAAACAATTTTTTTGTTTGCTCTGATATATTGCCAGTATTAAACTGATGTTCTTGTTTATAAGAGGTCTTTTAGAACCTCTTTCAGGAGCAGTTTGGTGATGGTTGTTTGTCTAAGAAGGTTTTGATCCCTCCATCTAGTTTGAATGAAAGTCTAACAGGATATATTATCCTTGGTTGAAACCCTTTTTCATTCAGGGCTCGATAGATATCTTGCCATTCTCTTCTGGCTTTTAGAGTTTGAGTGGAGAAGTCTGCAGATAATCTTATGGGTTTTCCCTTGTATGTGACTTTTTGTTTCTCTCTTGCAGCCTTTAGGATCCTTTCTTTATCCTTACTTCTTCTCATGGCAAACGCTAGAAGAAGAAGAAACTTCTTCTCATTGTGACTATGATGTGTCTTGTTGTCTTCAGGTCTGGGTTGATGCTGTTTGGTACTCTCTGGGCCCCTTGAATCTTGATGTCCTTTCTATTATTCAGGTCTGGGAAGTTTTCTTCTGTTATTTCCTCTAGAGTGTTTGCTTCCCCTTCCTCTCTTTCTTCCTCTGGCAGGCCAATTATGTGAATGTTACTTCTTTTGAGATCATCCCATATGTCTCTGTTTTTGTTTTCAGTGTCTCTCAATCTCTTTTTAAGCTCTTTCACCTTTCTTAGTTTTCTCTAACTCATCCTCTGTCTGACTAATTCTGTTTTCTGCTTCTGTTAGTCTGCTTTCCCTTGCCTCAGCTTCTTTCTTCATTACAGCTATTCCAGCTTTCAGTTCTCTCATTGCCTCAAGATAATCAGTATTTTCCTTGGGGGTCTCAACTGTTGTTTCCCTAATACTGCCATTCCTTTCCTCCAATGTTGTTTTCATTTCTGTGATTAATAAGTGTATTATTGTTTGCTTACTTTTCTTATCTATGGTTACTTCTGGCTGATTTGTAGTTTCTTCTGGGCTCTTGTCTTCATTCATTGGAGTAGCAGTTTTATTTGTTTTTGATCTACACATTTTTTAATTTATGTGTTTCTTTTTTATGCTCTGTTGTTCCTCAGTTGTTGTGTCTTGAGTATAAGCAACACTGTACTAAATACCTTTATGAAAATTGCACTCACCAACCTCAGTGATTACAGTAGCAACTGAAGCAAGTATTGAAGCAGTTTAATCGTTACCAGTTAGCCAAACAATTTCTCCAGTCCGTGAAAAAATAGTTACCAAATCCCAGTGAAGAAGAAAGAGAAAAGAAAGAAGGGATAGCAAGAATAGACAGTTATCCAAATCTACTATCCACTGTATATTCTAGGGGTAACAAAAGGGGAAAGGGAACTAGAGCAGAGATACACACATAGAGAGTCCACTCTGAGTCAGATTTCTTCCCCACAATAATTCACAAATTCAGAAAGGCAAAGAAGAAGGAAGGAAGAAGTGTATGACAAGATTAAAAAAAGAGAGACAAGTGAGAGAAAAGGGAAAAGATAAGAAAAAGAGCTGTAATTAAAGAGCAGTGAAAGGAAAGGTTTTTTTGATTACTTTATTTTTAATTTAATTTAATTTAATTTTTTTTAATTAGCTAGGAGGAGGAGGGAGGTGAGAGTCTGTAGAGAAGGTAGGAGTAAGGAGACAAGTTTCTCCCACAATAGATAAGATGCCCACTACCCTATCAATGAAAGATACCCTAAGAGTTAATTCTGGTCAACCTAAAGGGGGGGAGATATATGCCTTTATATAATATTAATAATAAAATAGAGCATGGTAAGAAAAAACCCTGTCCCAGATTACCTCAAACCTCGTGATCAGAGGCAGCTGATTGTTAAGAATGAGGAAAAAAAAAAAAAAAACCTCAGGACTAGACAAGGATAGCTGAAATAGACAGTTATGCAAATCTATTATCAACTGTATATTCTAGGGTTGGCTAAAGGAGGAAGGGAAGTTGAGCAGAGACACTTGCAGTGAGAGTCCACACTGAGTCAGAATTCTTCCCCAAAATAATTTCCAAATGTGTATCAGTCAATTCAAAAAAGCACACTGTTTGGTGGTGTGGGGGCTGGGGCCTATGGCTTTGGAAGCTGTAGGATTAAGGAAGAAAGGATGACAAGAATGAGAAAAAGAAAAAAAGAGAGAGAGAGAGAGAAATGAAAAAGATAAGAAAAAGAACAGTCATAAAAGAGCAGTGAAAGTAAAGGGTTTTTATTTATTTATTTATTTTTAATAATTTAATTAGCTATGCAGGGTAATGTGGGGGGTTTGGAAGAAAAAATGCCAGAGGTTTCAGAAGGCTATAGACTTAGAATGAATGATACTCCCTGGTGGGACAGGAATTTGGTAAAGACAGAAGCTCAGCAGGGGAACCTGCTAGGAGCTGGTCCCCAGGGACAGGTTATGAGGGGGTTGAGGGAGAGGAGGTGTGCTTAATAATTAAAAGGAAAAAAATTTTTTCCCTTTTTTTCTACTCTATTTCTTAACCCAAATTAATTTATAGTCACCTCCTTGGTGTCACCGCTAGGACCCCTTATTGACTGGCCTACTATATGCAGAAAATCCTACCGTTTCCATAAGATGTGGTCAGACCTCAAGTCACTAGTAGCTTCTCAGTCCGCCATCTTCCGGGAACCCCCTAGATCTTATTTATTTTTGAGTCAAGAAATGTGCTTCACTGAGCATCCGAGAACCACAAAAAATGACAATATTCATGAACCAACTGTAGTGAATATGAAAAAGTCACATGATATTTTTGAAAAATTCAATATATTTCTCATATATTCTCTTTTCAGTTCCCTGATAATCCTTTGTGGTGTTAATAACATGTACAATATTTTTAATCTAATCCTTTGGCATGCAATATGTTGATACAGTATGTTTAGAAAGTAGATAACACTAATATCTCTATTTAAATAACGAGAATATAACACTAAAGCCCTGTAAGTGATACAGAAATCAGTCATTTTAGATGTAATTGATCTTGACCTGCCAATGTCCATGTCTAATGGAAAAGCAATTACAGAAGCCAAAACTCCCACCTTCTGCAACCAAAAAAGAATTTGATCCATACTCCCAGTGAGGTAAATAATAGGAGAAGTAAACCAGAGGACTCTGTACCCCCATTCCACCAGGACCAGAAACATTTGTCATGAGGGATTTTGCTTTTATACCATCAATGAAAGGGAAGTGAATTTGTAAAACACAAGAGGAAGCCAGGCATGGTTTCGCTTATCTGAGAAAGAAGAGGGAAAAAAGGAAAGTCATTTGGAAGTAGTAATAGGGGTAGGGGTGAACTAAGACTAGACAGTTGAAAAAATGGGGAAACACACACACACACACACACACACACACATATATATATATATACATATATATATATTAGATAGATACAGGATGGTTATGGAATCAGCCCATATTGGTGACCCTGGGAGAACTATTGCAGTTTCCAGTGGAAGGACACAGAACTCTGCTAGTGGGAACTGTATGAAATTATAGCCCTATTACCTTCCACTGTTTTAAATAAAAATTAAATAGGTAATAATTTTTTAAAGAAATGTAATTGATCTCAAACTAAATCTTACTAACTTTACTTGATTCACAGAAACAACCAGTAAAATATGAACTTTAATTCATAATTTATATTGAAATAGCATATAATTACCACAATGGATTTATTACTTTCTTTTACAAATGTGTACTATTATATTCTAGTAGAGGTTTGCTCTGTGACTGAGACGGGTTATGAGAAAGAGATTGTTTAACTCATAGGGCTGTATTTCCATCTCACTAATATGGGAAAATACATAGTATACAGGGTTGGAGAACCAAGAACTCTGCATAGTGTGCATTATTCGACACTATGATGCCAATCTGACATCACTGGGGAGATGACCCCACCTCCCAAGAGCCCTGCCCCAATAGGGAAAGAGAGAGACAGGCTGGGAGTATGGAATGACCTGTCAACGCCCATGTTCAGTGGGGAAGCAATTACAGAAGCCAGACCTCCTGCCTTATACACCCCATAATGACCCTGGGTCCACACTTCCAGAGGGATAAAGAGTAAGGAACCTTCCAATGGAGGGGAGGGTATATAGAACTCTAGTGGTGAGAATTGTATGGAATTGTAACCCTTTTTAAAATTTTTTTTAATTATTTATTTATTTATTGGATAGAGACAGCCAGAAACTGAGAGGAGTGGTGAGGGAGAGAGTCAGAGAGACACCTGCAGCACTGCTTCACCACTTGTGACGCTTTCCCCCTGCAGGTGGGGACCAGAGGCTTGAACCCAGGTCCTTGTGCATTGTAACATTTGCTCAACCAGGTGCGCCACCACCCGGCCCCTGAATTGTAACCCTTTTATCCCACAATCTTGTTGATAATTATTAAATCACTAATAAAATAAAATTTTAAAAAATCGAGGCAATGAATTTGACCAAGATTTTTAAAGGCAAAGGAAAAAAATCAGAAACTGATATTAACAGGATCAGAGCATATCTTGAGATCTTTATAATATAGTTTATCTGTTAAAAAGATACTTTGAACTATATTTTTTGCTTGACATGTTTATTAAGTCTCTTATTATTTCCATTTTTATTTGTGACTTAAGAGTGTTTGGCAAAATTATAAGATTTCAGGGATATAGTTTCACACTCAAACACAGTGTGTGTGCAACCATACCCTTCACCAAAATTCTCTGCCAAGCAGAGTCCTGGTAACCCTTTCTCCCAATTTCTGTCTTATAAAAAAAAAATAATAGATGAATCTTTTTATAAGACTGAAAAAGAATCAAATGATACTTATATAGAACTGCTTCATATAAATTTGATGAGTTTTTTCTTGGCTTCTATTAGTGTACAATTTATATTTAATAATTATTGATGACATAAAAAAGAATTATTTAAAATGACAATGACTTAATCATGCATTGAGTTCAATTTTATTTCACATAAAATGCCTATGAAATTTGTATAACCAATTGGTAGGCTAAAAAAATAACCTTATGTAAATTAACAGTGTAATTACCATTTTCACAAATTTGGTACATGTTGGAAATGTCATTTCAATCAGGGCTAATCATAATATGACAGGAATAACTGTGATATCGTAAGTGATAATGTTATGCTGCTCACTTTTTCTAAATTTGGTGGCAAAATATGTGAAGATAAAACTTTGAAAGAGCCAGTAATATATGCTCAAGATTTTTAAAAAAATGTTTTCAGGGAAATATTCATCTTTATATAGCAACAATTATTGTAGCAACTCAAGTGTTTTTTACTAGCCCTCTACTAAATTTTGTTCCTCTCTTGACACGAATTAAAATGAGCAAGTATCAGTATTTACTTATTTTTATTGAAGAAATGTTTTTCAAGATTGTCATTACACGGGTACAAATTCACATCTTCGTAAATCTTACCTGTCATTTTTTTCAATTTTTTTAAAAAAATTGAATTTTTTTCTTACTGATAAAATAACCAATAATTTCAGCAGAAAGTTCGATGAATGTTCCATTTACTGCATTATGATGTTGGTATGAATGTCCTGATCCTATATTATTTCAATTGTACTTCTGATTCTTTTAAAAAAAATTTATTTGTTTACTTATTCCCTTTTTTTTTTTTTTAAATATTTTATTTTATTTATTTATTCCCTTTTCTTGCCCTTGTTGTTTTATTGTTGTAGTTATTATTGTTGTTGTCGTCACTGTTGGATAGGACAGAGAGAAACGGAGAGAGGAGGGGAAGACAGAGAGGGGGAGAGAAAGATAGACACCTGCAGACCTGCTTCACCGCCTGTGAAGAGACTCCCCTGCAGGTGGGGAGCCGGGGTACTTATTCCCTTTTATTGCCCTTGTTGTTTTATTGTTGTAGTCGGTGTTGGATAGGACAGAGAGAAATGAAAGGAGGGGAAGACAGAGGGGGAGAGAAAGATAGACACCTGCAGACCTGCTTCACTGCTTGTGAAGTGATTCCCTGCAGGTGGGGAGTCGGGGGCTTGAACCAGGATACTTGCGCCAGTCCTTGTGCTTTGCGTGGCCACCTGTGCTTAACCCGCTGCAATACCGTCCAACTCCTGTATTTTCAGATTCTTGATGAAGAAATAGTATAATGCAAAAATTTATAGTTTCATTTCTGATTTTAATGAATTTCTCAAAGTTTGTGATATTTAACTTTTAGTTCCATTTTCATTTTTTTCTATTTTTACCAGTGATTTAATAATGGTTGATTAGACTGTAAAGACTACAGGGATGTAGTTCCACACCACAACCACCACCATGATTCCATGCCTCCCTTCCATTACACCCCAACAAAGACCACCAGAGTTCTTATGAAGGTTTAAAGACAATTTGGTCACTTTTTTTTCGTTGCAAGGTCATGCGTTTCAATTCCTTATATTCTACATGTGAGCAAGACCATCAGTAGCTCTCTTTCACTTCCTTACATCACTAAGCTCAATCACCTCCAGTGCTATCCATTTTGTCCCAAAGGACACAGAAAAAGACCTAAATTGAGGGTGAGAGTGTTTTGTGACAGCTCTCAGAGGGAGATGGGAATTATACTCATGTGTATACAACTATCCTGGATTTCCCCTCCCAGTAATATATATATATATAGTTTTCTACCAAAAATATAAAAAGACCTAAACCAAATCAAAAGAGAAATTTCAAAACACTATATTGAAACTATAAAGATGAATAGATGAATGTAGCACATTTCTTTTTATAAAGAGCTTATAAACAACAAAAAGCACACAATGAGATATTACCTCACACCAATGAGAAGATATTTAAAAATTTTAATTTATTAGAATTTCCTAATGTACTTGGACATTGTCTAGGTATTATTTATATAGTACTCCCATCCACTGGGAAATATCAATGAAGAGAAATAATTGCATATTTATCCCCAGGAGTGGGGTAGAGGAGGCATGTAAAAGAAAAAAACATACTATGAGGGTCTTTTAAAAAATTATTTTCCTATTGCTGTTTGTTGTTGAACATAAAGTCATAGTGATATAGGACATCAGAAAATTAACTTACTTTGAATATGTTAAATAAAAATGGTTAGCTGTGTTATGGTAAAGAAATTTAAATCTGTCTGTATTCAAGAACCAGTTTATAAATAATTCAAAGGTTCTCAAGTGTCCTCTTAAGGGGTTCAAATTCTATTTTATGTATATGTTTATTTTTAATGGGCAAATATAGACAAATTGTTATGAGATATTTTTGTAGGCGATGTCTTAACAGGTCAAGTATACATCTGTATGTGTGAGGCTCTAGGTTAAATCCCTGATAACTACATATTTCCATAGTGGCACTCTGGTCTCTTATTTGCAAATAAGTAAATAAGTAAGTAAGTAAACAGATAAATCTTTACCAGATTTTCCTAGACATGCAAGACCAACAAATAGATTATGGGTCTCTATTATTTGTATTACTTATATTCAGTCCGAAGGGCGGGGGGAAACCTACACATTCGGCGGGGGGCACGATTACTATAATAACATTAATTAATTAGTATACTTTGATTTTTGTGTTATTTAGTTTTATCTTACACTAGAGACAAAGTACTTAGCATTCACTACACTTTTAGTGTAGAGCTTATGTAAAATATGCATATTGGGGCATTTTTATACTTAGATCTATGTTTACCTTTGTATATATAATTTAATGATACTTGATAAAGTTAGTGGTATTAAAAATGCATTACTGGGGCCAGGTGGTGGCATATCTGGTTGAGCACACATGTTACAATGTGCAAGGGCCCAAGTTTAAGCCCTCGGCCCCTGCCTCCAGGTGGAAAGCTTTGCGAGTGGTGAAGCAGTGTCACAAGTGTCTGTCTCTCTCCCTCTCTATCACCCCCTTCTCTCTTGATTTATGGCTGTCTCTATCCAATAAATAGATAAAGATAATAAATTTTTAAAAAATAAAATGTATTGTTCTAAAGAGTCATGGGACTCACTATCTAAGTGAACATTCTATAAAAGAGATTATTAGTATCACTATGTACACTTAATTATCTGAATAATAAGGAGATTTTAACATGCCACTCACAGCAAAAGAAAACAGAAAACAGAAGAAGAAACAGAAAAATAGTATGGTTTCATTGGCTAGTATTCAGGGCAATACCATTTTGGATTTATATTCTGTGTTTCCCACTATTAGAATTGAAAAAAATCACTTACCAGCCAGACTTTGAAAACACCTTTAAAAGTGAATGGGAACAGTATCAGTAATTACATTGGAACAGCTGGCAAAAATCGTATTGTTCTAGACAAAAGACCTTTTTGTTTGAAAGATTTATTTGTTTTCATGAGAGGAAGAGAGGGAGCGAGAGGGAGCAAGGAGAAAACACAGCTTAGCTCTTACATATGATGGTCCTGGGAATTGAACCTAGGACTTCTGGGGCCTCAAAGATGTACAGTTGGTGCACTAGTTCATTGCCCCATGCAAATGAGTCTTATATTAGAACCAAAGCATAGAAACACACACATCATTGTGAAGCTTCCCCCTGCAAGTAGGAACCAGGAGCTTGAATCTGGGTCCTGGTGCACTGTAATTTGTGCCATAAATTTTAAAGGTAGAAACATCTTCAATTGGCTGGAGATAATGGGTGATAATCCTCAATTATCCCCAAAGAGACAGACAATAATTCTTTCCAAACAAATACCTATACAAAATTCTACCTCTGTACTTCATAAATCATTTCTAATCGGAAAGTCAGTAAAGAGTTCTCAGGAACAAGCACCCATTTTCTTTGAAAAATCTCTATGTAGTGTCTTTTAACACACTAGATTTCACATCTGTTTAACTTTGTATTTACTTCCATATTCTTCAATTTGAGCATCTTGCTTCATATATATTATTTTTGTCTATACAACTGTGAGAGATATTTTTGAAACATAATATCAAAAGAGGTTATTTGCCTTAGTGGTTAAGTATAACACAGTCTTTGAAGTAAGAAAATCAAGGTTATTTTTAAAATATTTTATATTTATTTATTCCCTTTTGTTGCCCTTGTTGCTTTATTTTGTAGTTATTATTGTTGTCATTGTTGTCTAGGACAGAGGGAAATGGAGTCAGGAGGGGAAGACAGAGAAGGGTATAGAAAGATAGACACCTGCAGACCTGCTTCACCACTTGTGAAGTGATCCCCCCTTCTGGTGGGGAGCCAGGGGCTCGAACCGGGATCCTTACACTGGTCTTTGAGCTTTGCACCACCTGCGCTTAACCCACTGCGCTACTGCCCGACTCCTGAAAATCAAGGTTATTAAGCTTAAAATTTTAGGAAAGATTCTAGGCTTTCTGATGCCTTAACTTTGTTCCCAGTAAAATAAGGATAATAATAGTACCTATCTCACAAATCAATTTTAGTCATATGAGATCACATATAAAGGAAATTAATACAGTGTCTGCCTTTTGATTTGTTTCTACAATAAGTTAACTATGATGATTATTTTCACTGATAAGATCTATATTAAGCCACTGACTGACCAAGAGAGGGAGAGGAAAAAAAAAAAAGGAGGAGGAGGAGGACGGGATGGAGAGGGAAAACAATATAAAATGTCACAAATTACTTTTCAGGATATCATTCTAAGACATTTATTTGTTTGTTTGTTTGCTTAGTCTCCAGGGTTATCACTAGAGCTTGGTGCCAGCACTGTGAATCCATTGCTCCTGGAAGCCGGTTGTTTTGTTTTGTTTTGTTTTTTTTCCCTTTATTAGCTAGGACATAGAGAAATTGAGAGAGGAGGTGGAGATAGAGAGAGGAAGATAAGGATAGACACCTGCATCTCAGCTTCACTGCTGTGAAGAGACACCCCCTCCCCACAGGTGGGGAGCCAGGGACTTGAACTGGGATCCTTGTGCTTTGTACTATGTGTGCTTAACCCGGTGACCTACTGCTGGACTCCCTCATTCTGAGACCTTTAGTAAAAAAGAAATGCAACTGAGAATGCTAAAGACAAAAACTGCAAAAAAAAAAAAAAATCTTCATAGGATAAACCTATTTCATTGAGGCACCAAGTTAATTTTGAGTAAATGAAAACATACAATGGTTTTCTTTAGTTATTAGATAACTTCAATAAGTATACTTAACAATAATGTTATTCTACTAGTTTCCTGGGGTAACTGTACAAATCTCCAGAAATTTTGTGGCTTGAAAATAAAGGCATTTATCTTATTGTAGAACTGGTGCTTTTCAATCTGAAGTCAGTCAGCACCACATTTTATCAGAGGATATCAACCAATCAGAATGCTTACTTTTGTGTCTTCTTCTAAACCAATAAACCTGGCTTGAGGTTTAATTGGTCCCTCTAGAAAACAAAGAAAAGGAACTTTGTGGCAACTATTCTTCTTTTTCACGTTAATTCTGTAGTATTTAAAGACACAGATGTATATATAAACAATTCTGAAAGCATAGGACAAGACATTTTGTTTGTTAAGATGTATCTTCCTAGCCAATTATATGTGTTAAAATATGTATATCTATGTATTTTTTTCTTTCCAGATTTATCTGAAAAAACAGTCTTTTTAGTTTTGTAATATATGCATAAGTATATAAATAGTTTTAACTGCTTACTGCAAGCATGTGTTATTAATTAACCATTATATTACATATGCACTATATTAGATAAGTTGGATTTTTATTTATCATTATTTTTCTTGATGAGCCTTTTTATAAGGACTGAGCTCCTTAAGGACAGGGAGACCATATTTTAATATTTCTTGGCTTCATCAATTAGTATGATCTCTAGATTTAAGTGCTTGAATAAATGACTCAATGAGTAAGTAAACAAATTGTTGGTTCAGTTAATTATAAAGTATATTAGAGGTGCATGCATTTAATTTCTTTTGGTGACATTTGCTTTTAGTATTAGATGGAAAGTAGTATACACACACACACACACACACACACACACACATATATCAAATACATTTGAACCTAGAATGCTTTATAATGAGTCTAAAAGTGATAAATTATGTTTTTTCTTTACACTTCCCTGTTTTAATTGATTTAATTATGATCAGCAAGACCATAGGATAAGAGGGGTACAATTCCCACCACCAGAGTTCTGCATCCCATCCCCTCCACTGGAAGCTTTCCTGTCTTTATTCCTCTGAGTGTATGGACCCAGGATCATCACACAATGCAGAAAGAGGAACGTCTGGCTTCTGTAATTGCTTCTCTGCTGGACATGGGCATTGACAGATTGATCTATACTCCCAGCCTGTTTCTATCTTTCCCTAGTGGGGCAGGGCTCTGGAGAGGTGGGGTTCCAGGACACATTGGTAAGGACCTCTGCCCAGGGAAGTAAGTTGGCATCATGGTAGCATCTGCACCTTGGTGGCTGAAGAGCATTGAGATATAAAGCAGAACAAATTGTTTAATAATCATTAACCTAGACAATATAGCAGATGAGATTTGGGGTCTCCCTTTAAGAAAAAGCTAGGAAGTCTATTTTAGGTATATTCCAAGGGGGCCCATGACTTTACTAATTTTGGCCTGAGTCCATCAGCTAACATGCAGATGGGCTACAGGTGCTGTCTGGGGAGATGGTGTCAGAGTTGAGAATAGGACTAGAAAGCTGTATCAGGGAAGAGAGTCGCTCCCAAATAAGGGAAAAGTATATAATTACCATTAACTGTAAACCCCATCAATATGATCTGGGGTCCAGATTATGCACAGGAATCTGTGTAACCTCTGCATCCCTGTACCTCAGAGCTCATATTCCATGGTCATAGCTAGGCACTTTTCTTTAAATATATATATATATATATATATATATATATATATATATATATATATATATATATTACCTCCAGGATTATCACTGGGGCTTGATGCCTGCATTATGAATCCACTGTTCCTGGAGGCCATTTTTCCCATTTTCATAGCCCTTGTTATTGTTATTATTATTGTTGTTGTTGTTGTTGTTGCTGTCATCACTATTGGATAGGACAGAGAAAAATCAAGAGAGGAGGGAAAGACAGAAAGGGGGAAAGAAAGATAGACACCTGCAGATCTGCCTTACAGCTCATGAAGCAACCCTCCTGCAGGTGGGGAGCTGGGGGCTTGAACTGGGATCCTTATGAGTCCTTGCACTTCGTGCCATGTGCGCTTAACCTGCTGCACTACCGCCCGGCCCTTCTTTCTTTCCGTTTCTAGGGAGGTTCTGTAGATATTATTAAAATTTCCTAGCTAGGTAGTTAAATATTTGCTTTTAATTTTAGATAACAATTGATTTAAAGAAAAGTTGTGTTCGTAAAATTTGCTTTTGCTTTTTCATGTGTATTTTCTGTATTACTTCTCTCTAAGGGAATAGTGACAAAACTGTAACCTAAAATAGTTTTAAAAATATTGACACATAAATATATTGACTCAGAACCAATGAATACTGTAGAGCTGTAGCTACCCTTCCAGATATAGCTGAATCCAGAAGGTCAATTGTTATCAGTACTATAGTCAACCCACCTGAACCACATGGATTGAAAACTGAGATCTGTTTTTTCAAGCATATGATGGATAAATATAAGCAATGGCATGTACATCTATACACAATGCACACAATTCACTTTTACCTCTCACTTTCAGAAATATTGGACTTAATCTTGTATAAGAAGGGTAGTTTAAAGGCTGGGGAGATAGCGTAATAGTTATGCAAAAGACTTTCATGTCTGAGGCTCCAAATTCCCAGGTTCAGTCCCTGGCACAACCGTAAGCCAGATCTGAGCATTACTCTGGTGTTTCTCTGTGTGTCTTTCTCTCTCATTAAAATAAAATATGTTCAAAAGAAAAGTAGTTTGGCATACTGGAAATATATTGAAGGCAGGTAATTTAGACTCCTTTGCTTTGGATATGTGTTCTCAGACTAATTACCAAACCTTTGTTAGCATGTGTTTCATTACTGATAGTTTAGGATAATATATGAGAATTAGGACTAAATAATATATTACATCATGGGTAAACTACTTTAGTACTTAGCACATAGTAGACAAAAATACCTGAAGATTTGAATAGAAAATTGTAGAGTGGTAAAGGATATAACACATGAAATATAAAGAAATAGTATCCATATCCACTTAATAAAATTATTTTAATGCCGAATTTAGGTGAAGAATCATTACAAAGTTCTATAGACAGTTCTTATAGACTCTGTGTGTGTGTGTGTGTGTGTGTGTGTGTGTGTGTTCCCTATCATGTGGAGCAAGTGTCACATTTGATAAATAAGTACTGGCATATTATTATTAATTCAGGTTAGTACTTGATTGTCCAGTGTGTCTTTCTGTTCTAAGATCCCATTCAGGATGCTCTACCACAATAATGAGTATGTACCGGATTCATGCTGGTTATGACATCACCTTGGACTTTTGTTGTTTCCAATGACTTGATACATTTTATAAGATTCTTCAATATGAATTTCTTCATTTTTTTTCTCATCAGATGATTCTGGGCCCACTACAATATCAGGAACATATCTACTGTTTTTCAATAGTGTTCATTATCTGCCACATGATAGTTGCACATAAATAAATGTCTGCCAATTGGAAGATGGATGCAATGGCAGAGACTGCTGATTGATTACCTACTCAATGTAGTTTTGCTTCTTCTTATCAGAAAATTCTACTTCTCCAATTCCATTTCAGGTTCGACTTGTGTTTTATTTGGGTAATTAATGATTTATAGGTCAGTTGTTGACACATGGGTACAATTTCTTATCTCTCCATAATAGTTGTCTGTCTGCACACCACTCTCACTACCAATCCAATGACTTAGATTGTGGGCTAGTATCACCTGCATTGCCTTATTATGCCAACTTACAATTTAAAACAATGATAGCTATAATATACTTCTTTTTAAGGACAAGTAAACACCATTAAGTAAAAGCACAAAGCAAGTAGATTATGCAGTGTCAAAGAAACTGTGCAGTAGGATTCCATAATAGGTTTACAGGTTCCATTATTAACAGAGAATGAAGCCTTTTGAGGAGGAATAAAGTATTTAAAAATAAATCAATACTGACAAATCTCCCCTAGTTCAGAATCATTATTTCTGAAGATCTCATCAGCGTTTGAAGATAACAAGTCCTAAACTGCCAACAGGTGTTAATTACATAGCTAATCAAAACAATATGTTTGTAGATTTCCAACCCCTTGTACTTACTACTTAAAATGAAAATATCTTTTACTTTTATGATTCTTAAAGAAAAAAAATCAAGCTTAATGGGGAAACACAAGAAATAGATAATCAGGGGCTGGGTGGTAGTGCTGTGGGTTAAGTGCACAGGCACAAAGAGCAAGGACCAGAGTAAGGATCCCAGTTCGAGCCCCCGGCTCCCCACCTGCAGGGGGTTCCTTCACAAGAGGTGAAGCAGGTCTGCAGGTGTCTTTCTATCCCCCTCTCTCGATTTCTCGCTGTCCTATCCAACAACAATGACAGCAATAACAACAACAATGATAAACAGCAAGGGCAACAAAAGGGAAAAAATGGCCTCCAGGAGCAGTGGATTCGTAGTGCTGGCACCAAGCCCCAGTGATAACCCTGGAGGCAAGAAAGAAAAAAAAAGAAATAGATAATCAAGATTTAATACTGATTTTCTTCCTTGGTGGGATTTCCAGTAATTTTTGCTTTCTTCAATATTTTCCCCAGTGAACCTAACGGAGAAATGAGATACTTTGAAAAAAAAAAAATCAAACAGCTCATGAGCAAATAGGACAGGGACAGAGAATTGCACAAGTTAATGGTTTCCTACTTCTTTTTTTTCCTTTTTTTATTTATTTATAAAATAAAAATTATTGACAAGACCATAGGATAAGAGAGGTAAAATTCCACACAATTCTCACTACCAGAGTTCTGTATCCCATCCCCTCCCTTGAAAGCTTTCCTATTCTTTATCTCACCGGGAACATGGTTTTCTACTTCTGTTCAAGTCCTATCTTCCTTTTCATGATTTAACTGCAGTGATTGTTCTTTTGCTCATAGAGAACCACTCAAAGTTGTTGCTACATTTAATACTTGAGCTTAGTAGCTATTATTCCGGAGATACAAGCACATAGTGAACACTGAAGGGAAAAAAAAATACATCATTGGCTTTACTAAATGACTCGTTTTCTACAAGTATGGAATAATGATGAAAAGTATTTGATAAAGTTTAGAAACACTTCATGATAATCTATGAGAAAAGACTCACTTGTTTTACATAAAACATATATATATATGTGTGTGTGTGTGTGTGTGTGCACTTTGTATGTTTTATACTTGTTTAGTTAATGACTAAAATTTCCAACAAACATCAATGAGAAAATTTCAAATTAAACTGTTTCTCTTTTCCCACATTATTTGCAAGCACACACATTCATACATAGGTGTAGGCAGGAGAACAAGGGAGGGAATTCTATATTAGAGGCATTTCAAAAGTAGGTCAATGAAAATGAACAGAATGCCAAGGATAATATGAGTATTAACACTTGGTAGCAAAATTTGCATGAAATTATTTTCAAAAGTCTTTCTATACATATGAAAATACTCCATTTTTGCCCAGGTTTTTGTTATTCAGTAATATGCACTTCTTTCTGTCATTCCCAAATAGAAGTTGTAATTTTTTTATTTTTATTATATATTTTATTATTTATGAGATAGGGACATCCAGAAATTAAGAGAAAGGGGTGATAGAGATGATAGAGAGGGAGAGAGACAGAGAAACATCTGTAGACCTGCTACACCATTTGTGAAACTTTCCCCTGAAGGTGGGGACCAGGGGCTTGAACCCGGGTCCTTTCACATTGTAACATGTGCACACAGCCACGTATGTCACCACCCAGCCCCTGAAGTTGTAATTTTTCTTAAAATGTTTCATTGGCCTGGGATTTCACTTATAGTTTTGCTTTTGCTCTTGACTTGATGATTTCATTTTTCTTGAAATATAACTACAGAAATACATCAGAATAAATAGAACTAGAAGCTTATATTATTTTGAAATTAAAAGTAATCAAGTTTTTCATTTTAATGACATTCTTGACACATTCAAGGCCATATTTCCCTCCACTAATTAAAGCATGAAATATATTTTATATTCACAGAAAACGAAAAATTCAAGAGCCCATATATTCACTCCTCTATTCATTTTACATAGGACATTAGTCTTGATTCATTTTCCTTTTTTAAATAACATTATGATTTTAATAGCTATTTTAATTAGATAAAACCTACAAAATTTTAATAAATCATTTAGCTGCCCATATTTATTTAATATTGTCCAAATGTTGCACTATTATAGAGATTCACTTGTAATATATATGACTATGCTTCATTGTACACATAAACAAGTGTTTCCTGGGATAGATACTAAGAACTGATGTTCATTATTTTTAATAGATACTGAAAAATTTCTCTCCAAATATTGGAACCAATTTATTTTTCCACAAGCAGGACATGAGTTCATAGGTCCCTATTTTAGAAGAGAAAATGCAATTGTTATCTTATTTAGCATGTGTTTATCTGACTTTTAGTTAAGTTTAGGTCTTCATCTTCTTACTAGATGCATTATCTGATTCTTCTTATAAATACCTATTAATAGTTTTTTTAACCTTTATTTATTTATTGGATAGACAGCCAGAAATTAAGAGGGAAGGGGGATGATAGGAAGGGAGACAGAGAGAGACACCTGCATCCCTGCTTCACCACTCACAAAGATTTCCCCTTGCAGGTGGGGACTGGGGGCTTGAACCCAGGTCCTTGAGCACCGTAATATATATGCTCACTCAGATACGCCACCACCCAGCCCCTCTATTAATAGTTTTTGACTGCATTTGTGTTTATTTTCTCATTGATTCATTGATAGTCTCTTGTAGATTGTATCTTTTAATCCATTGTGAATTTTATTAGACATGCTTCTTTTTTTTTTAAAAGAAAACTGTATTTTTATGAAGAAGCGATACAGAGAGAGAGAAAGAGAGAGACCAGAGCACTGCTCAGCTCTGTTTATAGTCACGCTGGGGATTGAGCCTGGTATATCAGAACTGCAGGTATAAAAGTCTTTCACATAACATATGATATCTATTCAACTGAAATTTATTTTCCTAAGTGTAATTTTGACTTTTAGATTATTTTAAAATTATGTGTTAATGTATCATGTATCAATCTTGTATTTGATCATTTTCTCATTTTGCTATATATTGTTTTAAAAACTTTCTACTGGGCTGGCAAAGTATCTCACTGAGTGTACCTACTTCATCAGGCTAACACCACAGATTCTAGCCTACTACACACACTGCACTGGAGAAAGCTTTGGCACTGTGGTATATTCCCCTCTCCTGCTTTAAATGGTAAAGTCGTACCCTTTGCCTCATATTCGGTGGAACTCGAAGGCATCAAGCTACGTAAGATATGTTTAAAAGATAAAGACAAATACGAAATGTTTTCATTTATAAGTGGAACTTGAAATAAGAGGGCCTGATGATGACGCACTCTCTTGAGTGCACACGTTACAATGTACAAGGACCCAGGTTCAAGCCCTCAGTCTTCTGTAGGGGGAAGCTTCACAAAAGATGAAGCAGTGCTGCAGGTATCTTGATCTCTTGCTCTCTTATCACCCCCCTCCCATCTTGGTTTCTCTCTGTCTCTGCCCAATAAATTAATACAGCAGAAATAAGGACAGAGAGGAAAAACATAAAGCAAAGCTTGGACTGGGTGGGCTGTTTTTCTCCAGAGCAAAGGACTCTGGAGAAAGAGGAGGGAGGGTTGAAGAGAACCTTGGGGTCCTGTTGCAAGATGATGGAAAAGTGCCTACCTTGTGTATAAGACTGTTTTGAAACAATGAGAGCTTGTACCCGTGTGTCAGCAACTACACTGTAAATAATTAACCCCTCAATAAAATTAAAGAACAGAGAAAATTGATTTATTTATTAATACAGGGCAGCAAGATAAGAAGGAAGAGATGGAGGGAGGAAGAGAGAGAGAGAGAGAGAGAGAGAGAGAGAGAGAGAGAGAGAGAGCCAGGACAGCATTCTGATGCATGAGATTCTGAGGATCAAACTTAGTACTTTATACTTCCAAGTTCAATACTTTGCTCATTATACCACTTTCCATGCCCCCCAACAACTCTGGAATAATATTAATTCAATTGTGTGGATAATTATCAAGAGTTCCATATTTCTTTCCCTAGTGCTCTTTACTCTAAAATAGAAATATTATTGTTTGGCTGTTTTAATTGCCATCAAACTATGTTATTTCTTACTTATTATGACCATTTAAATCCTTTATAAGTCACAAATGAATATAAAGAAAAAAATACTTGGGGGAGTCAGGCAGTAGCACAGCAGGTTAAGCGCAGGTGGCACAAAGCACAAGGACCAGTGTGAGGATAATGGTTCGAGCCCCTGGCTCCCCACCTACAGGGGAGTCACTTCACAATCGGTGAAGCAGGTCTGCAGGTGTCTATCTTTCTCTCCTCCTCTCTGTCTTCCCCTTCTCTCTCCATTTCTCTCTACCCTATCCAACAACAACATCAATAACTACAACAATAAAACAACAAGGGCAACAAAAGGGGATAAATACAAAAAAAAATACTTGAAGCCGGGTGGTGGTGCACCTGGTTGAGCACACATATTACAATGCGCAAGGACCCAGGTTCGAGCCCCTGTTCCTCACCTGCAGGGGGAAAGCTTTGCTAGTGGTGAAGCAATGTTTTAGGTGTCTCTGTCTCTTCCCCCTCTGTATCAACTCCATCCCTCTTGATTTCTGGCTGTCTCTATCCAATAAATAAATAAAGATGATAAAAATAAAAAGCTAAAAACCAGAAGAATATACTCTGTTCATTTTTGGTTTTCTTTATTTCTTTATATTGATGTGATCTGGGGCCCATATTCAGCTTAGGAGCCTATGTGACCTCTGCATGCCTGTAGATCTGAGCTCACATTCTGTGGTCATAAGTAGGAACATTCCAAGCTGCCCCAACATCAGGACTCATCTTCCTCAGGTTTAGCATAGAATATATTGCCCAGCCTACCTTCGGAGGATGGAACATTCTCTACCATTGGTGATCCAAGTTGAGGGCAAGGTCCCATTTTTTATCTACTAGTTTTAATATCCTTATCCAGGTGTAGTCAATATTAAAACCATGCCTGCTTCTTTAAGGACTCTTGTAAATGGCTTACATCCATATTTATCTAATCTTCCCATGTCAAGATCTTTAATCACCTCTTCAATAACCCCTTTGCTTTATAAAATATTATTTTGACAGGTTCTGAGATTAGGATGAACTCATCTTTTGTACAATTGTGTGCAGTGCAGGGAAATTGGAGATGAGTGATGTCTTGTTCCCTACAATGCTTGCTGTTTCAACTTGTCCTCATTTCAGTGGCTTGTGGGGATCATAATACAATGACAGTTTTGGGATTATGCTTGGCTGCCTTTAGATAAGTTTAAGGTTGTTCTTTCAATGGGTACTTTCACTGGATAGGATTTGTGGCTATGCAGGGACCTTGAGGTATGCCTTTATCATATTCACTAAATTAATAAGAATTCACAACTTAAACCACATTATAAGATTAAATGAATTTTGTTTCTTTCCCCCCCCTTTTCCCCTTTATTAGGATACAGAGAAATTGAGAATATAGAGAGGGAGATAGAGAAGGAGAAAGATACCTGCAGTATTTGCTTCACAGCTTGTGAAGCCTCTCTTTTGCAGGTGGGGAGCAGGGGCTGGAACCCTCTTGTATGCTTTACATTGGGTTCTAGTTCTCCCCCGCCAAGAGAATTGGATCAGTCCAGTTAGTTTTCGCGGGCCCGCTTGGCCCCACCCCTAGGAACCCCGCCAGAGTTCCAGGGTTCCTGAGTGCCAGAGTTTCAGAGTTAGAGAGATAGAGAGGGTTCCTGAATTCCTGAGTTACAGAGTAAGAGAGAGTTCCACAGTTGGAGAGTTGAAGAGTTCCAGAGTTCAGAGGGTTCCAGAGTTACAGAGTTAGAGAGAGTGCTTGCGCCGCCGCAAAGAGACAGCAGAGTTCTGTTTGGTGATTAGTTTGGTTTAGTTTATGAATAAAGAAATACAGCTTCCCTGCCCAGCCGTATGTCTCTGGTCGTCTCTGTTACCCGCCCATGAAGCTAGCCCGCCCAGCTAGAGCCGCCAAATTTTCAACAACAGAACCCAGGTCCTTGTGCATAGTAATGTATTCATTTAAACAGGAGGACCACCACATGGCTCAAGTTTTATATTTCCTAAAAGAATTAGTGCAATGCCAGAGCATGGTAAGCATTATATAAATAGTATATGACATACATGTAATACTTGTTAAATAAAACACAGTAATAAAGTTCACAAGGAAAGGAGATGTACATAGACAATATATTTGCTAATGTGATGTATCCTTTGACTCAGAGAACTGATGGATTTTGTGAATATTTTTCTTTTGGTTATATTATACCCTCACTGTCAATTTTCAGGAATAAATACACACTTGACAGGTTTGTCTGGTGACAATCATGATTGTGTGTGGATTATACATTTACTTGTCAAATTTTATGAGAATACCAAATTAAAGTCAAGAGCAAAATGTACATAGTGATATTTGGTACTATTAATTATTCTCTCATATTTATTTATTTATTGAATGCTTGCACTTACCAGACTCTACTGAGCATCAGTATGGAGTAGCAGACAGCTCTTTGCATAAGACTTTTGAAATGTAATACAGTGAATTATTTTGAGTATCCAAGTACCTATAAAACCAATTGGACAACACCCATGTCCATTAGAGAAGCAATTACAGAAGCCAGACCTTCCACCTTCTGCTCCCCATAAAGATCTTTGGTTCATACTCCCAGAGGGATAAAGAATAGGGAACCCTATGGGGGGGCAGGCAGTAGCACACGAGGTTAAGCACACATAGATGTGCAAGGTCTGGCACAAGGATCCCAGTTCGAGATCCTGGCTTCCCACCTGCAAGGGGATTGCCTCACAAGTGGTGAACCAGATCTTCAGGTGTCTATCTTTCTCTCTTTCTTTCTATCGTCTCTACCCTTCTCAGTTTCTCTCTGTCCTATCCTAAAAAAAAAAAAAAAAAAAGGAGGGTGAGGATAAATAGCATAATGGTTATGCTAAGAAACTAATAAGAGCCTCTCGTGCCTGCCTGAGCCTCCATGTCCCAGGTTTTGTCCCCTGCACCACCTGAGCCTCCATGTCCCAGGTTTTTTCCCCTGCACCACCATAAGCCAGAGCTGAGCAGTGGCATTGCTCTGGTAAAGAGAGAGAGAGAGAGAGAGAGAGAGAGAGAGAGAGAAAGGAAAGAAAATGGCCTCTAGCAATGGATTGGTGGTACTGCCAGCACCAAGCCCCAGTGATAATCCTGGAGGCAAAAAAAAAAAAAATAGATTAGGGACCCTTCCAATGGAGAGGATAGCAATATGGAACTTTGGTGGTGGGAAATGTAAGGAATTGTACCCCTCTTATCCCACAATCTTGTCAATTGTAAATTTTTTTTGCCTCCAGGATTATTGCTGGGGCTCAGTGCCTACACCATGAATCCACTACACCTGGAAGATTTTTTTTTCCTTTTGTTGCCCTCGTTGTTTAACATTGTTGTTGTTGTTATTGATGTTGTTGTTGTTGGATAGGACTGAGACAAATGGAGAGAGGAGGGGAGGCAGAGAGAGGGAGGGAAAGATAGACATCTGCAGACCTGCTTTGCCACTTGTAAAGTGACCCCCCCCCCGCAAGTGGGGAGCCCATGCTCAAACTGGGATCCTTACTCCAGTCCTTGAACTTAGCACCATGTAATGCTTAACCCATTGTATCATTTGTCAATCATTATTAAATCACTAATTAAAAAAACAAATTGGAGTACATTGTAACCTAAATAAAATATAAACAACCATAAAATGTAGAAATAAAATTAATCATGTATCTAATGTCATGCTAGATAATGTCACATAAAATAGAAAATAAAACCTGAACTAAGCTCAATGGGTGCTAAGCTCAATATTCTAACATGAAAATTTGAGTATAAAAAGGAAGTAATATTTAAATGAGTCTTGACTACAAAGATTGAAAAGATTAGTACATTGGGCCACTCCACATAAGAGATTTTTACCTAACATAGAAAATTCAAGGATATAACATCAAAAGCTATGGCGGAGATAGAAAGTATTGCATCTATGAGCATTTTGTTAGAGAGATTGGAAAAGTTCAATGTAGATTTTTAGTTCATATTCCACTGTGAAGGGGGTAGTGCCTAATTCAGTTTGAGGTAATGAATTTTGAAAATGGAGATGTGTCATCCAGTCTACTTTTTGGCAAGATTGATTTGGCTGTCATATAATAGAGACTGAGAATAAAGGTGAGATCGGAGGGAGGAATAATAGTGAACAGTTCATTACCAAATGGCCTAAATGAAAAATAGTAAAGGCTTTGGCTAGCATAATAGGAAAAAACTAGAAAGGAGGGGGGAGGGCATGAGAGACATTGTGTAATGCCTAATTCACATGATTTAACAACTGATTGAGGAGGAAAGGGATGGGCCCATAATGACTGGTTTCCTGCTTGGGTGATTAGGATAATGTGGTATCTGGAAATTGGGCAGATAATATATTCATGTTTTTAACAGAGCAGATTTAAGATACTAGAAGAATTTTGAGGATGTCTGTTTCAAACAAGTATTTGCAAATGAGGTCAGAAATTTCAGAGAATGATAAGGAAAGGAATTTAAGAGTTTTAGTCTAAAATGATCTTGGGGTCTGGGGAATACTTTGTTACTTAAGATTATGAACTCAGCTTACATACTGTTTTCTCATCTACACCAAATGGTAGTATACACTATGTTTAAACTTTAGCCCATAACATCCTAAGGCAGGCATTAATGTTGTACAATTCAGTTAGAAATGTCTTCTTTATTCTGAGCTCTGAAGCTCATTCCTTTTGAGCTCTAGGGACACTATCCTAAAGCAATTACAGTTCTTTCTTACTAAAGCTCTTTTGATATTTAAGAAAGTTATAAAGTTCCTATTTAGCCTATTCTTCCAGAAATGCAAGAGGTAAAAATGGTACTCAGAGATTATGTAATATCTTTATGCCTTCTTGATTATGATCTTTACTAGAGTTTTCAAGATATAAATAAGTTCACATAACAGAGAGTTAAAAAGAGAAAGAGAGTATGCTTAAATGAGTACTGAGCTCAATGTTCTAACATGCAAATTTAACTATGAAGCTCCCTGACTGAAATTACTAGGTTCTTCCTATGAACTGACAACTAGGCACACATGTCTCTCTCTCTCTCTCCCCTTTCTAATGACCCCTTTTTTTTTTCATTTTTTGTTGCCCTTGTTGTCTTTATCATTGTTGTGGTTATTATTATTGTTGTCTTGATGTTGTTTTTGTGGATAGGACAGAGAGAAATGGAGAAAGGAGGGGAAGACAGAGATGGGAAGAGAAAGACACCGGAAGACCTGCTTCACAGCTTGTGAAGTGACACCCTAATGCAGGTGGGGAGCCGGGGACTCAAAACAGGATCTTTACGCCAGTCCTTGAATTTTGTGCCATGTGCGATTAACCCACAGTGCTACAGCCTGACCCCCTCATATTCTATTATAAACTAAAAGTTTTTACTTCTCAGCTTAGTTCATGTTTCATACTTTCCAATTATGTCACTGCTCTTTGGTCTAGGTAGCATGAAGTAAAAGACTAGTCCCTCTTTTAATCTAAATATTGTAATTTAAAAACAGTATCAAAGCAAGGACTGCAAAAGCTGAATAAGGGCAAGAGACTGGCATACTTTAACAATGACTGTTTGGTCACTATCAGGCCACCCCATCAGCTGGGGCCCTAGTCAGAGAGTCCTGAGATTCCCAAACAGACATGATGGGCCTAGACCACGAATAAATTCCTCTCTACATTGTTACTGGTCATCCTATCAGGAACAACAAAACAGACCCCTTTGTGGGCCCCCATAGGATCTTGCCCTCAACTTGAATCAACAATGGTAATGGTCCATCCTCTGAAGGGAGGCTGGACAACATACTCTATGCTACACCTAAGGAAGATGGGTCCTGATATTGGGGCAGCTTGGAATGTTCCTACTCATGACCACAGAATGTAAGCTCAGATCTACAGGGATGCAGAGGTCACATAGGCTGCTAAGCTGAATATGGGCCCCAGATCACATCAAATCAATGGGGTTTGCAGTCAACAATATTTATACACCTTTCCCATATTTGGGAGCGACATGCTGCATTGATACAGCTTTCTGGTCCTTTTTTCCAGCCATGACATCATCTCCCCAAACAATAACTTGGATCCACATGGATATCAGATTTCAGGCTCAGGGGGAAAAAATAAACAAAAAACTAGTATAGCCATAGGCCCTTTGGAATATATCCGAATATGCCTACTATAAAATATGCTTATCTAGAAAACAGAGGACCCCCCCCAACTCTTCATCTGCACTGTTCCAGCCTTAAGGTTCCTGATTAGTCAACAACTTGTTTGGCTTTGTATGTTAACTCTCTTTTCAGCCACCAGGTTCCAGATGCCAGCATGATGCCAACCAGACTTCCCTGGACAGACAACCCCACCAATGTGTGCTGGAGCTCTGATTCCCCAAAGCCCCACCCCACTAGGGAAAGAGAGAGGCAGGCTAGGAGTATGAATCGACCTGTCAATGCCCATGTTCAGCAGGGAAGCAATTACAGAAGCAAGACCTTCCACCTTCTGCATCCCAGAATGACCTTGGGTCCATACTCCCAGAGGGTTAAAGAATAGGAAAAATATCAAGGGAAGGGACGGGATACGGAGTTCTGGTAGTGAAAATTGTGTGGAGTTGCACCCCTCTTTCCTATAGTTTTGTCAGTGTTTACCTTTTATAAATAAAAAAATCAGACAAAGCACAAAAGAGAGCAAACAGAAAAAAATTACATGAGCTACATATGGCCGCATCCCTCAGCTGGATTATCAGCATGCTGGCACTGAAGTCTCCTTCTTCTTCTTCTAGCATTTGCCCTTCTTCCGTAGCCAGTCAACAGCGTCAGGTTGAGCCTGATGTAAAGTTTCGAGACCTCCTTTGAATCTGGAGAGGTGGCAGTCGTTGACTATGTGGGTCATGGTCTATCTGTCTGGAGCCGCAGGGGCAGTTCGGGTCGTCTCTGGCTCCCCAGCGATGGAACATAGCGGCGCACCGGCCATGGCCTGTTCGATAGCGATTGAGGAGGGCCCAGTCATAACGTGCTAGGTCAAAGCCGGGTTGACGCTCCCAGGGGTCTGTGATGAGGTGTTTGTTCTTTACCTCAGCTGACTGCCAACTCTGTTTCCAAGAGTCTGGAACAGAAAAGTTCAGTGTAGGCGTAGGGGACCAGATTGGATGACGAGACGTCAAGCATTGGACAGGGTGGGCGAAGATATCCGTGTATATTGGCAGGTCCGGTCGAGCATAGACGTGGGAAATGAACTTAGATGATGCCGCATCCCGACGAATATCTGGAGGGGCGATGTTGCTGAGAACTGGCAGCCATGGAACCGGGGTGGAACGGATGGTTCCAGAAATTATCCTCATGGAGGAATATAATTTGGAATCGACCAAGTGGACGTGGGGGCTACGGAACCATACTGGGGCACAGTATTCTGCAGTGGAATAGCATAATGCCAGAGATGATGATCGTAGTGTGGAAGTGCTCGCGCCCCATGAGGAGCTGGCCAGTCTTGCAATGATGTTATTCCTCGCGCCCACCTTTGCTACAGTTTTTATGAGATGTTCGTGAAATGACAGGGTGCGATCGAGAGTAACGCCAAGATAGACTGGCTGGGCTTCATGCCGGATTCTCATATCGCCAAGCTGCACATGAAGCTCACGCGAGGCCGAGGCATGGTGTAGATGGAAAACAGATGATACCGTTTTTGCAGTGCTAGGGATTAGTCGCCATTTTTTACGGTAATCAGATATCAGAGACATGTCTTTCATGAGTGTTTCCTCGAGTATGTGGAACTTTGATGCCTGAGTTGCACAGCAGATGTCAAAGGCGTAGATGAACTTCCTTGAAGAAGTTTCTGGGAGGTGATTGATGTAAATAGTCTCCTAATCGTCTGCAGCTGACTGTGTGACCATATTAAGGCTCCTCCTTTCACTGTTGCCATATGGTGCCTTGTTATAACTGACCTTTACATTGATCTGTATAATCTGTTAAATCACAAACTGATCATGTTATTCAGATTGACCTCTATCTTTAGCATCATTTATTAGTGATTTAATGATGGTTTATAGGATTATAAGATTAAAGGAGAACATTTTCATACCTCACCGACCAACAAAGTAACGTGACATCCCCTTCACCCCCCACACCCCCACATACACAGTGATAGCCACCATAGTTCTCACAGTCTTAGAGACAGTTTGACTATTTTTTTGCAAGTCCATGTGTTTCAGTTCCCTATATTCCACATACGAGTGAAAGCAGCCTGTGGATGTCTTTCACCTCCTTATTTCTCTAAGCATTTCCAGTTCAATAAATTTTGTCCAAAAGGACACCATGTCATGTTTTTACTCCATGCTCCAGCAAGCAGGCAGATCAACCACGCAGAAAATTAATAAGGAAGTGGGAGGATTAAGTACAAATATGGATAGGTTAGACCTACTAGACATCTTCAGAGCACTTCACCCCAAGAGAGCAGAATATATTTTCTTCTCAAGTCTACATGGGATATTCTCATGGATAAACCACAAAGATAGCATCAGTAAATTCAGGAACATTAAAATCATTCTAAATTTCTTCTCACACCATAGTGGAATTAAATTAAAACTCAACAACAAATGGAAAGAGAAAAAATTCAAGATGTGGAAACTCAGCAGCATTTTACTTAATAACTATTGAGATAAACAGGAAATTAAAATGTTCCTGGAAACAAATGAAAATGACAACACAAGCTATCAGGATATTTGGGACACAGCTAAGGCAGTATTATGAAAGAAATTCATAGCCATATAGTAACACACCAGGAAGCAAGAAAAATTTCAAATTAGCAACCTGATTTCTCACATGATGGATTTAGAAAAAGAACAGAAGAAAGCCAAAGCAAGCTGAAGGAATGGAATTATCCAAGTGAGAACATAAATCAACAAAATTTAAATGAAACAAGTATTAAATCCACACACAAAAGATCAATGAAGTAAAGGCCTGGTTCTTTTGAAGGGTAAACAAAGTTGACAAACCTAAAGAAGATGGGTCCTGAAATTGGTGCAACTCGGAAAGTTCCTACTGATGACCACAGAATGCAAGTTCGGACCTACAGGGATGTAGTGGTTACATAGGCTCCTATGCTGAATATGGGCCCCAGATTAAATAGATTGGGGGTTACAATCAACAATATTTATACACTTTCCCCATATTTTTCCCATACTCTCTTCCCTGAACCAACTTTCTAGCCCCTTTTCCAGCCATGACATCATCTCCCAAGACAATAACCTGGGTCCACCTGCCTATCAGATGGCAGGCTCAGGCAAAAACTAATAAAGTCATGGGCCCTCTAAAATAGACCTACTAGCTATTTCCACAATGGGGACCCCAAATCTTCATCTGCAACATTCCAGCCTTTAGGTTCATAATTAATCAACAATTTGTATGGCTTTATATGTTAACTCTTTTTTCAGCCACCAGGTTCCAGATGCTACCATGATACCAACCAGACTTCCCTGGACAGATGACTCCACCAAAGTGTCCTGGAGCTCCCCTTCCTCAGAGCCCTGCCCCACTAGGGAAAGAGAGAGGCATGCTGGGACTATGGATCGACCTGTCAATGCCCATGTTCAGCGGAGAAGCAATCACAGAAGCCAGACCTTCCACCTTCTGCACCCCATAATGACCCTGGGTCCATACTCCCAGAAGGATAAAAAATAGGAAAGCTATCAAGGGAGGGGATGGGATATGGAGCTCGGTGGTGGGAATTGTACCCCTCTTATCCTATGGTCTTGTCAGTGTTTCCATTTTATAAATAAATAAATAAATTTTAAAAAGGGGAGATACCCAGATAAGTTGTGTTGTAAATGAAAGGGGAGAGATCACAACAAACATAATCAAAATCCAGGATATTAAAGACTTTCATGAATGATTATATGCCGCCAAACTAGAGAATCTGGAAGAAATGGATAAACTTTTAGAAGCATTCAGCCTCCTGACACTAAATGAGAAGGAACTAGAAACCAAGGACAATTTGGTTTCTAGCCAATAAAACTGAAAGAGTAATAATAATAATAAAACAGGTCCAGCAGCTTCAGATATGGATTCTATTCAATATAGAATCTTTAAGAATGAGCTATTACTGATACTTCTCAAGCTCTTCCAAAATTTAGAGGACAGGGAATACTCCCTAACACCTTCTGCAAAGTCAGATTCACCCTGATATCACAAGCAGATAGAAACACAACTAAAAAGGGGCTGGGCGGTGGCACACCTGGTTGAGCACACATGTTACAGTGCACAAGGACTGAGATTCAAGCCCCTGGTCCCCACCTGTAGGGAAAAAGTTTCACAAGTGAAGCAGGGCTGCAGGTGTCTCTCTCTTTCTCTCTCCCTATGACCCCCTTCCCTCTTGATTTATGGCTGTCTCTATCTAATAAATAAAGATAATAATAAAAAAATTTAAAAAAACAAATAAAAAGGAAAACTAAATATAATAACCACTATGAACCTTGTTGCAAAGATACTAATGAAATTCTAGCCTAGTGAATACAATAGTAAATTAAGAAGATTGGGCATCATAACAAAGTAAGATTTATCCCAGGGACACAGGCCTAGTTCATTTAAGGAAAATGTCTTCAATTGATCAGTTTATTCTTTGAGATCTGAACTTACTTAGATTTTAGATTTGTAATATTATGAACCATTGTATTCTGTGTAAAAAATACAATTTTCTTACTTATTTTTCAGTGGAGCATTTAATTCTAATAACTTAGTCTGCCATATAATTAGATTCAAAACTCCTCCACAGTTCTTATATAGGAGATTTATCAACTAGATTTTCTAGCTGATATTTAAATTTTCTTGGAAATAATTCTTTTTCTTTGACCTTAAATTCGTGCTACTAGTAACTTTTTAACTTTTAAAGACTTATCTGTTATTTATTAATTAGAGAGGGTAAAATGAATGTTAATATCACTCTGGCGATACAATGCCAGGAATTGAACTCAGATCTTATGCTTGAGAGTTCAGCATCTTACACACTATGCAACCCCCCAGGCTTCTGGTAGTTTCATTTATAATTTCTATCTCAACTTAATTTTCTCCCTTGAACAATTTATATTAACCTTAAATACCCTGAAGTAGTTCAACATATCTTTGAAAAAGAAATGACGATTTTGTTGAAGAACAGATGCATGATTTTGGAGAAAGATCCAGGATTTGGCAAATTGGGTGAAATCAGAAGATGTAGTGAGGGAGCTTATGGGTGGAGAGAGAGAACTATTGGAATGATTGACCATTCCACAGCCAAAATAAGAGGCTGACCCCTCCCCCCTTTTTTTCATCTCTGTTAGACTTTTGGATCTATTATTTGATGATGATTCTGTCCATACTTTCTCCCCATGATTGGATAAGGTCACTTTTTATTGCTGAGTTTAGTGAACTCTATATATGTTGGTTATCAGCCTTTTGTCTGATATATGGCAAGTAGTGATCTCCCATTCTGTAAGGAGTCTCTCTGTGTTGGTCATGGATTGATCCTTCTGCTGTGCAGACGGATTTTAGTTTGATGTAGTCCCACTGGTTTATTTTTGGTTCCATTACTGTTGGACTTGAGTCTTTGAAGACATATCCAAAGCAAATATCATGAAGTACTCTGCCAATATTTTCTCTTATCCATTATTTTTTATCTCATCTGATGTCCCTGTCCAAATGTAATTGCTTTTTGTGCATGATTATATGTGGTTGTATTATTTCATTGCTCTACTAATTTCAATCCAGTTTTCCCAACACCATTTGTTGAAGAGATTCCCTTTTTTCCACTTAATATTCTGTGCCCTTTTGTCAGAAAATAGGTGTCCATAGGTGTGGGAGCTTATTTCTGGGCTCTCGATTCTATTCCACTAGTCTGTGTCTATTTTTGTTCCAGTAGCAGGCAGTTTTAATTACAAAAGCCCTATAATATAGTTTAAGATCTGAAAGCATGATGCCTCCGTTCTTGTCATTTTTTTCTCAAGATTGATTTGGCAGTGCTAGTTATTTCTGATTATAGATAAACTTTTTTTTTTTACATTTCTTCTATTAAAGAAATTTGTTGCTGCCTTGATGGGATTTCATCGAGTCTTCATGTGACTCTAGATAGAATAGTCATTTTGATGATGTTTGCATTTCTAATCCATAAACACGATATATCTTTTCACTTCTTTGTATCTTTTCCTAGATCCTTGAATAGTGACTCATAATTTCCATTATACAAGTCTAATTTCCTTTGTTATGTTTATTCCTAGATACTCGATAATTTTGCTCTGTTGTAAATAAAATTGTTTTCTGGGTTTCTCCTTCTCTTTCTCCTCCTCCTCTATCTCTGTCTCCTCTTGATAATGTTTGCATAAAGGAATGACACTGATATTTGTATATTAATTTTGAAACCTGTCACCTTATCACATTGATTAATAATTTCCAGGAGTTCCCTGCTGGATTCTTTAGTATTCTCTACTGCTATCTCATAGGCTAAACAGAAACTTACAGAAAGTGAATAACATGGCCAGGGAGATGACTTATCATTAGAGCACAGGACTTACATGCATGAAGTCTCAGATTCAATCTCTGCCACCACATATGTGAGAGCTAAATGGTATGTGTATGTGTGTGTGTGTGTGTGTGTGATCCAACCACTGAACACTTAAATTGTTAAGTCAATGAACACTTAAATTCTTTCCATGATTTGACTATAGCAAATAATGCTACAAAATATATAGGGCTGCATATATCATTCCAATTTAATATTTTTATATTCTTAGATAACAAACCAGGAGTGGAATTGCTGAAACATATGGTAAATTTATTTTTATTGATTTAATAATGATTGATAAGACCATGTGCAGCTTGACGAATCCGGCATGAAGCCCAGCCAGTCTATCTTGGCGTTACTCTCGATCGCACCCTGTCATTTCACGAACATCTCATAAAAACTGCAGCAAAGGTGGGCGCGAGGAATAACATCATTGCAAGACTGGCCAGCTCCTCATGGGGCGTGAGCACTTCCACACTACGATCATCATCTCTGGCATTATGCTATTCCACTGCAGAATACTGTGCCCCAGTATGGTTCCGTAGCCCCCATGTCCACTTGGTCGATTCCAAATTATATTCCTCCATGAGGATAATTTCTGGAACCATCCGTTCCACCCCGGTTCCATGGCTGCCAGTTCTCAGCAACATCGCCCCGCCAGATATTCGTCGGGATGCGGCATCATCTAAGTTCATTTCCCACGTCTATGCTCAACCAGACCTGCCAATATACGCGGATATCTTCGTCCACCCTGTCCAACGCTTGACGTCTCGTCACCCAATCTGGTCCCCTACGCCTACACTGAACTTCTCTGTTCCAGACTCTTGGAAACAGAGTTGGCAGTCAGCTGAGGTAAAGAACAAACACCTCATCACAGACCCCTGGGAGCGTCAACCCGGCTTTGACCTGGCACGTTATGATTGGGCCCTCCTCAATCGCTATCGAACAGGCCATGGCCGGTGCGCCACTATGTTCCATCGCTGGGGAGCCATAGACGACCCGAACTGCCCCTGCGGCTCCAGACAGACTATGACCCACATAGTCAACGACTGCCACCTCTCCAGATTCAAAGGAGGTCTCGAAACTTTACATTAGGCTCAACCTGACGCTGTTGACTGGCTACGGAAGAAGGGCAAATGCTAGAAGAAGAAGAAGATAAGACCATAGGATACGAGAGGCACAATTCCATTCAATTCCTACCACCAGAGTTCTGTATCCAATCCCCTCCATTGGGAGCTTTCCTGTTCTTTGTTCCTCTGGGAGCATAGACCCAGGATTAATATAGAGTGCGGAAGGTGGGAGGTCTGGCTTCTGTAATTGCTTCTCCACTGGACATGGGTGCTGGCAGTTTTGATTCATACTCTCAGTCTGTTTCTATCTTTCCCTAGTGTGGCAGGGCTCTGGAGAGGTGGGGTTCTAGGTACACTGGTGAGGTCATCTGTGCAGGGAAGTCAGGTTGGTATTATGCTAGTATCTGCAAATTGGTGGCTGAAAAAGCTTTAAGATATAAGCAGAACAAATCATTTAATAATCAGGAATCTAAAGGTAAGACTACATTTTGGAAAAGGCTAGTAGGTCTATGTTAGGTATATTCCAAGTGGCCCATGACTTTACTAATTTTTGCCTGAGCCCAACAGCTAACATGCAGGTGGGCTAAAGGTATTGTCTGGGGAGATGGTGTTAGAATTTGAAGAAGGACTAAAGTGATCTGGGAGGTGGCTCAGTGGATAAAGCACAGGGCTCTTCAAGCATGAGGTCCTCAGTTCAATCCCTGGCAACACATATACCAGAGTGATGTCTGGTTCTTTATCTCTGTCTTCTTCATGAGTAAATAAATAAATATATTTAAAAAAGAAAAAGGACAAGAAAGTTGGATCATGGAAGAGAGTAGCTCCCAAATATGGGAAAAGTATATAAATATTGTTAACTATAAGCCCCATCGATTTGATCTGAGGCCCATATTCAGCACAGGAGCCTCTGTAACCTCTGAAACCCTGCAGGTCTGAGCTCACATTCTAGTCATAGCTAAGAACATTCTAGGCTGCTCTCATTGTAGGACCTGTCTTCCTCAAGTGGCAGAGTTTTTGACCCAACCTCCCTTGGAGAATAGGCTAGTCCCTACCAAGAAACATAATTTATTTTAAAAAAATATTTGAGAGAGACTCCATTTTCCCCCATAGCCTCTCCAACAATCGGTGTCCCTATTTTTTCTAAATGCATGACATTTAGGTGTAAAGTGGTATCTCATTGTTTTTATTTGCATTTCATCAGTGACTTTGAGCATTTTTCCATATTTGACAGATGAATGGCTAATAAAGTTCTGGTGTATATACACAATGGAGTGATATGCAACTATTAAAAATGATGAAATCATCTCCTTTGCAGTATCTTGGTCAGAGATTGAAGGTATCATATTGATTGAAACAAGCCAAAAAGAGAAAGACTAATACCAAATGATCTCACTTATAGGTGGAACTTACGAATAAATGACAATAAGTAAGGATATAAGGTGAAACTTGGACTGAGTGTGGTGAATTTCACCAAAACAAAGGATTCTGTGGAAGGAGGAAATGGACTAGGATGAGGGGACATTAGAGTCCAAATTTGTCTCCTAGACACCAGTCCAGGGGAGATGAGACACTGTGCCTATGTATCAAGACTATACTGTAAACCATTAAACCCTCAATAAAAGTAAAAATAGGTATAGATTTTAAGGAGTCTTTGTACTCTTTTCCATAGGGGCTGTTCCATTATATTCACTTGCATGTGCATTTTTACTGCATTCCTAATATCAGTCAGAGTTCAGAATTAGGTCAGATACTCTTATTCATTTTCTTATGCATGAGTACATAGAGAATTGGAGAAGTAAAGACTTGCTACAGAAACCAGGGTACTGACACAGATGTTTAATATGAGTCCTTCTAAGGTACATTAAATAACTTTCTAAAAGGTTACGTTATTTGAAAGATTAATGATGGTGATGATGATAAGAATTTAATGATTTGTAGAAATTGGGAATTTAGAAGACCATAATTAACAGTAATGGTATTCAAAAATACATAAATGAGTTCTAGTATCATAAGAAAAAACAAAGAAATAAGCACAATGTATGAAAAGTTCTATGAAGAATGTAACCAATAAGCCAAATAACTATAAATGGCAATGTGTCCCAACATTTTATATAACTTTATTAAGTACATTTCAGGTGTTTTATTTTTTCTCTATCTGATAATACACAAAAATTAAAAATAAATAAGTGTTTAAAAATTTCGAAATAGGAGTGCAGAACTGAGACCAATCCTACAACCACCTTTTCATATCAGTTACTCTAATTGAATCTATTTTCATAAAATGAAATTGGGCATTACCACTATAGCCTTCAGGTATCCTATCTAAAATTGAACTATAGAGAAAGATAACACACATACACCATTTTTGTTCATTTGTGGATTATCTTGTGTTTTGCTCATAAATTAATTTGTTAAATGTTAATTTCTGGGTCCAGGAGGTGGTGCACCCTGTAGAGCACACACATCACCATGCACAACCACCTGGGTTAAAGCCCCTATCCCTGCTTTATGAGGAAGCAGTACAAGTAGTGAAGCAGTGCTGTAGGGCTCTCCTCTCTCTCTCTCTCTCTCATCTCTCTCTCTCATCTCTCTCAACTTCACTCTGTCACTATCATAAAAGGAAAGAAAGAAACAATGGAAAGAAATGAACCACTTGGGAGCAGTGGACTCATCATGCAGACACCGGGCCCCAACAGCAGTCCTAATGGCAATAAACAATTAAATAGAGAAAATTTTATGAAAACTATTAAATTTTATAGAGACTGAGTAAAAGAACAGCCATCTTTAACATAAAACTTTCAATGGGATGAACTTTAGGTTTAGTGTATAATGCAAATATCCACATGACATTTATCAAATAAATTCATCTATCTGGACATTTTATTTGCAAGCACATATTGCAAGAAAAGTGCATATTTTAAAATAAAGATGAGCTGATTATGCTACAGACATTCCAGTTGCTTATTATAATGAAATTGTGTGCTAAGTGTCACTCTTAAAGCAATGGAGATGGCATTTGCATATCAGTTTAATTGGTTTGGATTAAACATTGAAAGATGAGAGCCAAGAGAGCTTATTAAGCTGAAATGAGGGCAAGTGATAAAAAGTGATATTATGTCAACACTACATCTGGAGGTCTGCTGATATTTCCATTTTAAATTCTAAATTGCATTGTTTCTTACAATTATCATCAAATGCTACGGTTTTGAAATCCAATAAAAAATGAAAAGGTTAATAAAAAATTGTGCTTGATAAATACAATTTAATTTGAAATCAAAGCTAGAGTTTTCCCACTTTGTTTATATTTATTTGTTCTTAATGTACTAGAGAGTATGTTTTTGAAAGACATTTTGAAAGTCCTGCGAAGTAGCTCACATAGATAGTGTGCTGCTTTGTTATGAGCGTGACCCAGTCCTATTATCCCACATATACCATTCCACACTAGAAGAGCCTATAGATTATTTTTTTAATTTGTTATTTATAAAAAGGAAACATTGACAAAACCATAGGATAAGAGGGGTACAGCTTCACACAATTCCCACCACCAGACCTCCGTATACCAACCCCTCCCCTAATAGCTTTCCTACTCTTTAACCCTCTGGGAGTATGGACCCAAGGTCATTCTGGGATGCAGAAGGTGGAAGGTCTGGCTTCTGTAATTGCTTCCCCGCTGAACATGGGCGTTGACAGGTTGATCTATACTCCCAGCCTGTCTCTCTCTTTCCCTAGTGGGGAAGGGCTCTGGGGAATCAGAGCTTCAGGACACATTGGTGGGGTTGTCTGTTCAGGGAAGTCTGGTCACATCCTGCTAGCATCTGGAACCTGGTGGCTGAAAAGAAAGTTAATATACAAAGCCAAACAAACTGTTGGACAATTATGGACCTAAAGGCTAGAATAGTGCAGGTGAAGCGTTGGGGGGTCCTCCATTTTGTAGATAGCTAGTAGGCATATTTTAGTTATATTTCAAAGGGCCTGTAGCTATACTAGTTTTTTTTTTTTTGCCTGGCCTGAAATCTGATATGCAGGTGAATCTTAATTATTGTATGGGGAGATAATGGCATGGCTGGGAATAGGACCAGAAAGCTGGATCAGGGAAGAGAGTAGCTCTCTAATATGGGAAAGGGGTATAAATGTTACTGTAGACCCCATCAATTTGATGTGATCTGGGGCCCATAATTAGCGTAGGAGCCTGTGTGACATCTATATCCCTCTAGATCTGAGATCACATTCTGTGGTCATGAGTAGCAACATTCCATGCTGCCCCAGTATCCACCCATCTTCCTCAGGTGTTATCATAGAGTATGTTGTCCATCCTCCCTTTGGAAGATGGAACATTCTATACCATTGTTGATCCAGGTTCAGGGAAAGGTCCTATGGGGCCCCACAAAGGAGTCTATTTTGTTGTTCCTGATAGAGATGACTGGTACCAATGGAGAGAAGGATTTATTTGAGGTCTAGGCCCATCATGTCTGTTTGGGAGACTCAGGACTCCCCGAATAGGGCCCCCGCTGGTGGAATGGCCTGGTAGTGACTAAAGAGTCATCCTTAAAGTATGCCAGTTTCTTGCCCTTATTCAGCTTTTGCAGCCCTTGCTTTGTTAAGGTTAGCTTTGGACTGAGTGAGAGAACTGTAATAGGAAGTAGGTGAGGAGGGTATCTAAGTTTAAGTGAACACTATTTCATTATGAACTTGATGCTGACTCACTAAAGACTATTGTGTATTTTTGCTTTCAGGTATATATTTTGCCCTAATTTATAGATACATGTGAACATATGCTCTTATCTTTATAGGACCTGGCCTATATCTAGGTTTTGGGACTTTGTTAGGAAGTGAACCTCCTGGAATGGAATTAGAAACTACCATGAAAGGAAACGTCTCACCCAAGTGATGAGGGTGAAGGGTTGGCAATCCATGCCTGATGTCTCTGTACACAGTCTGAGGTGAAGCATGCTGAGATGGTACTCGTTGCATTGATTAGGTTGGAATCAGCAGATGCAATATCATTTGGCCTGACTTGAGAGAAGCATGCAGGGAAGTGAACCCCACCATAGAGGTTCCAGGATTGGGAGAAACATAGGCTCTATACAGGAAGCAGGAGATTCTTGTAGTCTTAAGGTTTAAGAAGACAATAGATAGTTATTGCAATAATCACATTGTTTGGCAATTGGGTTAATTTTGAAGAATCCCTTTGTTAGGATTTGCTGTATCATACACACCCTCACCATATTTCATGTCCTTTGACATTGTTTGCATATAGCTATGCCACCAGTTGCTTTTGTTCTCCCTGGAGTAAGCTTTTAAGCTAGTCAACATATCAAAGACTCATCCTATGTATTAAAAGACTCAGTCTGTGCTTTAAAAAGTTTGAGATATTCAATTAATTTTCCCATCTCATATTGATTAAATAGTGATTTATATGACTGCAAATTGATAGGAGTGTACATAAACACCATTCTCACCACCAAAAGAATGTCTCCCACTCCCCACCCCACCCCCACCCCATGAAGCTAAACATTCAGCCTTACCCTCCAACCAGAGTTTTTTCTTTGGTGCCCTACTCCAAGCTAGTTGTGTTCTTAGCTCAGCTATTTCAGCTTTCAGCTCTCTAATAACCTTGAGATAATTAGTGTTTTCTTCCAGAGTCTCATTTGTTGTTTCTGTATTTCTGATGACAATTCTTTTAACCTCTTTACTCACTCCTGTGATTATTTCCTTAGCTAGTGTTTGGATGTTAACTTCATTATTTTGTGCTTCACCCTTTGAGGGGCTTTTAGCTGGACTATTGTCCTTGTTCATTTCTCCAATATTTCTTCTTGTTGGTTTAAACATTTTATATATTATGTTATGAGTTCCCTCTCTCAGTACTTTTTCAAATTACTGATCACTATTGCCTGGATTGACTTGCATCTAAGAAGGGTAATTAAAGGGTTCACAGTTATGGAAGTTAACAGATGTTTCAATAGTATTTTAATCCCTGATTTTGAGCTCAGTGGCTTAAAAGCCTCTTTTGTGCTTTTTCTTTCCTGTAGGCTATGGGAGCCTGAGAGCTTTTAAACTATAAGTAGGCTTCTTAGTTTAATCACTGACTCCTGACCAAGAGATAAATAAAGCAGGGTGTGGCAGAGATAATCCATTGGTTATGCAAAGAGACTTTCACAGCCCTACTGCTATGCCATGGAAGTATAGGTCTTCTCCTGAGTTTCCTGGTTAGTTCTCTGTCCCCTGGTGTCAGCCCAGGGCCTCCCTGCTGCTGCTCCAGATTCTGAGGGCAGTAGCAATGGAGACTCAGAGTTGCACTTGGTAATTTTCAGGGGAGTCCTCTCCTCCCTTCAGCTGTCCCCTTGTTGGTGGAACAGACTGGAGGTGGTGTCTCAACTGATAAACTGCTGGACTATTACCAGCCACTTAATCTCTCCCTAGGCTCCTCTCTGTCCACCAGCCACACGTGTTTGCATGTTTGCATTCAACAGTGATTTGGTGGGTTCCTGAAGTCGTTCTAGTCCTGTCTTGTTTCAGGAGAGGAGAGAAACACATCTGCTACTGCTGGTAGCCCCGCCTCCGGAAGTCCTGACCTCATCATTCTTAACAACTGAGTAGTATTCCATTGTGTATGGGTGCCACAACTTTCTTAGTCACTCATCTGTTTCTGGACATTGTTTGCTTTATTATCGCCCTGCCCAGGAATATATATTTTTTTCATATGGCCTACATCTGTGGAAATACTGACTTTCAAACTATCTGTTCCACATACACAGCTGTTGATATATATACGTATTAAACTATTTCATTCTAGTATTCCTTTGGTACTTCATCCATCTAAGACTAGGAAAAGAAAGCAGAGATATTGACAGGCAACTCTTAACTTTATTTTCCTCCTATTTCTGCATCTGGGAATGCCTTCATTCATTTAGGTCTCAGCATCAACTGTTTGTGAAATAATGTGAGACAACTTTACCTGGATTTCTGATAAATGGGACTTCATTCTCAGAATGGGTATTCTATTCATGTATTGAACATCTCTATTAAAATAAAAAATTGGATCTGAAGAAAAATGAGAGAAGACTGAATTCACCATAGGATAAGGAGACTGAGTATAAAGAACTATGTGATTTATCTCTTTTATGAGGTGCTGCTGAAAAGAAGATTAAGCTTTTAAAGGGATGACTTTATATAAATTCCTTATTTAGTTAGTCATGAACTACTATGAATAATGGAAATGGTCTGAGACAGTATTGGGCCCAGAAGGATTCAAGAGATAAGTGAGATTAGCAATAATGTGAGGGGTTAAATCATCACTGCAGATATTAGTAGCAACAATAATACATATATGTAGCAGCTTGTCGATGCAAAAGTATGTTAATATGTGCTTGCTATCTGCTTTTCACAATATCTCTATGCCATTAATTATAATTCTGTGACCAAGTACCTGATGTTCTACAAAAATAAGCTCCTTGTCTACAATCACAGTCTTACCAACATTTGTCTTGTCGTTTTACAAAAATTATGGGCATCCTACTGTATATGCTCTGCTATTCTACAAAGCTTTTTGCACAATATTTCTTCATATGTTTCTACATATTTCATCTCAGAAGAATACAAGCTCTATAAAACAAAATATGCTTCTTCATTGCTTTATTCCCAACTGAGATAGGCACATAGTATTAGCTCAATAAATATGTATTGACTAAATAGATTAATTTATATGCTTAGTACGTGACAGTTAATTTACTTCATTAGTGAGTGATAGTTGTTTCTTCATTTTATATTTACAATTTTTTATTTATAAAAAGGAAACACTGACAAAAACCAAAGTATAAGAGGGGTACAAATCCACACAACTCTCACTACCAGAACCCCGTATCCCATCCCCTCCTCTGATAGCTTTCCCATTCTCTATCTCTCTGGGATTATGGACCCAGGGTCATTATGGGGTGCAGAAGGTGGAAGGTTTGGCTTCTGTAACTGCTTCCCCACTGAACATGGGCGTTGACAGGTCGAACCATACTCCCAGTCTGTCTCTCTCTTTCCCTAGTGGGGCGGAGCTCTGAGGAAGTAGGGCTCCAGGACACATTGGTGGGGTTGTCTGTCCAGGGAAGTCCAGTTGGCATCATGTTAGCATCTGGAACCTGGTAGCTGAAAAGAGAGTTAACATACAAAGCCAAACAAATTGTTGACTGATCATGAACCCAAAGCCTGGAGTAGCTCAGATGGAGAGTTGGGAGGTCTCCATTTTATAGATAGTAGGCCTATTTTAGTTATATTCCAAAGGGCCCATGACTATATTAGTTTTTTTTTTTTCTTTTCTGAGCCTGACATCTGATATGCAAGTGGATCCAAGTTATTGTCTGGGGAGATGATGTCATAGCTGAAAAAAGGACCAGAAAACTGGATCAAGGAAGAGAGTAGCTCCCAAATATGGGAAAGGTGTATAAATATTGTTGACTGTAAACCCCATCGATTTGATATGATCTGGAACCCATATTCAGCTTAGAAGCCTGTGTGACCTCTGTCTTCTATGGACTTATTTTGTTTTGATTTTATTATAAGGAATGCATTTAGTCTGAGAATTTTAAGAAGCAATATGCTAGATTTACATAGAGTAAAACTATCTTAAAATGACAGGAGAAAAAGAAGTGAAAGTGATAAGAGTTAAAATATTAGGGCCAAGAATTAGGACAGTAGTTATGCAATACAGCTTTCATGCATGAGGCTCTGAGGTTTTGTGTTCAATCCCTGGCGTCACCATAAGACAGAGCTGAATAGTACTCTGGTGAAAAGAAAGAAGTGAAGAAAGAAAGGAAGGAAAGGGGTCAGGCAGTGCCACATCCAGTTATAGTGTACCTGTTACAGTGCACAAAGAACTGGGTTCAAGCCCCTGGTCCCCATCTGCAGGGAAGAAAACTTCATGAGCAGTGATGCATTGCTACTGGTGTCTCTCTTTCTCTCATTTTCTATCTCCTCCCCTCTCAAATTTTCTCTGTCTCTACTATGTATATATATATGTATATATATATATATGTATATATATATACATATATATATATATATCCTCCATTGTTATAGCTGGGGCTCAGTGCTGGCACTATGAATCCACTGTTTCTGGTGGCCTTTCCCCTCATTTTATTGGACAGAGATAAATTGAGAGAGGATGGTAGACAGAAAGACAGAGTCAGACAGAGAGAGAGAGACCTGTAGACCTGCTCCATTGCTCAGGAAGCATCCTGCCTATAGGTGGAAGCAGGGGCTGGAACCTGGATCCTTTCGCAGGTCTTTGTGCTTCATACTATGTGTTCTTAACCAGGCACACCACTTCCAGGCCTCCAGTAAATAAATGTTTTTAAAGGAAGGAGGGAAGGAAGGAAGGGAAGGAGGGAGGGAGGGAGGAAGGAAGGAAGGAAGGAAGGAAGGAGAAGTTAATTATAAAGTTATGGAAAAAGTAAACAAAATCATACATTACTTTAAAATCTGGGCACCAAAATTAAGTTATAAATATGTAAGTTAAGTGAAGTGGCAACAAATTTTTCAGAGAACATTTACAACTTTTATTTAGTTTCCCCAAAATTTTTCTTGAGTGAGAAATAATTTTCCCATATACAGACATGCAATTATGCCCTTTTGCTCTGCACAAATTGGGCCAACTTTTAAATATGCTAAATTCTCAGAGTTCACCCACTGCAGGAAATTCTGATCATGAACTTTGGTAAAAGTTATTAAAAGATAGCTACACCAGTTTCCAGACTCTGGAAATATGCTTCTCTGTCAGATTTATGGACTATAGTCAATTTTTCTAGTTGGTGTAATTGGGGATATATTATAATTATCATTTATAACTGAGACTATTCACACATGTACATGTAAGTTTTATTTATCACTTGTATTTTTCCTTTGAAGTTAAATAAAGCAGAACAATTAACTGGATATATTGACCTATAAAGTCAAACTGAATAGATGTTTTGCTGTTATGACATTTCAAGATACTTAGAGTTGCTAGAAGATGGTACAGCATGAGTCAGACCATATGTGAAGCTCTGGTTTGAATACTGACACCACAACTCAGTGGAAGCACTCTGGCACCAAGACAAACTCCATGAATAGTGAGTGATTCTGCGATGTCTCTCACTCCTTAATTCTTTCACATTTACAAGACTCTAACATTGCAAAAAAAAAAAAAAAAAAAAAAAACTCTCAGTGACTAGATAGTTTGTCTTCTATTACTATCTAGATTTGGCTTACATATAATAGGGAAAGGACATGCATTTTATATTTCATACTAATCTACCTCTGAAAAGTCAATTTGTTGGTGGGTAAATTTTAATCAAATTTTGGTCGTTACCTGTGTTCTTTGAATAGCAAGACCAGTTTTTGGTTTAGTCTGTTGGACGTATTCCTAGAATTTTCATTGCAAAATGGAGGAGTGTGGTACATGCTAGGTAGAACATTTGAATCAGAGATTACCTCAGTGCAAAACTGCTACAGTCACTGGAGCTGGGCAATGGTACACCTGATAGAACACACATGTTACCAAGTGCAGGTACCCTTGTTCAAACCCCAATTCCCCAACTCCTGAAACTGTGGAGCAGTGTTGCAAGTATCTCTCCATCTCTCTGCCTCTTTCTCTTTCTCTCCCCTGTAACTCTCTGTCTTTCACTCTCTAGCAGAGAAAAAAACAAAAAATGTCTTTGAGAGCAGGTAGGGTTCTTGTACAGGCACCAAGCCCCAAAGATAACACTGTGGCAAAAACAAACAAGCAAACAACAACAACAACAGCAACACTATTTCAGTTAAGAAAAATGTCACACACTGGGAAGAAAGAAAGATAATGTGTGTTAAGAAAATAACATATAGCAGTAGGATCACTTGTATGGCCTCAGGCATTACCATGAAGACAGAGCATTTTAAAAGTGAACAAATTGGGTAAACTATAAGGTTATATAAAAGAAAAACATTAGAGTATATCTTAAGTTTACCAGACTATAAGAAGTTCCATCCATAATTTAATATAATCCTAATATTTTTGATTCCCAACACTTAATTTTCACAACTGAGTGTTAGATTCTATGAGCAAATATATAGTTAATAAATCACCTTTCCCTTAAAGTTTGGTTTTATTTAGGCCTGTAGTAAGTACAGCTTTCAGATCTGTCATCCTGCTGTGCTACTTTTCAGTGCTCAAATGTTTCTAATATTTCAAAAACACTGTGCTGCTATTACTATAAAAAGTGCAAAATGCTGTGAAATGTTAAAGTAGACCATTTAAACACAGAAGCAGAGAGCAATAGATTCCTTCAATAACATTGATCTGATCCCTGTCTTTCTCAGCACCTCATGGAGTGGGGAAAGATTTCCAAATAATATGAAAGTGTTAACGTTATCTCTAGGGAGCTGAGAATTGACATAATATCCTGGTCAAATGTTTAGTGATGCTATTAGAGGTTACTTTACAAACAAATTATCAGTAATTCTGTGAAAGTAAAACAGATTGTGTGAACACTGTGTTTTATCATGCATAATAGGAAGTATATTACAGAACAATTGAAACTGTAGTACAGTTAGATATGGCATAGCATTATTTTACCATACTTTCTCAGCTAATAAGGCAGTATGCAACATCTCTTTCCCACTCACATTTTTAGCTCTTACCTCCTACCTCATTCCTACCCAAATATCCACACTTCAATCTGTAATTATGTAATCTTTCATCCTTTGAATGTGAAGTTTAAAGACTTTGGTAGCTTCTATGCCTACCAATTCAGAATATTTCTCTATTTCAAATTAGCATAGTGCTGGTAGTCGGTTGGTAGCACAGGTGACACAAAGCACAAGGACCCAAATAAGGATCCCAGTTCGAGCCTCTGGTTCCCCACTGCAGGAGGGTCGCTTCACAAGTGGTGAATCAGGTCTTCGGGTGTCTATCTTTCTCTCCCCCTCTCTATCTTCCCCTCATCTTTCCATTTCTCTCTGTCCTATCCAACAGTGATGACACCAATAGTGCCAGGCTAGCGTGAGGGTGTTTCTTCCCAGGCACGTGCTCTTTGGGTTGGAGAGAACTCGACCGGAGCCAATCTGGGCTGCTGCTTACTCAGCGATGCGGGAGAGAGACCAGGAACTCATGGCAGAGTGGGAACACAATGCAATGCCTTTATTGATCAGAGACAATGCATATATATCTTTAACCAGAAATGGCAAGTGGGAAAAGGAAATGGCTAGGAGAGGGGGTGGAGAAAAGAGTGCGAAGGTAGAAAGCTTCCATAGCAACTGTTGCAAAGGTTCTAACCAGGGTAATTAACCAATACCCTGCAGGCAGGGCGGGTCTCAGGTAAAACAGTGATTATGTAAATAGACCACAACATCAGAGCAAGGGGGCTGCCCGACACAATAACAATAATAATTATAACTACAACAATAAAACAAGGGCAACAAAAGGGAATAAATAAGTATTAAATAAAACAAATTAGCATAGTGCTATGAAACCTGTGGAGATCATTAGTACATTCCACTGACTTTCAGAATCTATACTTCCAGAAATTATTTTAATTTTGTTTCATGCCATATGTCTGATTCTTGATTACATTTAAATATTTTAATTACCAATATTTGTAATTGGTTTAAAGTTTGAGACTTTTATCCTTAAAAAAAAAGAAAATAGCGCATGTGGCACAAAGCGCAAGGACCAGCGTACAGATCCCAGTTCAAGTTCCAGGCTCCCCACCTGCAGGGGAGTCACTTCACAGGTGGTGAAGCAGGTCTGCAGATGTCTATCTTTCTCTCCCCCTCTCTGTGTTCCCCTCCTCTCTCCATTTCTCTCTGTCCTATCTAACAACAACATTAATAACAACGCAATAACTACAACAAGAACAAAAAACAACAAGGGCAACAAGAGGGAAAATAAATAATTAAAAAAAAAGAAAATAAGCGATTCCTTTAAAAAGTCAATTATTTTCAAGTGTGTGAACATATAAAACATATGTACTAGAAAGAGCTAGGAAATCTATATTTAATGCACAGTTCTTTCCTTTTAGTTCTTGTTAGGTTCAGAAGGGTTTAAGGGCCTAAATTTTCAAAGAAATTCAGTTTATATTGTATTCTTCCTTTCTCCAGAAGATTTTTGTTTTCGAATGTAAAGTAATAGAAAGAGATAGGTGATAAGGGTGGGGTTTAAAATCATGTTAAATACATGTCTGTCTATCTCATATGTGTCAACCCAGCACAAATTATCTCCATGGCATATAGAAAAGGTCAACAAATCCAAAGTTAGGAAATAATGAGTTTTAATCCCATTTCTGCCACTAATGAACTTATAGAAGTTTTACAAGTCATTAACTTCATTAGTACTTCGGTAGCTTTGTCATGAATTCAGAAGTATAATAGAAATAACTGGAGGAGGCCAGAGAGAAACTGTTAGAAGCCTGTTAGAGTACCACCATGCATGAATGAGGACCCAGAGGCCATAGCTTCCTTCCCAGACACCACTTTATGACAGAACTCCTCTCACAATAAGCAAACAAACAAATAAATAAACAAAACAAGCCATGGATTTCTAAAATAGAACTATAGAAAACTCTGGTAGCTGATTGTGCAATATTGTGTGTACTGGGTATATACTTTGTAGTTGTACTGTGAAAAGAAATTTTGGTCTTAATTCACATGAATATTATTATGAAGTATAGAGGATATTTGAGTGTTGTCTGTTATGAACAGCTGTTTTATCCCCATATATTATGAGATGATATATCAGAGAATAACTCTCTAGTCATTCTGTAAACATTGCAAGCCAAAGTTGTGATTTCACTTTTTACATAGATTATATAGTCCGTCTGTTACAATCAGTAGAAACTTAGTAAATATGTGCTGATGGTTTTGTTTTTTTTTTACTGGAAACCATATGGTATTCTCTTTACCCCATTTTAAATTATTCCCCTAATCCATAGGACCTTACATGATGCTAAAATTTGATGATCGGAGATTACTTTGAATGTGTGTAATTCTCAAGGGGATCATATATGTATTAATGTGTTACATGTTCCTTGCTTCCAGATAGGTCTTCTCAGTAAATAGGGCAAGAAAATTCATTGAATTCTATTTCACTTTTAGTTTTTTAAAACACCTCCTGATGAACAGAAACAGTAAACATGTATTGATACATCTAAAGTAATTTTAAAATAGTGCTATCCTGAGGAGTCTGGTTCCAGACATTACCAGATGGTTCTAAATCACAAGTCACCTCACAGAAATGGGAATAAAAGCTAGGGAAATAAGAATGCATGAATATGCTCAGTTGAAGCCACTTTCAGAATCAAGGTCCATTTGCATTTATAGACAAGAAGGAGGGTAAGACTGGACTGAGCAGCCCACATTCTTCATCAGCTTTGGCCATTCTTACCCATCCCATTTAGATATCCCAGATGAAAAATATAAGGGTTTGTCTAGTTTCTTATGCTTCACATTAATTAGATACCAAATGCCATCATAATGATGTCATCAAATCCACTTTCTAAGCAAGCATTATGGTTACAATGCAAAACAGTCAAGTGAAAAGGAGATAGGGAAGTGGGGCACATAGTGATAATAAAATGTGGCATTTATAGAGTGCTCACTATAGAATGACCCTTTTCTTAGCTCATAATGTGCTTTAACATGTCTGACTCCCTTAACAACCTCTTTGTTGGTATTTTCTTCTTATATGAGTAAGGAAATAAACATCTCAGGAGTCAAGTGACTTACCCTAGTTTTCAAAGCTAATAAGTAAAATTTTGCTCTTCTTTTGATTCTATAAAAACAGCTGATTTTTGATACAAAGAATTGTGATAAATGCAACAAATAAAATTAATCGATGGTTTGAGGAGAAATAAAACATGACTCATGAATTTAAAAGAGTGTTAAAGATTCAAAGTTAGAACTCACTGAGTTTTGTTTTGCTAGCAGAGTTATCGTTGGGGCTTGGTGTCTGCACTACTACACCACTCCTGGTCATTTTTTTTTCTTTCATTTTTTTCCTTTCTATATTATTTGACAGGACAGAGAGAAATTGGGGAGGGGAATAGAGAGAAAGAGAAATAGAGAGACACCGCAGAAGCGCTGCTTCACTGCTTGTGAAGCATCTTCCCTGCAGGTGTGGAGTAGGGTGTTTATTTTTCTTTAATTTTTATTTATAAAAAGGAAACACTGATAAAACCATAGGATAAGAGGGGTACAACTCCACACAATTCCCACCACCAGGACTCCATATTCCATCCCCTTCCTGTTTAACCCAGGTCATTGTGCTTGGTAATATGTGTGCTTAACCAGGTACACCACTGCCTAACCCCTCACTAAGAGGGGTTTTTTTAAAAAAACGTTTTTGTTAATGAATTTTAGGACTGGCAAAATAGCTCACTTGTATAGTGTGCTACTTTGCCATGTGTGTGATCTATGTTCAAGCCTAGCATTGTGTTAAACATCTGTGCAATGCTCTCTGTCACTTGTCTGTGTCACCCACTGTCTGACAAAAAAAAAAATCAGAGCAGTGAAGTACCAGTGATAAAAGAATAATATGAAGACAAATTATGATATGCTGCATAAAAGTCACTATCATTCCAAGACATGAATAAATAGCTCAGCTTAGGTAAATTCTTTTCTGAGAAAAAAATCATAAAGTGAGCCTGAGAATAGCATGTTCTAGTCTGTTCTGGAGAAAAATTAATTAATAATGCATGAGTTATATTGCTGGCAAACCCAAAAAGGATTTTTCCACTTAGGTGTTAAGCTCAAGCTAAAATTTGGCATGATTCATTTTCACTTGGTGCTGTTTTTTTTTAATTCAGTAATTTCCACATTCTGCCATTCATCATTTTTATCTGAAATAATTCTTCATCATCCTGGATGCCTCTTTGTTTCCTGTACCCCTTCACTATTTTATCAGTTCTACACTTTAGACATATTTTAATTGATCCCTTCTTTTTCTCTCAATCAGAACTATTTTTGATGGAGTTGTGTATTTTTTTTTCCTGAAAGAATGGAGTTGCTTTCTAATTAATCTCACTGCTTCTAGTACTTTGTCCAATATAATTCCTTTTTAAATCACTATAATCAGAAAGAACCTTTCCAAAACCAAATTTCATCATTTACTGAACATTAAATACAAACTTTTACATTTTTTTATTTATACAATGAAATATTGACAAGACCATAGGATAAGAGGAGTACAATTCCACACAGTTGCCACCACCAGACCTCAGTATTCCACCCCCTCCCTTGAAAGCTTTCCTACTCTTTATCCCTCTGGGAGTATGGACCCAGGATCATTGTGGGGTGCAGAAGGTGGAAGGTCTGACTTCTGTAATTGCTTCTCCACAGAACATGGGCATTGGCAGGTCAATTCAAACTCCCAACCTGCCTCTCTCTTTCCCTAGTGGGGCAGGGCTCAGGGGAAGCAGGGCTCTAGGGCACATTGGTGGGGTCATTTGCCCAGAGAAGTCAGGTTGGTATGATGGTAGCATCTGGAACCTGATGGCTGAAAAATAATTAAGATATAAAACAGAACAAATTGTTAAATAATCATGAACCTAAAGGTAAGAATATTGCAGATTGAGATTTGGGGTTTTTGTTTTAGAAAAAGCTAGTGGGTCTATTTTAGGTATATTCCAAGGGGACCATGATTTTACTAGTTTTTCCCTGAGTCTGACAGCTAACATACAGGTGGGCTAAAAGTATTGTCTGAAGAGATGGTGTCATAGCTGGAAAAAGACTAGAAGGCTGCATCAGGGAAGACAGTAGCTCCCAAATAGGGGGAAAGCATCTAAATATTGTTAACTGTAAACCCCATCGATTTGGTCTGGGGCCCATAGTCAGCACATGAGCCTATGTAAACTCTGCATCCCTGTAGTTCTAAGAGCACATTCTGTGGTCACAGCTAGGAAAATTCCAGGCTGAACATTAAGTACAAACTCTTTACAGGGAATAACATTCTCAATTTGGCTCCTGTATACTTTTCCTAGTTTTAGATCCTGCAGCTCCTGTATACCTGCTTAATTATTCAGTCATACCAAATGATGTGCAACTTCTCAGACAAGCCAAGAAATTTCAGTGACCCAGGGTCATTGTGGGTTGTAGAAGGTGGAAGGTCTGGCTTCTGTAATTGCTTCCCCGCTGAACATGGGCGTTGACTGGTCGGTCCATACTCCCAGTCTGCCTCTCTCTTTCCCTAATAGGGTGGGTCTCTGGGGAAGCGGAGCTCCAGGGCACATTGCTGGGGTCTTCAGTCCAGGGAAGCCTGGCCGGCATCCTTATGACATCTGGAACCTGGTGACTGAAAAGAGTTAACATACAAAACCAAACAAATTGTTGAGCAATCATGGACCCAAAGCTTGGAATAGTGGAGAGGAAGTGTTAGGGGGATACTCACTGCAAACTCTAGTGTACTTCTGCTTTCAGGTATATATTTTGCAGTAATTTACGAATACGTGTGAACATATGCTCTCTCTCACAGAAACTGGTGTATATCTAGGTTTTGGGACTTTGTTAGAAAGTGAACCACCTGAGATGGAATTAGAGTGTACTATAAAAGGAAAGGTCTCACCCGAGTAATGAAACTGAAGGGTTGTCATTCCACACGTGAAGTCTCTGGACACAGTCTGAAGTGAAGCATGTTGAGGTGGCAATCGTTGTGTTGATTAGGTTGTGATCGGCAGATGCAATATTATTTGATATGGATTGGGAGAGGCATACGGGAAAGTGGGCCCTATCCAAGGGTTCCAGGACTGGGGGAAGTAGAGGCTCTATAGTGGAGATGTGAGGTTCCTGCTGTCTTAGGGTTCAAAAAGAGAATGGATAGTTAATGTTATCATCACATTATTTAGTAATTTGGTTAACTTTGAAAAGTCCTTTTGTTAGTGTTTGCTGTACAGTACCCAGTATCTTGTATATAGCTGTGCTATTGGTTGCTTCTGATCTACTTGGTCTAGGCTTTTGAGAGAGTCCGCATATCAAATACACAGCCTATATATTAAAAAGATTCAGTCTGTGTTTTAAAAAACTTTGAGATATACAATTAATTTTCCCCCTCTCAATTGCCAAAGTCTTACTTATATTTATGAAAACTAGGTGTCACAAAGTTCAAATTGTTTTTATCTTTTTATCTCTTTACTAAAGCTCTTTCCAGTACTCATTATATCACATTTTAAGTGTTTGCTCCTAAAGAATCACTTCTAATGTATCACTTTTTCTGGACTGTAAAGGACTGAGATTAGAGACTATATCTTATCATTCTAAACAGAAGTCATTTTCCTTTTTTTTTAACTTTCTTTGTTAAAACAGAAAAAATCAGGAGGGGATGGAGTGTGGAGAGGAAGAGAGAAAGATAGACACCTGCAGACCTGCTTAACTGACTGTGAAGCACCCCCCTCCACATGGGAGCTGGGGCTTGAGTTCAAGTCCTTTCACATAGTATTGTGTGTACTGAACAGGATATACCATTGCCTGGTCCCCTGATTGCCTTAGTAAGATGGTTAATGGTCTAATCTATTACATATGTATTTTAGGTGTACTGTAGAATCATTTAGTGTACTGTAGAAGCTGAAGATACCCAGAGTTGAAGTTGGGAGTAGGTCAGTGAGTAGAGCACACATCTTACTGTGCATGGTTCTGTGGTTTGGATCCCAGGCACCACACACAGCGCCGTGGACTAAACTAAAAGGAACTCCATGGACAGTGGAGCAAAATATTGGTGTCTATACCTCTTTTCTTTCTGTCTGTCTCTTCCTATATAAATGTAGAATTTACATAAGGAACTTGGAGGGCCAGTGGAATAGCTCACTTTGACAATGCACTTATTTGCCATATGTGCAACTCAGGTTCAAGCCTCACCCCTACCATATTGAAGCAAGCTTTGGTGCTGTGGTGCCTCTCTGTCTCTGTCTGTCTTTCTAAATATACACTTGTGAGCTTGCATGCAACTGTGAGGCCCATCATTTATTCCCAAGCACCTCAAAACATGGAATTAAGGAAGAATATATTTGGTCAATGAGTCTACATGCTAATTTTGTAGAAATTTTCATCGCTAGTCTATATGAGGCTGAAAAGCACTATCTCTATTTACAACACTTCTGATATCAGATGGGTAGGCTTTTTCCTAAACCAAGCAATTCTGCAAAACTGTCACAATATTTTTATTCAAGAATGTCTTTGCTCAGACTCACTGACAACCTCTCCTCTTATCAAGACAACTAGTACTTTAAGAATTTATCAATTTTAGCTCCCTTCTTATGTTTTTCTGTTTTACTATTGAGCTTGCCAGGTTTTCTATAAACCCAGGCTTGATTTTTTTCTGACTTACATCTTTGGTCTTTTTATTTCTGTAAACAAAAGAAAAAATATTAAACATATTTGCAAATAAAATCTGTATATAATTTTATGAACTATAAATACCTGTATAGAATCAAATCTTTTTCAACTGGATACTGAGACAATCCTGTGGAATAAACGACAGTAAGTACCCTCTCTCTCTTTCTCTCTCTCTTTGTCTCTCTCTTATTGAATTAAAACACACTGACTTGGTTTTTATTCACATTTTGTTCACATCAGGCCACTATATTTATTTTGCTTTGTTACAGAAACTCTACATACTGTATGAAAGTGTCCATCTCTCTGACCGTGGGGGAAAACGACACTGGACTCTGCTACAACTCCAAGATGAAGTATTTTGACAAAGCAGAACTTAGCAAAAGCAAGGAAATCTCATGCCGTGACATAGAAGATTTTTTGCTTCCAGCCAGAGAACCGGAAATCCTTTGGTATAAGGTATGAACTATGTGTAATCTTATTGCTTATAAATAGATTAATATGTGTCTTTTTCTTGCAAATTGTCTAAATTTTTTAAAATATCTTATATAGTTTAGATATACCTTCCAAAAATACTACAACAAATTGTGCTGATCACTACAAGTTATATAACCAGTGCAAGAAAAATGATGAAAACTTTGATAAATATTAATCACTGTATGTGTTGGAAGTCTACTATGATAAGCTGTTGTGTTTATGTTTTATTAAATTATAGTGATAACACTTTCAAGTGAAACAATCAAGTATTATAATCTGTACTGGTAATTTTTGAAACTAAAATGCATTAAACATTCAGTTCAGATCTCTTTATATTATCAATTTAAATTGTCATCAGTATGGAGAGGAAGATTTGATTTGCATCTATAGTAAAAAAAAAGGTACACTAATTTTAATGGAATGTTCTGCTTAATGGAAATATTTTGTTCATATTTTAATACTTTTAATTTAAAATTTAAATCATTTAAAATATTTGATAAAATGTACATCTTGCTAAAATATTATTAGATTTTCCCACAAAAATTAAAATAAACATAAAAGAGAATGATTTAATTTCTGCCCTCATATCAATGTTGACTATTAGTAAATTTCAATATTTGAATGCACTCTTCAGTTTACTTATACCAGAAAATGATTGTTTGCCATTGAATATAATAGGAAAATAATATAGAAGCTATAAATATTGATCTGATATTTTATCTACGGTTCAGTGATCTCTATTGTAAAACTTGTACTGTCCAAATTGTTGAGAGTAGGAATTTAGGAAGTTGGACCTCTTACAATAGTGAATAAATCCACAAATATCAGTATACAGTATGTAAACTTTCACAAGTGGTTCCTCGTGACTTCAAAATGTGTTTGAAATAAAATATGAAGCACATTTTAACACATCTTAAGGTTTCTGCCAAGATTAACAATGACTTTCTTTGAATTTGACTTAATTTTGATTCTTTATGATGAAAAATGAAAGATTCAGAACATCACAGAATTTTGCATCATTTTTCCTCCTGTTCCCTGGTATTTCTATTCTAGACAATATTAAACAGTTCTCAGATGTTAGTTCCACTTATTTTTGTTCTGAGACAGATTTATTTTCCTTCTTATTTGTGTGAGTCAAATTGTGTGTGGTTTGCCTGTTTTCCAGTGAGGCATGCTTAACAGCTCTGAGAATAACTTCAAAGGGAACACGTATTAAAGGAATTTGACACAAAATCTCCAAGAACAAATATCTTTCTAGTACAGAGATGTGTACATTTGGCTTCTAGATATACAGCTTCCTTTGGTGTTGCTGATAAATTAATCTTAGATGTCAAATAGCTTTTCTCAGTTTTGGGGAACAGTATCTCAAGATTTGCTTAAACTTTAGAGACTGTGTAAATTTCCCATACACATTTTAAAGATATACTCACTTATTTTATGAGAGAGGAGAAACTGAAAGGGAGAGGGAGAAGGAATGTAGAGCACCATTCTGTCATATGTGTTACTGTGAATAGAGAAGCCAGGCAAGCAGTATCTCTCTCTTTCTCTTTCTCTTTCTCTTTCTCTTTCTCTTTCTCTTTCTCTTTCTCTTTCTCTTTCTCTTAAAAATGGCTGCCCCACATTGGTCCTTTATTCAGCCATCTTTCTACAAACACCTCACTCATTGTAACCTTTATTTGTGTAGATTATCAGTAGTGGAATGATGAGAGGAGAAGCAGTAAATATGAAATTTAAAGATATTGTAACAGGGAGCCGGGCTGTAGCGCAGCGGGTTAAGCGCAGGTGGCGCTAAGCGCAAGGACCGGCATAAGGATCCCAGTTCAAGCCCCCGGCTCCCCACCTGCAGGGGAGTCGCTTCACAGGTGGTGAAGCAGATCTGCTGGTATCTGTCTTTCTCTCCTCCTCTCTGTCTTCCCCTCCTCTCTCCATTTCTCTCTGTCCTATCCAACAACGACGACTACAACAACAATAAAAAGACAACAAGGGCAACAAAAGGGAAGATAAATAAATAAAATTACAAAAAAAAAGATATTGTAACAGTTGCCTTATCATAATTGAGGCAATATACTTCATACAGTAATGTTTGTAATTATAAAAATTTCTGCAACTAATATGAAGCTCTAAAATGTATATCTTGGTTTTAAAAATTATTATTTTGTTCCAATTATACAAAACATTGAGCCACAATCAAAATAATAACCTGCAAACATTGGATAGTTAGAACTAGAGAGCATGGACCTGAATGTTGAACAGTTCACAAAACTGTAACAGCAAATGAATAAAAAGTTATAATGCTGTTGTGAAATTTATGAAGAAAAAAACAAGAAAGTTGAAAAATAGGCCACATTTATGAGATACTTCTTTAATATTCCAGACAGGACCCCTACCCTTTCAAGTCCTTCCACCTCCTTACTGTCATTTCTCTTATTTTAGCCTTGTTCAGTTCCTGATAACCTTACTGATCTCACCAGTGATCACCAGCCACCCCAACCCCCAACTACTGAATTACTGTTTGAAGGGTTCAGAGTAAAATGTGAATTCATGAGATTTTTTGGTACATCATTTTTATAGTTTTTCTGACTATTTTTGTGTTCTATGATATTTATGTAAAAAGTTTTATCAATTAAAAACTATTAAGTTGAAAAAGGAAGTAAAATATTTTAGAAATAGTACTATCTCCAAATAGTGTCAAATGATTTAAACCTATTTTATCCTCATTCCATTGATATCAAGTCTGGCTAGCATAAATGGACTTCTGTTTTGGCAATAACAGAAATGTTTTGTGCCAATATCCTTATAATCCAAAACTTAATTCAGAAACCATAATTTGCTAGACCCATCAACAATGAAAATAGGTATTTACAGGACTGTAAAACCTTGCATATAAATACCATTTCTGTTATGTATTATAAAAATATATGTAATGAACAGATTGAATTATTTTAAATACAACATTAAAATATTGAAATAGAATAAGTCTTTTCTGTAGAACTATTTTTCTGTTCCTTAAAACTAAACATTTGCATTTTATGTTGTCAGTATCAAGGTGGTAAATTTGACAGTCATCAGATGTATTTGCTTCTGAAAATATACCAAAAGTATTCTTTTTTTTCCACTTAGTTTAAATAGAGACAGAGGGGCTGGAAAGTGGCATACCCAGTAGAGTACACATGACCAGGTACCTGGGTCCAAGTCTCTGGTCCCCACCTGCAGAGGAAACTTCATGAGCAGTGCAGTACTAGTTATCTCTTTTTGTCTTTCCATCTCTATCCCCCCTTCCTTCTCATTTTCTCTTTGTCTCTATCAAATTAAAAATAAGAAAGAAAAGGAGTAAGTAGCCCTCAGGAGTGGCAGATTCATCATGTAGGCACAGAGCCCCAGCAATAACCCCAGTGGCACTAAAAAATTAAAAAAAAAATGGATACAGACAGAGAGGCAGAAAGAGAAAGGGAAAGAAACCACAGCACTAGAGCTTCCATCAATGTTGTGGAGGCTAAAATCAAACTTGGGTTCACACATGGCAAAACAGTGTCAGGAGTAATTTTTTAATGTTAATTTTCTTATACATAATAAACCAACACATATATTATTTAGAGACACTGATATCATTGCTAATAAAGGAATTATTGCTAAATTGCACTTTTCCCCAAGTTTGTCTACCTGATTTTCCAGATTTTTGCATAAGTCATGCATACCTTTAGCACTGATTCAAGTATCTATTTCTTTTAAAATGTAACTTTAAAAGTTTTTGGTTGGGAGTCGGGCGGTAGCGCAGCGGGTTAAGCGCAGGTGGCGCAAAGCACAAGGACCGGCATAAGGATCCCGGTTCGAACCCCGGCTCCCCACCTGCAGGGGAGTCGCTTCACAGGTGGTGAAGCAGGTCTGCAGGTGTCTATCTTTCTCTCCCCCTCTCTGTCTTCCCCTCCTCTCTCCATTTCTCTCTGTCCTATCCAACAACGACGACAACAACAATGATAACTACAACAATAAAACAAGGGCAACAAAAGGGAATAAATAAATAAAATAAAATATTTTTTAAAAAGTTTTTGGTTTAGTTCTTTAAAATATTGTTGTTTGCTTTTTCAGGTACTATGTGTTTGACAAAAATTTTATGTTCTTCGTGTAGGAATGTAGAACAAAAATATGGAGGCCAAGCATTGTATTCAAAAGAGATACTCTGCTTATAAGAGAAGTCAGAGAGGATGATATTGGAAATTACACCTGTGAATTAAAATATGGAGGCTTTGTTGTGAGAAGAACTACAGAATTGACAGTTACAGGTAAGAGAGTCCTCAATATCTTATTTTCATATAATTAAATTTAAATGTCTGTTTATGCTACATACTGGTTGTTTCGTATCTATAAAACAAAAGAGGTACTTAACAACATGCTAAGTGGATACCTATAGGTGAAGTTTAACCCTCTCTTTTAAGCCATCTTGTAGTGAAATGCTTTTGAAAAATTGAAGAAAGCATGTTTTTGAGCATACTTGAAACAATAAGTTTTCAATTTCTGAAAATTATGCTATATCTTATAGGGGTATTATTTTTTGAAACATTTTTAGAGTGTTGGAATGGAATTTATGAAATCTACCTCTGTTTTTTGTCTTAATCCACATTTTCAAAATTACTGATTTATTTCTTTGTCACAAATGCTCATAAAAATAGCATAATTTCATGGGTAATAGTTTCATAAATCACAGTATATTAGGTCACTTCCATATATGTCTGGTAAAGTAAAATGACATAAAATTAGATTCAGAACACTGTCTATAATCACGAATCTATAGCTCATAAGTTACATGATCTAGTGTGAGTCACCACAACATTCCAGATATCAGTTTCTTCATGTACATAGTGGAGTAGAAAAAAAATGTGCAATGTATATCTTATAGGGATTTTGCAAAGACCAAATGGGATAGGATGATATGTGTAATAAATCACTTTAAAATATAAAAACATATCCAAATATGGTATTATATATATATTCTTAGATAGTGGAAAAATATGACTGTCTATACTTGAGTTAGCTTTACAATAAATGTTGATATGTTATTATTTTATTCTGGCTCTCAGTATATACTGACATTAATTTTCATGTATTTATATTTTTACTGTATAGTATATTTCTATAAAAGTAATTCCAAAAGAAAAATAGTGAAAAAAATCCTCTGTCTCATTTTAAGATTTGCTATTGACCATTATCTCATTATTTCATTTTGATGAGAGTAATTCTTCACCATGGCTTTATGCAGTCATATTTATGAAACATATGTGACAATCACAAAAAGAAAAGAAACTATTTTCAAGAAAACATTAATTTAGTCCCCATAAACAACCTTGATCCATACTCCCAGCGGGGGAGAAGTGATAGGATGAAGATCAGGGGACTGTGCACTCCAGCTCCATCAGCACCCAGAGAGAGAGAAGGAAAAGGAGATGGGCATATGGAGGTAGCTTTGATGTCATGATTGGTTTAGAGGGAAAGAGAGGATTGAATCAGGAAAAGAAGTGGTAACTTTGTATAAATGTGGACAGATAGTTATAGAGAAGATGGTCGGCCCATGTCTACAACCTTAGGGGAACTGTGGTGGATTGCAGTGAGGAGAGTGAAGATTCAGAAATCTGGTGGTGGGAATGGTATGGATTCAAACCTTTGTTGACGGGTAATTCTGTAATTTAAAAATATAAAAAATAATAAAAGAAAACACTCATTCAGTCTCATGTTATATATCTTTATTGTGCATGTGTATAATCTGCACTGTTAGCTTTCATTTTTATTGTGCATAATAGGTTCAAGTATAGAACATTGAAATTAGTACTTTAACATTTAAATTCTAATCTATTTAATAGCATAGTGAAATATCACTGTCTAAACTTGGGTTTTATTTACAGTGAATATTGACATTTTTAATATTCACTATTTACCCTCAGTATATACTGACATAATATTTACAAAAATATATAATTTAAAACAACTGAGACTAAGTATTTTTCATTAAAAAGGTGTATCTCCTTTAAGTAGAAACTGAACACTCCCAATGCTAGGCATATATAATAGGAGCTGTCAAACATCTAATAAAAGATACTTCTATGGAAACACAGGGAAAATGAAGGTTAATAATGACAACAGACTATAAGCCAGTCTTTGAGTCCTAAGGGTAAGCAGTCTCAGAATTGAAGCTCACAACAATTCCAATTTTAGCCATTTAAGATGTGCTATTGACCAATATTACGTTGTTGTTCCACCATCTGTCTACAGACCCTTTTCATCTTCTGAAGTTGAAACTGTACCAATTATATAGTCACACTGCTTTCTAGCCTCCCATCAACCTCTAGTAATCACCATTCTATTTTATATCGATATAGAAACTTGATCACTTTAGGTACATCATACATGTGAAATCATACAATATTTATAATTTTGCATATGATTTATTTTAAATAGCAAAACACCACCAAAATTAACCCTATTCTCATTTCTTCCTATAACTAAATAATATTCCAGTGTGACTATATCATATAGTTCATCTATTCATCTTGGTGCTTCCAATTTGAAGAGATTATAAAGAGAGCTATACATTGTCATGCAGTGTGGATATAAAAATTTTGAGTGACTTGAATAAATACACAGTAATATAATTCCTATAGTGTATGGTAATGCTATATTTAGTACTGTAAGTAGCTTCCAAATTATCTTCCAAAGTTGATGCACCATGTTGCATTTCTATCAGTATTGAGGGCGATATTTCCATTGTTTTACACTGTTCCATCAATATGAATTTTAGCATTCCAATAGTTCCATAGTCCTAGCTCAGTGTTGTTTAATTTTGTAATTCTCTGATGAGAAATGAGTTTGACATTTTTCATATGCTTATTTGCAAATTGTACATCTTCTTTGACCTCAGTGTCTATTCAGATTATTTATCCATTTTATAATTAATCCATTTGTTGTTGTTCAGTTTTAAGAATCATTTACATGTTCATAAATATCCTTTATGGGATCGTGTTTTGCAAATATTTTCTCCCAATCTATAGCATGCTTTTTGATTTTTCTAACTTTCCCAGAGCAGAGTTTTAGGTTTTTATTTGAAGTGTTCATTCTTTTTTTTTTTATTATTATAAAATGGCAACACTGACAAGACCATAGGATAAGAGGGGTACAATTCCCACCACCAGAGCTCCATATCCCATCCCCTCCTCTGATAGCTTCCCTATTCTTTAACCCTCTGGGGGTATGAACCCAGGGTCATTATGGGGTGCAGAACATGGAAGGTCTGGCTTCTCTAATTGCTTCCATGCTGAACATGGGCATTGACAGGTCAATTCATACTCCCAGCACCTCTCTCTTTAACTAGTGGGGCAGGGCTCTGGGGAAGCAGGGCTCCAGGACACATTGGTGGGGTCATCTGCCCAGGGAAGTCAGGTTGGCATCATGGTAGCATCTGGAACCTGGTGGCTAAAAAAAGAGCTAACATATAAAACCGTATGAACTGTTGACAATCATGAACCTAAAGGCTGGAATATTACAGATGCTTCTTTTCTAATATATAGACTTAATTCCATAAGTTTATTCTATCCTACAAATGTTGAGTTGTTTATTTCCATTTGGGTCAAAATATTTTTCTTTCTTCAGAGGGATCTTTGACCCATTTATTATTTAGAAATGTTACTTTCTAATATCTTGTAATTTTTCCAGTTATTTTTCTGTTATTGTTTTTTGGTTCTGAGTTCACTACTTATATTATTTTGTTTTTTAAGATATATTTTATGACCCAGAATGTTCCTTTTATTGGTGAATTTTCCATGAGTGTTTGAAATGGATGCCTATTTTACCATTATTAAATGTTATAGTATATAAATGTTAATTAAATTAAGTATAATGATAGTGTTTTTAAGTTGTCTATTCCTTAGTGGTTTTCATATATATATTCTTTATTGGGAAGGTTAATGGTTTAGATAAATACAGTTGTTGGTGTAATATTTCTCAGTTTTCTGCAAAGCACTCTCATCCTCAGCCTTGGTCTTCTGCCACCATCATACACTAGGACCTTGAAGTCACTACCCACCCCCATCCCAGACTCTTTTACTTTGATGCAATACACCAAACCTAGTCCAAGTCCTACTTTTTGTTTCCCATTACTGTTAGTCTTCCTCAACTTCTGTCCAAGAGTGAGGTCATCCCATATCTATCCTTCTTTTTCTAGGTTATCTCACTTAACATGATTCCTTCAAGCTCCATGCAAGGTGAGGTGAAGAAGGTGAATTAATCATTCTTAATAGCTGAGTAGTATTCCATTGTGTATATGAACCACAACTTTTACATCCACTCATCTGTTGTTGGACATCTAGATTGGCTTCCAGGTATTGACTATTATAAATTGTGCTGCTATGAACACAAGTATACCCAGATCTTTCTGGACGGGTGTGTTTGATTCCTTAGAATATATTCCCAGGAAACCATTGGATAGGGCCCACTTTCCCATATGCCTCTTCCAATCCATATCAAATAATATTGCATCTGCCGATCACAACCTAACCAACACAACGATTGCCACCTCAACATGCTTCACTTCAGACTGTGTCCAGAGACTTCACGTGTGGAATGACAACCCTTCAACTTCATAACTCGGGTGAGACCTTTCCTTTCATAGTATACTCTAATTTCATCTCAGGTGGTTCACTTTCTAACAAAGTCCCAAAACCGAGATATATACAAGATATATATAAGATATATATATATATATATATATATATATATATATATATGATATATATATATATAAGATATATATAAGTTTCTGTGAGAGAGAGCATATGTTCACATGTGTCCGTAAACTACTGCAAAATATATACCTGAAAGCACAAGTACACTAGAGTTTGCAGTGAGTACCCCCCTAACACTTCCTCTCCACTATTCCAAGCTTTGTGTCCATGATTGCTCAACAATTTGTTTGGCTTCGTATGTTAACTCTCTTTTCAGTCACCAGGTTCCAGATGTCATCAGGATGCCGGCCAGGCTTCCCTAGACTGAAGACCCCACCAATGTGTCCTGGAGCTCAGCTCCCCAGAGACCCACCCTACTAGAGAAAGAGAGAGGCAGACTGGGAGTATGGACCGACCAGTCAACGCCCATGTTCAGCGGGGAAGCAATTACAGAAGCCAGACCTTCTACCTTCTGCAACCCACAATGACCCTGGGTCCATGTTCCCAGAGGGATAGAGAATGGGAAAGCTATCAGGGGAGGGGGTGGGATATGGAGATTGGGTGGTGGGAATTGTGTGGAATTGTACCCCTCCTACCCTATGGTTTTGTTAATTAATCCTTTCTTAAATAAAAAATAAAAAAAGAATATATTCCCAGAAGAGGATTTGCAGGGTCTTAGGGTAGGCCTACTTCTCGCCTTGTGAGAGTTTTCCAGACTGCTCTTCACAGTGGTTGGACCAATTTACATTCCCACCAGCAGTGCAGGAGGGCTCCCTTACCCCAGCAACCTTCTAGCATTTGTTGTTACTATACTTTCTGATTTATGACATTCTCACATGAATGAAGTATTTGCTCACTTTTGTCTGAATTTGCATTTCTCTGACAGTCAATGACTTGGAGTATTTTTTTTCTGTTAAAAAATCTTTATTAGGGATTAATGGTTTACACTCAACAGTAAGATATAATAGTTTGTACATATGTAACATTTCTCAACATTCCACTTAACAACTCAAGAACAACATAAGACCTCTAGGTTCTCCTTTACCATCATGTTCCAGGACCTGAAACCCCCCCACCCCCACCCCATAGTCTTTACTTTGGTGCAATACACCATTTTTAAAATTCTTTTTACTATTTTGTTTTTTTTTTTGGTTTTTATTTATTTAAGAAAGGAGACATTAACAAAATCATAGGATGGGGGGTACAATTCCACACAGTTCCCACCACCCAATCTCCATATCCCATCCCCTCCCCACTAGTTTTCCCATTCTCTATCCCTCTGGGAGCATGGACCCAGGGTCATTGTGGGTTGCAGAAGGTAGAAGGTCTGGCTTCTGTAATTGCTTCCCTGCTGAACATGGGCGTTGACTGGTCGGTCCATACTCCCAGCCTGCCCCTCTCTTTCCCTAGTAGGGTGGGTCTCTGGGGAAGCAGAGCTCCAGGGCACATTGGTGGGATCTTCAGTCCAGGGAAGCCTGGTAAGCATCCTGATGGCATCTGGAACCTGGTGGCTGAAAAGAGAGTTAACATACAAAGCCAAACAAATTGTTGAAGAATCATGGACCCAAAGGTTGGAATAGTGGAAATGAAGTGTTGGGGGGGTACTCACTGCAAACTATAGTGTACTACTGCTTTCAGGTATATATTTGCCCTAGTTTATGGATACGTGTGAACATATACTCTATCTCATGGAACCTGGTGTATATCTAGGTTTTGGGAAGTGAACCACCTGGGATGGAATTATAAAATACTATGAAAGGAAAGGTCTCACCCGTGTAATGAAGCTGAAGGGTTGTCATTCCACACCTGAAGTCTCTGGACACAGTCTGAGCTGAAGCATATTGAGGTGGCACTCGTTATGTTGATTAGGTTGCCATCGGCGGATGCAATATTATTTGATAAGAATTGGGAGAAGCATGTGGGAAAGTGGGTCCTACCCTAGGGTCCCAGGACTGGGGGAAGTTTATTCTCTATATTGGAAATGTGAGGTTCCTGCTGTCTTAGGGTTCAAGAAGAAAATGGATAGTTATTGTTAACATCGCATTATTTGGTAATTGGGTTAACTTTGAGAAGTCCCTTTGTTAGACATACACTCAATTTTCCCCCTTATATTAATTAAATAGTGATTTATATGACTACAATTTAATAGGAGTGTACATAAACACCATTCCCACCACCAAAAGATTGTGACCCATCCCACCCACCCACCAGCTCAAGAAGCCGCATGTCCACCCTCCCCCTCACCACAGCGTTTTTACTTTGGTGCCCTACTTTCAATTTAGTCAGATCCTGCTTTTAGTTTCCCTTTCTGATCTTCTTTCTCAACTTTTGTTGATGAGTGGGATCATCCCATACTCATCTTTATCTTTCTGACTTAGCTCGCTTAACATAATTCCTTCTAGCTCTGACCAAGATGGGTCAGAGAGGTTGAGTTCATTGTTCTTAGTAGCTGCATAGTATTCCATTGTGTATATGTACCACAGCTTTCTCAGGCACTCATCTGTTGTTGGGCACCTGGGTTGCTTCCAGATTTTAGCTATTATGAATTGTGCTGCTATGAACATAGGAGAACACACATCTTTTTGGTTGGGTGTTATGGATTGGAGTATTTTTTGTTCATATGTCTGTGGGCCTTTTAGATCTCTTCTTTCGTGAATATCCTCTTCTCTGTTCATACCCTAACCCAATTTCTGTTTAATTTTTTTATTTTGCCCCCTTCCTACAATTTTTAAACCCCCACTCTCAAATTTTCTATGTGTCACATTTCTTATATTGCAAGATAGTATAGAGAAATGAATGCTTTGGAAAGCTATTAGGGGAGGGGATGGGTTACAGAGTTCTGGTGGTAGAAATTGTGTGGAGTTGTAGCCCTCTTATCCTATGGTTTTTGTCAGTGTTTCCTTTTTATAAATGATTTTTTTTAAAAAAAGTTTACTTTGATTCTTATCCCTATACCTTATACATGCATATGATAAAAAACATAAAAGGGTATATCCTCCCCAAAATTAATATCATATACGATTTGTAAGGGAAACAGAGATCTTAAACTTTATTGAAATGAACAATTGGCCAATGGTGAAAACCTTCATTATTATCATTTCACCCTCATTACTATCTTTCTCCTCTTATACAGTCTCTGTCTCCTCTGTGTCAGTGAAGGACTCCACATTTTCAGTCATATACTAAAAGTCTATACTGTAAAGCTGGGTGGGTTTTTTTTTGCACCAGATATGCGGAAAAGGTCAAGCTAGAGTTTCTTTCATAACACTGAAAGATGGAAACTAGGGTTCCTATCTTAATAATCATAGATGCAAACTAGAATTCCTTAACAATAATTGTAATTGCTGTTTTCTCTGTTACACATATTATTTGTGGAGTTCTTTCAAGTTTTCTTACTTGTCTGTGTTTTCTGCATTCAGACTATCACATTTAGCTCTGTTTGGGATGTTTATACCTGTTAGTATTTTTCCAAGCTTTGTGGGTTTCTAGTTGTGTTTCCCTCTTCATATTTAAAGTTTCTGTCTTTATTTATTTATTGGATAGAGACAGCCAGAATTCGGGAGGGTAGAGGGTGATCAGAAGAGAGACAGAGAAACCTGCAATGGTGCCTTGCCACTCACAAAGCTTGCCCCCTGCTGTCGTATGCCAGGAGCTCAAACTGGAGTCCTTGTACATTGTAAGATGTGTGCTTAAACAGGTGCACCACCACCCAGCCCTCAAAATTATTAGATATTTTTAGACTGCTTTGAGTTTTAGGTTTACCCCAAGCAATCAGAGTAAAAGGAGGTGAATTGTACTCCAAAAGAAATTTAAGGTGTCATAGAAGGTAAAAAAATATTCTAGGAGATACAAACAGCAGCTGTCAACTACTTTTTGTTTGTCAGTTGCAGAACCAGAGACTTACACATTCATGACTTCAAAACTCCTCTGTCACCTTTTTATTTAGATAGAAAGATGAGAGAGGGAGAGGGAGAGAGGGAGGGAAAGAGGGAGGGAGGGAGGGAGGGAGGGAGAGAGAGAGAGAGAGAGGGAGGGAGGGAGAGAGAAGAGAGGAGAGAGGAGAGAGGAGAGAGGAGAGAGGAGAGAGGAGAGAGGAGAGAGGAGAGAGGAGAGAGGAGAGAGGAGAGGGAGAGGGAGAGGGAGAGGGAGAGAGAGAGAGAGAGAGAGAGAGAGAGAGAAGAGAGAAGAACACTCCTTTGGTATCATAGTAATGCCCTGTCATGCAAAGGTTTGAATTGTCAGCATGCACTGCTAGACACACACACTACTTTGTGAGATCTCAGACCATACTTCTAAACATTATGATTTGTTGAAGATTATCAATATACCTTAGTGTGTTTAAAAATCTTTTTGGGTCACATAGAATTTTTTTTCTGGGCTTCTATGTTGCTAGATGAAAAATTGAAAGTACTAAATTTTATGTTTCTATAAATTTCCCATACCTTAGGATTCCTTACATTAACTTTACCTCACACTCAGATGTAAATCTTTAGTAATCATTTACTTCTTACTTACCTACCTAACTACATGAATACCTACCTACCTTCTTTATTAATTGTAAGAATAACTGGAACACTGCTCAGATCTGGCAGATATGGTGGTACTAGAGATAGGAATCTGGGACTTTTGAGGCCTTCAGCAAGCATATCCTGTGCTCTATCACTTCTTCTTCTAGCGTTTGCCCTTCTTCCATAGCCAGTCAACAGCGTCAGGTTGAAAGCTGTCAGGAGCTGCTTGTTGCTGGCTTTGAAAGTGACTGGGATCCAAGTATCACTAAGATACTTCTATGACTCACAGACTGTAACTTTCCCTAACCTAACCTTCTGTTGTATTATTTTCAGGAATATGGCTGTGGAAGGAAAAGTCATGTCTAGAGTTGGTTTATAAGAGACCCAGTAATTGCAAAGCAAATTATGCCCACTGGGATCTTCTTGAGCTTTTTGGAAAAAAATAAACATCAGTTATAATATGGTTTTTTCATTCATCAAGAGTAATGGAATAGGGGGCTGGGTGGTGGTACACTGGGTTAATTGCACATAATATGAAGGGCAGGGACCTGCTCAAAGATTCTGGTTCGAGCCCCCAATCCCCACTTGCAGGGGGATCGTTTCACAAGTGGTGAAGCAGGTCTTCAGGTGTCCATATTTCTATCCCTCTCTCTATCTTCCTCTCCCCTCTCAAACTCTGTCCTATCCAAAAAATCGAAAAATGACCACAGAAGCAGTGGATTTGTAGTGCAGTCACCAAGTCCCAGTGATAACCCTGGAGGAAACAAAAAGAGTAGTGGAACACATGTTATGTATATAGATTTTTAAATACTGATAAAAGTATTTCCACTTTTATCCATTTAATTCATATGTTCCTTCCAGTCAAACTTTAATTCTAAAAATGAAAACTAAAAACAACACACCAACCATATTCCCATTATAAAAATTTTGAAATAAGGGGGCCAGGTGGTGGCATAACCAGTTTAATGTACATGTTACTATGTACAAACACCTGGGTTCAAACACCTGGCCTTCACCTATAAATAGGAAGCCTCACTAGTGGTGAAACAGTTCTGCAGGTGTCTCTTTGTCTCTACCTTTCTAACCACCTTCCCTCTCAATTTATCTTTGTCCTAGCAAATAAAAATAATTTAAATAAAATTTTAAAAATAAAAGTTTTAATTTAAAAATTGACACGAGACAGTCCTGTTGAAAAACAATTTACCTTCTAGGCTGAATCTTAGAATGAGTAGTATTAAAAAAATTGATCATGAAAATGTTATAACAGAAAAAAAATCAGTGAAATTTAGGATTCATCAGTAAGAACATTAGGAAGTGTGAAGGGGAAAACCAACATGAGAAAAAAATAATAAGAAATAAGAGGTGATTCTTTGAGAATATGATGGATTTAGTAGAATTTTTATACTTGGTATAACATTTTTAACAATGTTAATGTAGTAATATATTTGAACTACTTTCCAGTCAACCACAGGCTAAATTTATGCTGTGAAAAAAAAAAAGAAAAATAATAACCCCTCCTTCCTCTTTTTATGGATGAGGAAGCTGAGGCAAAGAAAGGTTAAGTGGCTTTATCAAGGTTGTGAACTGTCATGGTGACAAATTTAGGAATAAAATTTAATTCCCTGAACTTCAGTTTATGATTTACTCCACTGGATAATGAGTAGCCGGACATTGTACTTTTTATATTAGTTCTGATGATCACTGTGAAAGATTGATTTTTTATGTTGGACAGAATCATATTTTACTATGAATCATTTAATTCTGTTGCTGATGTAATGAAAATAGTGCATTTGTGGTATTACCTTGAGGTAGAATAATAACCTTTTTTTCCTCTTTCTTTAAGAAATGATATTTTTTATCACTCCTATGTAGAGTCTGTTTTTGTAGGTTTATTTGGATCCATACTTCCAGAGGGTTAAAGAATAGGAAAGCTATCAGGGGAGAGGATGGGATACAGAGTTCTGGTGGTGGGAATTGTGTGAAGTTGTATCCCTCTTATCCTATGGTTTAGTCAGTGTTTCCTTTTTATAAATAAATTAAAATAAGGAATAAAGATCAACATGTTTTATTCAATCATAATTGACATATTGAAAAACAAAAGTTTTTAAACGAATATTAGAAATCAGAAGACACAGGGTTATTGCTGGGGCTCAGTGCCTGCACTACGAATCCACTGCTCCTGGAGGTCATTTTCCCCATTATATATATATATATATATTTTTTTTTTTCAGTAGCATATCCAGCAGGATGACTTGGCCATAAAACATGGAGTTGTATGTGTAAAGCTGCAGGTTTGATCTCCTATAAATGCCAGATCAGCGCTCTGGTTCTCTCTTTGTCCCTCTCTTTATCTCATAAATTTAATAAAAAAATTTTTATAGGCTTGGGAGGTAGCATAGTGGATATACAAATGGATTTCATGCCTAAAGCTCCTTGGTTTCCAGTTCAATCCCTAACACCACCATAAGCCACTCTGGCCAGTCATTCTCTCTCCTTCCTCTTTATCTCATTAAAGTAAATAAAATATTATAAAAATATTAAAAAACAATTTATTATCATAAAAAATGAGATGTACCATTTATGACTGTAAAGAAAACAACATTTATTTAGACGAGTTCCATTTATAAAGAATACTATGTATTAGTAATGAGAATAGTTAAAATAATTCCTTGTGTTCCAGGATCTATGTTCTCATTTATAGTGACTCATCTAATCCTCAACTCAATAATCCTCACCCTTTAAAACTTTTCAAATATTTGCTAAGTACTTGGTGTTCTAAACTTTATAAGGAGCACTTGAAAACCATCATCCATTTTAGGACTGACAAAATAGCTCACTTGTATAGTGCACTACTTTGCCATATCTGCACCTAGGTTCAAGACCAACTCCTACTACACTGAATAAAGCTCTGGAGTTCTCATCTCTTTAACTATCTCTAGCCCACTCTATAAGAAAGGAAGAAAGAAAGAAAGAAAGAAAGAAAGAAAGAAAGAAAGAAAGAAAGAAAGAAAGGAAGGAAGGAAGGAAGAAAGAAAGAAAGAAGAGAAGGAAGGGAAAGAAAAAGAAAGAAAGAAAGAGAAAGAGAGAGAGAAAGAAAGAAAGAAAGAAAGAAAAGAAAAGGAAGAAAAAGAGGGAGGGAAGGAGGAAGGAAGGAAGGAAGGAAGGAAAAAAGGAAGAAAATTATCCATTTTATTGTTCACTTTATATGATCCTTTTGTATTAAAAATGGGTGTCATTTTCTGCAAATGTGATTAATGAAATATCCCTCCCCTGCCTTAAAGCACCTAGAAATTCTTGTGGAAAATAAAAGAATGTTTGGACCTTTTCAGTGATTAGCTGAGTTTTCAAGAAAGTAAAATAATATATTATCTTGGGACCAGGCAATGGTGCACCTTGTAAAGCACACACATTCCAGTGCAGAAGGATCCAGGGTTCAAGCCTCTGGTCCCTACCTGCATGGGCGAAAGCTTCAGAAGTGGTGAAGCAAGACTGCAGGTTTCTTTCTGTCTATTTCTCTATCTCTTCCTCCCCTCTCAATTTCTCTCTCTCTCTGTCTTTATCAATAATAAATAACAAATTAATAAATAAGTAAATAAAAGGAATTAAAAATATCATCTTTGAACCAATAGGAAATAAGGAACACAAATGTAAAATACTTTAAAATACTTTATTCTGAGACCATGGAATGGGAGTGGGTTCAGAGGACTGTTGGAATTGTTATCAGCACCAAGGTCTAGAATTCTATTAGTTACTGGAGAGATGAAACTATTTTGTCATGGACTTGTGACAAAGTAATGCCAACTATTTCATTTGTAATTTTGTATTTTGATTATATACTGAAAAGGCTTTTCTCTACATAAAATGTATTACTAAAGAAATTTCATCTATTTGTTTCTGTTTTTAAAATGTGGTCACTGCATAATTTTATATTTTATGCGTTACTTGCATTATAATTATAATAAACATTACTAGAAAGTAATGTGATCTTAGGCTTCAGTAGTATGAGGAAAAATCATAGAACTCAGAGCTTAGGTCTGGGCCACTTTCGATTTTTCTATGACTGGACAAAAGGACTTTCTCAAAATCATCTGACTTCACTAAGTGGCGTCTTAATATTGTGACTATACTTAAAGTGTTACGGTGAGAACTAAATTGGCTCATATGTGTGGTAGTAGGCTATAGAAATATAGGAATGTGAGTGTCCACTGTCAAGTTTGGTGTGTCATGTAACATTTATTTTGTTCCATTTAAACTAATGGAATTTTAATATTTATTATCTTAATCCAGTATTCTAAATAACAATGATTTGATTATTGTTATTATTAAGCCATGTATGCTTAACCCGCTGGGCTACCTCCCGACTCCCCCATGACTTTATTATTAATGAAGTCTCAGTTTTATTTATTTATTTTTCAATAGACACTAGATTGAGAAAGGATAGCAAAACTTGTGTAGAAAAATCACACCAATGACTAGAGATAAGGAGAGATTAAAAAGGCACTATATTACTATTGTGTGATTAAGAACTGCTTATGATATAATATAAATAATATAAATACTGGAGAAGTCAGAATAATAGAAAAACAACAAATATTTTTTCTGTTGTTGTTGTTGCTGTAGCTATTCTTTTTTATATAGAGACAGAGAGGCAGAGAGATATAGTATGAAAGAGACCATAGTAGCAAAGCTTCCTTTAATGCTATAGAGCCTGGGCTTGAACCTGGGTTGTGCATATGGCAAAGCAACACACTACTCAAGTGAGATATATTTGCTGGCCTGCAACATGTAGTTACGCCATTAAAATACAAGCAATAGATTTCATCATGATTTAGCTTTTTAAAACCGTGAGGTCTGTCCACTACAGAATGTTTGTCTTGATCTCATCTTTTTCCCTGTTCAGGTAAAGTAGTTAAATTTATAGCCCTACGAGTTTATCACTTGACAGAGCTGTTGCTGGTGTTTTGTTTGTTCATGTGAGTTTTCTAAATATGATAGATACCCATCTGAGATTGAGACATAGACCAGCTACTGAAAGGTCACTGATTCTCTAGTGACTTTTCATTACATTAAAAATTATATTGCTCATATTTTCCAAGACACTAATAGCTTAAAAGTAAGAAGCAATTAAGAAAATCAAAACATTAGGTTTGATATGACAACTTAATAATTACATAATATTTTAAATAATGGATGATATCTCAAAAAGTTTTGAATATTTTAAAGAACTTTTATTATTTCACACTATGAAACGCTCTTTATATATTTTTGGAGTTTTCACTTGTTTTTCCTGCAATATTAAAAGTTTGTTCTTGATGATAAATCAAGAAGTAAGTCTTACAATCAATATGAATATTGTATAATATATATTTAAATAATTTTTTATTTAAGAAAGGAGACATTAACAAAACCGTAGAATAAGAGGGATACAATTCCGCACAATTCCCATAACCTGATCTCCACATCCAACCCCCTCCCCTGATAGCCTTCCCATTCTCTATCTCTCTGGGAGTATGGATCCAGGGTTGTCGTGGGTTGTAGAGGGTGGAAGGTCTGGCTTCTGTAATTGCTTCCCCACTGAACATGGGCATTGACTGGTCGATCCATACTCCCAGTCTGTCTCTCTCTTTCCCTAGTAGGGTGGGGCTCTGAAGAAGTAGCGCTCCAGTACCCATTGATTTGGTTGTATGTCCAGGGTCGTCTGGTCAGCATCCGTAACCTGGTGGCTGAAAAGAGAATTAACATACAAAGCCAAACAAATTGTTGAACAATCATGGACCTAAAGACTGTAATAGTGCAGATGAAGTGTTGGGGGTATTCCCTGCATGCTCTTGTGTACTTCTGCTTTCAGGTATATATTTTTCCCCTAGTTTATGGGCACGGGTGAACCTATTCTCTATCTCAGGGGACCTGGACTATATCTAGGTTTGGGGACTTTATTGGGGAGTGGAAGAGCTGGAATGGAATTAGAGAATACTATGAAAGGAAAGGTCTCACCTGAGTGATGAAGCTGAAGGGTTGTCATTCCACACCTGAAGTCTCTGGTCACAGTCTGAAGTGGAGCATGCTGGGGTGGCACTCGTTGTGTTGATTAGGTTGCAATCCGTGGATGCAATATTATTTGATTTGAATTGAGAGCAGCATGCAGAAAAGTGGGTCCCACCCTAAGGTTCCAGGACTGGGGGAAATATAAGCTCTATAGTGGAAATGTGAGGTTCCTGTTTTCTTAGGGTTCAAGAAGACAATGGATAGTTATTGTTGTCGTCACATTATTTGGTGATAGGGTTAACTTTGGAAAGTCCCTTTGATAGGGTTTGGGGTATAGTACCCAGCATCTTGTATATATCTGTGCTATTGGTTGCTTCTTTTCTCCCTGGTCTAGGCTTTTGGGAGAGAACATATGGAAGACAGCCTATGTATTAAAAAGACTCAGTCTGTGTTTTAAGAAGTTCTAGACATATCATCAGTTTTTCGCCTCTCATATTAATTAAATAGTGGTTTATATAATGTTTACACTTTAATAGGATTGTACATAAACACCACTCCCACCACCAAAAGACTGTGTCCTATCCCCACCACCCACCACCCACCCCCGTCCCCCCACCCTCCGCCGTGCCGGGAAGCCCAATGGCCACCCTCCCTTCACCACAGTGTTTTTACATTGGTGTCCTGCTCTCGATTTAATCAGATCCTGCTTTTAGTTTCCCTTTCTGTTCTTCTTTCTCAACTTCTGTTGATGAGTGGGGACATCCCATACTCATCTTTTAAACTGGTTTTGAGAAAACTGTATAGGAATTGAGTTGGATTTATTAATTTTAAAATATATGGCTTTTGCATCATAAGAGGACTTAAAGTTTCATTTCTTTAAAATGCTTGACCAAAACCATTATGTTAGCATCTGTTTTTCCATCTGGAGAACCTAAAAAAAATCCATGTAAATGTAAATGGACAGTTCAATATGAATATGCAAATTAAAAATACTTTTTAAATTTTATATAAGATGTAGCTTACACTATTCCTTAATTAGATTTTTCTGTACATTTCTTAATCATCTGTTAGGTTTAGCATTGGGTTCTACTCCAACATATCAACCAGAACTTCCTGAATTGTAAATGGTACAAAATTTATTATGAATTTTTTTATCAATTTAATAATGATCAACAAGACCCTAGGATAAGAGGGGTACAATTCCACACAATTACCACCACCTGAGTTCTGTATCCCATCTCATCCCTTGGAAGCTTTCCTATTCTTTATCCCTCTGCGAGTATGGACCCAGTGTCATTATGGGATGCAGAAGGTGGGAGGTCTGGTTTCTGTAATTGCTACTCTAATGGATATGGGTTTTGGCAGCTCTATCCATACTCACAGCCTATTGGGTAGGGCTCTGAGAGGTGGAGTTCCAGGACACATTGAAGAGGTTGTCTGCCCAGGGAAGTCAGGTTGATATCATGGTAGCATTTGCAATTTGCTGGCTCAAAAAGCATTAAGATATAAAAAGAACAAATTTTTGAATAATCAGGAACCTAAAGGTAAGAATATGAATAAGCAGTTGAGATTTGGGGATCTCCATTTAGGAAAAACCCGGCAGGTATATTTTGAGTATATTCCAAGGGGCCCATGACTTTATTAGTTTTTGCCTGAGTCTAACAGCTAACAAGCAGGTGGGCCAAAGGTATTGTCTGGGGAGATGGTGGCAGAGTTGGAAACAGGACTAGAAAGCTGGATCAGGGAGGAGAGTAGCTCCCAAATATGGGAAAATAAATAATTATTGTTAACTGTAAACCCCATTGATTTTATCTGGGGCCCATATTCAACACAGAAGCCTGTGTAACCTCTGCATCTCTGTAGGTCTGAGTTCACATTCTGTGGTAATAGCTAGGAATATTCTAGCATGCATTCATTGCAGGGCCTATTTTGCTCAAGTGGCAAAGTATTTTCACCCAACCTCCTTTCAGAGAATGGAGCAGTCTCTACCATTGTTAACCTACATTTAGGGCACAGTCCTATAGAGGTCCAAAAGGGGGTCCACTATGTTGTTCTTGATGGAGCTGACTAGTGGCAGTGGACAGAGGGATCTGTTAGAGTTCTACGCCCATCATGTTTATGTGGGAATCCCAGGATTCCCTGACAAGGGCCCTGGATGATGGGGTGGCCTGGTAGTGACCAAAAGAGCCATCATTAAAGTATGCCTGTCTCTTGCCCTTACCCAACTTTTATAGTCCTTGCTTTGTCTGACAAGATAAGCCTTAGAGTCATTGAGGGAAGTGAAATATGAAGTAGATGAGGAGGGTATCTAGGTCTAAGTAGAAATGATTTGACTGTCTTTTTTTTTTTTTTTTTAGGTCTTTCTATTTGCTTGCTGCACTTATTAAGTCATTGCAAACTATTGTGAATTTTTACTTTAAGGTATATATTTTCCCCTAATTTATGGATATATGTGCTCTATCTCCTGAGCCCTGGTCTATATCTAGATTCTGTGGCTTTGTTAGTAAGTTTGCTACCCGAAATGTAATTGAGGAGTCCAATGAGCTAGGATAGGTCTCACCAGTGTAATGGTGCCAAAGGGTTGAGATCCCATGCCTGGCATCTATTATGAATTTTATTTATATCATTATACATATGTATTTATATAATTATGTACTTTGACAAAAATGATACAGGGTAATATGTTTACTAGGAAAATGAAAATACATATGTATATATTAAGAAACATTATTTTAAATATAGAAAAATTATGGTCAGTACTATGTCCTGGTGTCAACATTGGGAAAAATTTAAGTTCTTTATTGGGGGGTGAATTGTAAAATACAATAGTTTGTACATACATAACGTTTCCCAGTTTTCCCCATAACAATGAAACCTCCACTAGTTCCTCCTCTGCCATCATATTCCAGGACCAGAGCCCTCCCCACCACTCCAGAGTCTTTTACTTTGGTACAGTACACCAAGTCGAGTCTAAGTCTTAGTGTTTTCCCTTCTTCTCTTGTTTTTCAACTTCTGCCTATGAGTAAGTGCTTCACATGGTTTCTTCAGGCTTTACCCAGGATAGAGTAAATAAGGTGAAGTCACCATTTTTAATAGCTGAGTATTCCATTGTGTATATAGACCACAACTTACTCAGCCACTCATCTTTTGTTGGACACCTGGGCTGCTTCCAGGTTTTGGCTATTTCAAAATGTGCTGCTATGAACATAGGTATACACACATCTTTTTGGATGGGTATGTTTGGTTCCCTAGGATATATCCCCAGGAGAGGAATTGCAGGGTCATAGGGTAGGTCCAATTCTAGCCTTCTGAGAGTTCTCCAGACTGTTCTCCAGAGGGGTTGGACCAATTGACATTCCCACCAGCAGTGCAAGAGGCTTAACAAAGGAGATTTGAAGCTTTAAATTATCTATTATTGTTAATAATTCCATTGAATAATTGTGTTCACTACTACTCGCCTTGTTTTGAGGAAAGTATTATTCACTAAGTCTTGAAACAGTCTAAACGTGAATAGGAATTTTGCCATTTCTCTCCCTTGTAGTCTGTGTCTTTTGATTTCTAATATTCATTTAAAAACGTTTGTTTTTCAGTATATCAATTATGATTGAATAAAACATATTGACCTTTATTTTATTTTTATTTTAATTTATTTATAAAAAGGAAACACTGACAAAACCATAGAATAAAGGGGGTACAACTCCACACAATTCCCACCATCAGAATTCTGTATCCCATCCCCTCCCCTGATAGTTTTCCTATTCTTTAACCCTCTGGGAGTATGGACCCAAGGTCATTGTGGGATGCAGAAGGTGAAAGATCTGGCATCTGTAATTGCTTCCCTGCTGAACATGGGCATTGACAGGTCGACCCATACTCCCAGCCTGCCTCTCTCTTTCCCTAGTGGGGTGGAGTTCTGGGGAATCAGAGCTCCAGTACATATTGGTGGGGTTGTCTGTCCAGGGAAGTCTGGTTGGCATCATGCTAGCATCTGGAACCTGGTGGCTAAAAAAGAGTGTTAACATATAAAGCCAAACAAGTTGATGACTAGTCATGAAGCTAAATGCTGGAATAGTGCAGATGAAGAGTTGTGGGGGTCTCCATTTTGTAGATAGCTAGTAGGCATAGAAAATAACTTGATCTTTATTTTAAATTGAGATTTTCTCTGTCAAATTAAGGATCAAAGTAAGACACTGGAGTATATGTCGCTTTTGAAAATAAATGTACATTTTACACATTTTAAGGGAAGTTATAGGTTTTGGTATCATGAACATGTCATGTTTCTTCTGTGCATCAAATTTATGGGTTCCTGATTAAAAATAAAACCTGAAATTGAATATTTCTAATTAGATATTGTTGGTGTGGTATTGTAGAGCTAGCAATTATTATAATCTTTTCTGAGTAATGGAATTGGAACTGAAAATAATTGTTGCCACCAAACATTAAGGGAAGAAGAGAAGCAGCAAAGATGTGAAAAAATAACTTTTTGTATTAAAGCAATACATTATGGATAATGAACAGGTAGTAAGATATATACTATCTACTGGTTGCTTAGGCAACTAGTCAAGGTAAGAAAGCTGAATACAAATATAATGAAATATTTGCTATAGTATTTTCCATTTGAGTTATTTAATCAAATCATTTTATATAAATCAAATTTATCTTGGGTTGAGTAAACTCAATAGTGTGGACCTGCATTTTCATGTATATTTCTACTCAAGAATTCAGGCAATTAACACTTTGTCAGAAATATAATTCAGAGCAACATTTTTTTTACTTATGGCATGAAACACTATATACTACCTAATTGTGCTCTATAACCATAAGTTTTGCAATTATTATTTTATTTTTAGTTTTTTTATTTTTTATTTATGAAAAGGAAACAATGACTAAACCATAGTATAAAGGGTACAACTTCACACAATTCCCACCACCAGAACTCTGTCTCCCATCCCCTCCCCGATAGCTTTCCCACTGTTTAACCCTCTGGGAGTATGGACCCAAGGTCATTGTGGGATGCAGAAAGTTAAAGGTCTGGTTTCTGGAGTTGCTGCCCTGCTGAACATGGGCGTTGACAGGTCGATCCATACTCCCAGCCTGTCTCTTTCCCTAGTGGGGAAGGACTCTGGGGAAGCGGAGCTCCAAGGCACATTGGTGGGGTTGTCTGTCCATGGAAGTCTGGTCAGTATCATGCTAGCATCTAGAACCTGGTGGTTGAAAAGAGAGTTAATATTCAAAGCCAAACAAATTGTTGACCAATCATGGAACTAAAGGTTTGAATAGTGAAGATGAAGAGTTCGAGGGCCCTCCATTTTGTAGATAGCTAGTAGGCATTTTTTTTTGAGCTTTGAATTTTAAAGCTTTTACTGAGACATGATGGCAAACAAATCTTACAGAAACACATGTAAAAAGACATGATTCACAGTTGAAAATGGAGACAATTAGACCAGAAAGCTTTGATGCCTGTCAGCTAATGCTGAAGCTGAGACTTTGGAGTAGGACATGCTTCGGGCTATTCAAAGGAAAGGCAATCAATATTCCTCTCCTTCCTCCTCACCCTCTCCTTCAACAGAATCCACACCCACCTCCTCATAATCCTTCTCCAGGGCAGCCATGCCCTCACGGGCCTCAGAAAACTCCCCTCCTCCATGCCCTCACCCACATACCAATGAACAAAGGCACGCTTGGCGTACATCAGGTCAAACTTGTGGTCCAGCCGGGCCCAGGCCTCAGCGATGGCTGTGGTGTTGCTCAGCATGCACACAGCCCGCTGGACCTTGGCCAGGTCTCCACCAGGGACCACAGTGGGAGGCTGGTAATTAATGCCAACTTTGATCTCCAAGGTTGGCTTCCCCACTGAGCAGTCGGGAGACAGCAGCATTACCAAGGTTTCATCATACACAGCTAGTAGGCATATTTTAGTTATATTCCAAAGGGCCTGTGGCTATACTAGTATTTATTTACTTATTTATTTGCCTGAGCTTGAAATCTGATATGCAGGTGCATCCTAATTATTGTCTGGGGAGGTGGTGTTATGGCTGGAAGAAGGACCAGAAAGCTGGATCAGGTAATAGAATAGCTCCCAAATATAGGAAAGGCGTATAAATATTGTTGACTGTAAACCCCATTGATTTGATCTGACCTGGGGCCCATATTCAGTTAAGGAGCCTATGTGACCTCTGCATCCCTATAGATCCGAACTCACATTCTGTGGTCATAAGTAGCAATGTTCCACGGTATCTAAGTCTAATGCATAGCCCTGTCCAGTCCTCAATCTGAGGGAGAATGCTTTCAGCTTCTGTCCATTGTGTATGATGTTAGCTATAGGTTTGTTGAACCAGCTTTACATTCCTGGAATAAATCCCACTTGGTCGTGATGAACAATCTTTTTGATATACTACTATATCCAGTTGGCCAGGAGCTTGTTTAATATTTTGGCATCTATGTTCATCAGAGATATTGGTCTGTAGTTTTCCTTTTTTGTTGTGTCCCTATCTGTTTTTGGTATTAGGGTGATGCTGGCTTCATAGAAGGTGGAAGGGAGTGTTCTTGTTTCTTCGATCTTGTGGAAGAGCTTTAGAAATATAGGTATTAACTGTTTCCTGAAGGTTTTGTAGAATTTGTTTGTGAAGCCTTCTGGTCCAGAACTTTTGTTGTTGGGAAGAGTCTTTATAACTGTTTCGATTTCTTTGTCTGTGACTGATGCATATAGGTTTTGTAGTTCTTCTTGATTCAGTTTTGGAAAGGCATATGTTTCTAGGAATTCTTCCATTTCTTCCAGATTCTCTAGCTTGGTGGCGTTTAGTTTTTCAGAGAAGTTTCACATGATTTTCTGGATTTCTGTGGTGTTAGTCCTCTATCGTTTACAATTCTATTTATTTGAGTCTTCTCCCTTTTTTAGTGAGTCTAGATAGGGGTTTGTCAATCTTGTTTAATTTTTCAAAGAACCAACATTTGGCTTCATGATCTTTTGTTTGGTTCTCTTATTTTCGATGTTTATTTCTGCTCTAATTTTAGTGATTTCCGTCCTTCTGATTGCTTTGGGTTCCTTTGTTCCTCTTCCTCTAAGTCCTTGAGGCTTGTAGTAAGGTCATTTATTTGAGCTATTTCTTGTTATCTAATATGTGATTGCATGGCAATATGAATTTCCCTCTCAGTACTGCTTTATCTGTGTCCCAAATATTTTGATATCCTGTGTCTTCATTTTTATTTGTTTCCAGGAACATTTGCATTTCTTGCTTGAGTGTCTCTCTGACCCAGCAGCTATTAAGCAGCATGTTGTTGAGTTTCCAAATTCTATGACTTTTAGTAATTTTCTGGTTTTTGTTAAATGTTAGCTTTACTCCACTGTGGTCTGAGAAGATACTTGGTATGTTTTCAGTGCTCTTGAATTTGTTGATACTGTCTTTGTAGCCTAACATGTGTTCTATCCTTGAGTTTGTGCTGTGTGGGTTTGAAAAGAATGTGTATTCCAATTTTGGGGGGTGAAGAACTCTGAAAATGTCCAGGAGGTCTAGTCTGTCCATATCTTCATTTAATTCTCTTGTTTCTTTATTGATTCTCTACTTCTTTGATCTAAGTGTGAGAGTAGAGTGCTGAAGTCTCCCACTATTATTGTATTACTATGGATTGTTTATTTATTCCCTTTTGTTGCCCTTATTGTTTTATTGTTGTTGATGTAGTCATTGTTGGATAGGACAGAGAGAAATGGAGAGAGGAGAGAAGACAGAGAGGGGAAGAGAAAGACACCTGCACCCTTGCTTCACAGCCTGTGAAGCGACTCACCGGCAGGTGGGGAGCTGGGAGCTCGAACTGGGATCCTGATACCAGTCTTTGTGCTTTGTGCCATGAGCGCTTAACCTGCTGTGCTACCACCTGACTCCCTATTGATGTATTTTTGTGGTTCTTTCAATAGTTGTTTGATGTTTTTAGATGGTCCCTCATTGGTTGCATAGATGTTAATAATTGTTAAATCTTCTTGGTTGATTGATTCTCTAATCATTATATAATGGCCTTGCCTATCTTTTATTACTTTATTTAATTTAAAGTCTATTGTGTCAGAGATGAGAATGGCTGTTCTTGCCCTTTTTTGTGGTCCATAGCCTGTAGGATAGTTTTCCATCCCTTCACTTTAAGCCTGTGTTTGTCTTATTGGGTCATATGGGATTCTTGCAAGCAGCATATGGTTGTGTTGTATTTTCCAATCCATCCTCCCACTCTGTGCCTTTTAATGGGTGAATTTAAGCCATTGACATTTATTGATACTACATATTTAATGTATTATAGTGCCATTATTCTACATTTTTTATTTGCTCTGATATATGGCAAGTATTATGGTGATGTTCTTGTTTATAAGAGGTCTTTTAGAACCTCTTTTAGGGCAGGGTTGGTGATGGTTGCCTTCTTTAACTGTTGTCTGTCTGAAAAGGTTTTGATCCCTCTATCTAGTCTGAATGAAAGTCTAGCAGGATATATTATCTGTTGAAACCCTTTTTCATTGAGGGCTTGATATATAACTTGTCATTCTCTTCTGGCTTTTAGAGTTTGAGTGGAGAAGTCTGCTGATAGTCTTATGGATTTTCTCTTATATGTGACTTTTTGTTTTTCTCTTGCAGCCTTTAGTATCCTTTCTTTATCCTTACTTTGCTGGAGCTCACGTGGGTTGACTCTCAGCTAGGAACGTAAACTTTACCGAGTTCTTATCACTAGTTCAAGAAACTACGTGAAAAGAAAGAAACTCAGGGAGGATTCTGGTATGAACACACTCGTTTATTGGGGGGTGGGTTTGGGTTAATATAGAAGGCTAGACAAAGAACGGTTTTCACATACGTCAGAACTCACAGGTTTCTTAAAGGTCAGCATTCCCCTATGGCAGGGGCTGGTAATACAAGAGTTGATACATAAAGATCAAAAAAATTAGTCTCCTGACATAGGCATTTAATTATCTAAAGGCATTTGAGAGGAATAGTGGTTGAACCAGTAAGGTGAGATAGAGAAGGAAGAAAAGGCTTTAAAAACATCAAAAGGGCTCTAGGAAATAAGGTCTTGGGGGGCTTTTCATTTGTCCAGTGTTAGGAGTATGTGACAGGATGTGCTCTTCCTTTGTGATCAAAAGGTGAAGTGGAATGTGTGAACTTTGAGTGAATGAATTCTAAAGCAGGTAACCATTTGGCTGACTGCAGGGGAACTAAGTGAGAGAGGATATAGGCTCTTTGTGAATTTGGGGAGTCTTACAAAGAGCAAGCTGATTCTGATAGACTTTTGTCTCTTGGCTCATCTCTATGGAGAGAGGCTAACAAGAGAGGTGTCTTTTCAGACCTCCATCCGTGAAGATGGGGGGAGTTTCCCTAAGCTCTAACAAACTTCCACATAGTCCCACATTACTTTTGTTCATTGTAACTATGATGTGTCTTGGTGTCTTCAGGACTGGGTTGATTCTGGTGAAACTAGAGAGGAGGAGAGGAGAGGAGAGGAGAGGAGAGGAGAGGAGAGGAGAGGAGAGGAGAGGAGAGGAGAGGAGAGGAGACTAGAGGAGATGAGAAGAGATGAGAGGGAGATATTTGCAAAACACTTTCACCAGGTCTCAACTTGGATTGTTTTCCACCATACTTTTAACAATATATTTATAGGAGAGACATACAAAAGTATAATTTCAGCATCGATAGTGTCAGAAATCCATCCTGTGGGACCATACATACAGTTCTCTTGTCCACTAAGCCGCCTCACCAGCTGCAATAGTAATATATCTTAAATTTTAAAAGTTCTACAAATTGAAGATAACTAAATAGGAAAACAAGAAAGGTTGAAATCATAATGTTAACAAAAAATACACATGAGAAAAAGAAAATACATAATGGAAATAAAGAAAGGAAGGAAAGATGGAAGAACAAAAGGAAAAGAAATGAATCATACAAAAAGAAGAGGAGGAAGAGACAAAGTGAAATGGAAAAGTCCTAAATCTCCTTGAGGAGGGAGTCTTTTATTAGTGATTTAATAATGATTGATAATATTGTGGTATAAGAGGGATATAATTCAATAAATTTCCCATGACCAGAATTCCATATCCTATCCCCTCCATTGAAAGTTTTCCTATTCTTTATCTCTGTGGGAGCATGGACCAAAGATCTCTATGGGGAGCAGAAGGTGGAAGGTCTGGCTTCTGTAACTGCTTCTCCATTGGACATGGGCGTTGACAGGTCAATCCATACCACCAGCCTGTTTCAGTCTTTTCTTAGTGTGGTAGGACTGTAGGATTGTGGGGTTCCAGAACATATTGATGAGGCTGTCTGCCCAGGGAAGTCAGGTTGGCGTCATAGTAGCATCTGAAACTTGGTGGCAGTGTATTGGAGCTGAAGGGTTGAATTCCAAGCCTGGTGTCTCTGGACACAGTCTGATGTGAAACATATCAAGGTGGCACTGGTTGCATTGTTTGGTTAAGATCAGCAGATGCGGTATCAAATTATATGGGTCAAAAGAAGCATCTAGGAAAATGAGCAAAGTCCCAGAGGTTCTAGGAATGGGAGAAATATGGCTGTATAGAAAATGAGTAAGGGGGAGTCGGGCAGTAATGCAACGGGTTAAGCGCAGGTGGTGCAAAGCTCAAGGACAGGCATAAGGATCCCAGTTTGAGCCCCTGGCTCCCTATCTGCAGGGCAGTTGCTTCACAGGCAGTGAAGCAGGTCTATCTTTCCTCCTCTCTGTTTTCCCCTCCTCTTTCCATTTCTCTCTGACCTATCCAACAATGATGACATCATCAACAACAACAACAATAATAACTACAACAATAAACCAACAAGGGCAATGAAAAGGAATAAATGAATAAACATTTTTTAAAATATTTTTAAAAGGGGGCCGGGTGGTAGCATATCTGGTTGAGCGCACATGTTACAATGCACAAGGACCTGGCTTCAAGCCCCCAATCCCCACCTGCAGGGGGAAAGCTTCACAAGTGGTGAAGCAGTGCTGCAGGTATCTCTCTGTCTCTCACCCTCTCTATCCCTCCCTTCCCTCTCAATTTCTGACTGTCTCTATCCAATCAATAAATAAAAAGATAATAAAAAATTAAAAAATATTTGAAAAAAATCTTTTTTTAAAAATATTTTATTTATTTATGAGAAAGACAGAGGGAGAGAGAAAGAACCAGACATCACTCTGGCACATGTGCTGCCGGGGATCAAACTCGGGATCTCATGCTTGAGAGTCCAAAGCTTTATCACTGCGCCACCTCCTAGACCACTGAAAAAATCTTTTAAAAAAGAAAAAGTAAGAAAAAAAGAGAGAAAATGAGTAAGTTCTTGTCATAGAGTTTAGGAAGGAGATAGCTAATTATTATAACCAAGTTATCTGGGAACTTTTAATCTATGATACCTGTCAGAATAATTTCTCTACATTTCTGAGTCTCTGGAACTGTTTAAAGCTGTCTCAGTAAATCCAGGGATTCAGAAGGGGGAAGAGAGGAACACTCAGTGGAGGTTGGAGATGCGGTCTTATGGTGGTGTAGGATGATTGCTTAATGAGTGGTAAGATGTACTCACATTTATTTTAGGGAAATGTGGAAATGCATCCTTATGACAACAGCTCTGTAAATAAACCTTTTTTCAATAAAGTTAATCTGAAATTGAAAAAAAAAAGTGGCTTACATCTATAGACTTGATTTTCACAACCATCCAATGATGCAGTTACAATCATTATATTATATATAAATGAAATGTGAATTCCTTGGAGTATAAGTGACTGTATAATGCTACCAGTAAGAACTACAACTTACATTCTAACTCATGAAATCCATGTTTCCCAACAGCTAATCTGACCTGTTTTCATTACTTCAAGGTATTCATTTAACCTAAAGAACAATGAGATCCAACTTCTTGAACAAAAATGAGGGGACGTACATTGCCTTTCCACCTTACCTTCAAATAGACAATGGAAAGTACATATGAGAGAATTTGTGTGATACAGAAATAAGACATAGAAAATGGAGACATCCACATGTGTATGTAATGTGCTGATAATAGCAGCTTTCAATGGAGCTTCATAATGGAGTGTGAAGTGTAATAGAATAGACTCTGGACTTAGAATGAAAAAAAATCAGTGAGTCATTTGAGCAAAAGAACAGATTGCTTGTCTGCCTTCTTTTTATGGGAGGATAAAGAAAGGAATGAAAAACAAAGTCAACATTAACACTGTCATTGTAATAGTCCCAATTTTCTAGATTTCATTTGACTGTAAATAAGATTATTGTAGACCTGGATGGACTGAACAGTGAATGGAAAATACCTGCGACATTAGTCCTTAAGTGAGACAAGTCAGAAAAAGGAGGATGAAAATGGGATAATCTCATTCATAGACAGGAATTAAGAATTAAGAACAGAAGGGGAAACACAGAACAGAACTTGCACTGGGCTCAGTGTATTGCACTGAAGTAAAGGACTACGGAGGATGGGGAGATGGGGTGGGGGTGTTCGGGTCATGGTGCACGATGGTGGAGAGGACATAGGATGGGACATAGAGTGTTCTGTAGAAAACTGAGAAATTTTATACACATAACAACAACTGCATTTACTGTTGACTGTAAGTCATTAACCTCCTCAGTAAAAAAAGTAGATAAATATTATTAACTGTTAACCCCATCACTTTGATCTGGGGCCCCAGATCCCTACCCTACTAGGTAGGGAAAGAGAGAGGCAGGCTGGGAGTATGGATCAACCTGCCAATGCCCATGTTCAGCGGGGAAGCAATTACAGAAGCCAGACCTCCCACCTTCTGCATCCATAAAGATCCTGGGTCCATACTCCCAGAGGGATAAAGAATAGGAAAGCTTTAAGAGGAGGGGATGGGATCCGGAGTTCTGGTGGTGGGAACTGTGTGGAGTTGTACCCCTCTTATCCTATGGTTTTGTCAATACTTCCATTTATAAATTTTAAAAAAGGTTTTCCTGAGCAACCCTAAAGATATTTCTACTGGTACAGACTAGTCCTCCAGAATACAGAATATTACTAAATGCGAGATTCAACTCTCCTTCCTTTTGCCAGATATATTTGCATTTGCTTCTACTTTTCACAACCACCACTGGCTTTTCCTAATGATTACCTTGTGATTCAATATGAACCAAGGAATACATAGTTACATAGTTAAAAATTCTTGAAAATTGTTAATTATTTGATATGCAAAGAATTGAACTAAGTTCATCTAGAAAATATGATTTATGTAGAAACACTGGCTGTTCCAGCCAGAGGAGATTTTATTGAAAGTGTAATGTAATACTAAAAGCAATTAACCTTTATTGAGTACCTTATATGCCTCTAGACCAATGGTTGACACTTTCATACCCATAGCTCTTTTCATCTTCCCTAGAACCTATTAGTAGGAAATATGGTATCTATTTTATGGACAAATTAAAGTTCTTAGAATTTAATCGAAAGAGGTTATACATTGAGTCTTAGAGCTATGTTTTGAAACCAGACCTCCTTTGACTTTAAAAGCATTCTAAATAATCCCACTCTGAATCAATTATTCATATTTAAAGATAATAAGCGTTCTAATGTTACCTATAGTTATGTAAACTTGTGAAAAGTTTGTACCTTCTCTTTCGCTTACTTTTTTTTAATCCGTTAAGTGAGGTCTGTCATATCTTCATCAAAGAGTAATTGTGAGGATTAAATAAATTATATGTGTAAGATACTTGAACAATATACATAGCTGCCATATGTTAGGATGTAATGATTAATGATAGTGATTGAAATGACAGTTAAAATATGTTTATTCCTAAAAACTCTGAGTGATTAGTCAAATTAAATTCTCAGTATGATCCCTTGGAACAGGATTGATTTTATGTATATAGTATGTGGTTTGTGGATAAATTATGCTGTTTTTAAAGGTTTTCAGAAGAGTTTACATAGGGTAGTATGAAAATTATTATATTACTTCTTTTAAATATTTTAAATATAAAAATGAAGCTAATCTAGATATTCCATTATATCTTTTATCTGTAACTTTTTTCTCTTGCTGCCTTGAAGCTGAGAACACAAATGGGATATTTCACTACCTTAGAAACAGGAAAACTCCTATAAGGAAAATATAGTGGTTTTAACATTGCTTTAATTTCTCCTTGTTTACATAGTCATGACAAGAGCCTTTCCTCTTTCAAAATTTGCTGTGATATCTAGCTTTTTTCTAAATTAAATTAAAAACCAAATAATAAATAAACCTTAAATGCCAAAAAATAAAACTAAGATGCAATTTATTAAATCAAGGGCAGAACGAATTGGGTCCTGTGTATTAAGATCAAGACATCTTTCTTCTGTCACTTTGCACAACTCATAACCATTCTCAGCCTTTGTGAAAACCAGATACTTAAACATCAGAGACTCACATTTCTCAGAGGCTATAGTACCAAATCTTTTTTAGTTTGTTACTCATCAGTCATTATTTCCCACTCACACTCCCTACCATAATCTTTCTCTATTTGCCATATTATAATTTAATTTCCAGTCAAACCAAGTGTTGTTTTTTATTGAGGAAATGTTTTCTGGCAGAACTGTTGTTGCCTCAGGGCTATAATTTCACATCTCCACAAAGTACGTGCCATCAAAACTTACCCACCAACAAAGTACCATATCCCTCTACCATATGGCATTGAATTCCCTCACTGTTTTAATCCCTTTGTGTAGATTTCTCCAAGAATTTTTATAGCACACTTTAGGGTTTTCTATGTATGTTGTATATATTATTCAATTTGCATATAGTGGTGGTTTTTATTTCTTCTTTTGCTACTTGGGTCACATTTGTTTTACTTGATTAATTGATACACCTGAGACCTCAAAATATCATGTTATTTTTCACTTTCTATTTATTAATATGATTAATTACATTATGTGATTTTCATATGATAAACAATCTTTATATTCCCATTCCTACTTGGTCATTAAATATAGTCCTTTTAATGTAGTATTGAGTCCAGTTAGCTGAGATTTTGTTGAGTATCTCAGCTTCTGTGGTTATCAGGAATTTTGTCTCACAGTTTTCTAATAATTTCTTTGTAATGTTCCTGTAAGATATTGTAATCACCATGATGATAATCACATAAAACATGTTTGAGAATACTCCATTTTTTAGAAGAGTCCTTTTATCATCTTTGGCATTTCTATGATGTTAATAGTGTTCCTCTTAATGTCATTCTATAAATCTTTTACATTATCTTTATTATCTCTTATTCTTTATGATTGTGTTTTCTCTTTGCAAACAATTTTGACTTCTATTACCTTCTCCTCAAGCTCCCTGATCTGTCTTCTCTTTTTATCATTCCACTACTCAGTCTCAGTTACATTCATTACTTCATCTATAATGTTCTTTAACTCTTTACTTTATGCTGAACCTGTCTAATACTTCTCTCACTTTGTGGAAGTTTTACTCCATTGATATTTTTGATGAGCATTATCAAGACAACTGCTTTGAAGTCTTCTTCAGAAAGCTTAGATAACTCTAATGTATGGGGATCTTTTATTTTCAAATTTATTTATTTATTTATATTTAAATTTTTTATTTATAAAACAGAAACATTGACAAAACCATAAGATAAGAGGGGTACAGCTTCACACAATTCCCACCACCAAACCTCCATACACCAACCCCTCCCCTGATAGCTTTCCTACTCTTTAACCCTCTGGGAGTATGGACCCAAGATCATTGTGGGATGCAGAAGGTTGAAGGTCTGGCTTCTGTAATTGCTTCCCTGATGAACATGGGCATTGAGAGGTCGATCCATACTCCCAGCCTGTCTCTCTCTTTCCCTAGTGGGGAAGGACTCTGGGGAAGCAGAGCTCCAAGGCACATTGGTGGGGTTGTCTGTCCAGGGAAGTCTGGTCGCATCCTGTTAGCATCTGGAACCTGGTGGCTGAAAGAGTTAATATACAATGTCAAACAACTTTGTTGGACAATTATGGACCTAAAGGCTGGAATAGTGCAGTTGAAGCGTTGGGGAGGGGTCCTCCATTTTGTAGATAGCTAGTAGGCATATTTTAGTTATATTTCAAAGGGCCTGTAGCTATACTGGTGTTTTGTTTGTTTGTTTGTTTTGTTTTGTTTTTGCCTGAGCCTGAAATCTGTATGCAGGTGGATCCTAATTATTGTCTGGGGAGATGATGCCATGACTGGGTAAAGACCAGAAAGCTGGATCAGGGAAGAGAGTAGCTCCCTAATATGGGAAGGGGTATAAATATTACTGTAAACCCCATCAATTTTATGTGACCTGGGGCCCATAATTAGCTTAGGAGCCTGTGTGACCTCTACATCCCTCTAGATTTGAACTCACATTCTGTGGTCATGAGTAGGAACATTCCATGCTGCCCCAGTATCCACCCATCTTCCTCAGGTGTTATCATAGAGTATGTTGTCCATCCTCCCCTTGGAGGATGGAACATTCTCTACCATTGTTGATCCAGGTTGAGGGCAAGGTCTTATGGGGGCCCACAAAGGAGTCTATTATGTTGTTCCTGATGGAGATGACCAGAAACAATGGAGAGAGGGATTTATTTGAGGTCTAGGCCCATCATATCTGTTTGGGGGACTCAGGACTTCCTGATTAGGACCCCAGCTAGTGTATGGGTATCTTTTATCTTTATTCATTTTAAGTAAGATCTCTGTTTTATAATTCTTTCTAGAGAATGGTTGGCACTTGGGTAATACTGGAGTTTCTCAACAGCTAGTGCCTGGATGTAGCCTAACTGAACCATTTCCCATTTCTGTTCTTATTTATCAAGAACTTTAAAAAAATTGTAGAGAAATCTACTTTTATTGATGTCAAGGTAATAGTTTTCTAAGTCATCAACTTTCACAGGTAGATTTTTTTCCCTCTCTTCTCTGGGTCCTGATGGAATTACAGTTCAGAGCTGTCTGGTCATCTTTCCTTAACATTTATACCTCTCCAGGTGTATGGATCAAAATTATTTATGGAGAGGAGAAGGTGTAAGTTCTTGTTTCTGTAATTGTTTCTCCTCTGGACATGGCATTGGCAGGTGGACCCATACCCTCAGCCTATCTTTCCCTAGTGGGGTAGGGCTCTGAACAGGTGAGGTTCCAGGACACATTGGTTAGGTCAGCTGTCCAAGGAGTTCAAGATGAAATCATAGTAGAATCCATAACTTGGTGTCTAAAATGAAGTAATATATAGAGCAGGACAAAATGTTTACTGATCAGGGACCATACAGTAGGAATAGTGGCAATGGGAATAAGGAATTTATTGTGGATAGAAGCTAGGAAGTACATTTAAGATATGCCCTAGGGTTCCATGACTGGTATTGTTTTCTGGAGCTTGAGAGCTAACCTTCAGGTGAACTAAAAATATTGTATGGGAAGATGGTGTTAGAGTTTAGAATAGAACCAGAAAAATAGATCAGGGCAGAGAGTAGCTCCCAAATTGAAGAACATACATAAATACAGTTAACTATTTACCATGTTGATCTGACCAGGGGCCTATATCTATTTATATTTAACACAGGAGTCTGTGTAACCTCCGAGTCCCTATCAGTATGTGTTTGCAGTCCATGGTCAAAGCTGGGACTATTCTAGGCAGCACTCATTTCAGGACTAGTTTTCCTCAAGTGGCAGAATAGGAGGCTGAGCCTCCATTCTGAGAGTGGGACAGTCCTTACCATTTGTAGTTCATAGTGAAGGTATGGTCCTGAACAAGCCCACAAGAGGACTTATAATGACACTCCTGATGGATGTGACCAGAGAAGATGGAGAAAGTGATCTCTTAAAGATCTAATTAGGCCCATTGAATCTATAGGGGAATCCAAGGATTCCCTGACTAGAACTTCCAGTGATGGGATGGCCTGGCAGTGACCAAGAAGGCCATCATTAAGTGAGCCCGTCTCTTGCCCTTTTCTAGATTTTGTAGTCCCTCCTTTACCTGAAAAGCTTAGACTACCTTCCACTTATTAAAATGTTGAGTGTCTGTTGCATCCAAACCAGTATTGGAGTTATGGGGTCTGGTCTCAAATTTTGGAGGTAATACACACATAGGATTTTAGTGGGGTCTAAAATAACTTTGAGTTTTACTGCATTTACTTGTTTGATGATTCTAATAAGGGTTGTCACAGGGACAATGATTTTCCTTTAGTTGATAAATATTTTTTTACCAGTATATCTCTTGGCCAACTGGATACAGTATTTCTTCTGAAGATTGTCAGGGGTGATAATAATGCTGATGCTGGGAATCAGGTGGTAGCACAGAGGGTTAAGTGCATGTGGCGTGAAAAGCAAGAATCGGCATTCGGATACTGGTAAGGACTGGTGTAAGGATTCTGGTTCGAGCCCCTGGCTCTCCACCTGCAGGGGAATCAATTCAAAGGCAGTGAAACAAGTCTGCAGGTGTCTATCTTTCTCTCCCCCTTTCTGTCTTCCCCAGCTCTCTCCATTTCTCTCTGCCCTATCCAACAGCAATGTCATCAAGGACAACAACAATAATAACCATAACAACAATAAAAGCAACAAGGGCAACAAAAGGGAAAATAAATAAATATAAAAAATCAAAAAATAATGCTGATGCTGTCAAAAGAGATTAAGAGATGCATCTTACTCTGTTTTATATAATTATATGAGTAGATAAAGTGACTGAGGGAACTGAAGCAGGGGTAGGAAAGGAGGGTGTTTAAGGCTAAGTAATAAATATTTGATTGATTATAAACTTTATTATACCTTATTTAGGCCTTTTCACTAGATTACTGAGCTAAATGGTTCTAAATATAAGCACAGAGGACTATTAAGCACTTTTATTTTAATGTATATAGTTGCCCCTAACTTATGGATACATGTACACCTGTACCCAGCCCCCTAGGCTCTAGCTTATATCTAGAATCTGTAACTATGCTAGAGAAAGCCCCATCTAAAATAGAACTAGGTAGTCCTATGCGTTAGGAAAGGTATCACCAGATTATTGTTGTTGGAAGGCTGACATCTTTTGCTTTGTGTCTCTAGATACAATTGGAAGCATAAAGGCAGTTGCAGCATCATGATACTACAGCTTTCTTAGCTATTCATTCTTAGCTATTCATCTGTGTTTTGGTATTTGGGATGTTTTCAAATTTGAGGTATTGTAAATTGTACTGTGAATGCAGGTAGGCTAAATGAGATAAGCTAGAAGAAGAAGAATGGATACCAGATTATAGGTGAAATTTAAGACACAAAGGAGGGAAAATACAGGGTGAAAAATAGATTAGCTGTGATCTATTGCAGGAATGCCAGGGATTCTTAAAGTAGGAGGTAAGGAATTGTGAGCATGTTGGGGTATCAGTGATCCATGGTGGAGGAAGACTTCAGTTGTTGCATAGGAATGGCACACAGACACATGTCATGTGGAGAAAAGAAAGTGTACTAATGAGGGTTGGATGGTGGCACACCTGGTTATGTGCACATATCACCGTGTGCAAGGATCCTGGTTTGAATGTCCACTCACTATCTGCAGGGGAGCACTTCACTAGTAGTGAAGTAGCTTTGCAGGTGTTTCTATGTCTCTCTCCCTTTCTTTCTCCCCCCTCAATTTCTTTCTGCCCTATCAAGTATAATAGAAAAGAAAAAGAAGGAAAGGAAAAGGCCACCAGGAGGTGTGGATTCATGGTGCAGGCATTGAGCCCCAGTGATGACCTTAGTGGCAGTTAAAAAAAAAAAAGAAAAAAAAAAAAGAAAAAAAGAAACTACATTCACTTGACAAAAGCTGTCTTATAAATCATTTCCTCCACTAAAGTTATTCTTTAAAAAAGATCAATTTATGGGAGTCAGGCAGTAGCGCAGTGGGTTAAGTGTACGTGGCACAAAGCGCAAGGACCGGCTAAGGATCCCGGTTCAAGCCCCTGGCTCCCCACCTACAGGGGCATCGCTTCACAGGTGGTGAAGCAGGTCTGTAGGTGTCTATTTTTCTCTCCCTCTCTCTGTCTTCCTCTCCTCTCTCCATTTCTCTCTGTCCTATCCAACAACGACGACAACAATAATAACTACAACAATAAAAAAAACAACTAGGGCAACAAAAGGGAATAAATAAATAAATATTAAATAAATAAATATTTTTTAAAAAGATCAATTTATATAGATCTATATTTGTTCACTTTAAACTTGAGGTCTAATATAATAGGAAAATTGCACCAGAATGAATTAAATAATCAAGGAAGACTTTGATGAAAGGTTATTGCAATAAGGGAAAGACATGGAACTCAACTCCAGTAAAACAAAAGATTGGAGAAGTCTCAGGCATGGGAAAAACTATTGGAAAAGTACTGGAGGACATTGGAGAGAAGTTTGTCAGTGGGATTAGGCCATCTGAGTATGGTAATTCACTTTTCTATCAAAGTTAGGCTCTTACACTACCCTAGAGACTGAGAAATAAACTGGATCCTTTTGATACAATTCAAAAGTATTGTGCCTTCCAGATCACTCAAAGAGATTTTAAAGCTAGTGTAGACTTAAAAATGGCTATAACCTGGTGGGTTATTTACACTTCAAGTGGCAGGAAAATTTATAGGAACATGTTCTCTAAAGTGAATGCTCTACGGTTAGGGAATTCATAGACCTACAGTCAAGAAGGAATATTTCTAAAGTTAGTTAAGCTGAAGGGCCATCAGGACTGTCTTAGTCAAAAAAACACTCTGTAAAGTAATTCCATTTATGAGACTCCTAAATTATGTTGTGGGTTACTAAAATATTGTTATCTAATGAATAACATTTAATGTAACACTTTAGATTAACTCAAAAAAGCAGTTATATTCTCATTTGAGAAAAGAAAACCTGAGTAGTAAGAATTTGCTGTGACTTGTAAATGACACAGAATACTAGTAAATTATAGCTTGAAATAAAATGCTTGGATGTTTAAAGAAGCATTATGTACACATTCAAAGTGGCTACTTCGGGTTTCTTATTATAAAATATTTTATTGTGCTTAGCATTTTTATAGCACTTTACACCTTCAAAACACTTTACAAACATTAATTAACTAGTCAATCTTCATCAAGAAATGAAAATAAAAGCACTGGTATATTGAGAAATAAGCATAAAAAATGGCAAAGAAGGTTTTCCTATAGCTTGAGTTTAAAGGCATATCATTTGTTAAACTGTCATTTTTTTCAATTTTTATTTATATAATGGAAATATTGACAAGACCATAGGATGAGAGGCGTACCATTCCACACAGTTCCCACCACCAGAACTCCATATCCTATCACCTCCCCTGATAGCTTTCCTGTTCTTTAACCCTCTGGGAGTATGGACACAAGGTCATTATGGGGTGCAGAAGGTGGAAGGTATGGCGTCTGTAATTGTTTCTCCACTGAACATAGGCATTAGCAGGTCGATCCATACTCCCAGCCTGTCTCTCTCTTTCCCTAGTGGGGCTGGGCTCTGAGGAAGCGGGGCTCCAGGACACATTGGTGGGGTTGTCTGTCCAAGGAAGTCTGATTGGCATCCTGCTAGCATCTGGAACCTGGTGACTGAAAAGAGAGTTAGCATACAAAGCCAAACAAATTGTTGACCAACCATGAACCTAAAGGTTGGAATACTGTAGTGTAGTGGGATGCAGAAGGTGGAAGGTCTGGCTTCTGTAATTGTTTCTCCACTGAACATAGGCATTAGCAGATCGATCCATACTCCCAGCTTGTTTCTCTCTTTCCCTAGAGGGCCAGAGCTCTAGGGAGGTGGAGCTCCAGGACACATTGGTGAGGTCATCTGGCCAGGGAAGTCAGGTTCTCATCATGGTATCATCTGGAACCTGGTGGCTGAAAATAGTTAAGATATAAAGCAGAACAGATTGTTGACTAATCATGAGCCTAAAGGCAAGAATATTGCAGGTGAATATTTGGGGTCTCTGTTTTGGAAAAAACTAGTAGGTGTGTTTTAGGTGTTTTCCAAGGGACCCATAACTTTACTAGTTTTTTACTTGAGCCTGACATCTAGTATGCAGGTGGGCCCAAGTTATTGTCTGGGGAGATAGTGTCATAGTTGGAAAAAGGACTAAAAAGCTGGATCATGGAAGAGAGTAGCTACAAAATATGGGAAAACTATATAAATATTGTTAACTGTAGGTCCCATCGATTTGATCTTGGGCCCATATTCAGCACAGAAGCCTGTGTAACCTTTGCATCCCTGTAGGTCTGGGCTCACATTCTGTGGTCATGGCTAGGAACATTCCAGGCTACACTAATTTCAAGACCCATCTTCCTCAGGTGGTAGGTAGATTATGTTGTCCAATCTCCCTTCAGAGAATGGAACATTCCCTAACATTGTTGATCCATATTGAGGACAAGGACCTATAGGGGCCCATAAAGAGGTCACTTATGTTGTTCCTGATAGAGATGATCAGTGACAATGACAAGAGAGATATATTAGAGGTCTAGGCCCATCATGTCTGTGTGAGAATCAGAGAACTCCCTGACTAGGCAAAGGGGCTACTTCTAAGTCACAGTAGTTTACTGTGGTAGTATTTAGCATAATATTTCTTACTAGTAATATTTTACTTTTCTTTATTTCTTTTTTAATCAACAAAACTACTACCCTTTCTAATTAAAATGAAAGGAGAAATAAAGAGGAAGAATGATATTAGTGAGAGACAGAAAATCACAACGATTTTGAGATGTTTTTAGATATTTTCTCTTATTTAATCATCAAATATGTGAATTATGATTGTACTAGTTCTTTAAATATACATGGGTGATATAAATCAAAATATAAAGTGTAAAGTAATGACATAATTTCTGTGTTAAAATGCATAATGGTTAGTGTGCTCACAAATATAGACCTTGGGAGAAGATGAGGTATTTTTTTTTAGCATTTGTAGTGCATTAAAGGGAAATCTATTGCACAAAGTAACTATTAACCTTGTATTCAAGAATCTTGGGTTTCTATCTAGTCTATGACTCACTATAGCTATTTATTTTCAGTATTCTGTATGTTTTATGTCAACATGGTCCTCAATTAAAATCAAAAGTATGAATATATTAAAGAGTTACTCTATTGGAGAACATTTAAGTCAGCCTTCAGACATTATAATATATAAATAATAAAAATTGCTGAAAACTGAATTTAGAAGCTTCAAGACAGTTCATTATGATAGACTTTGGTGCCAAAGTGATTTTGAAGAATGGAAAAACTACATTGCATTACATTGTATATCAGCATCAAACTACTTGTAGTTTCCAGAAAAATTATTAACAGTATTGTTTATATAAGATAGTCTGATACATAGATCATGATGTTATTTGTTTTATTTTGATAGAATTCACACCCTCCTATAACTATCTTATTTTCCTCACTTGGGTAATATTTTTGTATGAAATACATTATATAGTGTATCTAATCTCTTTTTTTAATATTTTATTTTATTTATTTATTCCCTTTTGTTGCCCTTGTTGTTTTATTGTTGTAGTTATTATTGTAGTTGTCGTCATTGTTGGATAGGACAGAGAGAAATGGAGAGAGGAGGGGAAGACAGAGAGGAGGAGAGAAAGATAGACACCTGCAGACCTGCTTCACCGCCTGTGAAGCGACTCCCCTGCACGTGGGGAGCTGGGGTTCGAACCGGGATCCTTATGCCGGTCCTTGTGCTTTGCGCCACCTGCGCTTAACCCGCTGCGCTACAGCCCGACTCCCATCTAATATCTTTTTAATAGACAAATCTATACATTAGCCAAGTTTTTCTTCTGATATATTTTATATAGTAAATGTCAAGAAATGAAGATACAGATTACACACATACATATATAAATAAATTAATACATGTGGATGAAATACAGAATATATATTTATATATATATATTACATAATTATAGATATAGAACAAATACATTAAGATTAGGTGATGAATAGATTAATATATACATAATGTATATGTTACTCATATAAAAGCATTGCTAGGCTTTAATGTTCTTTATTGTCCAAAGACACGACAATATAGGGAAGAGGTTAAACCTATTTCTATAGTTTTAAGTACTCAGAAACACATTTAACCTTAATGGAAATGAACAGCATTGCTCTGACTACTAGAAGACCTACTCACCCAGTAGGAACATTATTCTTTGGTAAGATATTTATTTTTATCAGTTTCTATCCTGGATACAGTTAGTGACTGTTCCGTAGCATTTGTCTTTAAGATTGTTTATTTACAGCACTTGAGATAAAGGTGAGTGAGAGTGAAAGTGAATGGCATTAATGTGACCATAGACAATTTATTTTGTTCTCATTTTTCCAACTTCACAATCCATGCAACCATGAAAATTTAGAACAAAATGGAAACATGTCTTCTCTTTTGTGGGTTTAATGAAGATCAAGTTTCCACTTTGACATGAAAGGCAACTGTATGTGTAAACAACTGGCAGATATAATATTCATTTTTAATGGAACATCTAGACAGTAGTTTTATAAGCATGGCAACACTAAATTAGCCACGTGTATTGCCCAGGTTTGAGTCTCTACACCACATGGGAATGTGTGATGGTTGTGACATTCTTGTGGTTATCTACTTTATATCTATCTATCTATCTATCTATCTATCTATCTATCTATCTATCTATCTATCATCTATCTATCTATCTATCTATCTATCTTTGTGAATAAAAAAATTACCCTAAATCAGTGAAAATATATGTGAACTATGTCTTGGCTATACACAAATACTTTGAACTTCCCTATTTTCATCATCATTGTCATCTCTTTAAAAAAATCACTAAGAAAATGTTACATTTTTCTATGAATTCATGAAATAATCCATATTTAATTTCATTATCATACAATTGACACTTCTTATCCAATTTGCCCACCCCACTCCCTCTATCTCTACAAATGTCTGGATTTCACCATTTTTTCCAAATTGTTTTCTTGAGGGGTTAGTGGTTTACAATATAGTTAAAGACACATGGCTTCGACTTTTCAGCTCTCCATGATATGTCTACAAAATACTCTCACACACAAATTCTTTTTTTTTTGTATTTATTTATTCCCTTTTGTTTCTTTTGTTTTATTTTTGTAGTTATTATTGTTGTTGTTACTGATTTAGTCATTGCTGGCTAGGACAGAGAGAAATGGAGAGAGGAGGGGAAGACAGAGGGGGAGAGAAAGATAGACACCTGCAGACCTGCTTCACCGCTTGTGAAGTGACTCCCCTGCAGGGGGCTCGAACCAGGAGCCTTATGCTGGTCCTTGCTCTTGTTCCACCTGAGCTTAACACTGCACTACTGCCTGACTCCCTCACAAATTCTTTTTAAATAACTATATTTTTCCACTGTGGTCAAGAAAAAACTTCATATTATTTTATTTTTTAAAATCAATTGAGTTGTTTTCTCACAGAGAGACAGAGAGACCATGGAGCTATCTGAAGCATCTTCTCTTGGCAGTGGGTGAAAGCTTCAGAAATGTTGAAACAAACATGGGAAACCTTTTAAGGCTCAACCTGTAATACAGTGTTTCTTTCATTCATGTTCTATTATTGAAAGAAACCACGGCCATGGCAATGGCAACAGCAGATGTGTCAAAGGTATATACTCTCTCTTTTTTAATATGAAGCATGTCAAAATTACTTGGGAAAAGGCATGGGTGTGTAATTCTTTTATAATGAGGGAGTAAGAATTGGAAGTCATGATCCAATTTACCTTCGACTTTTTAAATATGTCTAATTTCCTCTCTACTCAGAGATTAAGAAAATGAAAATTTACTGTCCATTTGAAAATATGGGAAGTCCTTATTTGACCTACAAACTAAACATACAATTAATATATGAAACACTGTTTGCTGGAGAAATAGCTTTAGTAAACTAATGATAAAGTGTGTCAAAGCATACTTTACAAGTCAAAAGCAATTCATTTTAAAATTTAACTTATGTTTTCTAATTCTTTTGGTTTTGAAAAGCGGGTACTATTTTGAATGGAAGAATTACTTTGGAAGCCATTGTAAGCTTGCACAGCTAAACTAAATGCAAAGACTTAAATCAATTTGATGTGTGCTTGTATGTGTATTGAAACATTTACACTAAGTATATATTTTTAGAAGTAAACCATAAGTTTGATGACTATTTAGTACCTATCAGATATTCGCTGTAGAATTCTATGGCATGATTTCCAAGAATTTGAGGGTTATAATTTGCATTTTATTTGCCAGGACACAATGACAATTAAAAACACAACTGGAAATTCCAGGGCGCAGATTACTCATTTCAAATCTATCCTAGTCATATAGCATCTGATATTACATGTACTTACAGAATAAAGAGAATTTTCCTTACCTACAAAAGTAAAAGAAATGGTTGCTCAAAATCTATTCAGGATTGAATTTGTTGCAGCTGAGGTAGTGGTTTTTGTGACATATACATTTGTTCCTCAAGAATTGACTCAACACCACCAACACATTAACACAAACTATTGAGCACAGAAGGAGCCAGTAGTGACTTACAATCACTCCTTGTCAAATTAATTTGAATGAAAAGCAATAATCAAGAAGACAGAAATTACCTCATTATCAGTTATATTAGGTCACAATTAAGTAAAAAGGGCATATTTTAAAAGCATTTGTGTTTGCAAACATTCATGTAAATGACATTTGAAAAACAATCAAAACAAAACAATAGCAGTTGAATTAGAATTCAATTAGTCTTTCCAATATCTGTCAAATAAAAAGGAACAAATTTCACTAAAAAGAAAATCAATGAAGGAAACAATTTAGAACATGCTTATTGCTATTTGAATTTTGACAGTTGCAGGAAAGGAAAAATTGTTGACATAATGGCAGAAAATATAAATTAAAGTTTGTATCTTTATTCTATTTTCTCTTCCTAATTATTTCTGACCCCTTGTTTTATAGTAATAAACAAAACGTAAGGGGGGCAACAGTTGATGTGTCTACAGATGCTTCAGATGATGTGTTCTCTAGTGACCTGTGACATGGCTCTTTTTCCTACTCTTTCTTTCATGTTGATTTGCCTCCTGTTTCCTCCTGTGATTATCTTATTTTTAAAACTTTAAAAATATATATTTATTTTATTTATTCCCTTTTGTTGCCCTTATTGTTTTATTGTTGTAGTTATTATTGTTATTGTCGTTGTTGGATAGGACAGAGAGAAATGGAGAGAGGAGGGGAAGACAAAGAGGAGGAGAGAAAGATAGACACCTGCAGACCTGCTTCACCACCTGTGAAGTGACTCCCCTGCAGGTGGGGAGCCGGGGTTCGAACCGGGATCCTTATGTCGGTCCTTGTGCTTTGCACTACCTGCGCTTAACCCGCTGCGCTACAGCCTGACTCCCATTTTTAAAACTTTAAGAAAGATCCTGCATGGGAGTTGGGCGGAAGCGCAGCGGGTTAAGCTTAGGTGGCACAAAGCTCAAGGACCTGCATAAGGATTCTGGTCAGAGTCCCAGCCTCTCCACCTGCAAAGGAGTCGCTTCACAAGCGGTGAAGCAGGTCTGCAGGTGTCTTTCTCTCCCCCTCTCTGTCTTCCTCTCCTCTCTCCATTTCTCTCTGTCCTATCCTACAATGAACAACATCAACAATGGCAATAATAATAACCACAACGAGGCTACAACAACAAGGGAAGCAAAAAGGGGGAAAAAATGGCCTCCAGGAGCGGTGGATTTATGGTGCAGGCACCGAGCCCAGCAATAACCCTGGAGGAAAAAAAAAAAAACAATGTGCATTAAGATTTATTTCCTTTAAAGTAACCATCATAGCTACATCATATCATATTTTATCTCTGTTATTCACTATAATTTGGAAATACCTGTGTATTAAACTATTCTAATCCAAAAGAATTTATTTATTCCAACATGTTTTGGAAGCAAGGTCACATTTGTTCTGTCACTAGCTTGCATATAAATGTTTCCCACTCTTTTATGTCAGGCGTCTCGTCCTTAAAAGACAATGTAAAGTGCATAATTTAGACTTCGCTACATAACAACCACCCTCATAATAACTAATCCATCATCCACTCACAGTTCTGTGTGGTCATCAGTTCGGATGTGGGTCACCTGGGACGAATTGTCTGGACTTCTGCTCTGAGTCTTAAGGTGGAATGACTGAAGTTCTTAAATGTTTTATCATATTCAAGGGAGTTATCCTACTGTCACCCGTATATTGACATAGGAAGTTCCAAAAATAGGAAGAGGGTATAAGCCCATATACAGAAGTATTTTTACTTTTTAGTAAAATGTATTTATTTATTATTAAATAAAGATAGAAATTGAGAATGGGGAGATAGAGAGAAAGAGTGACACCTGAAGCCATGTTTCACTGCTCAGTAAGCTTTCTCCCTGCAGGTGGGGGCCAGGACCGTGCACACTATAACATGTGCACTCAATCTGGTAAGACATTACCCAGCCTCCAGAAAATTTACTTTTTCTGATTTCTCATTAAGTAAAGCTAGTTACATGACCAAGACATTATTGAAGAGACAGAGAAGTAAAATTTGTCTCATCTTAGAAGTTGTAACAACACTAAAAAGAGAGGCCATGTACATGATCCAGGTTCAAGTCCAACCCCCCACTGCATTGAGGAACCTTCAGTGCCATGGTCTCTTTCACTTTCTCCCTCTGCCTCTCTCTCTGTCTCTATCTTAAAAAATTGAAGATATCATATAGAGATGGAAGCACTTATGACTTTTAAAGAAACTATCATAGCAATAGCACATCAATAGAAAAATGTGATGTTACGTGCTACTAGCTATTGATGACAAAAGAATATGTGAGTAGACATTTCCCTAGTCATACTTGTAAACTGGCAGTTCTAGAATATAATTAATACAGTGAACCCATCAGAGTATAATATTTTATTTATATTGACATAATATATTAATCATTTATTAATACTTATAGTGATATATAAGAGTCTTGAAGTGGTTTGAAGGATGCACAACCTATAGTCAACCCTTTGTAATCTACTTAAGATTACATAACAATGGTTGAGAATAATTTTTCCAGATAACTATGCCATAATAAATGTAAATAAAGATGGGGCTGAGTGGTGGCACACCTGGTTAATTGCACACGTTACAGTATGTAAGGACCTAAGTTCAAGGCCCCAGTGCTCACTTGCAAGGGGGAAAGCTTCACCAAAGGTGAAACAGGTCTGAAGGTGTCTCTCTGTCTCCCTCCCTATCTCTCTCTTCCCTCTAGATTTCTCTCTATTCTATCAGATAAAATAAATCATAAAAATTTAAAATAAGTAAATGTAAATGAAGATGTGTCTACTTCCTGGTGTGAAAGAATGTACACTGGAAGAAAATAAAAGACAAAAATAATGCCACAACTAACAGTAATTGGAATCAGAAGTGGAAAATTTGCAATTAATTCTAGTTTTCCCTTCATCAATGGTACATTCCTGGATGGACATCATTGAATTTGTTTGAATAGTATACTAATACTGTCCACACTGTGCTTTTATAATGGGGCAAACAAAAGCAGTAAATTCCCAACAGCTAAAATTTTACTATGTGAAAATAGATAATTCATTTATACTCTGTCATGTGAATCTCTGTTTTCTAGAATATTTTTCAAATGTAAATTTTAGAATTGAGAAAATATTAAGCTGAATCCAGTCACCAAGAGATCATCATTACATCATATTCCTTTCTCTGCACAAAGTGGGGCATTTTAGTTCTGAAAGTCTCAACAGACATTCAAAAGGTAAAGACTTAAGTCTCTACTCTGCTTAGATTCCCATTTGGGGTGAGAAAGAATCCCATTAGTGAGAAGAAAGTCAATTACTGGCTTTCTAAAGCTCCATTAAATTTTACATGCCCGTAGGACATCCTTAACTTTGGAACCCCTCTGTTCTACCCATTAGTTATCATTTTACCAACAGGGTCAGTTTTTCCCTGCTTTTGATCTACAAATTTTACACATTTTTACACAAGCATTCTTTTCTAAAGTGAAATTTCACCTACAAACATGTTAGTATTTCCCTTCTTATGTACCCTTTTATTTTATAAAATCTTTTCCTTACTATTTTATTTGTTTTATTTTCATGAGTGAGCTATATGGAGAAAAAGATACAGAGAAATCCCATGGCACTGCTCAGCAAAGGCTTATGTTGATGCTTGGGGTTAAACTTGGGGCTTCAGAGCTTCAGGCATGAAAGTCTTTGGCATAAACACTATGTTTTATTCCCAAGCCCTAAACATACTAGTATTTCTTTCTTTTTTTAGCTTGTTTTTATATTTAATATTTATTTACAATATTATAAGCTAACAGAGGCATAATTCCACACCCTTTCCATCACCAGAGTTCTGTGTCCCCATTCCCTTCACTGGAAATTACAGCGGTTCTTCCAAGGTTACAGGTATATTTCAATTTTTCTATGGCCTTACCTTCTCTTTCTTTCTAAGTTTCACCTCTACCTATTACTACTTCCAAATATCATTCAATTTTTCCTCTTCTCTCTCCTGGTCTTGATGAAATTGAAGTTCGAGCCCTTATAATCCATGGTCACAGCATGGTCACATTCTAGGCACCTCTCATTTCAGGACAAGTCTTCCTCAAGTGGCCGAGTTGGATGACCCATTCTCCCTTTGGAGAGTGGGGTAGTCCCTACCATTGCTGATTTATAGTGGGTCCAAGCTCTTGTAGAGACCCATAAGAGAGTGTATGATAACATTCCTGATGGAAATGACAAGTGATGATGGAGAGAGAGACCTATTGATAGGCCTAAATCTCTAATAGATCTCTCTCTCTCTCCATCACTTGCCATTTCCATCAGGAATGTTATCATACACCCTCTTATGAGCCTCTACAAGAGGTGGGACCCACTATAAAGCAGCAATGGTAGGGACTACCCCACTCTCCATGATGGGGTGACTTGATATTGACCAAAAAGGCCATCTCTAAGTGAGCCAGTCTCTTGCCCTTACCCAGTTTTTGTAGTCCTTTCTTTATCTAACAAAATTAGACTTTCTCCTAGTTGTCAAAGCATTGAATGCCATTTGATGTATCCAAACTGGTATTAGGTTTATGAGGTCTGGCCTACTGGTAGTTTAAAAAGATAAATATTTATCAAATAAAATCTTAAATGATCAAGACTGTAGTTGACCTGCCCATTATTTAGATTTATTTAGAATTTAGTTTCTATGAAAGTACTGCCATTGTATCAAGTTTAAGTTCCTTTGAGTAAGATACTTTGTTCTCTCATATATCAGAGAAAAAAATAAAACTATGTCCTAAGGTTTAGTATTTCTTAATTTAAAAGAAAAAGTATATTTTATTAGACAAATGACCCCTTCTTAATAGCTGATTTTATTTTTAAGTGATTCCATCTTTTTAAATATTTTAACTTATTTGATAGAGACAAGGAGACATCTAGAAGAATATGGGAGATAGAGAGAGACAGCTGCAGCACTACTTCAACACTAATAAAGCTTCCCCCTGCAGATGGAGATCAGAGGCTTGAACCCAGATCCTTGCTTATTTTAATTTGTGCATTCAACCAGGTATGTCACCACCTGGCCTCCTGAGTTTACTTTTATGTGTGTTGAAATGTAGTGGTTCAACTTCATTCTTCTGCAAGTTTCAACTCAATTTTCCCAACACCATTTGTTGATGGTATTCTCCTTTCTCCATTTAATATTTTGAGATCCCTTGTCAAAAAATTAGATGTCCGTGGGTGTGGGAACTTATTTCTAGGCACTCAATTCTTTTTTTAATCTTTATTTATTTGATAGAGTCAGCCATATATTGAGAGGGGGGAGATAGAGAGGAAGAGAGACAAAGAGACACTTGCAGACCTGCTTCACCACTTGTGAAGCTTTCCCCCTACAGGTGGAGACCAGGTGTTTGAACCCAGGTACTTGAGCATTGTAAGATATGTGCTCAGCCAGGTGCACTATCACCTGGCCCCCAGGCTCTCAATTCTAACACAATAGTCAGTGTGTCTGTTTTTGTTCCTGTACCAGGCAGTTTTGATAACAATGACCCTATAATATAGTTTGAGATCTGGGAGCATGATGCCTTCCTTCATTTCTGATCTTTTTTCTCATGATTGCTTTGGTAATACTAGGTATTTTCTGGTTCCAAATAAACATTTGTACCTTTTTTTCTACTCTCTTAAAATTATGGTGGGACCTTGAAGGGGATTACATTCAATTTGTATATGGCTCTGGGCAGAAAATGATGAATTCACCTTCTTCACCTCATCTTGGATGGAGCTTGAGGGAATCTTGTTAAGTGCAATAAGCCAGAAAGAGAAAGATGAATATGGGTTAATCTCACTCATAGACAGAAGTTGAGAAGTTGACAAAGGGTGTGATAGAGAGGAAGAGACACAGAGACACCTGCAAAACTGCTTTACCACTTGCAAAGCATTCCCCTGCCGGTGGGGACTAGGGGCTCAAACTTGGGTCCTTGTGCATTGTAACATGTTTGTTCAACCAGGTGCACCACTAAACCAGTTCCTTTTGTTTTTTTTAAAGCATTTATTTGCTTGCATACCATTTACTTATTATTATTATTGTTTACAAGAGAGAGACAAGATAATGGACTCAGCTCTGACTTATGACAGTTCAGCATATAAAAACTGTGCCCTGAGGCATGAGAATCCTGTGCTCTTGCCAATCTATCACCCCCTTTCCTAACTTGCTTTTTTGTTAATTTTTTCTATTATTTATTCCCTTTTGTTGCTTTATTGTTATAGTTATCATTGTTGTTGTTACTGATGTTGTCGTTGTTTGATATGACAGAGAGAAATGGAGAGAGGAGGAGAAGACAGAGAGGGGGAGAGAAAGACACCTGTAGACCTGCTTCACCGCCTGTGAAGCGACTCCCTTGCAGGTGGGGAGCCAGGGACTCGAACCGAGATCCTTATGCCGGTTCTTGCGCTTTGCACCATGTGAGCTTAACTAACTTGCTATTTTTTCGCAGTGTCACTTATTGACACATTTTGGTATATATGTTAACAAACAAGTAATTATAGTATAACTGTTGGTGGGAATGGATATTGGTGCAGCTTCCATGGAAATCATCATGGAGAGTCTTTAAACAAATCAAAATGGAAATACCTGTGCTTTGGCAATACTATTCTTAGGCCTATATCCAAAGGATATGAAAACACTAATTCCTATGTGCATCCCTATAGTAATGGCTGCATTATTAACAATAATCAAAGTACTGAAGCAACCCAAATACCCATTGATGGACAACTGGATAAAGCATTATAGTCAATGCAATGCTACTAGGCCATTAAAATTACATTATATATTTTAAGACAAAATGAATAGAACTGGAGGTGATTAGACTTAGTTAATTAAGAGGTAAACTATATGTGAAAAATAGATCATTAAAGCATATGATTTTGCAGGGGGAAAAAGAGTAGTCAAAATGTCTCTTACACTCTGTGTGAACTATGGCATGTATGGGTGGAGATAGGGTACATACACAACCCAAACCAGAGTACTACTTTTAGTTTTAGACATAGGTGAAAACAAGATAACTGAAAATTATAACATATTAATTGGTTCTCAAGAACCGGTTTTAATTTCTTTCAAAAGGATTGAATCATTTTATTTGCAAAAATTCATTTTTATCTATCTATTTTATTGTCACTAGGATTATTGCTAAGACTCAATGTCTGTGGCCATTTTTCCTGGGGATTTTTTTCCCTTTATTTGAAAAAATAGAAATTGAGAGGGGCAGGAAGATAGAAAGTGAGAAAAACGGAGAGTCACCTCAATACTTACTTCACCTCTTGTGAAACTTCTCCTTTGCAGCTGGAAACTGGGTGCTCAAACCTGGGTTCTTGCACCCCCCTTTTAACAATAGTCATTAGTGAAATTGTTCACTAAGAGTTTGTTGTTCCCTTTTTTCTGCCATTACAGATGTCATATAATAAAGTATATTATTATTGTATGTTAGTTAATTATTATTTGATATTATTTTAATTTTATAGCATAAGGAAAACTTGAAAATATATATAGCATAAGGAAAACTTGAAAAAAGTTGACTTTTAAATTAGAATTCTTTCTTTGAAATTTTGTACCCTTCAAACAAATACCTTGAAAATAAACCAAAAAATCAATGTAGTTAAACATTCAAGAATTGCGAGATGTTAAACGATTTCTTCACCATTGTCAAATTAATTTTATTACATTTGTAATAAAAAGAATGAACAAACCAAAACCAACTTTTGATAGGTGTTTCTGATAATCTATTCTAAAATTTGACATTATACATTTGACTCATACATTAAGACGTATCAGGCAACACTTAGACAAGTCTGCTTTAAAAAAATAATACAACGTGGGATGGATGGTAGCAAACTTAGTAGAGTGCACACATTACCATACTCAAAGACACATATTAAAAACCTCAGTCCCAACCTTCAGGGGAGAAGCTTCATGGGGGAAAAAATGACAAAATCTGCTGTATTAACAAATCATTTAACGGTAAGAGTATATTTTAGTTCATGTATTTCCTGAGACTTGATTAGAACATATGCATCCAATAGAACTAGATATCTAAACAATAACACCTGATTTCAAGTTGCTTGATTTTTAATTCCATAAAAATATACTTAAAAGAAATGTATTTTTGCTTAACACATTGACATTTGGCATTTAAGTCTGATATAACTATTAGTACAGGCCAAATTCTTGGTTAGGAAAATTCTATGTATATTGACTTTGATGATAAAAAGATATATTTATACCTTAAATAGCTACTATAAACTTAAGAATCTGTGTGTGTGTGTGTGTGTGTGTGTGTGTGTGTGTGTGTGTGCATGTGGGGGGCTTGGTGTGTGTTTAACAGGCTCTGGGGAAGATATGGTTAATAAAATTAATTTTAAAAAAAGAAATGTTTCTTTGAAGTCAACAATGTGCTGATAATTCATAGAAATTAACATATTCATCATCTTTTAACGTATACAAGTGGTTTTACATGAAATAGAATGTGGTAAAAACTAGTTATACTTTATTCTGTAGAAATTTTTAAAATATTTTTAACTTTATTTAATTTTATAAGAGAGAAATTGAGAAGGAAAGAAGGAGAGAGAGAGAGAGAGAGAGAAAGACACACCTTCAGCACTTTTTCACCACTTTATGAAGCTTTCCTTCTGCAGGTGTGGACCAGGGCTGTGAACTCCAAAACCAGGTTTTTGCACATGATAACGTGCACTTAACCAGGTGTGCCACCTCCTGGCCCCCTTCAGTAGCGGTTTTCAGAAAAAAGAATAATTTTGTAATTGTCTCAGAACGTGAAAACTAGTGGCAGGCTGCTGCCAATTCATACCACCTTACAAAACCCTGACAAACGCTAGAAATCACCATCCCTCTTCTTGAAATTTCTGTTAACTGTTTACCAGCATTGCACTAAATTTTAATTAAATTTACTTCAGTGCTTTTAGCATTTTGACTCTTTTGCTCTTTTTAAATGTATTTATTTTTATTAATGATTTAATAATGGTTTATAAGATCATAGGATTACAGGGATATGTCAATAATTCTACACTATACCGACCAAAATTCTGTGCACAACACCCCTGCTGCCTCCCCCCCACAAACAATAATAATCATGACAGTTTTCACAAATTCTTAGAGACAGTTTGGATACTTTTTTTTTCAATTTCACAGGTTACACATATGAGAAAAACCATCTAGTAGCTGTCATTGAGAAATGTAGGTCATTTGGTAATAGATATAAACCATAGCAATAGGAGACCTTGAACATAAAACCTAAAGGATAAAACTCCTTAACTTCACTTCTTGCTCTACCCCCACATTTTTAAAAATGTAGAGTCAGGCAGTGGAAGGTAGCATAATCTTTTTTTTTTTATTATTTAAGAAAGGATAAATTAACAAAACCGTAGGGTAGGAGGGACACAAATTTCTTGCCTGAGTTTCCACCGTCTCAGGTTTACTCTGAGGCACCACAATAAGGCAGAACTGAACACTGCTCCAGTGAGAATAAAAGAGAAAGAAAACGAAGGAGGGAAAAAAAAAATCACGGAATTGATTTCTAATGGATTTTGCATACAGAATACCACTCAGCTGTCTCATGGACCCAACTATTTTTTTTCTTTTTAATTCAGTAAAAGTGTGGGGAAGAGAGAGGGAAAAGACAGTAGAGATGCCACTCTGCCATCTATGGAGCTCCAGTGTTCCTTCCATGGAGTTTCCTTGTAGTGCCAGGGCTCAAACCCAGGCATTCACACATGGTAAAGCAAATTTTACTGAGTGAGTTGTTGCCCATCCATGCCCTCAGGTCATTCAAAGAATAGTTTGTCTGAGAGAAACTATTTCATTCAAATGTATATGATACAAAAGTTGAATATATAACACTCAGGCAAAACACTATATATTACATATAAGAAAAATGGGAATAATCTTCAATATGTGAAGAAAATAAACAAACACAAAAGTTGTTACAAAGTGGATGAAATATAATATTCAATATTACTTTTTACACAATATCTCTGTAATTATCTATATATTATATAAGGCAAATAGGAGCAATCTTCAATATCAGAAGAAAATAATCTAGAAAAAGTTGTTGCAGAAGAATGAAATATAACACCCACTATTGCTTTGCACACCATTTCTCTGTGATTATTTATATATTGAATAGAATAATTGGGTGTTTGAAATACAGATCTTAAAGTTTGCAAAATTGTTTTATATTACCGAATTTCACTTTAGTATTACTCATTTTACTACAGAATTGAATACAGGGCTGGTGTCTTGTCTCATGACGTCTACTATAGCACTTTTTGACAAGAGCTCTTATCATTATTTCATGTACAGTGTCCAAAATTATAATAATTTAATTCAGTGAATTCCTTTGAGATCCAAATAACATAGGTCTGTTATTGATTATATAACTCTGAAATACAATTATTGATTTATTTTCCTATTCTTCGATGATAGAATCATATTTTGTGTTTACATATATACATAATATTGTTGTAAGAGATTGGATGTCTGGCCTATAAATGTCACTCAACATCCATTTTAAGAATAAATTAGTGAATGCTAAGAACAAAAAGTCCTGATCTAAACAAGAAATGCATTAAGTTATAACAGCAAAACCCAATATATACTTGAATAGTCAGGAGTAAATTAATTGCTTTGACAGGATTTCTTTGAACATCAAGTTTATATGGAAAAGAGAGCAAAGTGGTCTGGTCTGGAGAAACCTGCATGATGAAAGTAGGTGAGATGTAACTAATGCATTTGAAGTTCAATAATGGACTGTCTTGGTTGAGGCCAAATTTGCAGAAGTTAATTCTAGAGGAAAATTCGTGTAATGCCAGGTCATGGGTGAGGTTGATAGTTTATCCTGTTAGTTAGGGGAACAACTGACACTTTGCCTAAACATTTAACTTAGAATGACTTCTCTGCAATAGGTGGTGACAGGGTGAAATTGTAGTTGAAGAAAAGTGATAAATCATGGCCTATTTAGCTATTACTGCCGTGAAATTCAGTGTAATTTAAATGTGTCCTTATTCTCCCTGCCTAAAACCTATAAATACATTAAAGATAAAATTATCCTCAATATTAGATTATTTGAAGTTTTATTTCCTGGAAAAAATGATGCTTCAATTTTTGATGTCCATATTACAGAGATCATATCTTACAAAGACTATTTTATCATCAGCCTGTGAATGGCTGCTGATTGGAAGAGTTATAAAGGTGGAATATTAGATTTAAAAATGAGCTTAAACATAAACATATACTATTATTTACTGAGTCTTTAACAAATAAAATACAGAAGCAGAGTGATGAAAGTAAAAAGCAATGAGAAGGAAATGTGTAGTGAGTAGATGAGAAATTCAAAAAACATTCTCTGGATCAAAGTAGAACACTGGCAGTGTAACGATAATGGGATAGCAATATAAGTATGAGTGTGTTTATGTATCTAAGAGAATGAGAGAGGTGGAGAGAAAAGACAGAGTAGTAAGTACAGTAGTAATTTACAGTTTTCACTATGATGTGTGGCTATGTAGCTCTAGAAGTATAGCTAAAATGAGTAATTAATTCTAGTAGGGAAAAGGAGAGGGAGAGGCACAGAGAGAGAGAGAAAGAGAGAAACAGTCGCCTAAGCTTCCTCAGTCTTGTAGGGCTCCTGTGTAGTATACCAGAGTACATGGGTCTCACATATGGCAAAGCAGGAGTCCTCCTAGGTGAGTCAGTTTCAAACAAGTAATATTAATATTAAATATTATTTAAGCATGCTCAAGATGTCATTTTTAGCAGTATATCTGGATTGTGAAAAATATCTTGCTAAATCTAAATTGAGCTCTGTGTATGATGTGCCTCTACCAGGAATTTAAACACTTTACCAGGTGAGCTATCTTCTGGGCCTCTAAATGAGATTTCTTTTTTTTTTTCATTTATTTAATTTATTTTTTAATTTTTATTTATAAAAAGGAAACACTGACAAAAACTATAGGATAAGAGGGGTACAACTTATGGTACGGGAGGTGGCGCAGTGATAAAGCTTTGGACTCTCAAGCATGAGGTCCCGAGTTCGATCCCTGGCAGCATATATGCCAGAGTGATGTCTGGTTCTTTCTCTCTCCTCCTATCTTTCTCATAAATAAATAAAATCTTAAAAAAGAGGGGTACAACTCCACACAATTCCCACCACCAGAACTCTGTATCCTAACCCCTCCCCTGGTACCTTTCCTAGGTTGTTTTTCACTATTAAGTCCATGAAGGAGGACCCAGGTTTGAGCTCCTTAGCCTCCATGTGGAAGCACACTGCAGGGGGAAGCTTCACAAACAGTGGAGAAGTGCTGTCTGTAATGGCTGGATGTAATATCTGACACTGCATAAAAACAAAACAAAAAATTAAATAAAAATAATTGTTGCATACAGCTGCATGCAACACATAGAGATATTGGACAGAATTCAGTTATCTCAATTTACAAAACTACTTTAATTATGTTGCAGTGATCTATCTTAAAAATGAGAAAATTCTTAACTGACTCAAAAAAAAAAAAGATCAGGGATTTGGACAGTAGCGCAGCAGGTTAAGCAAACTTGGCAAAGCGCAAGGACCAGCGGCATAAGGATCCCTGTTGGAGCCCCCGGCTCCCCACCTGCAGGGGAGTCACTTCACTGTAGTGAAGCAGGTCTGCAGGTGTCTTATCTTTCTCTCCCCCTCTCTGTCTTCCCCTCCTCTCCATTTCTCTCTGTCCTATCCAACAATGACAACATAAACAACAATAATAACTACAACAACAACGATAAAAACAACAAGGGCAGAAAAAAGGAAATAAGTTAATAAATATTTAAAAATAGCAAAGGAATAATAAATAGAAAATGAAAGGAAGAAATTAGAGGAAGAAAACTTTTTAAAGGGAATTCTCTTGAGAGCTGATATTCTTTTCTAATTCTACTTCCTTGACAGCATCAGCATTTTTACTTTTGTAAGCTTAATGACTTGGGAAATGGAAACTGGAAAGTGTCACAGTATAAAGTAGATATTCTCAAATTTTTGCTTTCTAATGAATGCTTAAGTTGACACCTTAGTATAATTGGATGATCTTGTATCAATTAGCAGTATTTAGCTAATGTTGAAGTAAAATATTTCAATCATTTACAATGTAATAAATTCTGAGATGATTGCAGTGTGCTGACAGGATATGATATGTCTCTTAAAGATACTGGGTTGTTGTCAGAAACATAACTGACCAGGTAATGTGTGTGCCTTGCCATGCACATAGTTCTTGTTCAAGCACCAAACCTATGGAAATGACATGGCATCAGGGGAAGCTTCAATGCTATGACATCTCTGTCTCTTTCTGTCTCTCTATTTGAATAAAAATTATTCTGGTGACTATGGTATGACTTCACTCCTTGACATAAGTTGAGAAACAACAGAAAGGTGAAACAAAGTGGAAATTAGACTGGGTTTGTTATATTGTGCCAAAGCAAAGGACTCTGGAGAAGAAGGGTTACTTTCAAGCCCTGATGCATGATGGAGAAGGACCTAAGCTGGGGGTGAAAGTGTTTTTCATAGAACTGAGAAACTGTACACATGTATCCTTCCAATATTTTTTAAATATTTATTTATTCATTTTCCCTTTTTGTTGCCCTTGTTGTTTTTATTGTTGTTATTGATGTCATCGTTGTTGGACAGAACAGAGAGAAATGGAGAGAGGAAGGGAAGACAGAGAGGGGGAGAGAAAGATAGACACCTGCAGACCTGCTTCACCACTTGTGAAGAGACCTCCCTTAAGGTGGGAAGCTGGGGGCTTGAACCGGGATCCTTGTGTGGGTCCTTGTGCTTTGCACCATGTGCGCTTAACCCGCTGCGCTACTGCCAAACTCCCCCAATAAATTTTAAATGCAAAAAAGTATTATCCTGGGAGTAGTGGTGAAATCATGCATGTGTTAGACACCACCTCAAATAAATAAATAAATAAATAAATAAACAAACAAATGCACCTAACACATTTTCAGTAATCTGATAGGTGAGAAAACTTTGTTTTTGTAAAACTCAGACAATATTTTAGGCTTTTCCAGCCAGCTGGTCTCTATCACAACTACTCATCTCTCCTGCTAAACCATGAAAGGAACCATCAATAGTACATAATTGAATGAAGGTGGTTGTATTCCAATCACTTTTTGTTTAAAAACAAAGTGAGAGCTATATTTTCCCATAGTGGACTAACCCCAATCATATTTTCATTTATTAAATATATAGGAATACATTAATTTGGCAAGTAGTGGTAATGTAGATGCATACTTTTTAAATTTCAAAATAGCTTATCAAATCATTCATCCATTTCAAAAAAACATTGAGAATTTATATTTTTATCTGAAGCAATTATTTTATATTAATATTTAATTCAAGTGAAAATCATTAAGATGAATTGCACTTTCATATTCATAACTGCCTTAAATAGATTCATGCTTGTCAGTATCTTAAGTAGAATCTGTGAACAATGCTCATAAAATAGCTCCTGAATTATGTCAAATGAATTTGGAAAATAGTCACAGATACATGTACAATTTCCTGTGTATGTATGATTAAGGCATCAATATTTGTGTTTGATAAAATAGCTAGGTAGGGTGGTGTAGGGTTTATATTTAACTTAAGGAGTCAAAATGGCATTAATAATCTGTAAGAAATAGCATTAAAGCAAGAAAGAACAAATTGATAGGGTAGATTTTTTGAGATACAAGTTAGAAAATGGTTGTGTCTCCCTATACCACCTATAAAAAATGAACTGTAATAGATTTATAAATATTTAAATCATGATTTAACAGTTACTAAGCTGTAAAATTGAATTGCGTTATGAATTAATTTCTTTACTGGTCTACTTGCAAAAGAACCATTCGTTCTTACTCATGAATTTGAACTGATTTGTTGTCTCTGTATACATGCATCCATCCATCTTTTTATAATTTATCTATTTCCTATGCAAATCTCAATATATTGTTTCATCAACTAGTTAAAACTGCAATTTAACAGCACTTGTGGATGCAGTGACCTACAGTGACATCAGGCTAACATTTTTTATTAATCATTGATCATAAAATACCCACAAAAGTGCTCAGACAAAAAAAGAAATTATTTTATAATAAAAGGAGAAATAGTAAATATGATTTTTCTATTCTATACATTTTAATAAGAACCAATTACAAGTTTCAACAAAGCATTATGTATAAATGCTAGGATGTGGGTTAATATTTGTTGAAAGAAGAAACAAAAACACCTGTCATGGATTTTTATTTCAGTCAAAGTCAAGATGACAAAACAAGATGTACTGAGTTTTTAAACATGACCTATGAGTTTTAAAAAGTAGGTAACAAATTGATCTCATCAAGTGTCTAAAATCCATCATCCTAAAATGGGTAAAAGCTTTCATCACAAATGAAGCACCATTGTGATCCTGCAGGTAGCACTACACTAGAGTTCTGTATTTGGAAATATGAATTTCTTAATTTTTTTATTTATAAAAGGAAACACTGACAAAACCATGAGATAAGAGGGGTACCACTCCACACAATTCCCACCACCAGAACTTCGTATCCCATCACTTCCCTTGATAGCTTTCCTGTTCTTTAACCCTCTGGGAGTATAGACCCAAGGTCATTGTGGAATGCAGAAGGTAGAAGGTCTGGCTTCTGTAATTGCTTCCCCATTGAACATGGGCTTTGACAGGTCAATCCATACTCCCAGCCTGCCTCTCTTTTTCCCTAGTGGGGTGGGGTTCTGGGGAATCAGAGCTCCAGGACACATTGCTGGGGTTGTCTGTCCAGGGAAGTCTGGTTGGCATCATGCTAGCATCTGGAACCTGGTGGCTGAAAAGAGAGTCAGCATATAAAGCCAAACAAATTATTGATTAATCATGAAACTAAATGCTGGAATAGTGCAGATGAAGAGTTGGGGGGTCCTCCGTTTTGTAGATAACTAGTAGGCATATTTTAGTAATATTCCGAAGGGCCTGTGCCTATACTAGTTTTTTTTTTTTTTTCCTGAGCCTGAAATCTGACATGCAGGTGAATTCAAGTTATTGTTTGGGGAGATGATGTCATGACTAGGAAAAGGAACAGATAGATGGATCTGGGAAGAGAGTAGCTCCCAAATATGGGAAAGGTATATAAATATTGTTGACTATAAAACCCACTGATCTGGGGCCCATATTCAGCTTTGGAGCCTATGTGACTTCTGCATCCTTGAAGATTTGAGCTCACATTCTGTGGTCATAAGTAGGAACATTCCATGCTGCCCCAATATCAGGACCCATCTTCCTCAGGTGTGGGATAGAGTTTGTTGTCAAGCCTCCCTTCAGAGGATGGAACATTCTCTACCACTGCTGGTCCAAGTTGAGGGTAAGGTCCTATGTGGTCCCACAAAGGAGTCTTTTTTTGTTGTTCCTGATAGAAATGACTGGTAACAATAGCAAGAGAGATTTATTCGAGGTCTAGACCCATCATGTCTGTTTGGGAATCTCAGGACTCCCTGACTAGGTCCCCAGTTGATTGGGTGGCCTGATAGTGACTAAAGAGTCATCCTTAAAGTATGTCAGTCTCTTGCCCTTATTCAGCTTTTGCAATTCTTGCTTTGATAAGGTTAGCTTTGGAGTGAATGAGTGAACGAACTGTAATCGGAAATAGGTGAGGAGGGTATCTAAGTCTAAGTAGACACTATTTCATTAGGAACTTGATACTGACTCACTGTAGACTGTTTTGTACTTTTGCTTTCAGGGATATATTTTGCCCTAATTTATGGATACCTGTGAACAAATGCTCTCACGGGACCTGGTCTATATCTAGGTTTTGGGACTTGGTTATGGACACAGTCTGAAGTGAAGCATGCTGAGTTGTTACTCCTTGTGTTGAATAGGGTTGGGATCAGCAGATGCAATATCATTTGCTATGACTTGAGAGAAGCATGAAGGAAAGTGCGCCCCACCCTAGAGGTTCCAGGGCTGGGGGAAATATAGGCTCTATAGAGGAAGCGGGAAGTTCCTGCTGTCTTAGGGTTTAAGAATGCAATAGATAGTTACTGCTATAAACACATTATTTGGTAATTGGGTTAACTTTGAAATAATCCTTTGTTACAATTTGCTGTATTATACACAACATCACCATAATTTGTGTCCTTTGGCATTATTTGTATATAGCTATGCCTCCAGTTGCTTCTGTTCTCGCTGGTCTAAGCTTTTAAGAGAGTCAACATATCAAAGACTCAGCCTATGGTCTGTGCATTAAAAAGTTTGATACATTCAAGCAATTTTACCCTCTCATATTAATTAAAAAATGATTTATATGACTACAAATTAATAGGGGTGTACATAAATACCATTCCCACCACCAAAAGACTGTAAGACTGTGTCCCATCCGATCCCCTACCCCTTGCCCCATGAAGTAGAACATCCATCCTCACCCTCAACCCAGGGTTTTTACTTTGGTTCCCTACTCCAAATTCAGTCAAATCCTGTTTTGAGTTTCCTTTTTTTTTCTTCTTTCTCAACTTCTGTTTATGAGTGGTATCTTCCCATACTCATCTTTATCTTTCTAACTTAGCTCACTTAATATAATTCCTTCCAGCTCCATCCAAGGTTGGTCAGAGAAGGTGGGTTCATTGTTCTTAATGACTGTGTAGTTCTTCATTGTGTATATTTGCCACAGCTTTCTCAGCCACTCATCTGTTGTTGGGCACCTGGTTTGCTTCCAGGTTTTAGCTATTATGAATTGTGCTGCTATGAATATAGGTGTACACATATCATTTTGAGTGGGTGTTATGTAGTCCTTGGGGTATGTCCCTAGGAGAGGGATTATGGGGTCATAGGGAAGGTCCTTGTCTAGCCTTGTGAGAGTTCTCCAGACTTCTGTCCACAGAGGTTGGACCGATTTACATTCCCAACAGCAGTGAAGAATGGTTCCTTTGTCCCCACAGCCTCTCCAGCATTTGTTACTGCTGTTCTTTTTAATATATGCCATTCTTACAGGGGGTGAGGTGGTATCTCAGTGTTGTCTTTATTTGCATTTTGCTGACAATCGGTGACCTTGAGCAATTTTTCATGTGTTTTTTAGCCTTTTGGATCTCTTCTGTAGTGAATGTTCTGTTCATATCGTCTACCCAGTTTTGGATGGGGTTATTTGTTTTTTTGTTGCTATGTTCGTTGAGCTCTTTGTGTATTTTGGTTATTAGTCTGTTGTCTGATGAATGGCATGTGAAGACCTCCCATTCTGTGAGGTGTCTCTTTGTGTGATGGTTTCTTTGGCTGTGCACAAGCTTTTCAATTTGATGTAGTCCCATTGATTTATTTTTGTTTTAGTCTTCCCTGCAATTGGGTGTATATCATCAAAGATGTCCTTGAGGTTTAGGTGGGAAAGTGTTCCATCAATGTTTTCCTCTAAGTATTTGATAGTTTCTGGTCTAACATCCAGGTCCTTGATCCATTTGGAGTTGACTTTTGTTTCTGGTGAGATAAAGTGTTTCAGTTTCATTCTTCTGCATTTTTATTTTTATTTTTTATTTATTTATTTATTTATTTATTTATTTTTTTAATTTTTTATTTAAGAAAGGATTAGTGAACAAAAGCATAAGGTAGGAGGGGTACAACTCCACACAATTCCCAACACCCAATCCCCATAACCCACCCCCTCCCCTGATAGCTTTCCCATTCTCTATCCCTCTGGGAGCATGGACTCAGGGTCGTTGAGGGATGCAGAAGGTAGAAGGTCTGGCTTCTGTAATTGCTTCCCCGCTGAACATGGGCGTAGACTGGTCGGTCCATACCCCCAGTCTGCCTCTCTCTTTCCCTAGTAGGGTGTGACTCTGGGGAAGCTGAGCTCCAGGACACATTGGTGGGGTCTTCAATCCAGGGAAGCCTAGCCAGCATCCTGGTGGCATCTGGAACCTGGTGATTGAAAAGAGAGTTAACATATGAAGCCAAACAATTTGTTGAGCAATCATGGATCCCAAGCTTGGAATAGTGGAGAGGAAGTGTTAGGGAGGTACTCACTGCAAACTCTAGTGTAGTCCTGCTTTCAGGTATATATTTTGCAGTAGTTTATGGATACGTGTGCACATAAGCTCTCTCTCACAGAAACTGGTGTATATCTAGGTTATGGGACTTTGTTGGAAAGTGAACTACCTGAGATGAAATTAGAGTGTACTATTAAAGGAAAGGTCTCACCCGAGTAATGAAGCTGAAGGGTTGTCATTCCACACGTGAAGTCTCTGGATACATTCTGGGGTGAAGCATGTTGAGGTAGCAATCGTTGCTTTGGTTAGTTTGTGATCGGCAGATGCAATGTTGTTTGGTTTGGATTGGGAGATGCATACGGGAAAGTGGGCCCTATCCAAGGGTTCCAGGACTGGGGGAAGTAGGGGCTCTATAGTGAAGATGTGAGGTTCCTGCTGTCTTAGGGTTCAAAAAGATAATCGATAGTTAATATTATCATCACATTATTTGTTAATTGGGATAACTTTGAAAAGTCCCTTTGTTATGGTTTCCTGGACAGTACCCAGTATCTTGTATATAGCTGTGCTATTGGAAGCTTCTAATCTACTTGGTCTAGGCTTTTGAGAGAGTCCGCATATCAAATACATAGCCTATATATTAAAAAGATTCAGTTTGTCTTTTGAGAAACTTTGAGACATACAATTGATTTCCCCCTCTCATATTAATTAACTACTGATTTATATGTCTACATTTTGCTAGGAGTGTACATAAACACCATTCCCACCACCAAAGGACTGTGACCCATCCCTCCCGCCCACTTCCACCCCCCACTGGCCCAGGAAGCTACATGCCTACCCCTCACCACTGGGTTTTTACTTTGGTGCCCTACTTACAATTTGATCAGCTCCTGCTTTTAGTTTCCCTTTCAGATCTTCTTAGTCAGCTTCTGTTGATGAGTGGGATCATCCCATACTCATCTTTATCTTTCTGACTTAATTCACTTAACATAATTCCTTCTAGCTCTGTCCAAGTTGGGTCAGAGAAGGTGGGTTCATTGTTCTTGATAGCTGCATAGTATTCCATTGTGTATATATACCACAGCTTTCTCAGCCACTCATCTGTTGTTGGGCACCTGGGTTGCTTCCAGGTTTTAGCTATTATGAATTGTGCTGCTATGAACATAGGAGTACACACCTCTTTTTGGTTGGGTGTTATGGAGTCCTTGGGGTATAACCCCAGGAGAGGAATTATTGGGTCATATGGAAGGTCCATGTCTAGCCTTCTGAGAGTTTTCCAGACTGCTCTCCACAGAGGCTGTACCAATTTACATTCCCACCAGCAATGTAAAAGGGTTCCTCTGTCCCCACATCCTCTCCAGCATTTGTTGCTGCTGTCCTTTTTGATGTATGCCATTCTTACAGGAGTGAGGTGGTATCTTAGTGTTGTCTTGATTTGCATTTCTCTGATAATCAGTGACCTAGAGCAGTTTTTCATATGTTTGTTAGCCTTTTGGATCTCCTCTGTGGTGAATGTTTTGTTCATTTCCTCTGCCCATTTTTGGATGGGGTCATTTGCTTTTTTGCGGCTAAGTTTGCTGAGCTCTTTATATATTTTGGTGATTAGTTTCTTGTCTGATGTCTGGCATGTGAAGATCTTCTCCCATTCTGTGAGGGGTCTCTTTGTTTGTTTAATAGTTTCTTTGGATGTGCAGAAGCTTTTCAATTTGATGTAGTCCCATTGGTTTGTTTCTGCTTTGGTCTTCCTTGCAATTGGGTTTGATTCATCAAAGATGTCCTTGAGGTGTATGTGGGAAAGTGTTTTACCAATGTTTTCCTCTAAGTATTTGATTGTTTCTGGTCTGACATCTAGGTCTTTGATCCATTTGGAGTTGATTTTTGTTTCTGGTGAGATAAAGTGGTTCAATTTCATTCTTCTGCATGTTTCAACCCAGTTTTCCCAGCACCATTTATTGAAGAGAGCCTCCTTTTTCCATTTAATCCTTTGGGCCCCCTTATCAAAGATTAGATGCCCATAGGTGTTGGGATTTACTTCTGGGCTTTCAATTCTGTTCCACTGGTCTGTATGCCTATTTTTGTTCCAGTACCATGCTGTTTTGATGATGATGGCTTTATAATATAGTTTAAGGTCTGGGAGTGTGATGCCTCCATTTCTGTTTCTTTTCCTTAAGATGGTTTTGGCAATTCTAGGTGTTTTCAGGTTCCAGATAAATGATTGTAGCGTTTGTTCTATTCTCTTAAAGAAGCCTGGTGGAACTTTGATGGGTATTGCATTAAATTTGTATATGGCTCTGGGGAGAATATTCATTTTGATGATATTTATTCTTCCAATCCATGAGCATGGGATATCTTTCCATTTCTTGGTATCAGTTTCTATCTCCTTGAGTAGCGACTCATAGTTTTCAGTATACAAGTCTTTCACTTCTTTGGTCAACTTTATTCCTAGGTATTTGATTGATTTTGCTGAAACAGTAAATGGGAGTGATTTCTGGATGTCTTCTTCTTCAGATTTAGTGTTTGCATAAAGAAATGCCACTGATTTTTGTACATTGATTTTGTAGCCTGATACCTTGCTATATTGCCTAACAACTTCCAGTAATTTTCTACTGGATTCTTTAGGTCTTTCTATGTATACTATCATATCATCTGCAAATAGTGAGAGCTTGACTTCTTCCCTTCCAATCTGTATCCCTTTGATTTCTTTCTCTTGCCTGATTGCTATGGCAAGAACTTCCAATACTATGTTGAAGAGTAACGGTGACAGTGGACAGCCCTGTCTAGTCCCCGATCTGAGGGGGAATGCTTTCAGCTTCTCTCCATTGAGTATGATGTTGGCTGTAGGTTTGCTATATATAGACTCCACTATCTTGAGGAATTTCCCATCTATTCCCATTTTCTGTAGAGTTTTGAGCATGAATGGGTGTTGGATTTTGTCAAAGGCTTTCTCTGCATCTATTGAGATAATCATGTGGTTTTTGGCTTTGCTTTTATTGATGTGATGAATGACATTGATTGATTTACGGATGTTGAACCAGCCTTGCATTCCTGGGATGAATCCCACTTGGTCATGATGAACAATCTTTTTGATGTGTTGCTGTATCCGGTTGGCCAAGATCTTGTTTAATATTTTGGCATCTATGTTCATCAGAGATATTGGTCTGTAGTTTTCCTTTTTTGTTCTGTCCCTATCAGCTTTTGTTATCAGGGTGATGTTGGCTTCATAAAAGGTGGAAGGGAGTATTCCTGTTTCTTCAATCTTGTGGAATAGCTTAAGAAGTATGGGTATTAACTGTTTCCTGAAAGTTTTGTAGAATTCATTTGTGAAGCCATCTGGTCCAGGACTTTTGTTGTTGGGGAGATTCTTAATAACGGTTTCAATTTCTTTGTCTGTGATTGGTGCATTTAGATTTTGTAGTTCTTCTTGGTTCAGTTTTGGAAGTGCATAGGTTTCTAGGAATTGTTCCATTTCTTCCAGATTCTCTAGCTTGGTGGCATATAGTTCTTTATAGAAGTTTCGCAGAATTCTCTGGATTTCTGTGGTGTCAGTTGTGATATCTCCTGCATCGTTTACAATTCTATTAATTTGAGTCTTCTCTCTTTTTTGTTTGGTGAGTCTGGCTAGGGGTTTGTCAATTTTGTTTAATCTTTCGAAGAACCAACATTTGGCTTCATTGATCTTTTGTATGGTTCTTTTATTTTCGATGTTGTTTATTTCTGCTCTAACTTTAGTGATTTCTGTCCTTCTGGTTGCTTTAGGGTTCCTTTGTTCCTCTTCCTCTAAGTCCTTGAGGTGTCTAGTAAGGTCGTTCATTTGGGCTTCTTCTTGGTGTTTAATATGTGATTGTATGGCTATAAGTTTCCCTCTCAGTACTGCTTTCGCTGTGTCCCAAATATTTTGATAGGTTGTGTCTTCATTTTCATTAGTTTCCAGGAACATTTGAATTTCCTGTTTGAGTGAGTCTCTGACCCAGTGGTTCTTAAGGAGCATGTTGTTTAGTTTCCAAATTCTATGTCTTTTAATAATTTTCCGTTTGTTGTTAAAAGTTAGTTTTACTCCACTGTGGTCTGAGAAGATACTTGGGATGATTTCAATGCTCTTGAATTTATTGATGCTGTCTTTGTGGCCTAACATGTGGTCTATCCTTGAGTATGTGTTATGTGGATTTGAAAAGAAGGTGTATTCCAGTTTTTTGGGGTGGAGGAGTCTGAAAATGTCCAAGAGGTCTAGTCTGTCAATCTCTTCATTCAATTCTCTTGTATCTTTATTGGTTCTCTGCTTTGTTGATCTGTCTAAGTGCGAGAGTGGGGTATTGAAGTCTCCCACTATTATTGTATTACTATTGATGTATTTTTGAAATTCTTTCAGTAGGTGTTTAATGTATTTAGATGGTCCCTCGTTGGGTGCATAGATGTTAATAATTGTTAAGTCTTCTTGGCTGATTGATCCTCTAATCATTATGTAATGTCCTTGCCTATCTTTTATTACTTTATTTAATTTAAAATCTATCGTGTCTGAGATGAGAATGGCTGTTCCTGCCCTTTTTTGTGGACCGTTAGCCTGTATGATAGTTTTCCATCCTTTCACTTTAAGTCTGTGTTTATCTTGTTGTGACAGATGGGATTCTTGCAAGCAGCATATGGTTGGGTTATGTTTTCTGATCCATCCCCCCACCCTGTGCCTTTTGATGGGTGAGTTTAAGCCATTGACATTTATTGATATTATGGATTTAATGTATTGTAGTGCCATTGTTCTAAAAAACGATTTGTTTACTCTGATATATTACAAGTATTATAGTGATGTTCTTGTTTATAAGAGGTCTTTTAGTACCTCTTTCAGGGCCGGCTTGGTGATAGTTGCCTCCTTTAACTGTTGTTTGTCTAAGAAGGTTTTGATCCCTCCGTCTAGCTTGAATGAAAGTCTAGCAGGATATATTATCCTTGGTTGAAACCCTTTTTCATTCAGGGCTCGATAGATATCTTGCCACTCCCTTCTGGCTTTTAGAGTTTGAGTGGAGAAATCTGCAGAAAGTCTTATGGGTTTTCCCCTGTATGTGACTTTTTGTTTCTCTCTTGCAGCCTTTAGGATCCTTTCTTTATCCTTACTTCTTCTCATTGTGACTATGATGTGTCTTGGTGTTTTCAGGTCTGGGTTGATTCTGTTTGGTACTCTCTGGGCCTCTTGCACCTTGATATCCTTTCTGTTATTCAGGTCTGGGAAATTTTCTTGTATTATTTCCTCTAGAATGTTTGCTTCCCCTTCCTCTCTTTCTTCCTCTGGCAGGCCAATTATACGAATGTTACTTCTTTTGAGATCATCCCATATGTCTCTGTTGTTGTTTTCAGTGTCTCTCAATCTCTTTTTAAGCTCTTTCACCTCTTTCTTAGTTTTCTCTAACTCATCCTCTGTCTGACTAATTCTGTTTTCTGCTTCTGTTAGTCTGCTTTCCCTTGCCTCAGCTTCTTTCTTCATTACAGCTATTTCAGCTTTCAGTTCTCTAATTGTCTCAAGATAATCAGTATTTTCCTTGGGTGTCTCAACTGTTGTTTCCCTAATACTGCCATTCCTTTCTTCCAATGTTGTTTTCATTTCTGTGATTAATAAGTTTATTATTGCTTGCATACTTTTCTTATCTATGGTTACTTCTGACTGATTTATGGTTTCTTCTGGGCTCTTGTCTTCATTCATTGGGGTAGCAGTTTTATTTGTTTTTAATCTACCCATTTTTTTTATTTATGTGTTTCTCTCTTTTTTTTTTTTTAATGCTCTGTTGTTCCTCAGTTGTTGTGTTTTGAGCACAAGTAACACTGTACTAAATACCTTTATGACAATTGCACTCACCAACCTCCGGAATTACAGTAGCAACTGAAGTAAGTATTGAAGGAGTTTAATCATTACCAGTTAGCCAAACAATTTCTCCAGTCCGTGAAAAAATAGTATCCAAATCCCAGTGAAGAAAGAGAAAAGAAAGAGAGGATAGCAAGAATAGACAGTTATGAAAATCTACTATCCAGTGTATATTCTAGGGTAACAAGAGTGTAAAGGGAACTAGAGCAGAGATACACACATAGAGAGTCCACTCTGGGTCAGATTTCTTCCCCAAAGTAATTCACAAATTCAGAAAGGCAAAGAAGAAAGAAGTGTATGACAAGATAAAAAAATAATAATAATAATAAAAAATAAAAAAAAGAGATAGAGAGAGATAAGAGAGAGAAAAGGGAGAATATAAGAAGAAGGGTTGTAATTAAAGAGCAGTGCGAGGAACTTCCCAAATGTGTTATCAGTGAGTTTAAAAAAAAAAAAAAAAAAACCCTGTTTGGTGGTATGGGGTATCCTGCTAGTAGCTGGTCCCAGGCACTGCTTATGGTGGGGGGGGGGGGGGAGCGGCGGGAAGGATGTATGCTTGAAAATTAAAAGGAAGAAAAAAGAATTTTTTTCCCCTACTCTAATTCTTAACCCAAATTAAGTTATAGACAGCTCTTTGGTATGACTGCTGTGGCCCCTTATTGGCTGGCCTGCTAAAGGCAGAAAATCCTATTGTTTACACGAGATGTGTCCGGAGCTCAAAGGCTAGCCACTTCTCCTTTGTCCGCCATCTTCCGGGAAACCCCCCCCTCCAGACTTTTTTAAAGGATTTCTCAAAAATGAAAACTAGCTCCAAATCCTTTGATCCAATGAGAGCTATACTCAAGAAGTCTTTGGATCTGCTCTCAGGGTCACGGTGGACCCTGGATTCTCCCAAGAGGAAGCCCCCGAGCTAAAGTGCTCTCTCCGGGTCCTCTGCCCGCCGCGCTCTGCAACCGGCGGAGGAGCCGCCTTCCTGGGCGGGCGGAGGACAATGCCCGGCGCACTCTCCTTGCCCGGCGCCCTGGGAATTCTGGAGCCCCGCTAGTCCGTGTCACCTTTACTCTAATTCTTAACCCAAATTAAATTGTACCCACTCTTTGGTGTCACCCCTTATTAACTGGCCTGCTAAAGGCAGAAAATCCTACCGTTGCCGACGATGCCGTCAGAGCGCTCGCTGCCAGCAACTTCTCAGGCCGCCATCTTCCTCTCCCTCACCTCTTCTGCATTTTTAACCCAATTTTCCCAGCATAATTTTTGAAGAGAACCTCCTTCCTCCATTTAATACTTTGGGCCCCCTTATCAAAGACTAGATATCCATAGGTGTCAGGGTTTCGTTCTGGGCTTTCACTTCTGTTCCACTGCACATATAAGTGACATGCTACTATATTAGTCTTTCTCTTATTTTGCTTAACATAATGCCCTTAAGTTCCATCCATATTGTTACAAATGGCAGGGTTGTCTTTTCAGAATACTTCATTCAAATGACTGCACCTGAATTCAAAGGGAGAATGAGAATTATATTTAAAGTTAATACTCACCAATATAGGAGGGAATTACTTCGTTTCTGGTGAAAGATCTTTTGAGTTTCTGGTGTTTAGAGAGAAATACTCATCCCTCTCGTGTATTCCACTCAGACAACATTCTTTAGGCTGTTAAACATAACTTTGCTTTATTTGTACAATATGCCCACTTTATGTATGTGCATACTTTGAAGATTGAAAAGACCAAGACCAAGGTGCTGGAAAACTTGGTAGCTGGTAAGGGATCACCTCTTGGACTTCAGATGAGCTTTTTGTTTGTTTTTGTTTTGTTTTCTGGCCCTCAGTTGACTAGTTTTTTGTTTGTTTGTTTTAATTAGCCTCACATGGAAGAGGGGGGAGGAACTGAAAAAGAGAGAGGAGGGTTGGGAAAGGGAGGGAAGGATACAAAAACAGCACATTTCAAATATAAATCATTTCATCAAGTGATAAAACAATTGCAAGAATATAAGCTCTTTTGAATTATATATGTGCTCTAAATGCAGTCTTGTTTGCGCTGAATATTTATTATGATTTTTTCTTTTAATTGGATAAGACAGAGATAAGCTGAGGGGGAAGGAGAGGGAGAGAGGGAGAGAGAAAGAGAAATACTTGCAACACTGCTTCACCACTCATGAAGCTTCCCCCACAGGTGGGGGCCAGGGACTTGAACCAGGGTCCTTGCACATAATAGTGAGTGTGTTCAACTGGATGCACCGCCACCATCCTGTTGCTGAATAGTTAACTCATCTGGTTGATGAGAAAAATCCCCAAAATAAGATAAGTAGAGAAAAAGACATAGCCTTTCCCAGAGTGTGTTCCTCAGATGAAATAAGGGTTTATCCCTTATTTTTATCCCTTTTAATAATTGTTGAAGTGACAACTTTTAGTGAGCTTGCTCCTAAAGGATCAGTGCCATATATAATGATTTCTTTGAATGTCTTGCTTTCAAGAGCAGCAGTTTTTATGAGATTTGCCCGAGTGAAGTATGGATTAAAGTTTTTTTTTCCATTTTAGTGAGATATAATTAAATATAACATTGTGCAAGTTTAAAAAGCACACAGTGATCACTTGATACACATATGTATTGCTGAATGGTTGGCACAATAAAGTTACTTTACCGGTCTCATGTGTGTATATTATGAGAAAATTTAAGATCAACTAGCGTAACAATTTCCAAGTATAAACTAGAGTATTTTAAACTATTGTCAGCATGTCCTGTGTTAGATTCCCAAAATGTATTCATATTATAACTAGAAGATTGTATCTTTTGACTAAGTGTCTTTTTTATCTTATACTCCAGCCCCTAGCAAGTGTCATTCTACTCTTTTTTATGAGTTTGTATTATTTCTTTTTTACATATAAATATTTTATTTGTTAATGAGAAAGATAGGAGAGAGAGAGAGAAAGAGAGAGAACCAGACATCACTCTGATACATGTGTTGCCGGGGATTGAACTCAGGACTTCAAGCTTGAGAGTCTAGTGCCTTAGCCACTGTGCCACCTCCTGGACCACAGTTTGTCTTATTTATTAAAAGACAATGTTCTAGACCTTGAGCTATGAAGCTAATTGTGTCTTATTTTTAAAGATTTTATGTACAACTGATGTAGCACTATATTCATACTTCTCTTATTTTGCTTAACACAATGGCTTTAAGATCCATCCATATTGTTACAAATAGGGTTTTCTTCTCAGAATGCATGACTTTCCATTGTTTGTCTACATCTAGTTCCTTTGCACATGCATGCATCAGTGGAAGTTGGGTTGTTTTCATGTTTTAGCTACTGTAACTAAAATGCTGCAGTGAAAGTGGGGGACAGATCTTTTTTTGAGATAACAATTTAATTTCCTTGCATATATAACAAGAAATGGGATTGCTGGGCCATTTAGAATTTCTATTTTTAGTTCTTTGAGGAACTTACATAATGTTTGTCATAGAAGTAGCAGCACTTTACATACCCTCCAACAGTACATAAGTGTTCCCTTTTGATCACAATCTTTCCAACTCCTGTTAGGACTTCCTCATATAGTCATTCTAATATGCATGAGGCAATATCTCGTAGTTTAAATTTTCATTTCCTTGATGATTAATGATTTCCAGCATCTTTTTATGTACCTGTTGGCCATTTGGATGTATTTTTATTACTATTTGTATGAATTTTTATATACTTTGGCTATTAACCCCTTATCTGATACATTGTCTGCAATTTTCCTCCCATTCTATAGATTGCATGTTGATCACTTCTTTTACTGTAAAATTATTTGTAGTTCCAGTTCATTATTTTTGCTTGTGTTTTTTTTAATTTATTTTATTTTATTTATTTATTCCCTTTTGTTGCCCTTGTTGTTTTATTGTTGTAGTTATTATTGATGTCGTTGTTGTTGGATAGGACGGAGAGAAATGGAGAGAGGAGGGGAAGACAGAGAGGGGGAGAGAAAGACAGACACCTGCAGACCTGCTTCACCGCCTGTGAAGGGACCTGCCTGCAGGTGGGGAGCCGGGGGCTCGAACCGGGATCCTGACACCGGTCCTTGAACTTAGCACCACCTGCGCTTAACCCGTTGTGCTACAGCCCGACTCCTTGCTTGTGTTTTTTGAGGTCACATTAAAAATTGTTACTAAGACCAATGTCAAGGAGACTTTTTTTTAACCCATGTTTATTTCTAGAAGTTCTATAGCTTCAGATCTTACATTAGGTCTTTAGTCTATTTTGAGTTAATTTTTGTCAACAACTAGCATGCACATGTTACATGCATGAGGACCCGAGTTTGTACCCCTAGTTCCCACCTGGAGTGGTAAAACAGTGCTGCAGGTGTCTTTCTTTTTCTATCTCTCTTACCCTCTATCAAAAAACTGTAAAGATTTATTTTATTGCTTATATATGAGAGACAGAGTTTTACATGAGAGAGAGAGACAGACAGACAGAGAGAGGGAGGGAGAGAGAAGCCAGAATACTGGTAAGGGACAAGTAGTATCAGAAATAGAACTGGGAACTTCAGGTGTACAAATCTGATGCTCTACTAATTGAACTGTTTCTGTGGTAGCAGGAATTTCAAGACCTTTTATTTTTGATATTATTTTTGGGGGTGCACAATTCAGTCCAGAAGAAGAGAAAGCATCTCTTAAGCTTTAAATGCTTCTTGACATTTAAAAAGAGGACAATTTTCAGATTCATATTATAATACACACTTCATTGAATTCGTCAAAAGTTAAAGCAGAGTACTAATTTTTAATTATATGAAAGTGCTGAAGCAAAGGAACATTTACCTTGAAAGGCTTTCCTCTTGAGCATCAAAATAAATTTAAAAGTCCTATGGTATTTAAGGAAGCACATTTTAAATTGCCCCTCCGCCACAATCAGTATAAAGGTTAATAATAATAAAGCAAAATAAAGTATTCATTCAATTAACAAGTTATCCAAAGTGTTAATCACAAATACATAATGTGGACCTACAATTGAGGCTCTTATGTTTTCATATTGCATGGCATTTGTCTTTTTAATTAAGAAAAACCATGCTTCTATTGCATTGCCATGGGGTTCTTCATTTAATTTCCTATGTAAAAGTAATTTCATTTCTCCCTTTAATTTAATTAAAAATGTGAAAATTATGAGAGAAAAAAAGTTAAATAAAATCCTGACTCATCACTCGCCTTTCTTAATTATTCACATCATTGATGAATGCCGCTCTAGAACAAAACACTGACACCGCTCACTGGGTGATAACTAGCCTTTGCAAGAGTATTGATCCAGCATGAAATAAAATGTGCTTATCCCCTTCAAAGACAATGAACACTGAATATTGGAGTTCACTTGCCTTGAGAAAATTAAGAGAAAAACAAAGAACAAAAATGGTGGGCTGGGGGAGATAGCATAATGATTCTGCAAGACTTTCATGCCTGAGGCTCTGAACTCCCAGGTTCAATCTCCAGCTCCACTAAAAGCCAGAGCTGGGCAGTGCTTTGGTCGGTCTCTCTCTCTCTCTCTCTCTCTCTCTCTCTCTCTCTGTATCACTATCATTAAAATAAAGAAATAGATATAAAAAATAAGGTAGTTTTCCTTTTTGACAATTTTTTTCAATTCTGAAGCTAAAGATCCCATGTGTTTGTAAACCTGGAATTAAAATAACAACATTTCTACTTTCAATTCAACCTCTCTCTCTCTCTCTCTCTCTCTCTCTCTCTGTGTGTGTGTGTGTGTGTGTGTGTGTGTGTCTTTCTCTCTGTCTCTGTGTTTCAATCTCTAAGATGGAGCAAAAACGGTGAGACAAGGGTGGGGAGCTGGGGAGAAAACAATGCAATGAAACTTTCTTCAATGCAGTGGGCAAGATCAACCCTGGGCCTCACACATGGAAAAACTGTGCACTAGCTAGCCCTCTTAAGCTGAATTTAATTAAGATATTTTCTTAGGGGCGTGGTTGGGCGGTGCTACATAGAGTTAAGCACACATATTAGAAAATGTAAGGACCAGTACAAGGAACCCAATTTGAGGCCCCAGCTCCCCACCTGTGGGGAGGTGCTCCTGACAGGTGGTAAAGAAGGTCTACAGGTGTCTATCTTTCTCTCTCCCTCTCTTTTTCCCTCTCACCTCTCATATTTTCTTGCTCTATCCAATAAATATATATATATATTATTTTTCAAGTTCATGTCTATCTTTATATTCCACATATGAGTAAAATCATTCCAATGTAGTCCTTAACTGCATTATTTACTTCAGTAGGCATAATCACTGAAAGTTCCATCCATTTTGTCCCAAAATACACAATAAAGTTTTTTTTAAAAAATACTTTTATTTATTTATTTTGGATAGAGTTGGAGAGAAAATGAAAGGGAGGAGAGACAAAGTGGGAGAAAGGGAGATAATTTCAGTACTGCTTCAAAACTTGTGAAACTTCCTCCTACAGGTGGAGACTAGGGACTTGAGCCTGTGTCTTTGCACACTGTAATGTGTGCACTAATCCAGGTGCGCTCCCCATATAGTCTGTTTTAATTGCTGAGTAGTGCTCCTGGGAATATTTGTCCTATGACTTCTTTTTTTTTTCTTTCTTATTGTTGGTATTTGTAAGACTCAAATAAGTGATTTTTATCCCATTGTTAAAGTCTTATTTTTCCATTAACTCTTCTGCATTCCTCATAACCCCTCCAACATTTTAAACATTTAATCAGGAAAATGAAAAGATAGGCACCAGAGAAGCACATAGGCCATTTGTACAAAGACGGATGACCCCACATGGAACCTGATGCCCATTTTTATTTAACAATACTTCTAAGGTCCCACCTTCACGCTGCCTTTCTTTTTTATTATGCATATAATTTTTATTTACAAGATGGAAATATTGATAAGACCATTTCCACACAGTTCCTACCACCAGAACTCCATATCCCATCCCCTCTCTTGATAATTTTCCTATTCTTTATCCCTCTGGGAGTATGGACCCTGGATCATTATAGGATGCAGAATTTGGAAGGTCTGGCTTCTGTAATTGCTTCCCCGCTGAACATGGGCGTTGACAGGTTGATCCATACTCCCAGCCTGTTTCTCTCTTTCCCTAGTGGGGCGGGACTCTAGGGGAGAGGGGCTACAGGATATATTGGTGGGTCGTCTGCCCAGGGATGTCTGGTTGGCATCATGGTAGCATTTAGAACCTGGTGGCTGAAAAAAGATTAAACATGTAAAACCAAACAAATTGATTACTAATCATGAATCTAAAGGCTGGAATATTGCAGATGAAGATTTGGGGTCTCCATTTTGGAAAAATCTAGTAGGTCTATTTTAGGTATATTCCAAGGGGCCCATGACTTTACTAGTTTTGCCTGAGCCTGAGGTCTAGTATGCAAGTGGACCCAAGTTATTGTCTGGAGAGATGGTGTCATAGTTGGGAAAAGGGTTAGAAAGCTGGATCAGTGAAGAGAGTAGCTCCCAAATGTGGGGGAAAGTGTATAAATAGTGTTAGCTGTCAATCCCATTGGTTTGATCTGGGGCCCATATTCAGCATAGGAGCCTATGTAACCTCTGCATCCCTGTAGGTCTGGGCTTACATTCTGTAGTCATGGCTAGAAACATTTCAGGCTGCACTAATTTCAGGACCCGTCTTCCTCAGGTCGTAGGTAAAGGATGTTGTCCAACCTCCCTTTGGAGAATGGAACATTCCCTAACATTGTTGATCCATACTGAGGACAAAGCCCTATAGGGGCCTACAAAGGGGTCCATTATGTTGTTCCTGATGGAGATGACCAGTGACAGTGGCAAGAGGGATCTGTTAGAAGTCTAGGCCCATCACATATCTGTGGGAATCACAGGACTCTCTGAGTAGGGCCCCGGGCTTCACTGCCTTTCTAAGCCACAGCTATACTTATTACAACTTCCAGGGCTGCTTCCTTTATTTTCTTCCTCTCAGATAAGGAAAACAGAGGTTGATTTCCTCAGGTGTTTTCCAAATTCTGTTCCCTCAGTGATGGAGTAATAACAAAGGTTACTGCTAATAAAAGTTCTAGGTCCTGGTGTAATAGGGATTCAAAACCTTCTGGTTTTCTTCCCCTGATATTTAACCCTCTGAGAGTATGGGCCAACATTCTTTTCAGGTGAAGTAGGAAGCAGTTCTTATTTCTATAACTACTTCTCTGCTTGGACATGGACATTGACCAGATGATCCATACCCCAGTCTATCTCTATTTTTCCCTCATGGGGTAGGGCTCTGGAGAGGTGAGGTTCTGCCACATGTTGAAGAGATCATATACCTAGAGAGGTCAGGATGGGATGTAATAGCATCTGGAACTTTGTAGCTGAAATGCAGTAAGATATAGAGGACAAAATTTTGAATAAACAGGGACCAAAGAGTAGGGTTAAAGGCAATGATAATAGGGACCCTAAATTGGAAAAAAAAAGAAAAAGCTAGGAGACTTTTTAAAAATTTCTTTATTGGAAGATTAATAGTTTTTTATTTTTATTTATAAAAAGGAAGAACTGAAAAAACCATAGGATAAGTGGTACAACTCCACATAACTCCTACCACCAGAACTCTGTATCCCATCCCCTCCCCTGATAGCTTCCCTATTCTTTATCCCTCTCAGAGTATGGACCCAGGGTCATCATGGGGTGCAGAAGGTAGAAAGTCTGGCTTCTGTAATTTCTCCTCCACTGAACATGGGCATTGGCAGGTGGATCCATATTCCAGCCTGTCTTCTCTCTTTCCCTAGTGGGGCAGGGCTCTGGGGAAGCATGGCTCCAGGACACACTGGTGAGGTTGTCTTCCCAGAAGATTAATAGTTTATAGTTAATGATAAAATACGATAGTTTGTATATGTGTAACACTTCTCAGTTTTCCATATACACATTCAATCCCACTAGGTCCTCCTCCACTATCATGTTCTAGAATCTGAACCCCCCTACCTCTTTACTGTAAAGTATATTCATATATCAAAAAAACGTCATTGTGATAATTTAGGTAATATGGGTCATGGACAAATTAATATAAGACTGTTCAAAATAGGTTGGACTATTTGCATAGTCAAACCACATATACATACACACATGAACAAACAGAAATGCAATGTATACACAACGTGCAACTGGATCTTTGAATCACATCAAATAGCACTGAAATAATAACTGGATATTTTATACTGGTGAAATTACATTACAAAGATACATATATAAAATATTTTCTTTCATTGTGAGAGTTATTAATAAAATTTGTCTTTATCTAATAAGTATTATCTAAACTGGGGATCAGAAAGCTATATAATTAAGTGTTGAAAGGAACTACAATGTACATGAACCTTAGAAACATCATGATGTATAGAATAAGTTATGTACAAAAGAGCACACTGTGTGACACTATGTATCTTAAATGTCCAGAATGGACAGTTCCTTAGATGTAGAAACCAGATTAGTAGTACCAGAACCTTCCTGCTGGGGCTATTTCAATCAGTATTCAAGACCCTTAAAGAAATATAGGATTAATTACAAAGGCAGGGCTAGGCAGAATCCTTATGCAAGATATTTAGCTTTATTTACAGTCTCGGGGTTTATATATGCTTACTAATCAATAACATACATTATTAGAGAGTAAAACTTGCATTTTGTTCTTAGTATTCATTGGGTACATCTGAGGAACGTTATATCATAAATTGTATTGACACAATGACCTTGGGTCCATACTCCCAGAGGGTTAAAAAGTAGGAAAGGTATCAAGATAGGGGATGGGATACAGAGTTCTGATGGTGGAAATTGTGTGGAGTTGTACCACTCCTATCCTATGGTTCTGTCAGTGTTTCCTTTTAATAAATAAAATTTAAAAAATTGTATTGACTGTTGAACTGATAAGTTCTTATTGTCTTCGGACCCAGCTAGAGAGCATGCCCTACATGCCCCAATGAGGTTGTTTATGACTCAGAGCCCTGCTAGTCTCTTTCTCTCTCTCCCTCTTCTTTTCACTCTCCTCTCCCTCTCTCCTTTATCTGTGTGTATCTACCAAAAACAGTGATTCATTGAAAAAGTTTGAAGGGATGGATGCTGAGAGAATTCTGTTAAACAGAGGCTTACTTCTGGCAGAAGAAGTATGAGAAGTTTAAAAAACAAAATTCCTATTAACACCAAACATACCATTATGGTAGAATCTAGGCTTTGTATAGAAGTCTAACACTAGGTGAAGTACAAAAGTAGGTTTGCTCCTTCTCAAGATTTTAGTGCCTACAGGAGAAAAGAAAGAAGAGATAGCAAGAATAGACAGTTATGCAAATCTACTATTCACTGTATATTCTAGGGGTAACAAGAGGGGAAAAGCAAGTAGAGCAGAGATACACACATAGAGAGTCCACTCTGAGTCAGATTTCTTCCCCAAAATAATTCCTAAATTCAGAAAGGCAAAGAAGAAGGAAGGAAGAAGTGTATGACAAGATAAAAAAAAAAAAAAAGAAAAAAGAGACAAGAGAGAGAAAAGAGAAAAGATAAGAAAAAGAGCTGTAATTAAAAAGCAGTGAAAGGAAAGTTTTTTTTGATTACTTTATTTTTAATTTAATTTAATTTAATTTTTTTAATTAGCTAGGAGGAGGAGGGAGGGGAGAGTCTGTAGAGGAGGTAGGAGTAAAGAGACAAGTTCTTCCCACAATAGATAAGATGCCCACTACCCTAGCAATGAAAGATACCCAAAGAGTTAATTCTGATCAACCTAAAGGGGGGGGGAGATATATGCCTTTATATAATATTAATAATAAAATAGAGCAGGGTAAAAAAAAAAAAACCCTGTCCCAGATTACCTCAAATCTCATGATCAGAGGCAGCTGATTGTTAAAAAATAGAAAAAAAAAAACAAAAAACCTCAGGACTAGACAAGGATAGCTGAAATAGACAGTTATGTAGATCTACTATACACTGTATATTTTAGGGGTAGCTAAAGGAGGAAGGGTTGTTGAGCAGAGATACTCGCAGTGAGAGTCCAACTCTGAGTCAGAATTCTTCCCCAAAATAATTCCCAAATGTGTATCAGTGAATTCAAAAAAGCACAGTTTGGTGGTGTGGGGTCTGGGGCCTGTGGCTTTGGAAGCTGTAGGATTAAGGAAGAAAGGATGGCAAGAATGAGAAAAAGAAATAAAAAGAAAGAGAGAAAAAAGAAAAAGATAAGAAAACGAACAGTCATAAAAGAGCGGTGAAAGGAAAGAATTTTATTTATTTATTTATTTATTTATTTTTAATGATTTAATTAGCTATGTGGGGTGAGGTGGGGGGTTGGCTACTTAGAAAGAAAAAAGGCCAGAGGTTTCAGAAGGGTATAGACTTAGAATGAATGATACTCCCTGGTGGGACAGGAATTTTGGTAAAGAAAGTGTCTCAGCAGGGGAGCCTGCTAGGAGCTGGGAAGGGGGAGGAGGTGTGCTTAATAATTTAAAAGAAAGAAAAAAATTTTTTCCCTTTTTTCCTACTCTATATTTTAACCCAAATTAAGTTATAGTCACCTCCTTGGTGTTACCGCTAGGACCCTTTATTGACTGGCCTACTAAAGGCAGAAAATCCTACAGTTTCCAGAAGATGCGGTCAGAGCTCAAGCGACAAGCAGCTTCTCAGTCCTCCATCTTCGGGGAACCCCCTCAGGCCTTGTTATTTTGTAATATTTGCCTACGTAGATTTTCAAACAGTGGAGTCAGCTAGTTAATTCCTTTGATCTTCATTTATAGATCCTGACCTGAAGTCTACAGCATTTGGAGCCCTAAAGCTTTTTGCCTTAACTCTAACTATAGATGTTCATATTTTCTGGACAGCATTGAAATGATCCATTATATTAATTCATAACCATAAGGTTTATGGTTGAGCTAATTCTCCCTGCAACTATTCTGTCCTAAGATATCAGACAAATGTCATGTCCTCTTTTACCTACTCCAATCTCCCAGCAGCTACCAATATCACAGCTCTAAGTTCTGAGACTGACCATTTTTATCTCACTATAAAAAATAGGCATATATATATGCCTGTCTGCTGGAAATATCAGCTCTGCCTGTGGCAAATAAATCTTTATAAATATTCTAGAAGTAATAGCTAGAACTATGAAATGTATAGAATAAAATCTTAGGTAATACATACTCTATATGACTTTCAGGTAGGCCAAGATTTCTTAACTATGATACCAAAACCATGAACAATATAATATAATACAGTATTAATACACAAAATGGTCGGAAAAAAACACTTTTGTCATTTACAATACATCAGTAAGACCTGAAAAGTCTTACAAGTAAGACATTTACTAAGTAAGTCTTGCTTTGTTTTACTGAGTAAAGTCCTATTTAGTAAGACACTGACTTAAATGTTCAGTCTAAAAGTATTTAAACATACCCAAAAATGGAAACTCTACATACTCCCATCAGGAAATAAGTAGAAAATTTAAATACAATATAGACGCAATGGAATGATGCCCTATAGGAAATACTGACCTACTGATATTTATATTAACATTGATGATCTACAAGACATTACTCTGAGCAAAAGAATTCAGATGCAAAATATTGCACATCTTACAATTCTGTTTATATGGACTTTCCAAAAAAGATAACTATTGAGCTGTCAGAAAAGTCATGATGCATCGTTGCCTAGAAAATCATAGAAAAATATGTCATGACTTTTCCAACAGCCCAGTAGACTGGTACTTGTCAAATCACTGAGCACCTCAAGCCAGGGATAGGAGTAGAAATTGGTTGGGATGAGTAATGGACAACTTTCTGGATTTGTGTGTGTTATATCTGGGTTATAGTGATGGCTGCACAAATATATGATTCTACTAAAATTTATTGAATCTTAACACTTGAAATGTGTTAACTTTATTGTATAACAGCCATACCCTAGAAAAGCTACTTAAAACTAAGCGATGTTGTTTTGGAGGATTTATTTTAATTGAGAGATTATTTTCATGTCAAAAGAAAATTGATAAAATTTCATCACAAAATTTTTTTAGAAAGTTCAAAATATGGAAAAGGCACATTAGAGAATCAGTACATATAAGTAAAACATTATTTTTTTTCTGTTACACATATTGAAAAGTTGTATGGTTCTGTTTATGACCAACAAAATGAAACTTTTTATAGCAAAACTACAGTCATAGTCTGTTTTGAAGGGGAAAACAGCTCCATGAAATAAAATATTGCTTGGGGAGTTCTTTCATAATGCTTGTCACCAGTATTCTCACTAGCTTATAAGTTATAATTGCTCTGTGATAAAGACATGTGCTTTTCCTCCTCTCTTATAAAAATTTTAATGAGAACTTCAAGTGAACTCTCATTGAACTTATTTTCATTCCAAAATCTTATGATTTTAATCTTATGATCCTCCTGAGACCTAGCTCTGTGGTTGGTGACAGCATGAATACTTCATAATTATTCCTCCCGTTTGTAGAAAACACCATGAGCATCCATCATTCCCTCTCTCTCCTTCTGCCTCCAGGGAGCCAAAGCCTCTAGCAAGGTCAGTAATTGCAGTTTGGGTTGACAGTTCCAGGCCAGCGGAGGCACACTGGTGAAGACCAGTTATGATGGGTATTAACTGCCTTTCCTTCAGTCTCTCTCCTATTAAGTTAGTTTGGCCTCAAAACTCTTCTTTAGTGTTATGATAGATGACTATGAATCATATCACAGGAGATTCCCCCAAAACAGAGAAAATGAATAGTTTCTCTATATCCATGTGTATATGTGTGCATTGGTATTTGGGCAATAATTGGATCTATCAGTCCTAGGGTAAATTAAAGGCCTTCCCGTTGAATATATGGAGAAAGTTGTATTGGAGTTTGACATTTAATATTAAATTTAGCATCTTACTCTGCTGTGCACAACCTGCATAAAATAAAATATAAAGCCATGTGGATAAAAATGGTGTTTTAGAAATAGATGTGTATTGTTTTGACAATATTTGAATTTTTCTGTATCTTTGGCCTATGCTTGGAAAAAGATCTCAGAGTCAAATCAAATAACTAAACATCCATTTTATACTTAATTTTTTGATAAATGCATAGAAAAATTCATATATTACTAAAAGAATGCTGAATATTTCATGTAAAGAAAAGCATTATCAGTACAAGAGAGATATGGAAATTACCTTTATTACACATAAAATATTTGATGAGATAGGTTTAGGAAAAATACGATAAATTCATGTGAGACATTATTGAACTGTAGAAAAAAAGAAATGTCTTTGAAAATGATATGGTATATCTACTGTCTAATTTTTTCTGTTTATACTTTACTTAACAGAGTTTACATGACAGTACTGGCAGATGCAAATCCAATTAGTGACAGATACCAATACCTATATGCCAGAACAATACTGTTCAGTATCAAATACACTAGAGATTGGATATAGTGTTTCTTTGTAGTCCTTAGCTTCTGGACTTATGTGGGATATTAAAGATGAATCAAGGAAAGAGAGAGGAAGGCTGGGAGTATGGATAGACCTGTCAATGCCCATGTTCAACGGAGAAGCAATTACAGAAGCCAGACCTACCTTCTGCATCCCACAATGACCTTGGGAGCATACTCCCAGAGGGTTACAAAAGGAAAGCTATCAGGAGAGGGGATGGGATACAGAGTTCAGGTGGTGGGAATTGTGTGGAGTTGTACCCCTCTTATCCTATGGTTTTGTCAGTGTTTCCTTTTTATAAATAAATAATAAATAAAAATAAAAATGGAAGTAAAAAAGACGAATCTAGAGGACAACCTAGTTATACTATACATCTGAATGCAATGTTAACTGAAAATACTGGAACAATTAATTTAACTATAATTATAGCCCCAAACATCCAGTAACATGAATAAATCATCTTGGACTCTAGCTCAATGTAGTCTTCAGATAACTGTGATTTGCTTGATATGTGACTACATTTCTTTTTTTAATCTTTTTATTTCTTTATTATTGGATAGAGACAGAGAGAAATTAAGAGAGGAGAAGGAGATAGAGAGGGACAGAGACAGAGAGACACCTGCAGCCCTGCTTTATCACTCATCAAGCTTTCCCCTGTAGATGGGGACCAGAGCCTTGAACCTGGGTCCTTGTGCACTGTAATATGTGTGCTTTCCCAGGTGAGCCACCACCTGGCCCCATGACTACATTTCTTATTTATTTATTTATAAAATGGAAACACTGGCAAACCATAGGATAAGAGGGCTACAATTCCCACCAAGAGAACTCCATATTCCATCCCCTCCCCTGATACCTTTCCTATTCTTTTTTATTATTATTTAATTATTTATTTAAGAAAGGAGACATTAACAAAACCATAGGGTAAGAGGGGTACAACTCCACAAAATTCCCACCACCCAATCTCCATATCCCATCCCCTCTCCTGATAGCTTTCCCATTCTCCATCCCTCTGGGAGCATGGACCCAGGGTCTTTGTGGGTTGCAGAAAGTAGAAGGTCTGGCTTCTGTAATTGCTTCCCCGCTGAACATGGGTGTTGACTGGTCGATCCATACTGCCAGTCTGCCTCTCTCTTTCCCTATTAGGGTGGGTCTCTGGGGAAGTGGAACTACAGGACACATTGGTGGGTGTCGTCAGTCCAGGGAAGTCTGGTAAACATCCTGCTGACCTCTGGAACCTAGTGGCTGAAAGGAGAGTTAACATACAAAGCCAAACAAATTGTTGAACAATTATGGACCTAAAGGCTGGAATAGTGCAGATGAAGCATTGTGGGGGTACTCACTGCAGATTATTGTGTACTTCTGCTTTCAGGTATATATTTTGCCCTAGTTTATGGATACGTGTGAACATATGTTCTATCTCAGGGTACCTGAGAACATAGGCTCTATCTCACGGGACCGGTCTATATCTAGGTTTTGGGACTTTGTTAGGAAGTGAACTGCCTGAAGTGGAATTAGAGAATACTGTGAAAGGAAAGGTCTCACCTTAGTAATGAAGCTGAAGGGTTGTCATTCCACACCTGAAGTCTCTGAACACAGTCTGAAGTGAAGCATGCAGAGGTGGCACTTGTTTCTTTGATTAGGTTGCGATCGGCGGGTGCGATATTATTTGATATGCATTGAGAGAAGCATGCAGGAAAGTGTGTCCCACCCTAAGGTTCCAGACTGTGGGAAATATAAGCTTTATAGTGGAAATGTGAGGTCCCTGCTGTCTTAGTGTTCAAGAAGAAAATGCATAGTTATTGTTATCATCACATTATTTGTTGATAGGTTTAACTTTGGAAAGTCCCTTTGATAGGGTTTGGGGTATAGTACCCAGCATCCTGTATATAGCTGTCTGTTGGTTGCTTCTGTTCTCCCTGGTCTAGGCTTTTGAGGGAGCCCACATATCAAAGACTCAGCCTATGTATTAAAAAGACTCTGTGTTTTAAAAAGTTTGAGACATACAATCAATTTTCGCCTCTCATATTAATTAAATAGCAATTTATATGACTACAGTTTAATAGGAGTATACATAAACACCATTCCCACCACCAAAAGACTGTGTCCATTCCACCCCCTCCCCCCGCCCCAGGAAGCCACATGTCTACCCCTCACCACAGGGGTTTTTACTTTGGTGCCCTACTCTAGATTTAGTCAAATCCTGCTTTTAGTTTCCCTTTCCGTTCTTCTTTCTCAACTTCTGTTGATGAGTGGGATCATCCCATACTCATCTTTATCTTTCTGACTTAAATGTGCAGTAAGGTAATTTATTTGAGCTTTTTCTTATTGTTTAATATGTGATTGCATGGCTATGAGTTTCCCTCTCAATACTGCTTTAGCTGTGTCCCAAATATTTTGATAGTTTGTGTCTTCATTTTTATTTGTTTCCAGGAATATTTGGATTTCTTGATTGAGTGTCTCTCTGACCCATTGGTTCTTAAGCAGTATGTTGTTTAATTTCCAAATTCTGTGTCTTTTTTTTTTCCTCCAGGGTTATTCCTGGGCTCAGTGTCTGCACCATGAATCCACCACTCCTGGAGGCCATTTCTTCCCCCCTTTGTTGCCCTTGTTGTTGTAGCCTCGTTTTGTTTAATATTATTCCCATTGTTGATGTTGTTCACTGGTGATAGGACAGAGAGAAATGGAGAGAGGAGGGGAAGATAGAGAGTGGGAGAGAAAGATAGACACCTGCAGACCTGCGTCACCACCTGTGAAGCTACTCCCCTGCAGGTGGGGAGCCAGGGGCTTGAACCGGGATCCTTACGCCGGTCCTTGCACTTTGTGCCACGTGCACTTAACCCGCTGCGCTACCACCCGACTCCCAAATTCGGTGTCTTTTAATACTTTTCTGTTTGTTGTTAAATGTTAGTTTTACTCCACTGTGGTCTGAGAAGATACATGGGATGATTTCAGTGCTCTTGAATTTGTTGATGCTGTCTTTGTTGCATAACATGTGGTCTTTCTTTGAGTATGTGTTGTGTGGATTTGAAAAGAATGTGTATTCCAGTATTTTTATGCTCTGTTGTTCCTCAGTTGTGTTTTGAGTACACACCACGCTATACTAAATACCTTTGTGACAAATGCATTCACCAACGTCAGAAATTACTATTGTAACTGAAGCAAGTATTGAAGCAGCTTAACCAATACCATTTAGCCAGACAATGTCTCAAGTCCAAGAAACAATATTATGCAAATCTACTGTCCACTGTAAATTATGGGGTAGCAAGAGGAGAAAGGGAAATAGAGCAGAGACACACACAAAGAGAGTCCACTCTGAATCAGATTTCTTCCCCTAAATAATTCACAGATGAGTATCAGTGAATTCAGAAAGCAGAAGAAGGAGGAAGGAAGAAATAAGACAAGGATGAGAAAGAAGGGGAAAAAAGAGATAAAAGAAAAAAGAAAAGAAAAAAATAGTATAAAAAAGAGCAGTTAAAGGAAAGAGTTTATTTTATTTTTTATTTATTTATTTTTAATTAGCTAGGAGGAGGGAGAAGGGGAAGAGTGGACAGAGGAGGTAGGAAGTGTGAAACAAGTTCCTCTCACAATGTATAAGACACCTAGTCACCTAGCTATGGAAAATGCACTAAGAGTTAAGTTTGGTCAACCTGAAGGTGAGGGGAAAAGGGACATGCTATATATAATAGTAATAATAAAATAGAACAGAGTGAAAAACTCTAACAGTTGGTATGCAACTTGGAAGGCTCCTGATTGGCTCATACACCCTGATCAGAGGCAGCCAATTGTTAAAAAGACAAAACAAAACAAATAAATAAATAAATAATTTAAAAAATCTCCAGGCAGTCTTTCCCTGGCGGGCTGAGACTCTGCTTGGTCAGATATTTGTAGCTCCAGTTGGGCCTAAGCCACTTAGACAGAAAAAAATGTGCAAAGGGATTCAGAAAGGAATAGGATTAGAATGACACCCCTGGTGAGCCAGGAATCTTGGTAAAGAAAAAATCTCAGTGGAGAGCCTGCTAGTAGCAGCTTTCCAGCCCCCAGGTCTGGTTATGTGTGTGTGTGGGGGGGATGCGCTTAGGAAATAATAAAAAAAAATCCTTTCTTTTTCTCTATTTTCTAACCCAAATTGAGCTATAGTCACCTCCTTGGTGTCACACTTAGAAACCCTTGTTCCCTGTCCTGCTGAAAGCCAGGTATCCTACCGTTTCCAGCAGTTGTTGTTAGAGCTCACACCAGCAGGTGCTTCCAAGTCGCCATCTTGGCTCCGCCCTCAGCTTTCCTATTCTTTAACCCTGTGGGAGTATGGACTCAGGGTCATTATGGGGTGCAGAAGGTGGAAGGTCTGGCTTCTGTCATTGCTTCCCCACTGAACGTGGGCATTCACAGGACAATCCATACTCCCAACCTGTCTCTCTCTTTTTCTAGTGGGCCAGGGCTCTGGGGAAGCAAGGCTCCAGGACACATTGGTGGGGTCATCAGCCCAGGGCAGTCTGGTTGGCATCATGCTAGCATCTGGAACCTGGTGACTGAAAAAAGAGTAAACATGTATGCTACTTCCTTCTATTAACCACAATATTATTCATAAATTCTAAGAGACAGTTTTATTACTATTTTTTCCTCTTTTTTGCAAGTTCATTTGCTTTAGTTGCTTTTTCCACCCTTTATTGGGAGGATTAATGGTTCACAGTCTACGGTAAAATACTGTAGTTGATACATGTGCTACATTTCACAATTTTCCACATAACACTCTAACCACCATCATCAGCCCATATATAGGTCCTCCTCTGCCATCATGTTCCAGGACCTGAACACTCCCTGCCACCCCAGAGTCCTTTACTTTGGTGCAATACACCAGCTTTAGTTTTTATATTCCACATATAAGTGAAACCATGTGTCATTCACATTTTTCCACTAAGCATAAACACCTTTAGTTGCATTCATTTTGTCCTGAGTGGTATAATATCATCTTTTCTAATTGCAGAGTAGTCGTCAATTGAATATATATATCCCAAAATTTCTTTATCCTGTTGTCCACCAGTGGCCATTTAAGGTGATTCTGTTATTTGATTTGACTATGAACATATGAACAGCTGTGATCATAGAGCTGTATATATCCTTTCAAATTAGTCTCATCATGGTCTTTGGATATATGCCCAAGAGTAGAATCGCTAGATAATCAGGTATTTTCATTTTTTATGTTTTTAATAATTTTTCATACTGTCTTCCATAGAATCTGCAATTTGCATTTACACCAACAGAGTATCAGAGTTACTTTTTTTCTACATCCTTGCCAACACTTATTGCTCCTGTCTTTTTGATAAAAGCCAACCTCACAGGTCTGAAGGGTAGTGGGTGTATAGCATTGTGGTTTCAATATGCCCTTATCTAAGGATAAATGAGTTGGAACAATTTTTCTACATATGTCATAGGATTGTTACAAGATTAAGCACTCTTACTTTTTAAAATAACCATGGAAAGACTCTGGCACATACATATAATATTTACATTATTATTGTTCTTCTTAACATTATGTCTGGATAGAAAAAAGTAAGATTTTTGATTTTCTAAATTATAAAAATAATAAAAGTTAAATATTGTGTGCTTTCTCATAAAAATATTTTTAAAAGGATAACTATTTACTCTAAGTAATTTACAGCTAGGGAATTACTTTAAATAGACTGATTAGTGTTCTACTTCCTCCCTTTTCAAATCTTCTGGGGTTTCCCCTGTCTACCTTCTACTCTGTATACCTGTTTGGTATTGCTTTATGGTCAACAGTAAATACAGTTTTTGGTATATATGTAATATTTCTCAGTTTTAGTGCTCACTTTGGCAGCACATATACTAAAATTTCTCAGTTTTCTGCAAAACACTAACCCCCTGCCTAGGTCCTCCTTCATCTTTCTGCACCAGGACCTGAAATCCCCTCACCCCCAGAGTCCTTTACTTTAGTGCAACACACCAAACCCAGTCCAAGTTATGCTTTGTATTTCTCCTTTTGTTCTTATTTTTTTAATGTTTATTTATTTATTTATTTATTATTGGATAGAGACAGAGAGAAATGAAGAAAAAACCCAAGCTAATTTTTGTAGCATTTGGGGTTTCACCTTTCAGAACAACATTTTCCATATAGAAACAGACAGGCAGAGACAAAGGTAGAGAATTAATAACACTACAACACCAAAGCTTCCCCCAGTGCAGTGAAGTCAAAGTTTGAACCTGGTTTCGCACATATGACAAAGCAGCTACAATGTTCAAGTGAGATGCCTTCTCATTTCTCAAGTTAATTTCCTCTCTGATTATCTACATTAATTTTGTTGGGTGGATAAGATACTTCTACAATGGTCAAATATGAATCCATCCTTACTTACTAACAAAGGAATAGAACTAATTACAGTATGATTCAGGGAAACCAGTTCTAGGTCTAGGGCCTTCATACTTTTACTTCTTTATTCCAGTCTTGACTCTTCACTGGGACCTTCAACTCACTCATTGTCCCTTATATAGTCTGTTTTGAAGACACTATAGAACCTCTAAATAGTATCTACAGAACTAAAGCTAGTTAATCAGAGCATGACTTTTAAAATCAGGATTAATATTAGGCTACTTCATAATTATAATGCATGAATAAGATCATTACATTTGTAGTTCTCTCATGTCCAAAAATAATTATGTTCCAATGCCTCAGAGAATTTTTTTCTCATTTCATTTTTCTGATTGGGGATTTCCAGAAGTGTTTTACAGAATCACTTCTTTTGGTTACTGGTTACTTCTAGGCAGTAGCGTATCTGCCATTGTGTAGCATAGACAACATCCACCAAAGTGGGGGCGTGAAAAAAAATAAAGAGAAAAATCTGTCTGAAATGATAACAGCATCTGTTAGTAACAGGGTTCACTTTTCACTCTGGTCTTAAGCCAGATTTGCAATTCTTATCTGCCAGAATCAATGAATGTCTTTGATGGGAGGATCCTGGTTTATTACTAGACCTAAAACATTTCATATTCATATTCTGCGTAACAGTGTGATGGTACACCTTAGTAGTTTAGCAAAATGGCAAATCCATTTGTTTAATAAGCCATGTAATGTGCTGCATCATCAATTTGATTTTGTTGGATAAACTAAGTGAATCTGTCAGCACTTCTGAGGTTGAACTTTACAGGTCAGTGCACCATTCATATTAAAGAATCCAGGACAACTATGTACATGTATATTGTAGCTAGGATGTGAAAACAGTTTGTACAATATTTCATTTGTTGGTATAATGAAAAATACAAAGATTTATCCAGCTAACATAGAAATCAATTTAAGTTTTATTTTATTGTTGCCATTTTATTCCCCAGGTGCATCTTTTGCTAGCATTTCCACCCTAAAAAACCAATTGTCTCTGAAGTACCATTCCATCTCTGAGTGGACTACAATTTCCAAACTCCACTCAAAAAACATAGTGCTAATTCTTATGTAACATAATTGAAGTACCAGGAGTTATTTGGAGCTAAGTATCTTGACTTACTCCCTTGAGATCTTAACAGAGCACATTCCTGTTATTCTTGCCTTATTGAAAAGGATTAGTTTATTTGATATTAATTAGAAGAAGTATTCAATCTCTCAACTCTCGATGTGGTTTTTTAATCCTTGTGAAAACATGGGGTGACTTTACAACAGTATTATGGTTAATGATATGGATATCAACAAATGAAGAATATAAAACTAATTAGCACTGCATGAAATAATGTTGCCACTGTTCCTCTGCGGGGGTAAATATTAATGTCCAGTTAATTGGAATTCATTACTGTTTTACATTTCAAACCACAGTACCAAGTTTCATTGCAGTGTCTGGAACATACAAGTTTGGTCAGACATAGTCTTTCAATTACAGGCAACTGCAGTTCTTTTATGCAGGAATACATACCCTAGTAGAGTTGCCTTCTGTGTTTCGTTTAGTCATGTGAAAGAGAACACTTCTGTTGTAAGTTATTTAATCAGCATCTTACTTAAGAAATTATTTATCCTAGTAAGTCTCCCAGGTCTTTTATTGGCCAAATCCCATATGCTGTTTTGAATTCTACATTTGCAATCTAGTAAAGGCCTTTCATTCTGGATTATCATTATTATCTCTTGGTCATAAATCATATACATATGTAAAATTAACATAACCTTGTGCATATCTAAAAAATCAAAACTGTAAATAACTGTTCTATCTCATATAATCTCTTTCTAAATAGTCCATCAATTTAAGTGTGCCACAGACCCATCCAACCACCATCCAATAGCTCTAGCACTCTTCATCAAATATCTTTTTTCTTATACAGTATTGATTTGTTTGTTTTGTCATCACCAGGGCTTCACCATTCCTGACAGACTCAGAGAGAGAGAGAAACAAGGAAAGACACCAAGGTACCAAAATTTCCCCTAGTGCTGTGGGATCTGGGGTGCAACCTAGGTTAAGTGGATGGTAAAGCAGGCGCCTCCCCATGTGAGAGATGGAGGGATAGAGGCCAGAGATCACTCTGACATATACAGAAGCCTGCAGTTTTACCTTACAAATACTGTCGGCTTCACAGAACTGAATTTCTATAAGATGAGGTAGTGAATTCTCAGATATCAAGCTTTTGTTCTAGACCAGTTTCAGTTCTAACACAAACCTCCCTGCTTTCTTCTGCCCTATCTCCCCAAAGAGGCTTCTCACTAGAGAGGCTGAGATTTGGAAAGGTAATGGTTACCTGGAAAGGCTTATTTCTTTGAAAAGAAAAGGCTTATTTCTCCTATTGAGTGCAAAGATGCTGTTACATGACTCTTGGAAGTCACAGAGGTATGTGGAGCAGGTGACTTCTCTTAGTAGGTCTCCTAATAGAGGATTGAGCTCACAATGTTGGCTTTTTCTCAGATACAAACAGAAGTGTGATCACAATCATTGCCCTACTTTTTATTTGTAAGATAAGAATTTTGCTATTTTTATTAAGCAGAGTTTAAGACATAGAGAGAGAGAAAGAGAGATAGATTGCTTCTCACTGCTTTAAATATAAAGAAGAATATCTGTTGTTTGGCCTAGTTGTCTAGGACTGTAGTAAAAATATAAATAACAATAAACAAAACAATAGAAATTAATTTTTTCACAGTGTATCTAGAGGATAAAGTCTGAAGCCTAAGTATTGGTAGAATTATGTGGGATTTGAGGAAGGGTATTATAGATGTCACTCTTTTTTTTAAGAAAATTGTTGGGGGTCAGGCAGTAGTGCAGAGGGTTAAACGCACATGGTACTAAGCACAAGAACCAGCATAAGGATCCTGGTACAAGCCCCCGGCTCCCCACCTAGGGGGGTTGCCTCACAAGCGGTGAAGCAGATCTGCAGGTGTCTATCCTTCTCCCCCCTCTCTGTCTTCCCCTCCTCTCTTGATTTCTCTCTCTCCTATCCAACAACAAGGACGACATCAATTACAACAACAGTAATAACCACAACGATACGAGGACAACAAAAGGGAAAATAAATAAATAAATTTTTTTTTATTTAAGAAAGTATTAATTAACAAAACCATAAGGTAGGAGGGGTACAATTCCACACAATTCCCACCACCAATTCTCCATATCCCACCCCCTCCCCTGATAGCTTTCCCATTCTCTATCCCTCTGGGAGCATGGACCCAGGCTCATTGTGGGTTGCAGAAGGTAGAAGGTCTGGCTTCTGTAATTGCTTCCCCGCTGAACACGGGCGTTGACTGGTTGGTCCATACTCCCAGTCTGCCTCTCTGATAAATAAATATTTTAAAAATGTTTTCTTGCTGTAACTTTTAACACGGTCCCTCTATATTCCTATGTCTAAATTTCTCTGTTTGATAAGAACAACAGTCATGTTGAGTTAGGGGTTTGCCCTACGCCAGTACTACCTCATCTTGTCTAAACACATCTGCCATGATTTGATTTCCAAATAAGATCAGGTAATGGAAGTTAGAACTTCAATATGTGGATTTGGGGATCAGGAGGCATGCAATTCAACCCATAGCATCTTGTCAGTTCACTGCCTACCTCTTCAGCCACATATATATTCTGTGCCCCTCTATTTTTTTTTTTTTAACAGTGTGGTACCAGGGAATGAACTCAGGGCGGGTTGCATGCATTATACTTCTGAGTGACCTTTGGAGCCCATTTTTCACACTTTTTAATGTAGAAACAGAGGAGAGAGAGAGAGAGAGAGGTGCAATGGAGCGGGAAACACCTCAACATTGCTTTACTATCCATGCAGCTTAACCAGAGCTTTCTTTTTTATTTTTATTTTTTATTTATAAAAAGGAAACATTGACAAAACCATAGGATAAGAGGGGTACAACTCCACACAATTCCCACCACCAGAACTCCATATCCCATCCCCTACCCTGATAACTTTCCTATTCTTTATCCCTCTGGGAGTATATAACCAAGGTCATTGTGGGATGCAGAAGGTGGAAGGTTTGGCTTTTGTGATTGCTTCCCTGCTGAACATGAGCATTGATACCCAGAGCTTTCTATGGTAATCCAATGTAGCTTAAACTCAGGGCCTTACTTATTTGTATGCTCTACTGGTTGAACTATCTCAAATCCCCAACACTGGCCTCTTTTAAATGGACTGACACCATCTCCCCTTCCTAAAACCTTTTCTAGGATATATTTCTTTAGTCTAGAACAGTCTTTCTTCCACCTTCCCCAGCCAGAGCTATTTTTTTCCTGACTTAATTCTGTTTATCATTCAGATTTCAAGTCGTGATCACTTGAAGAATTCTCTCATGCTGTAGGCTGGATTGTTTGAATTATGAGTCTGTCAGTGAATGTAACCTGTAAAACATTTTTCTTGGTTTGCAGTTGTACATTCATTACATGTCGTTCCCCCTTCCCAATGCTGATTTCATCCTAAATTGTTTATCGTGCTCTGTGTACTGCAGATCCTTTTATGTGATCAATATTTCTTAGATATAAATATTACAAAGTATTGTTATTCTGACAAATCAAGATCCTTACTATTCATCAAGTAGTTACATTTTCCCTGGCATTTTATAAACATATTTCCTCTAATAATATCACACAACCATGAAATATTTTATTTGGCTGGATTAAGAAAGAACAAGGTTTTCACTAGGTGATTTATCCCTAACATAGAGAAGGTGATATAAATTACATATTCACAGGCTGGCGAGATAGCACAGAGGTAGTTCACAGGACTTGCATGTCAAATGTCCTAGGTTCAGTACCCGGCACCACCAATAGTTGGTAATATTGTGCTCTGGTCCAAACTGATTAATTAATCGTCATAGTCAAACTGTGGACTGAATATTCATTCTCTTCAGGTGATTTCCAAGAATAACCGATTCAAATTCATTGGTTTTCTCCTCTGGACTCCTGAGCACATAGATTATGATCAATGTGTATATATGTGTGTTCCTTTTCAATTTTTCAGCAATATATACAATTAAGTCTCCAAAATCGATTAAATTGTAACCAGTGTGGCAATGATTTAGTTTGAGTTCCATTTCCTACACGTCTGCACCTCTCCAACTACACCTGGAGTAAATTACCTAATGTGCTACTGGTATTCACCTTGTAAGTAAATACTAATTATCTACAAGTACTTGCCTTGGGGTACTTGTTTTCCTAAGTGATCTTCTGGGTGATCCTGATTTAACCTCCACTCATAGGATGTTCATGCTGACCTAGAGATTGATACTTTTAACCTGCTGTAAGGATTAAATAAGTTAAAATTTGTGTTTGTCATATGGTAAGGACCAGGTGGTATTGTCTAATAGCTGTAGAAGGAATAAGTTAAAACTTGTGTTTGTCATATGGCAAGGACCAGGTGGTATTGTCTAATAGTTGTAAAAGGAATAAGGGAAGAGGAGTGCCATCTAGTAGAAATAGTGGTTTTTGTAAAGATCGTCACTAGATAGTGACATGGCAACTAAAATGAATGTTTCACCCTGCTAAAATTATTAGAGAGAAATCTGTTTTGGTCACATTTTCATCCTTAGAACTTGGCACAGTTTAGGATCTCAGTAAAGATTTGCTTTGAGGGCTGGGGAGACAGATTAATGGTTATTCAAAAGACGTTCATGCCTGAGACTCTGCTGGTTCCAGGTTCAATCCCCAGTGTCACTATAAGCCAAAGCTGATCAGTGCTTTGGTCTCTTTTCTGTATCTTCTCTCACTAAAACATAATGGCTAAATTATTTAAAGAGATTTTCTTTGATCGTTTTATCTTTGTTATTTCTATTGTTTCAGTGGTTTTTCATACTACACTGCTGATCCAGTAAAAACAATATGCTTTAAATTTAATGTGGGTGTTGATTTGTCATTAGGACAAGTCCTTTGTGTATGTAGCTACTTGAAATAAGTATGTGAAATGTTCATTAGTGCTCACATGCAGCTGATATAGTTTATAATGTTCGGTAGAACTTTAGGTAGTTCTTTTTAGCGTCTACATGTACATTAGCATATAAAGATATGAATGATTGTTTTAATGAAAATTTCACTCTTCCACCACTCTACTCTCACTTCATTGTGAATGCAATTAGGTTTCCCATAGCTTTTTCCCTGTGAGTGTGCAGATAAGGCATGGAAATAATTATTTATTTCACTATAATCCTTCTGCTTAAATATGATAGGAAAGCACCAGTGAATTTAATATCATTAATTTTCTCTCTGAACTGGAACCCTTCATAAAGTATCACATAATGTATTTTTATTAAAATGTTGGAATTATTTCAAAATTTGTGTTCCAGAGCAAATTTTATATAAGTTTTTACAACATCTGAATATATTTTTCATTTGGTCTTTCAATTAACATGATGATAAAGATGAAATATGCAGTGGATGTATTATGCCTCTACTGGTAACAATTTACATGCTTCTTGTAATCATTCATCAAATACTTTGAAGTATTATTTCACATAAATAGTCCCTTTCACTTTTTTCTTAGACACCAAGATGTGGTAGGTCTTTTTCTTTTGCAAATTTAGTTTGACCTTACTATAGCTTCAAACGAATGAAAGATAATTCAACTACAGATTTTTAAAAAATTTATTATCTTAATGTCTTGATACTCAAATACTGAAGCACTTCAGGACTCATAAGGGCATCTGCGTCTTGCATAATGTAGCAGCTTAGATAAAGGAAAACATAAAAGCAGACAATAAGGTCATTACCTGATATGGATGAATTAACCATTCACCTAACTAAAGATCAGGGACTGAACAAGATTTTTTAAAATTTTTTATTTATAAAAAAGGAAACATTAACTAAACCATAGGGTAAGAGGGGTACAACTCCACATAATTCCCACCACCAGAACTCTGTATCCCATCCCTTCCCCGATAGCTTTTTTTATTCTTTAACCCTCTGGGAGTATGGGCCCAAGGTTATTGTGGGATGCAGAAGATTGAACGTCTGGCTTCTGTAATTGCTTCCCTGCTGAACATGCGCATTGGCAGGTCGATCCATACTCCCTGCCCATCTCTCTCCCTACTGGGGAAGGGCTCTGGGGAAGCAGAGCTCCAGGACACATTGCCGGGGTTGTCTGTCCAGGGGAAGTCTGGTCAGTACCATCTGGAACCTGGTGGTTGAAAAGAGAGTTAACATACAAAGCCAAATAAATTGTTGAGCAATCATGGACCTAAAGGCTGGAATAGTGCAGATGAAAAGTTGGGGGCTCCTCCATTTTGTAGATAGCTAGTAGGCATATTTTAGTTATATTCCAAAGGGTCTGTGGCTATACTAGTTTTGTTTGTTTTTCCCTGAGCCTGAAATCTGGCATGTTGGTGGATCCAAGTTATTGTCTGGGGTGATGATGTCCTGGCTGGAAAAAGGACCAGAAAGGTGGGTCAGGGAAGAGAGTAGCTCCCTAATATGGGAAAGGAGTATAAATATTATTGACTGTAAACCCCATCGATTTGATCTGATCTGGGGTCCATATTCAGCTTAGGAGCCTATGTGACCTCTGCATCCCTGTAGATATGAACTCACATTCTGTGGTCATGAGTAGGAACATTCCCAGCTGCCCCAATATAGATCCATCTTCCTCAGATGTAGCATAGAGTATGTTGTCCATCCTCCCATCGGAGGATAGAACATTCTCTACTATTGTTGATCCCAGTTGAGGACAAGGTCCTATGGGGGCCCACAAAGGGGTCTACTGTGTTGTTCCTGCTAGAAATGACTGGTTACAATAGCGAGAGGGATTTATTTGAGGTCTAGGCCCATCATGTCTGTTTGGGAATCTCAGGAATCCCTGATCCTAATCCAGCTGATGGGGTGACCTGTGCTTTAAGGTATATATTTTGCCCTACTTTATTGGTTACATGTGAACATTTGCTCTATCTCATGGGACCTGGTCTATATCTAGGTTTTGGGACTTTGTTAGAAAGTGAACCTCCTTGAATGGAATATTAGAATACTATGAAAGGAAAGCTCTCACCCGAGTAATGAGGGTGAAGGGTTGACATTCCATGCCTGATGTCTCTGGACACAGTTTGAAGTGAAGCATGCCGAGGTGTTACTCACTGCGTTGATTAGGTTGGGATCAGCGGATGCAATATCATTTGGTATGAATTGAGAGAAGCATGCAGAAAAGTGAGCCCCACCCTAGAGGTCCCAAGTTGCAGATGCTACCATGACACCAACATGACTTCCCTGGGCAAATGACCTCACCACTGTGTCCTGGAACCCCACCTCCTCAGATACATACCCCTCCCCAATGAAAGATAGAAACAGGCTGGGGTTTGGATTGCCATGCCAACAATGTCCATGCCCAGTGGAGAATCAATTACAGAAGTCAGACCTCCCACTTTCTGCACCCCATAAAGATCTTTGGTCCATACTCCCAGAGGGATAAAGTATAGGGAAACTTCCAGTGGAGGGGATGGGATACGGAACTCTAGTGGTGGGAAGTATATGGAATTTTACCCCTCTTATCCCACAATCTTTTCTATCATTATTAAATAATAAAGAAATATATGAATGCTAAAATTGTAAATTAGGAGGCCACGTGGTGGTGCACCTGGCTGAGTGCACATGTTACAATGCCCAGAGACATGGGTACAAGTGCCTGTCCCTCACATGCAAGAGGAAGGCTTCACAAATGATGATCTGATGCTGTAGGTCTCTTTCTCTCCCTCTCTCTTTCTGTCTCTATCCAATAAATAATAAATAAAATATCAAAACACCTATTTAAGCCAGAAACCATCAGACACGTAGAAGAAAAAAATGGCAGAACATTTCATGTGCAGTGTTTCAGAAATGTTTTTGAAGACACAAGTCCAACAGAAAATAAAAATGAGCCAAAAGGATTACATCAGTCTGAACATCTTCTGCACAATAAAGGGTACTATTTTGCAAACAACAATAAAAAACCCACAGATTGGGAGATTATTAAACATCAAACATCAAATAAAGAGCTAATAATCAGAATACATAAAGAGCTCTTTATACTTAGTACCAAAAATCAAGCATCCCCATTAAGAAATAAGATGGGGATATAGAGTCTTCACCGAGGAAGAGAAGACTGACAGGCATATCAGAAAGTGCCCAAATTTACCAAGTATCAGAAAAACAAATACAGCAATGAGATGTCACTCTAGAACAGTGATACCAATCTACAACAGAGATACCAGTCTACAATAGAACCCTTATGGAAAACAGTCTGGAGATTTCTCAGGATACTAGAAATGGACCTACCCTATGACCTGGGTATCCAAAGAGATCTGTGTACATAGCAGCATAATTTGTAATAGCCCAAACTTAGAAACAACCCAGATGCCCAAAGACCAATGAGTGGCTAAGAAAGTTATGGTATATATACACAATGGAATACCACTTCACTGTTTAAAAATATCAAGTCATTCCCTTTGCTTCATCTTGGATGGGATAGGAAGGTATTATGTTAAGTGAGATAAGCCAAAAAAGAAAAGGACAAATATTGAATGAGCTCACTTATAGGCAGAACTTTAAAAAATAAGAACAGAGAGGGAAAAAACAAAGCAAAACTTGGGCCAGGTGGGGTGTATTGCACCAAAGCAAAAGACTCTGGGAAAGAAAAGGGAGGGAGGAGGTGAAGAGAACCTTGGGGTCCTATAGCATAATAATGGAAAAGAACCTAAGTTGTGGGTGAGAGTATTATTATTTTTATTATTGTTGTCATCTTTGTTTGATAGGACAGAGAGAAATGGAGAGAGGAGGGGAAAACAGAGAGGGAAAGAGAAAGCGACTCTCCTGGAGGTGAGGAACTGAGGGCTTGAGTCGGGATCCTTACGCTGGTCCTTGTACTTTGTGCCACCTGCGCTTAACCCACTGCACTACTGCCCAACTCCCTGGGTGAGAGTATTCTTCAGGGAACTTTCTCTGGCTGGAATCAGAGAAATTACACCCATATGTCAATGACTGCACTATAAATCATTAATCCCACCCCCATAATATTATTAAAAAAACAATTTAGACTGAGGACATAGTTCATTTTGTTTAAGCACTAGTATGAATGTCTGAGGTCTCACATACCATAAGTTTAATTCCTGATACTACCTTATGCCTGAGATGATTGTGCCCTGGTTAACCCCCCCCCATTTTTAAAAATTTCTTTATTGGGGGATTAATGTTTTACATTCAACAGTAAATATAATAGTTTGTACATACATAACATTTCTCAGTTGTCCACATAACAGTACAACCCCCACTAGGTCCTCTGTCATCCTTTTTGGACCTGTACTCTCCCCCCATACACCCTTCCCAGTCTTTTACTTTGGTACAATAGGCCACTCTGTCATTTCACGAACATCTCATAAAAACTGCAGCAAAGGTGGGCGCAAGGAATAACATCATTGCAAGACTGGCCAGCTCCTCATGGGGCACGAGCGCTTCCAAACTACGATCATCATCTCTGGCATTATGCTATTCCACTGCAGAATACTGTGCCCCAGTATGGTTCCGTAGCCCCCATGTCCACTTGGTCGATTCCAAATTATATTCCTCCATGAGGATAATTTCTGGAACCATCCGTTCCACCGCGGTTCCATGGCTGCCAGTTCTTATCAACATCGCCCCACCAGATATTCCAGATATTCGTCGGGATGCGGCATCATCTAAGTTCATTTCCCACGTCTACGCTCGATCGGACCTGCCAATATACGCGGATATCTTCGCCCACCCTGTCCAACGCTTGAGTCTCGTCACCCAATCTGGTCCCCTACGCCTACACTGAACTTCTCTGTTCCAGTCTCTTGGAAACAGAGCTGGCAGTCAGCTGAGGTAAAGAACAAACACCTCATCACAGACCCCTGCAAGCGTCAACCCGGCTTTGACCTAGCACGTTATGATTGGGCCCTCCTCAATCGCTATCGAACAGGCCATGGCCGGTGCGCCGCTATGTTCCATCGCTGGTGGGCCAGAGATGACCCGAACTGCCCCTGCGTCTCCAGACAGACTATGACCCACATAGTCAACGACTGCCACCTCTCCAGATTCAAAGGAGGTCTCGAAACTTTACATCAGGCTCAACCTGACGCTGTCGACTGGCTATGGAAGAAGGGCAAACGCTAGAAGAAGAAGAATAGGCCAACTCCAGTTCAGGTTTTACTTGTGTTTTCTCTTCTGATCTTGTTTTTCAACTTCTGCCTGAGAGTGAGATCATCCCATATTCAACCTTCTGTTTCTGACTTAAACCCCCCATTTCTATAATTCTTTCTCTCATAATAAATGTATAAACAAATCTTAAAACACACACACAATTTGAAGAGAAATGAAATGTCTTGAACAAATTGTATTTACCTTAGAAAGATGCACATAGCATATCTAGGAAAATTACTTTTATCTGATGTCAAACTTAAAATGGTCAGTTCTCTTTATTTGACTCCAGTGAACATCCCTCATTATATCTTGTTTCCTCTGATTTATCTGAGTATAAAATGGAATAATTTAGGAGATGTCAGTGGGATAAAACACTATATTCCTAAATTTAGTGACATTTTCACAGCTATTTTAGCTGGGGTAATTGAAATCCCCTTGTCCTCTACTGACATATTTTGGAAGCTCATATGTTTAGGGTCTGAAATTTCATTCCAAAAATGATAGAAAGCCTCTTGAATTCAGTGGCTAATTACTGAATAGAATTATGATGGGCAGTGGTTTCAGTGAACATAGGGTAGCATCTATGCTCTTCCCATGGATTAATTTCACAATATACCCTAGCAAGCATGGTATACAAGTAGCCTATATGAAAAATATGTTAGTGCCTTTCATGTGCTACCACACAAAGGTGGAAGCTGTCAATTCTGTGATGCTAACCTACAGGCATATGTGTTTCTCTGGAATTATAGAAGTATATTCAGTATCATACAGAAAGATATTAAAATTACTACAAGTATAAAGCTATCCCTAGTAGTATTAAAATGCAAATATATTATTATAACACAGTCTAAGTTTTCATATTGTTCTGGGTTCTTAGCACAGAATTTTGCATTATTCCATTCATTAAAATATTTATTGAATAACTACCTTGTAACAATAACTGGTCTGAGGATGAAACAGACACATATCTTTACACTTAGATGTTGCTTTCCATAGAGAGATACAGATACTCAATAAGTAAGCAAGAATATAAGCATTATATCAATAAATCTGTTTTCCTACCCTAAAGCCTTTTTTTCATTAGGGATGTAATAGTTTACAAACCAATTATTGTCACATGGGTACAGTTTCTCATCTTTGTTTTTTAAAACATTTTATTTATGTATTTATTCGATAGGACAAAGAGAAACTAAGGGGGGAGGAGTGATACAGTGGGAGAGAGACAGAGAGACACCTGCAGCCCTTCTTCACTACTCAGAAAGCTTTCCACCTGCAGGTGGGGAGCAGGAGGCTAAAACTTGGATCCTTGTGTGGGTCCTTGTGCTTAGCACTATATTCCCTTAACGGAGTTCTCCTGCAACAGCATTTCTTTTATTTTTTTTTCTTCACTTCTTCTTCTAGCGTTTGCCCTTCTTCCGTAGCCAGTCGACAGCGTCAGGTTGAGCCTGATGTAAAGTTTCGAGACCTCCTTTGAATCTGGAGAGGTGGCAGTCGTTGACTATGTGGGTCATAGTCTGTCTGGAGACGCAGGGGCAGTTCGGGTCATCTCTGGCCCACCAGCGATGGAACATAGCGGCGCACCGGCCATGGCCTGTTCGATAGCGATTGAGGAGGGCCCAATCATAACATGCTAGGTCAAAGCCGGGTTGACGCTCGCAGGGGTCTGTGATGAGGTGTTTGTTCTTTACCTCAGCTGACTGCCAACTCTGTTTCCAAGAGTCTGGAACAGAGAAGTTCAGTGTAGGCATAGGGGACCAGATTGGGTGACGAGACGTCAAGCGTTGGACAGGGTGGGCGAAGATATCCGCGTATATTGGCAGGTCCGGTCGAGCGTAGACGTGGGAAATGAACTTAGATGATGCCGCATCCCGACGAATATCTGGCGGGGCGATGTTGCTAAGAACTGGCAGCCACTTGAAAATATATGAAAAGAAACATAGTATTTTCCTCTCTATCTTTCTTGGACCTCTGTTAGGATGGACATGTATACCATATTAGGAATGAAGTTAATATTAAAAATAAGCACTTTGATAGTTTTCAAAGACTATATAAGTATAGGAGTCTGTTTTATTGTATATGATAAGGCATTTTCTTGAACAGATGAGGTATACATATGGGATGCTGTTCTCTGACAAGTGTGCACATAATACAAACTTATCAAAATTCTTAGAAATTACGAAAACTATTTTCCTCTTAAATTTTTCAAGATAAAAATTTAAAAGTACTAAGTAGATATTCTAGGAAAATACCATGAAAAAATAAATATACTATGAAATTTTACAAAAATGTGATATCTTTTATAATACGTGATCTCCCAAACTACAATCCCTAAATTGTAATGTATGTATGACTGAAGTGCAGATATTGTTAAACTTCAGTAAGTCTGGAAAGGAGGCTGAGATTCTGAATTTATGGAGAAAACAAAATCTAGATGCTGGGAGATAACTCACCTGGTAGATTGTACTCCTTACCATATGCACAACCCTGAATTCAAGTTCTAGCTATGCATCAAGGACCATGTCACTGGGGGAAGGCCCATGAATGCAGTGGTGCTGTGTTATCTTTTCATCTCTGTATGTCTCCAATAGAAAGAATGAAGAAAGCGGGTCCAGGTGGGGTTGTATCAGACATGCATTTGACCCTGACATCTTACACGCAGAAAAACGTTTCAGGTGATGCTGACAATGTGAATCCATAGACAACACTTTGAATAGTGAGACATTACAGTAATTACACCTGTTATTTTGCAGATACCAATGTGATTAATGAACCCTACCTGTACTAGTGTTCATTAATCTGCTCTGAACATTGTTCTATTCTTGTAATACTAACTAGTTTTCTCTTGTAGCTTACATATGGCCTGAACCTTTGTTCTTTTGCTTGCATATAATATCAATTGGACATCATTTTATGCACACATTTCCAGCATTACTGCTCTAAGAAATTGTTCTTAGAGTTTGATGTCAGTGTTCCTATAGAAAACACCCATGATGAATTGCTTCTCCCAACTTTCTTTCCTCACTATATTTCCTTTCACTCTTCTATATTTGAATTGACCTGTGGAGTCTGTATTACCAGCTCGGGTTATTAAATCAAGGTGAATTCTTAAATTTACTCAATAAGATATATATGAGTATTATTCATTAGGAAAATGAGAATATGAAAGTTGAAAATGCATGCTACTAATCCTCATACTCAGAAACTCACCAGTCAACATAAAAACCTTTGGCAGCTATTGTATTTCTGTATTGAACACTACAAAAGACTAAGTTGAGTACCATTAAAACCATTTCCTACCTCTCTTACACTTCTACCAGGATGAAATAATGTGGTTAACAACAGAACACTCTTCTGTGATGTTAAAAAGGGAAAAAAATCAATCTCTTGTGACTGTAGTTTGCCAGAGTCTATGACAATAAAAGACAATAGACGCAGCAACATCAGCATCATGTCTAAATAAAATTTCCCTATTCATGTTTCCCCCTCCAACAACAATGATTTGGCGTCCCTTACAGATACAAATGGTTGCTGGGAGCTGTGGGATCCAGAGATATATGGCAGTGCACAACTGGGGGGAGTCATATTTACCTGTCTATGTATGAGAAAATAGACAAATCTTTCTCTTGTCTATGCACCCTAGCATGTCTCATGATATGGTTCAAGCCCCACTCTGCTATGCTTCACTATCCCACAGAAAACACTGTTTTAGACATTCATCAGCAAATGAAATATTTTTGGAAGTCCTGGTTTCTAGAGAAGTTCCACAGAACAACAAATAGGAAAATTTAGACAGATAATTTAATAGGCTGGGGAAAAGCTGGGATATCAGCAGATAATATTCTCAGAGGATATTAAAGGGATGGACATATTACTAACTTTCTCATGAACTCCACCAAGAATGCCACCCGTGAGCTCTGGGGATGCCTCATTCACAGAAACCTCTCAGTTAACCCATTGGCAACTTAGTATGTGCCTCACCCACACATGCACACTAGCATGTGGCCCATTCTCGGTGTGCAATCCCAGATGTCAGCAGCAAGAGTGAGCACTGATAGACAGCTAGATAACATGCAAAAAAACTCAGTCTGAACCCCTGGACTAGAGTAAGACCACAGATTTGAATTTTAGCTCTTCCTTGGGAAAAAGGAACGATTATGAGCACTCAGTTTGGTACATTGCACGGTCAAGAGAAAAGATGAAAGCTTGAGAATTCTGGCACAAATGAGAACAAGAAGCATGGAGCAATGTTTCCACGGGTGGTCTAAGAACGCTTCAGAATCACTAGCAGAGCTAATGGAAAGCATCTTTCTTTCAAAAAGAATTAGCAAAAATGGGAGTGGGTGGTGGCACTCCTGGTTGAGTGCACTTTACAGTGTGCAAGTCCCCAGTCCCCACCTGCAGGGGTGAAGAGATGAAGCAGTGCTGCAGGTGTCTCTCTGTCTCTCTCCCTCTCTATCTCCCCTTTACTCTCAATTTCTGGATGTCTATACACAATAAATAAATAAAGATAATTTAAAAATATAAAAAGAAGTAAAAACGAGAATTAGCGAAATCTAGAGGAAATGACTACTACAAAAATATGAAAATGGAAACGCAAAGTTGAAAAAACAAGAAAAATCCAAAGAGACTTTCTCTCCTCACCATATTTCCTTTCACTCTTCTATTTTTGAATTAACCTGTGAACAGGCACCCCCATGTTTATAGCTGCACCATTCACAATAGCTAAAATATGGAAGCAACCTAAATATCCATTTTCAGATGACTGGATAAAGAAGTTATGAACTATATACTCAGTGAAATGCTCCTTGGCAATTAAAAACTGATATTGTTTCCTTTGGAACAAGATGGATAAAGATAGCAAAATTTAATTATATTCTACGTACAAGAGACTTGAGCTTTAAGGACATACATAGTTTCAAAGGGAAGGTAAGCAAAGTCTTTCATGTAAATGGAAATATGTATATATACCCTTATGACAACAACTCTGCAAATCAGTATTTCCTGAATAAAGTAAATTTTCAGTTGAAAGTGATAACTGGAACCAATGTATTAAGTTGTTATATAAATCATAAGTAGCTAACAACAGTAGAATATCCAACAGTAGAATATCTAAATAGAGGCCAGATGGTGGTGCACCTGGTTGAACGCATATGGTACAGTGTGAAAGCACCCGGGTTTGAGCCCCTGGTCCCCACCTACAGAGGGAAAGTTTCATGAATGGTGAAGAGGGCTGCAGGTGTCTCTCTTTCTCTCCCTCTCTATGTTCCCCTCCCCTCTCAATTTCTGGCTATCTCTATCCAATAAATAAAGATAATATGAAAATATTTTTAAATGAACATCTAAATATATTGAGCATATACTAGCAGATATGAAAGGAGGCGACGAAAGACAATAGTAGTAAGAGGACTTCAGTAATCGACAGTGAATAATTAGGAAAAAACAGTAAAGAAACAATGGACTTGAGGTATAGTTTAATCCAAATAGACCTGAAAGCCTTATAGAGAACACCTCATTATATAAAGAACAGCAGCAGAATACACATTTTCTCAAGCACACAAAGCATTCTGTAGAATAGATCAATAAGCAAAGTGTTAGTAAATGTAAGAACATTTAATTCTGACAAATTATGTTTCAGCAAAAACAGTTTGAAATTAGTAACAGAAAAAATATGGAAAAATAACAAATATGTGTAAATTACACAGTAAACCTTTGGGCAACCAATAGACCAAAGAAGAAATCAAAAGTATCATTAGAAATTATCTTGGGACAATAAATAACAAACCAGATATACCTGCACTTCTATTTTCATTGCAGTATTAACCATAATAGCCAATAGTGAAATCAACCTAAGATATATAAGAATGAATAAAGATGTGGGAAATAAGTGTGTATATACCTATATCTCTATGTGCACTAAAATACAAAATTCCATTGCCAATAGAGTGCTATTCAGTCATGAAAAAGATCCTGCTATTTGCAACATCATATATGGATCTTGAGGGCATCATGCTAATCAAAATAAGTCATATAGAGAAGGACAAATGTATGATATTTCTTCTATTAATTTATAAAATCTAAAAAACACAAAATCATAGAAACATAATAAAATGATTATTGTCAGGGTTTGTGACATGGTAATAAATGCGTAAATGTCTCTTAAAGGATAAAAATATCCTATTTATAAAGGAATAAATTCAGGGAATTTAATGTTGCTGAGCTAGACCTTAGTTGTTATCATAGCAAAAAAGAAATTGTAATTATTTGACCTGATAGAAGTGTTAAGCATGCTCTCCAGAAACCATGATAACCATTTGACAGTAAATAAAAGTATCAAATCTAAATGTGCACATTAAGCAATGTTTTATGTCAGTTATGCCTCTATAAAGCTACTAGTAAAAAGAACAAAAAATGTGCTCATATAAATTAGTTAGGAGCCTCATCTGAATATATGGATATATCATTGAGTGAAGTAAAGCCTGGCTCTCCAACTTAACTCCATTTGGGGATAGATCCCTTCTGTAGAACATGGTGCCTATACATAGTAATGATTCCAGTGTATAACCATTCATCTAGTTGGTACCTTACGTCTCCAACAACAAACGAGTGGCCAAGAAAGTTCTTTCTCTCTCTTATATCATCTTACCCATTGTCCTTTAGCTTCTCTTTTGAAATTATTTCTTTTCCCCTCTTTACTCTTAGTTTTCCTAAGGGCATCTCAGATTGTTCAAAATGATGTATGAGTTAGAAGGCAAGCCCTCTCCTATGCCTGCACAACTGTCTAACCATCTCAACAGAGCAGGATGCACAGAGAAAGTCATGGCTAAATCACATAGCCAAAATTTACATGTCAAACAATAGGCTTTACCAATAAATGCACATATAAAAGCAACAGAATAAAAAGCAAAGATGAAAGAAATGATGCTGTATGTAATGTTTTCTTAGATAACTTTAACATACTAATAGGTTGAGGGGGTAAAAAGTCCAAGCATAGCAAAAAATGTTAAAAAATATGTATTAACTTTATCTTAACCCATCTCATAGTAACTTTACACAATTATACCTGCACGGTTTTCAATTATTTTAACTTGACTCAATGTACAAGTCCTATATCCATTTAATTTAATTTAATTTATTTATTTAAAAAAGGAGACATTAACAAAACCATAGGATAAGAGGGGTATAACTCCACACAATTCCCACCACCAGATCTCCATATCCCATTCCCTCCCCTGATAGCTTTCCCATTCTTTATCCCTCTGGGAGTATGGACCCAAGGTCATTGTGGGATGCAGAAGGTGGAAGGTCTGGCTTCTGTAATTGCTTCCCCGCTGAACCTGGGCATTGACTGGTTGATCCATACTCCAAGCCTGCCTCTCTCTTTCTTTTTTTTTTCTTTTTTTTTAAATTTATTTAAGAATGTATTAATTAACAAAACCATAGGGTAGGAGGGGTACAATTCCACACAATTCCCACCACCCATTCTCCATATCCCACCCCCTCCCCTGATAGCTTTCCCATTCTCTATCCCTCTGGGAGCATGGACCCAGGGTCATTGTGGGTTGCAGAAGGTAGAAGGTCTGGCTTCTGTAATTGCTTCCCCGCTGAACATGGGCGTTGACTGGTCGGTCCATACTCCCAGTCTGCCTCTCTCTTTCCCTAGTAGGGTGGGTCTCTGGGGAAGCGGAGCTCCAGGACACATTGGTGGGGTCTTCAGTCCAGGGAAGCCTGGCCGGCATCCTGATGACATCTAGAACCTGGTGACTGAAAAGAGAGTTAACATACGAAGCCAAACAAGTTGTTGAGCAATCATGAACCCAAAGCTTGGAATAGTGGAGAGGAAGTGTTAGGGGAATACTCACTGCAAACTCTAGTGTACTTCTGCTTTCAGGTATATATTTTACAGTAGTTTACGGATACGTGTGAACATATGCTCTCTCTCACAGAAACTGGTGTATATCTAGGTTTTTGGACTTTGTTAGAAAGTGAACCACCTGAGATGGAATTAGAGTATACTATGAAAGGAAAGGTTTCACCCAAGTAATGAAGCTGAAGGGTTGTCATTCCACATGTGAAGTCTCTGGACAAAGTCTGAAGTGAAGCATGTTGAGGTGGCAATCGTTGTGTTGGTTAGGTTGTGATCGGCAGGTGCAATATTATTTGATATGGATTGGGAGAGGCATACGGGAAAGTGGGCCCTATACAATGGTTCCAGGACTAAGGGAAGTAGAGGCTCTATAGTGGAGATGTGAGGTTCCTGCTATCTTAGGGTTCAAAAAGACAATCGATGGTTAATGTTATCATCACATTATTTGGTAATTGGGTTAACTTTGAAAAGTCCCTTTGTTAGGGTTTGCTGTATAGTACCCAGTATCTTGTATATAGCTGTGCTATTGGTTGCTTCTGATCTACTTGGTCTAGGCTTTTGAGAGAGTCTGCATATCAATTACACAGCCTATATATTGAAAAGATTCAGTTTGTGTCCTGAAAAACTTCGAGACATACAATCAATTTTCCCCCTCTCGTATTAATTAACTAGTGATTTATATGACTACATTTTACTAGGAGTGCACATAAACACCATTCCCACCACCAAAAGACTGTGACCCATCGCTCCCACCCACTCCCACCCCCCATTGGCCCAGGAAGCTGCATGTCCACCCCTCACCACAGGGTTTTTACTTTGGTGCCCTACTTACAATTTGGTCAGGTCCTGCTTTTAGTTTCCCTTTCAGATCTTCTTACTCAACTTCTGTTGATGACTGGGATCATCCTATACTCATCTTTATCTTTCTGACTTAGCTCACTTAACATAATTCCTTCTAGCTCTGTCCAAGATAGGTCAGAGAAGGTGGGTTCATTGTTCTTGATAGCTGCATAGTATTCCAAAAGCTTCTGCATATCCAAAGAAACTATTAAACAAACAAAGAGACCCCTCACAGAATGGGAGAAGAGCTTCATATGCCATACATCAGACAAGAAACTAATCACCAAAATATATAAAGAGCTCAGCAAACTTAGCACCAAAAAAGCAAATGACCCCATCCATAAATGGGCAGAGCATCTGAACAAAACAGTCACTACAGAGGAGATTCAAAAGGCTCACAAACATGAAAAACTGCTGCTCTAGGTCACTGATTGTCAGAGAAATGCAAATTAAGACAACACTAAGATACCACCTCACTCCTGTAAGAATGGCATACATCAAAAAGGATAGCAGCAACAAATGCTGGAGAGGTTGTGGGGACAGAGGAACCCTTTTACATTGCTGGTGGGAATGTAAATTGGTACAGCCTCAGTGGAGAGCAGTCTGGAAAACTCTCAGAAGGCTAGACATGGACCTTCCATATGATCCAGTAATTCCTCTCCTGGGGTTATATCCCAAGGACTCCATAACACCCAACCAAAAAGAGGTGTGTACTCCTATGTTCATAGCAGCACAATTCATAATAGCTAAAACCTGGAAGCAACCCTGGTGCCCAACAACAGATGAGTGGCTGAGAAAGCTATGCCTCTCTCTTTCTCTAGTATGGTAGGTCTCTGGGGAAGCGGAGCTCCAGGACACATTGATGGGGGTCATCTGTCCAGGGAAGTCTGGTCGGCATCATGCTGACCTCTGGAACCTGGTGGCTGAAAAGAGAATTAACATACAAAGCCAAACAAATTGTTGAACAATCATGGACCTAAAGGCTGGAATAGTGCAGATGAAGTGTAGGGAGGTACTCACTGCAGACTATTGTGTACTTTTGCTTTCAGGTATATATTTTGCTCTATTTTATGTATACATGTGAGCATATACTCTATATCACGGGACCTGCTCTATATCTAGGTTTTGGGACTTTGTTAGGAAGTGAACTGCCTGGAATGGAATTAGAGAATACTATGAAAGGAAAGGTCTCACCGGAGTAATGAAGCTACATTACTGACATTTGATATGTTGACATTCCATGCCTGATGTCTCTGGTCACAGTCTGAAGTGAAGCATGCTGAGGTGGTACTCGTTGTGTTGATTAGGTTGGTATCGGCGGATGCAATATTATTTGATATGAATTGAGAGAAGCATGCAGGAAAGTGCACCCCACCCTAAGGTTCCAAGACTGGGGGAAATATAGGCTCTATAATGGAAATGTGAGGTTCCTGCTGTCTTAGGGTTCAAGAAGACAATAGATAGATATTGTTATCATGACATTATTTGGTAATTGGGTTAACTTTGAAAAGTCCCCTTTGTTAGGATTTGCTGTATAAGACCCAACATCTTGTATATAGCTGTGCCACCGGTTTCTTCTGTTCTCCCTGGTCTAGGCTTTTGAGAGAGTCAACGTATCAAAGACTCAGCCTATGTATTAAAAAGATTCAGTCTGGGAGTTGGGCTGTAGCGCAGCGGGTTAAGCGCAGGTGGCGCAAAGCACAAGGACCGGCATAAGGATCCCGGTTCGAACCCCAGCTCCCCACCTGCAGGGGAGTCGCTTCACAGGCGGTGAAGCAGGTCTGCAGGTGTCTATCTTTCTCTCCTCCTCTCTGTCTTCCCCTCCTCTCTCCATTTCTCTCTGTCCTATCCAACAACAACAACAACAACAATAACTACAACAATAAAACAACAAGGGCAACAAAAGGGAATAAATAAATAAAATAAATATAAAAAAATTAAAAAAAAAAAAGATTCAGTCTGTGCTTTAAAAAGTTTGAGGCATACAATCAATTTTTCCCTTCTCATATTAATTAGTGATTTATATGACTACCAATTAATAGGAGTGTACATAAACACCATTCCCACCACCAAAAGACTGTTTTCCATCTCACCCACCTACCCCCACCCCCACCACCCTGGGAAGCCAAATGTCCACCCTAGCCCTCACACCAGGGTTCATTTAATTTTTAAAGAGTAAGTTGCAGTTTTATTTTGATTTAAAATTATCCTAATTGTGTCGCTATTAGTGTACTGATAAGAGTTCTATTTTTATTTTTAATATATTCTGCCATTTTTTTTATTCTGATGTCTGCTACTAAGCTTGAATAGCTAATATATAATATATGTAGTTGTGTACAAAGTAGTTATAAAGGTACTATTGACAGAATAGGATTAAAACTAAGCAGTGATGGGGCTTGGAAATGGTGCATGTTGTAGAGCATACATGTTGCCATGTGCAAGAACCCAGGTTCAAGACCCCAGTATCCACCTACACGGGAGAAGCTTCACAAGTGGAGAAGCAATGCTGTAAGTTTCTCTTCCTCTCTCTCTCTCTGCCTCTCTCTCCATCTTCCCTCTCACTTTCTGTCTTTATAAAACTAAATCAATTTAAAAAGAACTATGCACTAGAATGAAATGCTATATCAAAGGCTTCGTATTGTTTACTATAAAATTTATATATATATATATATATACATATATATATATATATATATATACAATGTCTGGAACAGTTTCAGGCATATTACTTAGGTTATTTTAAACCAGTGAAATATCTAATGAATATATCCAAAAATAGTTGCTTAAGTTTGTCATACACAGGATAATTAGGAAAAAATTGGAAGTAGCTCACCACATATTTGGAATAACTAATATGATTTTGTATTTCAATATGGACAAGGGCAAAACCTTTTTTCCTTTAGTTTACTTTCTAACATTTTAATTTTTTATTTTACAATATAGAATATTCCCTTAGTAAGGGAATATTTATGACCTTGCATCCTTCCCATAAATAGCGCACATTTACATACACAAGTACATATGCAATAACATATATTTACACACATTGAGTTGCATTTAGACATATTCTACAGTTATAATTATATTTGCATTTATTGTATTTGCTTATCATTATAGTCATTATTTATCAATAAAGGTATATCATTAGGTTGTATGTCCCTTACAGGTAACAAGTATCTTATAATGAAGAGTTTTAAAAAGTCAGGACCATTACACTAAAAAAAAGATGTTTTCAAGTATGCTTTTGAATATTCACCTCAGTGTTGTAAAGTCTAATTTCAGTACACATATCTGCTTCTCTGAATGACTTCAGCAATATGAAATGATTCTCTGAGTTCCCTAGCTTATCCCATATTGAATGAAAACATATCATAATTGCCTGCTATTCAAATATTTTATAATAATCTAAATATAACACTGCTTTTTGCCAAAGGTAAATTAATTTTGATATACTATTCTGATAAAAGTCATTCCTTATTTAAGTATCGTATGGAGTAGCTGATTTACTTCTTCAACAGTTATGTTAAAAGACCTGCAGTTAATAACAATCTTCTACTTCATTATATCTCCTCATAATTCTTTTAGAAACATAGGAAAGCCCTTGCATTTGATTAGCTTCAAACTATGCCTCATTGATGAATGCAAATAATTCAACAAGAGTCTCATTGTATAGAGCAAGTAAATATCATACATACTGTGCTCAATTTTCCTACAATTACACAGGTAATGCCTGTATTTAGTTTCTTAATTTCTCATTATATGACAATTGCAGCTCATCTAACAGTGTGTAATTGCATTGTTTCCATTGCTAGAATAATAGCATATTCCTTTTAAGAGATGTTGAATGACAAATAAATTTAGATTGTAATTACTTATTACTTCTTCTCTAAGCAAATGTACTCAGGCATTTAAAATTCAATGAAAAACCTGATTCCATACTCATGATGGCTAAATGCAGTCTTTTTAGATAAGTCTGCATCCTGTCAACTTTCAGGTGTGCTCTAAGAGCTAACTTACTAAGGCTTACTAACACTTTTAGTATTTTCTAAAACGATTACTCCAAAACCTTGTAATATTTATCCTCTTACCCATAACCCCTATAATAATATTTCTGTTATAATTCTAACCATACAAATGCATCGGTGATTGTAAGGTACCTTTGGCATGACAGATATGCAGTTATATTGAATCCTATTCATAGTTTCTATTTTACAATTTTGGGGGTGTTGTAATATTTTTATTAGTGATTTAATAATGATTAACAAGATTGTAATATAACAGGAGTACAGTTCCATAAAGTTCCCACCACCAGAGTTCCATATCCCATTCCTCCATTTCAACAATAAATACAGTTGTTGGTACATGTGCGTAGTTTCTCAGTTTTCTACAAAACACTCTAAACCCCAGTTTAGGTACTCTTCACACATCGTGCACCAAGTCCTGAAAGACAGCCCCTTCTCCACCAAAGTCCTTTACTTTGGTGTAATACACCAAACTGGGTCCAAGTTCTGCTTTGTGTTTTCCTGTCTTATTTCTCAACTTCTGTCTGTGAGTGAGATCACCCATATTCATCCTCCTCTTTCTCGCTTATCTCACTTAACATGATCTCTTCAAGCTCGATCCAAGATGAGGCAAAGAAGCTGAATTCATCACTTATACCTGAGTAGTATTCTATCGTGTATATATACCACATCTTTCTCAACCACTCACCTGTTGGACACCTGGGTTGCTTCCAGGTTTTGGCTATTACAAATTTTTCTGCTATAAACATAAGTATACAGAGATCTTTTTTATTTATATCTGTTTATTTATTGGATAGAGATACCCAGAAATTGAGATGAAGGGAGAGATTGAGAGGGAGAGAGACAGAGAGACACTTGCAGCACTGCTTCACCACTTGCAAAGCGTTCTCCCTGCAGGTGGGGACCAGGGACTTGAACTTGGGTCCTTGCACATTGTAATCAACCCAACCACATGTGCCACCACCTGTCCCCCCATACATCTTTTTTATCATACTTCTCATTCTAATCTTAATATCAAATACTGAAAGGAGACAAGAAGATTAGATAAGGTAATCGGGTAGCTTCTGAGTTATTCTATAACAATGGATCCTATCTTAGTTACAACTAATATTTACACTTTTCTTTTATTCCAGATTTATTTTTACAAATAATTCACTTGCTCTTAGACTTTTACAAAGATTTTTTTTCTGTTGTTGTCATGACAAATTACATCTTAGTGTCTTACACAACACAGGTTTATTATATTACAGTTTTGATCAAAAGTATCACATGGGGGTTAGGAGATAGTTGACCTGGTAGAGTAAACATTTAACCATTCATGAAGACCTGGATTGGCGTCCCCAGAACTACCTGGGTGCAGCATCCACAGCACCAAGGGAAGCTTTATGAACAGTACAGTGGTGCTATCGTGTCTTTCCTTCTCTGCCTTTCTCACTCACTCTGTCTCCATCTGAAGTTTAAGGGAAAATAAGAGTCTACCAAGAGCAATACTATAGCACAAATACAAAACCCTGGTACCAAAAAAAAAAAAAAAAAAAGTAAAATTCTTTCACAGCTCTCAGAGGGTGAAAAACCAGGTGTTAATAGAGCTTCATTACTTTCTGGAGGCCTCAAAGAATCATGTCCTTTCCTTTTCTTTCTTCTGCAGGCTCCCACATCCCTTATCCTGTCATCTTTTTTCCCATCAAGTCCTCAGATCACTTGACCATTCTTCCATGATCATATTTCTCTATGACCCAGTCAGAAAAGAAAATTCTTTCACAGTTAAAGACTTACGTAATTAGGTAGATTCACTCTCACATTATATTGGATATCTCCCTTGTTACCCGGTATAACCTTGCCATTAAAAAGTTTATCAATCACATCTGTAAAGTCCTTACCATGTAAGATAGCCAGGTTCCGGAGGTGAGTGTGTAGGCATCTTTGGAGTACCATTATTCTGACTATTCTAAATATAATGCAGCTAAGTCTTCTGTGGATAGGCATACTGTACTTTGCAAAATATGACTTGTCCTTATGAAACCAAGCGTCGTAATCATTATTTATTCATTTGAGGGACCACCAAGTTTCTTTCCAACTTTCACTTTCTCTTCTTGTTTCTTTTTTTTTTTTTCAGTTAGATGGATTACAGAAAGGCTATTTTTCTTTATGTGTTGGCAATACTTCGTTGTAATGTTGAAGAAATTGCCATTTACATTGATTTTATAGAGAAAGACTGAATCCTGATAAATTTGTATCAATTCAGGATTAAGAATTGTTTTTTTTTTTTCTCATTAGGAGTTCTTACTTTTGAGTCAGACTTTTCAGGTAAACCTTAAGTTTTATGGGAGTATCAATCTCATGTGGTGAGAAAACAAATAGGAGATTTCTAGACAACTCTTGTTAACTAATATTGAAAATAACACTAGGATAGATTAGGGAACTTCTAGAAATTTATATCAGGTTGGAATTATTTAATTACTTATAGTATTTTTAAAATCAATTGGTATCTAATGTCTATGTTTCTTACATAGATTACTAAAATGTAAATATAGTTGGTACATTTTGTTATTAATTTTAATATATTTTATCAGGGAGTTAATGGCTTACAGTACCATTGTTGACACCTAGGTACAACCTGTCATCACCCCATGATGGATATCTAAGTGTCTGGAACATATTAGTTTACACAACCTAGATCTTATTCTGTTATTTTTAAGACAAATGACACCCTTACATTACATCTTTAAGAAATATCTGTTTTGTGATCTTTTATATACATATCCCCTGTCCTGTAAATGCTTTCTGCACTTGGATAAATAAGTCAGAATGAAAATATGTATTTTATTTTAATAGTGTTATAATTTACCTAGAGAAAAGTATTTTTCAATGTTTGTTAAGAACATAAAACACAGTATGTGGAGTCGGGCTGTAGCACAGCAGGTTAAGCGCACTTGGCGCAAAGCGCAAGAACCAGCATAAGAATCCTGATTCAAGCCCCAGCTCTCCACCTGCAGGGGAGTCGCTTCACAGGCGGTGAAGCAGGTCTGCAGGTGTCTATCTTTCTCTCCTCCTCTCTGTCTTTCCTTCCTCTCTCCATTCCTCTTTGTCCTATCCAGCAACAACGGCATTAGTAACTACAATAAAACAACAAGGGCAACAAAAGGAAATAAATAAATAAATGTATTTTTTTAAAAAAACACAGTATGTAACTACAATTATAAGTTAAAATAGTTTTTCTTTATATTTATTTAATTGGGGGGATGAATGCTTTACATTACAGTTGTTGACATGTGTCATATTTCTCATTTCACTATAATAAGTGTTTGCAAAACACTCTCACCCCCAGCCTAGGTTCTTTTCCACCATCAATCGCCAAGACCCCAAAGTCTCCCCTCCCCCACCTCTCCCCCTTCCTCACAGAGTCCTTTGCTTTGGTGCAATACACCAAATCAGTCCAAATTTTACCTTATGTTTCCCTTTTCTGTTCTTGTTTCTTAAGTTCTCACTCCATATTCATTCTTGTTTATCACCTATCTCATTTCACATGATTCCTTCAAGCTCCATCTAAGATGAGGTGAAAAAGATGAATTCATCACTTTTAATAGATGAGTACCATTCCACTGTGTATCTACACTACAACTTTCTTAGCCATTCATCTACTATTGGACACTTGGGTTGCTTCCAGGTTTTGGCTATTATAAATTATACTGCTATGAACATAGATATAAACAGAAACTTTTGGATTGGTGTGCTGGTTCCTTAGGGTATATATCCAGGAGAAGAATTGCCAGATCATAGGGTAAGTTCATTTCTAGATCTCTGGGAGTTCTCTAATCTGTTCTCCACAGAGTTTGAACCAGTTTACATTCCTACTGGTTGTGCAGAAGGGTTCCTTTACTCCCCACAAATTATTCAGTGGGATACCACTTCACTCCTGTCAGAATATCATAGATCAGAAAGGATAATAACAAAAAATATTATTAAATACAGTTAAATTTTGGGCATAACCTTGGTTTTGAAACCATTTTGAGTTGTATTTTATTTATTTTCATCACACATTCTGTCATAAAACTGCCTTAGACAGTTTGTGGGCAGAAGATACATCATCCATTAGACTGTGTAACTTACCAAGTTTGAGACCCTGGGTTTAAGTCCTAGCACCATATGGGAGCACTAAGGATGCACTAGGAAGCTCCATGGATGATGGAGTGGTACTAGGATGTCCTTTCTTTCTCTATCTGTTTATGCTTCCCCTTCTCCATTCTCTCTCCTCATCTCTCTGAAAAGTAAATTATGAAAATATTGACCCAACATGGTGGTACACAAGACCCTGCTGCCACTTTAAATATTTAAAGATTTTTTTCATTTAAAAAATATCATTGAGTGGTTAATGATTTACAATTTGGTCCTTTACACATAGGCACAGTCTCTAATCTCCCCTTGATTGGTGTCTAGGTGATACCAGGACCCTAATGTCACTTCATCATGTCCTTCTAAAATGTCATTTGATTGATGTGCTGTTCAAGTTAATCATGCAGGCTTATTTGGTTTGTCTGATGTTGTTATGTGTGATAATTCCTATACAAGGTGAGCTTAATGAGTTTCCTAAATGTGTTCTTTTAAATATCTTGTCTAACTTCTGCCTGAGGGAGAGTATCTGAGTGTATTGTGCCTTTTTAGCGAAATTCCTTTATTTGAGTTTAACATAGCCATATGTTAAATGCAGAATATTTAACTTAGCTTTCCTTCTTTCATTCTTAGGGAAACAATCTTCATTTTCTTGATTATCTTTAACTTAAATGCTTATTGTATAATGTCTTCATTTGTACTATGCTTCATTAACCCTCTATTTCCACTTAATTCTGCTTGTCTCTTATTGCTTGAGTTCTTGTGTCTCAGATCACTAATGAAATGTTTTCCAACCTGTGAAAAACTCATATAAAAGTATAATTCCGGTTCCTAAAGAAACTTTTTGGTCTTCTGGGGTTCTGTACACTGTTCTTGCTCCACACTACAGTCCTTGAAGTCTTTTAATCCAAGTTCCAATATGTTTTTCCTACCTAATAAGAGTGTCAATTGCAAGTGCCACAATAAAGCCCTTTGGATCCGGTTACAGTGGTTGTTCTTTTGACTTCATCGTGGCTTACCCAAATTCAATTTGAAAGTGCAATTAAATTTTAGTATCCCTTGTAGAAAATTAGTATATCTATACATTTAACTAAAATAAGGGGTAAATGCTCAGGCACAGATAAAACTTTTTGTTGTCATTTCAAAAGATATGTATGTTCAAGTCATTATATAGTTTAAAAGAATTTAGTGAAAAATGAGGGCACATAATATAGAATTATGTGTTTCTTCTCCTTCTCAATTTTCTTTGTCTGTAATTCCAACCTAGGCAGATTTTTTTAAATTGATTTAATAATGATTACCAAAATTGTAGGAAAAGAAGGGTACAATTCCATACAATTCCCACCACCAGAGTTCTGCATGCCATCCCTACCTTTGGGAGGTTCCCTGTTCTTTATCCTTCTGGGAGTATGGACTCAGGATCAAAATGGGGTTCAGAAGGTAGGAGGTCTGGCATCTGTAATTGCCTCTCCATTGGACATGGAGGTTCCAGGTCAATCCAGACCACCACTCTGTTCCAAAAAAAAAAAAAAAAAAAAAAAAAACTTTAAAAAATTATATTTATTTGTTGAATAGAGACAGTCAGAAATTGAGAAGGGAGGGGGATATAGAGAGGGACAGAGACAGAGAGACACCTACAGCACTGCCTCTCCACTTGCAAAGTTTTCCCCCTGCAGGTGGGGATCAGGAGCTCAAACCTGGGTCCCTGTGCATTATAACATGTGCACTCAACCAGGTGCACCACCACTCAGCCCCATATTTTTCTATCTTTCCCTAGTGGGGTAAGGTTCTGAAGAGGTGGGGTTCTAGGACATATTGGTGAGGTCATCTGCCGAGGGAAGTCAGATTGGCATGATGGTAGCAACCATAACTTGGTGGCTGAAAAGCATAAAGATAGAAAGCAGAACAAATTGTTGAATAATCAGGAACCTAAAAGTAAGACTATAACAGATGAGATTTGGGGTCTCCATTTTGGAAAATTCTAGGAAATCTATTTTAGATATATTCCAAGGGACACGGGACTTTACTAATTTTTGCCTGAGCCTGACAGCTAACATGCAGGTGGGCTAAAGGTATTGTCTGGGGAGATGGTGCCAGAGTTGGAAACATGACTAGAAAGCTGGATAAGGGCATAGACTAGCTCCCAAATTGGGAAAAAGTATATAAATACCATTAATTATAGACTCAATCAATCTGATCTGGGGCCCATGTCTATTCATATTCAGCACAGGAGCCTGTGTAACCTCTGCATCCCTGTAGGTCTGATCTCACAATCCATGGTCATAGCTAGACACATTCTAGGCCACATTCATTTAAGGACCAGTCTTCCTAGAGTGGCAAAGTATGTTGACCCAGCCTCCCTTTGAAGAGTGGGGACATTCCCTACCATTGTTGTTCTACACTGAGAGCAAGGTCCTGTAGAGGCCCGCAAGAGGCTTTATGATGTTGTTCCTGAGATAACCAGTGATGGTGAAGGGAGGGATCTGTTAGAGGTCTAGGCCCATCATATGTATGTGGGAATCCCAGGATTCTCTGACTAGAGCTACAAATATTGGGGTGGCCTGTTAGTGACCAAAAGAGCCATCATTAAAGTGTACCTGTCTCTTACCCTTATCCAACTTGTGTAGTCCTTACTTTATCTGACACAGTTGGACTTAGATGGATTGAGGGACGTGAAATAGGAAGTAGGCAATGAGGATATCTAGGTCTAAGTAGAAACTATTTGATTAAGTACTTTATGGTGTCTTTTTTAGGTCTTTCTGCTAGCTTACTGCTCTTATTGAGTCACTGAAAACTATTCAGCACTTTTACTTTAAGGTATTGGTGAACATCCCACAAGATTTCCTTTTTTACCCTGCTCCTGCTATGAGCATGCCTAACCATTATTTGATTCATTAGAAGCTATCTCATATTTTAAGACACTGTGTTTGCTTATAAATAGCAAGTGTCATATATTTATTACTATAAATAAGATCCCTTTCAAAAGTTTTTAAATTTACCTTTCTTCAGGCTTTATTAAGGAAATGATATACAAGCCAGTTGATGTCACACAAAATAATTTCTTACCTTCCCAATACAGGTTTCAAGACACCACTCTAACCACCAACTTAAATCATTCGCTTCCACTGTGCACTGAGTCCTTAATGTCCTCTCAACTCCTCTCTGCCTCTTTCCTATTCCCTCAAGTCCTTGGTTTTGTCATGTCATGCCATACCTAGTCCATGTTTTTCTTTTTTTTTCTTTGTTTGTCAAGTTCCCTCTGCTTCTGGATTATCTCATTTAACATGATTCTCTCAAGTGCTATAATAGCCTGATCTTGGAAGTAACAAAGATGCCCAACTACACATGAATAGTTAAGAAAACTCTGATATATATGGTGGATTAGTATTCAAATATAAGAAATTATCAAATCTTTGTTACATCTTTAATGGAACTACATTACCTACATTGAGTATCTCTGTTATTTTAGGTAATTTTTTTTGTCTGCCTAGGCTTTTAGACAATCTTGTTTAGCCTATGTCATATCTATCTGTTCAGTTATTTCCAATATCTAGCTATATTTTGTTCATTAATAGTGGCAATTTCCTAATATTAGTGAGAAGATTAATGGAAGATTCAGTGTTGACAGTAATTAATTTTATCTGCCTTTTTATTTTATTAGTGATTTAATAATGGTTTACAAAATTATGAGATAATACAGGTATAATTCCACATCATTTCCACCACAAGAGTTTTGTATCCCTTTTCCCTCCCTTGGAAACTGCAGTCAATCTCCCAAGGTTACAGATATGGGTTGGCAACTGTATAAATGCATTTTTTCTATGATCCTGTCTTCTCTTCCTTTGTAAGCCAAACCTCCACTTATTACTACTTCTGAATGTCCTTCCCTTTTCCCTCTTCTCTCTTCTGCTCCAAATGGAATTTGAGTTCACAGGTCTCTGGTCATCTTCACCTAATATTTATCCCCCTCTGAGAGTATGACCAAAATTCTTTATGGGGTGCAGAAGGTAGGAGGTATAGCTTCTGTAATTGCTTCTCTGCTGGACATGGACATTGACAGGTTGATCCATACCCCCAGCCTGTTTCTGTTTTTAAAACATACTTGTTTATGTATTACCCTTTGTTGCCCTTATTGTTTTATTGTTGTTGTTATTTATGTCATTGTTGGCTAGGACAGAGAGAAATGGACAGAGGGGGAGAGAAAGATAAACACCTGTAGACCTGCTTCACCGCTTATGAGCTTATGAAGTGACTCCCCTGCAGGTAGGGAGCCAGAGACTTGAACCATGATTCTTAAGACTGTCCTTGTGCTTCGTGCCAGGTGCACTTAACCCACTGTGCTACCTCCTGACTCCCCCAGCCTGTTTCTATCTTTCCCTAGTGGGGTAGGGGCTCTGGAGAGATGAGATGAGGTTCTGAGACATCTTGGTGTTGTCTGCCCAGGGAGGTCAGGATGGAATCATAGTAGCATCTGCAACATAGTAGTTGAAAGGCAGTAAAATATAAAACAAGACAAAATGTTTAATAAAAACAAACCAAAAGTAGGAATAAAGTAGATGATAATAGGCATCTTGGGTTTGAATCTAGGAAGTCTATTTTAGGTATGTTTCTAGGGGCCCATAACTTCAGTAAATTCTTCTTGATCTTGATAGCTGACATGCAGGTGTATTAAAAATACTGTCTGGGAACATGGTGTCAGAGTTGAGAGTGGGGCCTGAAAGCTGGATTAAGGCAGAAGATAGCACCAAAACTTGAAGAAAATATGTAAATACAATTAACTATTTATACCCATGATCTGATCCAGAGTATATATATATTCACATTTAGCGAAGGAGCCTAACGTCTGAGTCCTTGTCAGTCTGAGCTAGCAGTCTGTGTTCACAGCTGGGAACATTCTAGGCTGCACTCATTTTAGGACCAGTCTTCATTGGGTGGCAGGGTAGGATCACCCTGTCTCCCTCTCCCTTCAGAGAGTGGAGCAATCCCTACCATTGCTACTTTAGTGAGCAAGGTGCTGCAGAGGCCCACAGAAAGGCTTATGATGATGCTCCTGATGAAAGTGACTGGTTATGGTGAAGAGAGGGGTCTGTTAGAGGTCTAGGCCCATTGTGTCTATGTGGGAATCCTGGTATTCCCTGACTAGAGCCACAGGTGATGGGGTGGCCTAATATTGACCAAAAAGGCCACAATTAAGTGAGTCAGTCTCTTGCCCGTATTCAGCTTTTGTAGTCTCTTCTTTATTTGACAAGCGTAGACTTTCTCCCAGTTGTTAAAGTGTTGAGTGTCATTTGTTGTATCCATACTGGTACTAGGTTTATCAGGTCTGAACTCAAGTTAGGGAGGAAATACACCTAGGATTTTAGTGGGGTTTAAGTTAACCTTAGGTTTAACTGCATTTATTTGTTTGATGAGTCTAATAAAGGTTTCCATAGGGACAATAATTGTCCTTATTTTTGCCAATATATCTCTTGACCAATTGTATACAGTGTATCTTCTTAAAATTTTCAAGGGGTGACAATAATGTTGATGTTATCAGAAGAGATTAGGAGGTATCTCTTACTTATTTTGTGTAGGGAGGTAAAGTATGAGAGAAGGGTATCTAGGCATAAGTAGTAAATAATTTGATTAAACAGTTTACGGTGCTTTTTTGTCCTTTCTGCTTGATTGCTAAGTCTAATCACTGTGGACTATCAAAAATTTTTACTTTGAGGTATATAGTTGCCCCTAACTTATGGCAACATGCATATTTGTACTCAGTCCCCTAGGCCATAGCCTATATCTAGGGTCTGTAAGTTTGAAAGACAGTGCATCATTTGAAATGGATCTAAGTAGCCCCATGTGATAGGAAAGGTCTCACCAGATTATTGGAGTTGGAAGGCTGACATCTCAGACTTGGTGTCTCTGGATACAATTCCAACCAAAAATGCAGTGGCAGCATAATGTGGCATGGTGGCAGTGGTTGCATTGAGTTGAGGTCAGCAGAGACAGTATCACATGGTAAGGGACCAAGTGGAGAAGAATCAAGAAATACAAGCAAAGTCTCATACGTTCCAAGACTGGGAGAAATCCAAATTTTAAAGAGAATAGGGAAGGTTCCTTGTAGTCTTAGAGCTTAAGAAGGCAATAGATAATTATTATTATTGATTATTATAATACATAGCTATTATTATAACCAAGATACTTGGGAAATTGGTTTACTTTGAAAATCCCATGGTGAGGATTTACCATACTGTACTTGACCTCATTATTATTTGTCATTTAATACTATCTACTAGTATCTTAGATACCAACAGGTTGTAGGTAACTTAGTATTATATATATATATATGAAATACCCTGACAGTTTAAGCAAAGTGTCAGAATTCAATCCGTTTACAAATGTGAAACATTAAATGCTTAGACTAAGGGAACATACACTCAGAACTGAAAACTAGGCAGTTAGAGGACTTGAAACATTCAATCTATTCTTCCCAGTTTATTGAATAAGTAGTGATTTATAAGATTATAGATTATAGGAATATCCTTCCCTTTGATGGTGGGAATGTTGTTAATATTTTGTATGTATCAGCTACACAGTATTTAATTATTTTTCATAGAATTATTTTCACCATTATTTGGTTAAATATTTCCATATACTATTTTAGCATTGTCAGTTTTCTGACATTGGTATAACTATTTATTCGTAAATTATATTAATTTTACTGTTTCCTTATGTAAACTTATTCAAATTGCTTATGCTATTTTCCACATAAAAAATGGGTAACTGTCTTTTGACTGATTTTCTTCCAAATAAACAGTGTTTATTGACTACGGGGAAAATAATTAATCATTATTCCTATGCAGTTTAAACCCAGATTTATATCTATGTTACCTGTACGACTCCTCGGTTATCATAAATTTGGTGTTTCGTATTTGAGTAATTAAGGATAAAATGAACAACTTTCAGAATCTTTGAATTGGATCTTTTTTCAATTTTCTTAAAATAAGAGAGAAAGTATAACAGTTTAAATGAGAAACCACTGGGAGGTTTCTTACTATCTGCTTGGCAGACAATAAAATTGCCCTTGCCGATTGTACAAACCATGCTGACATGTTTAATCAAGAGATGATTATTTATATCAATAAAGATTAAATTATTCTATTATTTCCCCTTGACAGCTATGTTTTTCCCCTTTCAGTCCACGTCACCACTGCTTCAAGAAATGAGACTCCTTTAGTCCCTATCTGTAGTGTGCCCACGTGCAATCCTTCCATGTGCTGCCAGAAGTACAGTTCTTAGGGGGCACTGTGATTTACTTCATCTATTATACTTGCTAGCACTTGCTTCATTTCTATCTCATTTGTTTTTGTTACCCTCTCATTTGCCTCTTATTTTCCTTTCTTGTTTTCTTCTTTCAGTGTTCATTGACTTCTCTCTTTATTCCATTATGTAAGACCAGAGCTCCTTTTTGTCATTCTTAATGTATTCATTCATTTTCTTGTCCAATTTCTTTTTTTCTTTTACTAATTGAGGGTTTCCTGTTCTATTTACTCCTTTTATCTTTAGTTTCCATAATTTTAAATATGAGCCCAGGTGGACTATTTCTTAGATTGGATGCACAGATTTAGAATACTACAATACTACTTCACTAAATAACCTACTGTTTTTGTTAACATTTGTTAGTATTGTGTTTATTAACACTATAAGATTCGTCTGATATATTTGGGGATGAATATACTTTATTCATCTTATTAGTAATCTTATTAGTTTCATTCTGGATATACCTAAGATGCATATTTTGGTATTAAGAGTCCCACTATAGTGGCGTTGATAGCACACTGGAAGCGTGCACTGGTACACTGTTAGCGTGCACAGGACTTGAATGTGAGAGGGTTCAAGTTTGATCTTCAGCAGCAGCAATATACAGAACTTAGTGGTGGTGTGGTGAAACAACAATTCTTTTTTTTTTTTTTAATTTTTTATTTAAGAAAGGATTAGTGAACAAAAGCATAAGGTAGGAGGGGTACAACTCCACACAATTCCCACCACAGACAATTCAATACCAGATATCCTCTAGAGAAAAATCTTTCATGTTGAAAAGAAAAATCTTAAGCTTAATGAATATATATCAAATATATAGTTAAGAAACAGTGACAAATTTAAGGGGGATAAATCTTCAGGCTGGAGAAATATCTCATTGGCTAGGGCACATGCCATGCCAAGAGTATGGCTCAGGTTCAAGCCATAGCACAGCATGAGAGGTGGTGCGATAGATACTGGAGGGAGCATTGGTGTTATGTTGTGTTGAATAAAAACGTGGCCTAGAATGATGAAATTGTGCAGGTGTGAGGTCCCAGCTCCACAAAAAGAAGAGAACTGAGTAAGAATAAAATCACAAGAGAAAAATATTAGTACACTAGGTTTATTATTTTATAAAGTGTTTGGACTAAATAATAACTGACAAATATAATATCCGAGGTCTATAAAATATCGTGTTTTGAAATTTGTTGTTGCTAAGTGAATAATTATATGTATAAATGTTGTATGTAACTATATAACTAGAAAGAGTCTAATTGAATCTCAGAAGATGTGCATATTGCTTTTGTTGGCCAGTTTGGTGACTTATTTAATCAAGAAATGGATATTGAGGCTGAGATAATCCAACACATTAGAATACTGGACTTTTCATGCCTACAGGTCCAGACTCAGTCCCCAGCACCACTATATGCCAGAAATGAACTCTGCTTTTTAACTCATAAAAATGAATAATAAATTAATCTTTTAAAACCAAATGGACATTTATATCAAATCACCTAGTGGTGAAAGGAAATTTAATCGGAGATACAGTTAACAGTTTCAAATATTTGTAGCATACTCTGGCTGTATGAGTATTAGCAAAGTTTTATTTCCACAATTTATTATTATTGAAATTTTTGTGTAGTATATATTTGAACTCATTGTGGATAAAAAATGTTTATGTTTTATTTATTTTATATCCCTTCCTATAATTGTTATATATATACATATACATACACACAAATATGTTGGTATAGATATTACACACATACACCAGATAGACACATTGCAGGACACACAACTGTAGACAAGGGTCAAATTTAAATGTATAGTACAAACACAAATGCATAATTTGTCATTCTCATTTAAAAATAGAAGGCTTAACATAATCAGTTCTATAATCCTAATACAACTATACTCCTAAACTGTATCAAGACCAACTTTCTTGTGTGATTCCTTTAATAATTTAGCTGATTTTAAAACATTCATGAGATTATTCAAGAAAAATTTACACTATATAATGCTGATTGAATTTTCACTTTGCGTATTTTAATATATATATATATATATATTATGGAAGGACTGGGCGTGATATCCTTATAAAGCTTCATTCTCTATATTAACTATAATCTATAGCATGTCCAGCAAACCAGCTAATGTTTTGTTGATTTATCTGACACATTAAAGTTTCAAAGTGTAGTATTTTATATAAAAATAAACAATATATATTCAACCCATATCTATGACCTTGGAAGAACTGTTGCTTGCAGTTTCCACTGGAAGAGATAGAAATAGACTTATATTTTTGTGAGTCACTATAAAATCACTAATAAAAAAATAAAATTAGACTTTAGCCAAGGATGGATCATTAATGGTAACACTCCTAATCTTTAAAAATTTTAGGAAAGTACTGAGAATCATACCATTTTGAATTTAAATTGATCTGTTTTAAGGCTTTGCTTATTTAGCCAGGGACAATTTTCTAATCAGTCTGCATAAGATCAGTGTAAAACCTACAATTTATGTTTGGAAAGAACTTGATTCCTTAGAAATGTCATATAATTTAGTGGTTCTATAAATTGTTTTCCAGAAAATAATGATTTTGGTGGCATAAATCTTTCCTTTTTGTTACAATCATTCCCTTCCCTCTGTTTATTTTTTTCCAGCTTTTAAAAATTAATTACCTTGGTTTATATTTCTGTCCTACAGTAAGTAGGTCAAGGGTACTTGTGGTGGTTAATCAATTATGCATAAAAAAGATATGTAAATAAGTTGACTCCTGACCCTAGCTGAAATGCACTGAATGAGAGTATCCAACATGAAGTCTCAAGAATATGAATACTTTTTCCAATTTGTGGATCTTGTTTTCAAATGAACTGCAAGGTAAGATTTACTGTGACTTAAACCATGTTATGAAATTCAGTCTATTAAAAAAAAAAGCGGGGGGATTGTCTATCCAAAAACACTAGAACACTAGCTTACATGTAGTGGTTATGAAAAGAAAATTATTTCTTTAAGATAGTGTTTAAAATATAATTGAATTGTTTTAATTGATTTATTTATTTTTAGGAAGATATTACCTTTTAGATTTTTTAATATATTCTAATTGTTATTTTATAGGACAAAGAAATTGAGAGGGGAAGGGAAGATAGAGAGGGAGAGAAACAGAGAAGCAACTGCAGCCCTGCTTCACAAATCATCAAGCTTCCTCCTGCAGATGGGAACCAGGGGCTTCAACTTGGGTCCTTGTGCACTGTAATATGTTCGCTCAACCAGGTTCACCACCACCCTACCCCTTTTATTGCTTTATATCTAACAAGGAAGTAAGCTTGCTGCCACTAAACTTGGGTGCATATTTGTCAGTCTCCCTGAAGCAAAGAGGAAAGGAAACAAAATTAATGTCCATGCACCATGCAGTCTATATTATTTAATTTAGAGTAAGTCCAGAGTGCTTTCAAAATCCCTTCAAGAATTTTGAATCTTTATAAAGTTGAAGGATTGAGACATTAGAGCTGTGTCAGTTCTCAGGACTACCTTGAAATCAACCATTATAACATGGGTGACTGTCATTCCATGAGAAAAAAGAAAGTATAAAATGGAAGTGATGGAAGATGGATTATTTTCATGTTATGGGTCCTTGACAGTATCTTACATGCTTCTACTCACACTGCTGCTTTTTAGTAAATGATATTTACCACATTGTTCTACTGTCTTTTAAATGTGGAGAAGTTAACAATTGGAATTCTACAAATTGAGATAATAATCTTTACTCGTTTAAATTATTTAATGTTTGTCCTCTTGAAGTATGCGTTAAGTGGTATCATGCCATATGCAGACACTTTTGTTCTTATTTTCTAAATTCAAGAAACTTGATTCTGAGTGGGTTAAGGTATATCACTACAATTAGGAAGTGCTGGAACATTATTTGAATCCCTGTATCTACCCCCCAAACCCATATCATAAATCCCAGAAAATGAGTATTTCATCATTCAACTAGGAAAGAAGTTAATGTTGCACCTGTACATATTCACTCTTGCCAACACTAACATCTCCACAGCTATATAGTGATATATATTAAAATGATCAAAAGCGTACTTAGGACATTTGAATACAGTTTGTAATATTGTTAAGATTGAGTAGTATTTTCATTAATCCAGTTAGGTTAGCTTTCTTTTTGGAAGGTATGCACCTGATCTATTCACTGTAAGCTAGAGTGATCTTGTAAATAATTTGGCAGCCAATCATTTAATAGAATTTATATAAAATGTCAAGAGTAACTCTAAAAGACGGTGGGAACACTTATAGTAATTACTGTCAGTTTAAATGGAAGAAAACAGAATGTGATTTCTACCATTATCTGAATTAGTAAGTGAACTACAAGTGTGAGTATGCAGAGTATTGCATTTGATTTGTCATATTTCTGTATATTGAATTAATGGGTGGGTGTTAGAAATTTCTAAGTTACTCCAACACACTTAGTGCATAGATGAGAGAATAGCAGCCTAGGAAACATTTATCATTCTTTTGTTCCTGTGATATTTTTTATTCCTCTACATATTTTCAGATATTACACTCTAATTGTATTTAGTTCTCAAACATGTATCTACTTTGAAAAATAGGAGAGACTAGATGGAAGACATTGGCTTCCCACAGAGTATAGAGATGACAATAGAGAAAGGGTTGCAAAAGCACTATAGTGAAGAAAAAAACCCACAAAAGGTGTATTCTGGAGTGTCACATTCTCCAATGGCATTATTTTGACTTGTTTATACCATTTAAATCATTTATGCATGTGTTGTTTCAGAATTTTATTTTCTTTTGTTAAAATATCAGAATAATGCTCACTAAGACCAAACATGTACTACAATAATATCCTTGTCTTTGCTACTTTTTTAAGATCAGCCTTATATAATAAACAAGTCTTCTTTTCTGAAAACATTCATTTTCTTTAAACTGAGTCTTCACACAACTAGGTGATCCACAAACTGAAAGAATTCCTATCCTTGCTAGAACTGAAATTACCATATTTTATTTATCTTACAACTTTTTTTCTGATTTTTATGAGAGAGAGAGAGAGAGAGAGAGAGAGAGAGAAGGATGCCAGAGGCTTGCTTGAGCATATATTGTACTCGGAATGAAACCAGAGATCTCACACATCTAAGTCCCACCGTCGACCTACTGAGCTACCTTCCTGGCAGCACGTCTCATTACTTTCTAATAGAAATACATTTCTCTACTGTACTTGGCTATTCATGCCCATAAAAATTATTATATGCATTCCTAGCTCCATACTTTTGCTCACCCTATTGGCCGTATGCCCTCCTTCTGCCTCCTCACTACATATCTGTGCTCTGTGCACTTGCAAACTCAGATCAGATATGATTTCTTCTAGTCGGATCTCTCCTTCTACTGACCTATCTGAGATAAAATCTCAAAGAGACTTGAAGATAACAGGCATCTAGTTTTTGAACCCCTTCTATTTTTATCAAATTAAATGATCTATGTCCATGAAGACTATGTTTGTAAACCTCTTAGAAAGGGGGTCTCAACACTTGCCAATGATTTACAGACATTGGACAGTTTCTGGTCTAACATCCAGGTCTTTGATCCATTTGGAGTTGGTTTTTGTTTCTGGCGAGATAAAGTGGTTCAATTTCATTCTTCTGCATGTTTCAACCCAGTTTTCCCAGCACCATTTATTGAAGAGAGCCTCCTTTTTCCATTTAATACCCTGGGCCCCCTTATCAAAGAGTAGATGTTCATAGGTGTGGGGATTTATTTCTGGGCTTTCAATTCTGTTCCACTGGTCTGTGTGCCTGTTTTTCTTCCAGTACCATGCTGTTTGGATGATGGTGGCTTTATAATATAGTTTAAGGTCTGGGAATGTGATGCCTCCATTTCTGTTTCTTTTCCTTAAGATTGTTTTGGCAATTCTAGGTGTTTTCAGGTTCCAGATAAATGATTGTAGTGTTTGTTCTATTCTCTTAAAGAAGCTTGGTGGAACTTTGATGGGTATTGCATTAAATTTGTCTTTCCCTGTCTGAGTAAGGCTCTGCTTGGTGGAATATTTGTAGCTGGAATTGGCCACTTAGAAAGAAAAAAGGCCAAGGGTTTCAGAAAGTAATAGAATTGGAATTGGAATGACACCCACTGGTGGGACAGGAATCTTGGTAAAGAAAGGAGCTCAGCAGGGGAGCCTGCTAGGAGCAGATCTCTGGCCCCCAGGGACTGGTTATGGGGGGGAGGGGGTCAGGGGTGCGCTTTGGGAATAATAGTTAAAAAAATTTTTTTCCTTTCTTTTTACTCTATTTTCTAACCCAAATTGAGTTATAGTCACCTCCTTGGTGTCACCACTAGGAACCCTTATTGACTGTCCTGCTAAAGGCAAAAAATCCTACCATTTCCAGGAGATGTTGTCAGAGCTCAAGCCACTAGCAGCTTCTCAGTCTGCCATCTTCCGGAATACCCCTAATTTTTTTTTTAATGCAACCTGTTTGGGTTCTTTCACTTTCCTTCCTTTTTTTTTTTGGTGTGTGTCAACTTTGGAGGTGCAACCTGGACTTTATAATGCACAGTGAACCACATTTACTACCATAGAGCTAAAGACAGCTGTGTTCCCATTTGTCACTATTTCATGGATCCATTATCCTGCTGCCACTAATTGTTCTTATAGTCAGTTAAACTCAAACTCAACTCCTATTACTACTGCAATTATTATTACTCCTGCTCCTACTCATTTTTACACCAGACTATAAGTCCTTACCTGGTTTCGTAATTGAAGATTCAGATATAGAAGGTGTTTTATTCTTATTAATTTTATATTTATGTGAGGCCTGCATTTCCCCCATCAAGATAATTTAGATTTTTATTCTGTCATCCTATATTTAATAACCTACCCAGATTCTCATCATGGGAAAATTGTTTAATTGAAACTTATATGATATTGCCCATATAATCTACCAGTTAACTGAAAATATTGAATAGAATATGAGAAATTTTTCAGACCTACCACTAATTATTCTTTATCTATATTTATTATAGTGTATATATCCAGCTATACTATTTCACTGCATTACCATATACTTGTATATATAATATATATTATTGTACTGTGTACATAATGTAAAATCAGCTAATTTTTATACATAAATAAAATTTTATTGTGAGACTCATGATAGGTATATAATGAAATAGCATGCATTATTCATAAGAAATGATTGATAGCACAGAAATGTAGCATGTCTAGTGTAATCATATAACAGTTTGGGAAATTCATAACACATTCATATTGAAACTACTCATTGTCTTTTATGTATATATTCTCTATATATTGCTTGTTAATTATTTGATGATACTTCCTAAACTGGACAATGCATTCCAAAGAAAATTTGGGGGTAAATTACAGTTTTCAATTTCAAAATAAAACATATTTTTTGAAAAAAAAATTTTATGTTAGGGGAAGATAACCAAAGGGGTCTGAACCCCAATTTCATCAGGACCCTTAGAGAGAAGAGGAAAAAAGCAAAGATACTCAAAGTAGTAATAGGCGTAAGTGTGACATAGAAAGGAAGAGAAGGCAGAAATATAGAAAAATGGGCAAAAAGATGATAGATAAAATACAGATGATAAATAGATACAGAAATAATAGTAAATGAATATCTGTCACTTTGGGAGAACTACTATAGTCTCCAATGTAGGAAATGAGGTCACAGAACTCTGTTGGTGGGAACAATGTCCAATTATACACTTGTTAGCTTATGGTTTTTGTACATCAATATTAACTCACTAATAAAAAATTAGGTTTGTATAATATGATTAATTTACTGAAGAACTTTACTTTCAAATAATAACTTGGCCAATGATCTCTATTGTTTCAATCATTTTATTCAGTGGTTGATGGTTTATAGTACGGTTGTTGACACATCTCCCAATGATAGGCATCTGCAAAACACTCTCACCCACTACTTAGGTCCTATTCTACACCAAGACCCCAAGGTCCTTTTCAACCCCACCCTACCCGTTCTTCCTCAGAATCTTTTGTTATGGTGTAATACACCCATGCAGTACAAATTTTGCCTTGTTCTTTTCTGTCCTTTCTTCTTAAATTCCATATATCAGTGAGATAATCTGATATTTGTCATTGTCTTTTGTGTTTTATCTCAGTTAACATAACCTTCAAGTTCTATCCAAGATGAAGTAAAGGAGATGACTTCATCATTTGAAATAAATGAGTAATAACTTTCTTAGCCACTCGTCTGCACTTGGACAACTAGGTTGGTTCCACGTTTTGAATTGTGTGGCTATGAACATAAGTGTACATAGATTTCTTTGCATAATGTTTTAGTTTCATTTGGATAAATCTACAGAAAAGTGATAGCCAGGTCATGCTCTCTAATATTTTTATGATTTATATATTTAAACTTTCTTTAACAATGTATACATTGTTGAGATCATTTCATTACTTTTACATAAAATCATGCAAACTGTTTAGTTAAATTAGAAAATACACAGACTATTATATAAGCTTATGCTATTAATGTTGAATTATCACATAAGAGCTATAGTTTGACCATTATGACTTCTTCTCTTCTTGTAATCAGATTTTTAGGTATATATATATATATATATATATATATATATATATATATATATATATATATAGGAAAGAACAAATGATACCCCATTTTCTGAATCTGGATAATAACTACAGTTTAATTGACTATATAGAGAAGCACTGCCGTGTAAAATGCAGTAAATATAAATATTTATAGTATCTTTTAAATACAATCCTACACTCTTTGAATGGTTTTTATATATTAGAAATTCCATATTGTTTGTCTAAACTAATGACTCATGAAAGTGTAACCTAACAGTAAAAACATAGAGAACATAAAAAAAAATAATGGCACTAAATCACTAGTGATATGGTCCATTTGTGTTAATGGCCTGTATTTCTATGCAAGCAATTGTGCCCTCATGTTTTAATTCCATTCCAGTTACCAATCTCACTGTCTAATTTTAGTAGAAAATATTAGTATTACAATATATGTCATTTTTCTTAAGCTTAATGAGTCAAAGGATCATTTTAGATATTTATATTAGACACTAGGTCATTGCCAGTAACACATACTACAAGTATCTACTTTCAGTCTATGGTGTATGTTTTCACTCTCTTTTTGGCATCTGTGATCAGAAGCAGTTCTTGATTATTAATTTTTTAGGAACCAGTACCCGGCGCATGCACAGTGTCACCACTCCCTGGCCAGATTTCTCATTCAGAAAGAAAAGGACACAGATAGTGAGAGTGACTGAAGTTTCTTAAAGATTTTCAACTTGATTTTAAATTTCAGTTACTCAACTTGTTATACACAAACTTTCTTTTCCTTACTTTATTATTTATGCAGCTTCTGCAAACACTTTTAGTTTGTAGAAAAGAGAGTCTGTGCATTTTTAGCTATTTATCTTTCAATTTTTTCTTTGTTTTATGTCTTTTACAGTCACTGTGACTTTATTCAGGAACCTGAAAGAAACTGGAATTTTTAATTTTATGCAAAATCATCATACTCATCATCTATTTTTCTTTGGACAGTTGATATCCATTCAAATGTCCCATGAAATAAAATAGCACATTCACTGTCATTTGTTTTACTAATTATGATTAGTAGCAATCATTTGACTGTGCAGATAAAATTTACATTCTAGGGAGTCGGGTGGTAGCGCAGTGTGTTAAGTGGACATGGTATGAAGCACAAGGACCATTGTAAGGATCCTGGTTTGAGCCCCAGCTACCCACCTGTAAGGGAGTAGCTTCACAGGTGGTAAAGCAGGTCTGCAGGTGTCTTTCTCTCCCCATCTCTATCTTCCCCTCCTCTCTCCATTTCTCTCTGTCCTATCTAACAATGACATCAGTAACAATAATAATAATAACTACAACATTAAAATAACAAGGGCAACAAAAGAGAAAATAAATTTTTAAAAATTTACATTCTAAAAGCTTCTTCCATTAATGCTAATGTGTTCTCTCTCTCTCTCTCTCTCTCTCTCTCTCTCTGTATCTCTTTAGTAGTTGGTCAGGAGAAACAGATTAGAATATTGTCCATTATATTTTCAAAGTGATGAAATAGAAATTCTATCTTTTTATTCACTTTTACTGTTTGGTTTTGGGGAAAAGTATGCCTTTTAGTTGTTGCAAGGTTAAGCTCTACTATTGGTAATTTGTCCAGAGAGAATAGGAGCTATCATTGGTTCTACACTTGATAAAATTTAGACAATAATTTGTCCATATTGCCTCTGTTTTGTTGTTGTTGTTTTTCCAGAAAGGTCGGTACCTGCATTACAACTCCACGGTTCTTGGAGATCTTTCCTTTTCCCTCTTCTCCTTTTTTCCTTCTCTCATGAAGATAGATATAGAGAGGGAATGAGAAAGAGACACCTAAAGCACTGCTCCATCACTTTTGAAGCTTCCTCAACAGATGGGGACCAGAGCTTGCAGATGATATTTTGTGTGCTCCACTGGGTGTGCCATTGCCTGCCCTCTAGGCAAATGTGTTTTAGAAGTATAAATGTAAATTCTCTTCTCACTTTTATTACCTTTGTCATGCCTTTTCTATCCTTCCCACAAATAAGAATTCTCATGAATTCGCTTTTTACAGTTTAGTGTGTGTGTGTGTATAATTTAAGATTTACTTAAATGACATCTATATTTATATATATACACATATATATGCTTATGTAACTTGCCTTTTCATTTGAATTTATGATTTTGAGCTCTATTTATGTTACATATATTCTGCTTTCTCTTTTATCAGAATTTTCTGCTATATTTCATTTTTCTACAGTATTTGAATACATTATATTTTATTCTAGTGATTATCTGTAAATCTTAAACTACAAATTTGCATTTCTAGAAGTTATTACTGGTAATGCACTCACAATTTTAACACTGCTAAAGTCAATGGCACTCTGTATTCTTCTTCCAAAACATAGTGCATAATTTATTCTTTCTTCTAGCCATCCCTGGCTATCATCATGTTACTGTCTTCTAGAATTTTAGTTTGAGGTTGATCTTAAACTGCAAAACCTTTTGGGTTTGTACTATTTCTGTGTTCATTGATTATTTAATGAAACTAGATTTAATCTGTTCCTTAGATCTATGTTTTCCTTTAAATGAATTTTTTCTCATTGGTGAAGTGGCTGCTTTAGTAAGTAGACTGTTACTTAATCTAGATCTTGGCAAGTAGGTTTTATTTATTTTTTTTTATTAAGAGGTTAATGGTTTACAGTACAGTTGTTGGCACATGGGTGACTACCATGAAGAGAGAAATAAATATTATTTCTTCAAAGTGATCACATCTATTTCTTTTATGTGGGCTGGAATATGTATATAATACCCTATAAAAATCGCTTTGTGTTATTGTAAGGGTTTGTAATGCAATCTGCTGCATGGTATATATGTATGTTAAAAAGTTCATGGGGAAAACGTGCAAACAACACATTAAAAAGTGAACCCCCAAAAAGTGTCATATAAGATATCACATGCAATAAGCTAAAATACACAAAATTTTGTCTGAATATAGTTTCCACATTTCTTTAGAGCCTCATCCAATGCCAGCATAAAAATGTAAAAAAATCATTTTAAGTTAAATTTAAAAGTACTATTTTTACTTAAACTTAGCCACAGTGACTAGGAATTATAGTTCATAATTTCATTTATTTATTTATTTATAAAATGGAAGTATTAACAAGACCATAGGATAAGAGGGGTACAATTCCATATAATTACCACCACCAAAACTCCGTATCCAATCCTCCCCTTTAAAGCTTTTCTATTCTTTATCCCTCTAGGAGTATGGACCTAGGATCATTGTGGGATGCAGAAGGTGGGAGGTCTGGCTTCTGTAATTGCTTCCCCACACCGAACATGGGCACTGACAGGTCAATCCATACTCCTAGCCTCTCTCTCTCTCTCTCTCTTTCCCTAGCAGGGCAGGGATCTGGGGAGATGGGGTTCCAAGACATCTTGGTGGGGTTGTCTGCCCAGGGAAGTCAGGTTAGCATCATGTTAGCATCTGGAACCTGGTGGCTGAAAAAGAGTTATGATATAAGGCAGAACAAATTGTTAACTAATCATGAACCTAAAGACAAGAATATTGCAGATAAAGATTTGGGGTCTCTGTTTTGGAAAAAGCTAGTAGGTCTATTTTAGGTATATTCCAAGGGGCCCATGACTACTAATTTTTGCCTGCGCCTGACATCTAATATGCAGGTGGGTCCAGGTTGTTGTCTGGAGAGATGGTGTCATGGTTGGAAAAAGGGCTAGAAATCTGGATCAGGGAAGAGAGTAGCTCCCAAATGTGGGGGAAGTATATAAATATTGTTAACTGTAAACCCCGTTGATTTGATCTTGGGCCCATATTCAGCACAGGAGCCTATGTAAACTCTGCATTCCTGTAGGTCTGAGCTCACATTCTGTGGTCACAGCTAGGAACATTCCAACATAACAGGCTGCACTAATTTCAGGACCCATCTTCCTCAGGTAGTAGGTAAAATATGTTGTCCAACCTCCCTTCTGAGAATGGAACATTCCCTACTATTGTTGATCCACACTGAGGGAAAGGTCCTATAGGGGCCCACAAGGGGTCCATTCTGTTGTTCCTGATGGAGATGACCTGTAAAAGTGGTGAGACAGATTCACTAGAGGTGTAGGCCCAACATGTCTGTATGAGAACCCCAGGGTTCCCTGACCAGGGCCCCAGGTGATGGGATGGCCTGATAGTGACCAAAGAATCATCATTAAAGTATGCCAGTCTCTTGCCTTTATTTATAGTGCTAGCTTTGGAGTGATTGAGGAATGTGGAGTAGGAGGTAGATGAGGAAGATATATAGTTCGTAATTTTTAATGTTTGCAGACTATCACATTTTTTTCTTACTTCTAAAGTCATTCTCAAACACTGAGACAAATATCTATTTTCCCTCACTTTACCATCAATATATCTTCAAGTATATCTTTCCTGTGGTTTTTTGGGGGGTTGTATATTTTATTCCTTCTGCACAAAAGTCATTAAGTTAAAATTTTTATCATGCACAGCAGAACCATATATCCTTTAAGAAGTCACTACAGCATTTATCAGACTTTGTGGATTTTAGAGTAATTTGACTGGTCATTTATACACTAAGAGCTTATCCCATGAGCAATCCAAAACCACTATCATGACAAATAGCACTCTATCACAGACATAGCTGTTGTCTCCTTACCCTGAAGCCCTCAGGGCATTGTGAAAACATGGCAGTGTGAAATGTTAATTTTTATTACCCAATGGAGTTAATCACACATGTCCATGAAGAGTTCATTTTCAATTAAAAAGTTCTCTCTCCACTATTTATAACTTCCTCAAAGGAAATCTGAGTCTATTATGTATTTTACTACCCGCTTTTATAAGTACATATATTGTTGTATTATGTTTCTAGAATTCAGTCTTTTATTATCTTTTCAGTACTCTTAAGATTCCAATTACCTGGGGTCCTGGTGGTGTCTGAGCTGATGGAACCTACACATTACCGTGTGCAAGGACCTGGAATCAAGTCTCTGGTCCCTACCTGCAGAAGGGGGACGCTTCATTAACTCTCTCTCAATCTCTCTCTCTCTCAATCTCTCCCTCTCAATCTCTCTCTCTCTCTCGTCAAGTCCCTGGTCCCTACCTGCAGAAGGGGGAAACTTGATTCTCTCTCTCTCTCTCTCTCTCTCTCTCGTCTATAACAAATATGTATAAAGAAGAAGGGGGAGGGTATCTGGAGCTTTGGAGTCTTCTAGGAAACACTGAACCCTAGTTATAACCCTCATGGCACAAATAAAGTTTTCCATTACTCAAATTAACAATTAAGTTTAAACTTTTCATCTATATACACAGTGGACATGCATTCACACACACGGGAAATACTTAACAAATGATATCAATTTTACTTAATGTTGCAAATCCTTATATTGACAATGTTTAACAGCCTGATCTTTTTACTTCATAAAAATAATTTATATTGATATTAAATATTGCATTTAGGTAGTTATTAATACACCTAAATATTGTTAAGTGCAGCTCCTGATTCTGTTTATACATCTCTAACTTTGGTATTTTTAAACAAATGAGAAGCATTCTAAATATTGTTCCATATCCTGTGGTTTTATTCTAATTTAATCTTAAAGAAGCTATAATTTTGTAATTTTGTTGTGGAATCATAATTTAAGCTTTAGGCCTTCTGAAACTTTTTGGCATCTAGGGAGTTTGCTCAGTGGGCCTCAACATTAGTCTTGTACACTATATATGCTGGAGCAGAGAGGTGCTTTTTGTCGTCTCAGGGGCATCACCATTTCAGGCTGATTTAATTTTTCAGACAGAAAATGACAGTGACAGGGAGATAGATAAAGATGCCACAGCAGCAAACCCCCCCCCCCCGTGTTATAGCACCAGGCTTGAACCTGGGTCAGCTATATGACAAAGTAGGCATCTTCCAGGTAAGCTATCTTGCTGACACAATCAATAAATACATCTTTTTTAAAAGTATGGATTTCAGGGCCAAGATATCCTATCTATACCTCCTCCTAACAAAGCATCAAAAATACATAGAAGTACACGCACATAGAAACAGAGACAAAGAGCTCAACATCCAGTAAGCTGGACAAAGAAAACACTATTCCACACATGACAAAAGCCAAGTATTTCTTAGCAATCTAGTTAAAGTCCTATGACCATTGAATTGACTATTTCCTCAGGTTCTTTCAAATATGCATATCATAAAGAATAGTTATTCTTTCTTTGCTGAATTTATTTCAAATTCACTATGAGAACAGAATGCTTCCTACCACCTCTTCATTTTTTTTTTATTTAATTTTTTATTTAAGAAAGGATTAATGAACAAAAGCACAAGGTAGGAGGGGTACAACTCCACACAATTCCCACCACCCAATCTCCATAACCCACCCCCTCCCATGATAGCTTTCCCATTCTCTAGCCCTCTGGGAGCATGGACCCAGGGTCGTTGAGGGTTGCAGAAGGTAGAAAGTCTGGCTTCTGTAATTGCTTCCCCGCTGAACATGGGTGTTGACTGGTCGGTCCATACTCCCGGTCTGCCTCTCTCTTTCCCTAGTAAGGTGGGTCTCTGGGGAAGCGGAGCTCCAGGACACATTGGTGGGGTCTTCAATCCAGGGAAGCCTGGCCGGCATCCTGGTGGCATCTTCATTTTTAATTAGTTGTTCATATGCTATTTCATCTGAGCAGCTTGTCTTTTCTTTATTCTTCTTAACTAATTAAAACAGATGAATATACAAATTCAAATCAACAGTTTCCAATATCTTCCATTCTAAAGCTAGACAATTTGACAACAATAGCTTATAAGTGTTTTGATAAAGTAGTTGTCATCAAAATGTTTTCTTTTATATGTTGTAGGACGTGGTTTAAATATATTTATTCCTTTAAGTTTCACGGCTATACTCTTGAAGCATCTGTTCTTGTTACTATGCTCTTTGGAATCCTGATGCATGATGTAAAAGGACCCAAATAATGGGTGAAAATGTTCTGCAAAGAAGTATCACTGGGTACTGACAAATTGTACTGATGTGTTAACAACTGCTCTGTATGCCATCAACTCCCCAATAAAATAAAACATAAATAAACAGCAATTTCAACTCAAATTTATGTCAGCTAATCAAACCATGAAATACATATTGAGCTCATTATTTACAAGAGATCTTCTTTGTGTGCATACAAATAATAACTTTCCCACTGTGTGTGTGTATATATATATATATAATAGATTTTAATTTTTATATAAATAATATGTAATGCACAACTCTACATAGCTATGTATGTCAACTTAATTATATTAATCACAATATTTCCATGTGATTTGTCTCAAGAGTACTGCTTTTTATGGTCATAGCAATTTTATATTTTTGACAATAGCCTTTGTTTATTATCATTAGAAACATTTCTCTTACACTAAGTCATTAACTCACTGTCATTTTTATAGGGTGAAAAGGAAAAATGAAAATATTAGTATATCAGCAAACAGTACTTCACACACTGTTGACTGTTATAGTGTCTTCAAACATCAGAGATATATATTTATATTTTATCCTATTTAGTTTCATCAGATGCTTGACTTTAATCTCCAATTAATTATACTAGAGCACTATAAAGAAATTGAATGAGAATATTGAAATGTAGTTTTAAAAATAGCCAATAAAACAGATTTCTGCTTTTCATTTTGTGCATTTTCTATGATGGCCATCGTTGCTATTGCAACTAGCTTTGGTTACATTTATAAAGCTTCAGGTATAAGTCTGGAAACATAAACTTTGAGAAGAATAATATCATTGGGCCGGGTGATGGCGCAGGTTAAGTGCACATGTTACAGTGCATAAGGACCCAGGTTCAAGCCCCTGGTCCCCATCTACAAGGGGAAAGCTTCACAAGCAATGAAGCAGTGTTGTTGTCTTGCTCCCTCTCTATCACTCCCTTCCCTCTCAAATTCCGGCTGTCTCTATCTAAAGATAATTAAAAAACGTTTTAATTTAAAAAATATCAGTAGTGTTTCACTGTTGTAAAAATTAAAATGGCATAATTGCATTTAGATTTTTCCCCCCTTTGTTGCTCTTGTTGTTTTATCGTTGTGGTTATTATTATTGTTGTTATTGCTGTCGTTGTTGGTTTGGATATGACAGAGAGAAATCGAGAGAGGAGGGGAAGACAGAGCAGGGAGAGAAAGACACCTGCAGAACTGCTTCCCAGCGTGTGAAGCGATCCCCATAGTTGGGGAGCTGGGGGCCAGTCCTTGTACTTCAGACCATGTGCACTTAACCCACTGTGCTGCTGCCCAAACCCCTGCATTTAAATTTTTTAAATGAGCAGATTAGGGTCCTGGGAGGTGGTGCAGTGGATCAAGTGTTGGACTTAAAAGCACTGAATTCCAGAACAGATCCCTGGTATTACATGTACTAAAATGATGTTCACATTTGCTAGCTCCCTCTCCCTCTCCTTCTCCCTCTACCTCTCCCTCTCCCTCTCCCTCTCCCTCTCTCTTTTCCCTTCCCTACCCCTCCCCCTTCCTTTTCTTCTCTGTCTCTCATGTTAATAAATAGAATCTCTTTAAATAAATTAATACAATAAATAAACAGGTCAGATATAACATATGCACCTACACAAGGAGAGTCACTTTAAACACATTTACTTGTATATGAGAAAGAGAGAGAGAGAGAGAGAGAGAGAGGGATGCATAGGAAGAACCAGAGCATCACTCTACCACATGCACTGCTGGGGATCAAACCCAGGACCTTATACATAGGGTTCAACACTTCACCCACTATCCCACCTTCCAGGTCACAGGTATGATCATCTTAAGGAAGCCATTCTTTCCTATTATAGCTGAAATACAACAATTTCCCCTTTTGCAAGGGTGAATTTATTTGTATTGTATTCCTTTGTACTGTAACTATAAAGAAAGACTGATTGAAAATCCAGCGGCCAGGTGGTGGCACACCTGACTAAGCACACATATTATAGTGTGCAAGGACCTGGGTTTTCAAGCCCCTAGTTCCCACCTTCAGGGGGGATGTTTCATGAGTGGTGAAGCAGGGCTACAGATATCTCTCTGTCTCTTTGCCTCTATCTCCCCCTCACCTCTCAATTTCTCTCCATCTCTATCCAAAAATAAATAAATAACATTTTGAGAAGAAAGAAAAAAATACTATATTGTTGGAATTGCAAAATGGTTCACAGCAAATGAGGAACTTGATAATAGCTAGTAAAAGTACACCAACAATTACACTCTGACCTAGCAATCTCATTTCTAGAATTAGTCTCAACATATGCCTTCTACAGTAAACATGCATTTGCTCAAAGTTCTTCGACACTAATTGTAACTGTAGAAATATTGTAATTTACCTAGATAGCCAAACATAAGCTAGTAATGGAATAAACTATAATTATACTGCATGCCCACAATAAGTAGTAGGCAGCTACAAAATAATAAGGGTATACCAATTTCTTCTTTATCTTGGTCATCGATGTAATCTCACCACTCCAGACCAACGCTTTTTTGTCAGATAGACAGAGAAATAGAGGGAAAGACCCACAACACCAGAGCTTCCCTGAGTGAAGTGAGAACTGGGTGCAAGGTAGGTAGTCTTCCAGGTGAACTATCTTGCTGCCCATGAATACTTTCTAAGTGAAAAAGTCTCTCTGATATGCTAGTGTTGTGTGAAAAAAAAAGAAGAAATTGAGTGTTGCCTTAGTCAAATATTCAAACTGACACATTAGTTTATGTTGCTACAAAATTAAAATAAATTTAGTAACTTTAAACAACACTCATTTAATATCTTAGTTCCTATAGATATTAGGCACTGCTTCACTGGATTCTCTCTCATGTCCTTGTCAAGTGGCTTCCTCTATAAATCGTCTCACATATAAAATGTCTGACCCAAGATAAAGTACTTTCAAGTGTTCACCTGATTAGGTCAGACCCCCACTCAGGACACCTTCTCTTTTGATAAGGCAAAGCCAACTGAGTAGAGACATTATTTATATCTGCAAAATGCCTTGAAATCCACTTTTTTACTTTCACTCACAGACAGGTGTAAGAATCTGGAGGGATCTCTTAGAATTATGGCTGCCATGACTAATGTTACCAAAAGGAGGGAAGCATACATATGATGCTTCCAGATGTAAGATTTAATACAACTTGTATACCCATCTAAATTGCATAATCTGAATTAAATCATAAGAAACCATCAAACAACTAGATTGCCTTAAACACTAGTAATTGATTGAGGACTTCTGAGACATATTAAGTCCAAGCACTTCTACCTACCAATTATGCCCCCCCAAATTATATATATATATATATATATATATATATATATATATATATATATATTTAACTTATAAAATGGAAATATTGACTAGACTATATGATAAGAGAGGTACATTACCACACTGTGCCCACCACCAGAGCTCCATATCCAATCCCCTCCCTTTATAACTTCCCTCTGGGAAGTATGGACCTAGGATCATTGTGGGAGGTCTGGCTTCTATAATTTCTTCTCCACTGAACATGGGCATTAACAGGTCGATCCATACTCCCAGCCCCTCTCTCTCTCTCTCTCTCTCTCTCTCTCTCTCTCTCTCTCTCTCTCTTACTAGTGGGGAAGGGATCTAGGGAGACAGGGCTCCATGACACACAGTGGGGTCTGCCCAGGGAAGTCAGGTTGGCATCAAGTATCATCTGGAACCTGATGGCCGAAAAAGAATTAAGATATAAAGAAAAACAAGTTGTTGACTAATCATGAACCTAAAGCCAAGAATATTGCAGATGAAGATTTGGGGTCTCTGTTTTGGAAAAAGCTAGTAGGTCTATTTTAGGTATATTCCAAGGGGCCCATGACTTTACGAGTTTTTGCCTGTACCTGACAACTAATATGCAGGTGGGCCCAGGTTATTGTCTGGAGAGATGATGTCATGGCTGGAAAAAGGACTAGAAATCTGGATCAGGGAAGAGAGTAGCTCCCAAATATGGTGAAAGTATATAAATATTGTTAACTGTAAACCCCATCGATCTGACTGATCTGGGGCCCATATTCAGCACAGGGGCCTATGTAACCTCTGCATCCCTGTAGGTCTGAACTCCAATCACAACAGCTGACCTTTGGTAAAAGAGTTATCTGCTTAAAAATGGTGAATATCAAGGAGTTACTGGTGTCTTATAGCATCTGTTCCCTTTATGAAATAGAAAACTTTGAGTAAGTTTCTCTGTCATTTCAGCCAGCACTCAGAGTGGCTATTGCCATAACAATAATGAGTTATTCACATTTACTCTGTTTCCAGAGCTCTAAAGTAAGTTATTTCTTTTATTTACTAGCTGAACAACTTTGGATGAATTACTTTATTAAAAACCTTGGTTTTCTCATCAGTAAATAAGGGAAATAATACTGTGTCCTCATAGAGTTGCTTTAAAGAGTCTATATAGCCGGAGTTTCAGAACTAGAAGATCCTTAGGAAATATTGGTTTTAATAAACTGAATAAGATAAACATATATTATATGAATAGGTATTATTTCTTTTCATTTTTAGTCTGTTAGAGTACCATTATTATCTTTATAACTATTTAAGACTCAGAACTATGGAAACTCCTGTTTGCCATCTGTTCTTAAAATCACTAAGGAAAGTGACATTGAAAAATTCAAAGGGAAATTAGAGAGACTGAAGCCAAATACTTTAAAAAGCACTGTCATAAACATAGGCTATTAGTGGCATACACAAACAAAAAATTAACATTAAAAGTACCAGATTATCCATATAAAATATTTACTTTGTAAATATTTATGGACTTGCCATAGTTTAAATGGCTAGTTCTGTGAACTGTATTTGATGGGGGACAAGCAAAAAAGCAGTTATTTTTTCTCATTTTGCCCCTTCAAATTCACTGTCATGACTTGTCCTTCCCCACTTGTGAATGAAACCTCTGTCAATCCCATGGTTTCCTATACAACATCTATAAAAAGGACAAAAATGTAGGTAGCTGGGGGCTGGGCAGTAGCGCAGTGGGTTAGGCGCACATGGCGCAGTAAGGATCCCGGTTCGAGCCCCAGCTCCCCACCTGCAGGGGAGTCGCTTCACTGGTGGTAGAGCAGGTCTGCAGGTGTCTATTTTTCTCTCCCCCTCTCTGTCTTCCCCTCCTTCCATTTCTCTCTGTCCTATCCAACAACAATGACAGCAGTTATAACAACAGCAACGATAAACAACAAGGGCAACAAAAGAGAAAAAATGGCCTCCAGGAGCAGTGGATTCATAGTGCAGGCACTGAGCCCCAGCAATGACCCTGGAGACAAAAACAAACAAACAAAAAATGTAGGTAGCTTTAAAAAAATGCATTCTCTCACAGTTATGGGCACTTAAAGTCCAAAATTTATGTGTTAGTAGGGTTGTGCTTTCTCTCATTGCTTTAGGGAATGATTATCCTTTGCTGCCTTTTAACTTTTGGTCTTGAGGTCTCTGCTAAATCTCTAAAATGACAAGAACAGTGGCAGTTAACATTTGGTTAAACAAAAAAAATGGTACAACTCATCACTAGAATTAGCACAGTATAATGGTAGTGTGTGTGTGTGTGTGTGTGTGTGTGTGTGTGTGTGTGTAAGAGAAAGAGAGAGAGGAGAGAGATAAGATATAGATAATTAAGTAAATGTGATATAATCCTGCAAGGTCTTTCAGACGAGTTACTTACTTTACAATAATAATCACAATAGTAATAACCTATGTTTAACTCTTGCATGTTTGTACCAGACATTATACTAGACATTTTAAATATAGTGACTTCCTTAGCCCCTATGAAAACTGCACTAAATATCTTTGTTCTTCTCAATTGTCAGATAAGCAAGCAGTATCAATTGACAACATTAATCTCAAGCTTTTACAGGTTACAATGGGGGCAATGGGCTGAGAGATAGCTCACCTGGTAGAGCATGGGCCTTGCCTAGTACAAGACCCTGGGTTTGAAGCCCTGGCACCACATGGGCATAATATGGATGACTCTCAAGGAAGCTCCATGGCATGAATGGTGAAGTGGTGCTGTGGTATCTCTCCTCTTTCTTTCTCTATCCATATACCTGTCCCTAAAGCAAAGAATTAAGAAAATGATCTCAGAGTGGTGTTATGACCAATGCATACTGTCATAAAGATTGAAAATATATTGAAAAAGCCAATCAATAAAAGTGAGCAAAAGCTAAAAGCAATTTTATCGCTTAGCTCTACCCAGATCTTCAGTTATACCTACTGAATATTTTCCATGTCTACCCTCTTCCCATATTATGTGCTTTTGCTCTCACCAACCAGTTCTTTTTGGAGTACTGTTCTCAGACTATTGGACCTTATCTTTCTCTTCTTCCCAAGTGGAAAAACTCAAAAGTCTGGGATCTTCTCCTGACTATTTCGAAGAATCCCTATTGTTTTCCCCATATCACTACTGTTTTAACTTAAAAGTGTTTTTTGGTGGTCTGGGAGGTGACACAGTGGATAAAGCATTGGATTCTTAACCATGAGGTCCTGAGTTTGATTCCCAGCAGCACATGTACCAGAGTGATGTCTGGTTCTTTCCTCCTTTCTCACGAATAAGTAAATAAATTCCTTTTTAAAAAGTGCTTTTGGCAGGGGCTGGGTGGTGTAGCACCTAGTTGAGCGCACATGTTACAATGTCCAAGGATATGAGTTCGAGCCCTCAGTCCCCACTTGCAAGGAGAAAGCTTTGCAATTGCTTAAGCAATGCTGCAGGTGTCTCTTTTGCTCGCTGCCTTTCTATATCCTCCTACCCTCTCAATTTCTGGCTGTCTCTATCCAATAGATAAAAATAATTAAAAATCAAAAAACAAATTAAAAAGTGCTTTTTGTTGTTATTTAATATCCAAATCACTTTATTGAGGGTAAATGAAGATTAACAAAACTGTTGTCACACAGGTCCAGTTTCTTATCTTTCGATGTTAGGTATTTGCAAAACCAAATGATCCTCCTTCACTGTTGTGCACTGGTTCACCAGTGCCATTCCAACCCCTTCTCCTCTCCCCACTTCAGAGTCCTTGGCTTTGCTGCGACAAAGCACAGCTAGTCTAAATTTCACCATATGACTTCCCTTTCTTTGACTCTTAAATTCCACCTATAAGGGAGAATATTTTGCTGTTGTTTTTAATGATTCACTTACACATTGTTTCTCATGTGATTTCTGATTGATTTATTTCTGAAGGGTGCAAGGCAAGCAGATAAAGGAGAATCTTTATAGAATATATCAAAAAATTTTATGTGAAGAAGTGTTATCAAACAAAACTAAAAACAAGAACAACTGGAAATTCTCCTAAGCCACTAGAAATTTACATAGAAACTAATGAATTATAATATTGAATTTTTTAAAAATACTATTATGAACTCTATACAAAAAACCCTGTGAACTTGCTTTCTGTGAAGACTTTAAATGTATATAACTATCTTTCTTGACTGATTTCAATATGGTATAGTACATCTGACACAGTAGTTATGAGGAGATTAAAATATTGCAGGATGAACAACTATGACATCATTGGTGAAGCAAATTACTCCGTCCTGCCAAGATATGCATACCAGAGTGTATAAGGCATTATTTCTTATATAAAGTAAAATATTATTTTTGAATCTACAAACATGAAAATATTCAATTAAAATCTAGTCAATTAAATTTTATGTTTTTGGGAGTCGGGTGGTAGCCCAGAGGGTTAAGCACGTGGCGCACAGGTTAAGCGCACGTGGCGCACAGCGCAAGGACAGGCGTAAAGACCCCGGTTGGAGCCCCAGGCTTCCCACCTGCAGGGGAGTCACTTCACAGCAGTGAAGCAGGTCTGCAGATGTCTATCTTTCTCTATGCCTCTCTGTCTTCCCTTCCTCTCTCCATCTCTCTCTGTCCTATCCAACAACAACAACAACAATAATAATAATAACTATAACAATAAAACAAGAGCAACAAAAGGCAGTAAATGAATAAATATTTTACAAAATTTAAATTTTTATGTTTTTTAGACTTATAAAAGGGAAATAATTCACTTGTGAAAATGACCAAATGACTGATAAACTTTAAATATGTATATATACATATATATGCATATGTATATGTATATGTGACTAAAGAGTTTAAGGAAAGATTTGAGCAAATTGCTATGAGTTGAGGAAAACCTAAGAGCTATATAATATAGAACCTTCATAAAATTGTATTGTGTGGGGCCTACAGGTAGCACTCTGGTTAAGTGCATACATTTCCACACACAAGGACCTGGCTTGCTACCTTATGGGGAAAGCTTCACAAGCAGTGAGAAATACCGCAGGTTTGTCTGTTTCTCTCTCTCACTCTATCTTCCTTTCCTATCAATTTCTCTCTGTCCTGTCAAATTAAATAAATAAACTTAAAATATTTATAAAAAGAATTATGCCATATAAATAGTTGTTGCATGTGTAGTACATATATATTTTTTTTCCTAAAACTGGGTTATTAGTTTCTCCCAATTATATAGATGGTGTTGTTTTTAGTTTTCCTAAAAAGACTAGAAATGTTGGCAGAGATTAAAAAACAAATCTAAATATACTTTCATAAGACTTCATCTTTGTAAATATTGAATAAAGACACTTATTCAGACATGCAAAAACATAGAATACGTTCCACCTTCTCTTAGAAGGTTATGAACGATGTTACTCATCAAACTAAAGAATGAGACAAAGCAACAGAACAGTGAGAAACAATGTGGGTGTGAGACATAAAGTTTCACAAACTATACAATTGAAGTAAATCTGATTTATTTTTATTATATTTTATTCATTCATTATTGGGTAGAGACAGAGAGAAATTGAGAGGGGTGTAGGAGGTAGGAAGGGAAAGAGACAGAGAGACATCTGCAGCCCTCTTCACCATTTTTGTAGCTTTCCACCTGCAGGTAAGGATCAAGGGCTTGAACCTGGGTCCCTGCACACTATAATGTGTGTGCTTAACCAGGTGCACAAACCCCTGGCCACAGCTTGATTTATAATACAGAAAAAATATAGTGTTAAGCCACAAAGTAGTTTTCAAAACTATTTAATAAACTTCCAAGTTATTATTATGTCCCTATTATGGAAATATGTAATTTTCATATTTGTTTTCCTACTAGATAAAAAAACTTACTTTAAGGACAAATTGTTGTCAAAAGTCTTAGTTATTTCATATGTTCAAATAAAGTTATACAGATTAAAGACATAAGATATATTATTGGCAATATATATAGGCTACTGTGAGCTGAAGCCCATCCCAAATTCCTGCCTTTCTCTTGCAAGGTGCTTCATATTTTGTGATCTCCCTTTGTTCTTCAAAAAAATGTCTGAAAAGATTATTTGTTTTTACGAGATATGGACAAAGTAAATAATGATCTCTAGTTAAGATTTAAGGCACAGAATACTTAATGGTTGGAATAAGAACATTCATTCAAAAATACAAGTATCTTAAACACCCAGACACAAAACATAATTTGCAGTTTTGTTAATGGTCTTATAATCATAATTTGTGATACAGAAAATGTTTAACCTAAATCAACTACTCTACATGCTTTTTACTGGTGAAATTAATCCAAATGGCACGATATGTGAACTGGTATATCAGCTTTCATCTTGCTGGGCAAGATCTCTCTGCTTCATTTTCTTTCACTTCTTGTTTTTCTCCCAAATCACTGGTTAGCAGCCCATGCAGTCTATAATTGTAACCTGGGATTCTGAGTATGAGTTCACTTTCAATGGATATCTACTTTGCAGCAAGTAATTCTGAGTTTATTATTCAAACATATACAATTTTTTTTAATCTTATACAAAGACTAATGGGTTTGTGGAATAAATTATATTGAATATGTTCTTGAAATGTTTATACAGTTATTTCTGATAGTATGATTTCTCCTCTGATTTATAGCACCACTCCTGATTGAGAGCTTGATACCCATTCTCCTGTTTCCAGATAATCTCAGGAATAACTTCACTCTGGTTATATTTTACTCTCTCTTGTGCATTCAGTTTACACTGAAATAATTTTATATACTTTCACCATCATTCCTGCCCCAAGAATACCATTTCTTTTCACTGTTTTCTGGCCAGTCATGTCTCAGGCTATGGAGTCTACAAGGAAATTCCTATGGAGTAATATACAGCTTAGAAGTTAATTACTTTAATGGTTTCTTAGACGAATTTGTAAATTTACTGAGTGCATTAACATGCCACAGTCTCTATCCAACACTATTGGAAACAATGCTGAGCATACTTAATAGCTGTTTCACAAAAATTATTTATGATTAATTGGTATTAAGACCTAGACTTATGTTGAAGTGCTGTTTTCAGTTAAAAAAATATACAAAACAATACATCTTTTCATCAAATTTTTTAGGTTCCTCTCTAGGTTTCTCTCAGTTGCTTGAACACTTTTGATTAGAATAGCTCAAACCACAACATACATAGAAGGAAAACAGAATTCTTGTAAAATCTATTGGGATGCCAGAGGATAAATAAATAATTACTCAAAAGATGGGCTAGAAGACAAGGTTCAGAGTTCAAATTTTCAAATACAGGTGGCTTTCACATATTGATAGAATCCTATCCTGAAACATGTTGGATAAATTAATTTGTTAGTTTAAAAAAAAAAAGAAGGAACAATCCCTTACTAGTATTTCAGGCATAATGCACTGTATTGGTAGTGGGATTGTCAATCATCTTTAGATAGTTTAGTGTCGCTTCTGACCATTTATACCATTTTTATTATAATGTATTATAAATGTATTCAAGGTCACCAGGCGGTAGTACATCAGGTTAAGTGCACATGGCACAAAGCATAAGGACCAGCTCAAGGATCCCAGTTTGAGCTTCCAGCTCCCTACCTTCAGAAGGATCACTTCCCAAGCGGTGAGGCAGGTCTGCAGGTGTCTATCTTTCTTTCCCCCTTTCTGTCTTCCCCTTTTCTCTTGATTTCTCTCTGCCCTATCCAACAACAACAATGGCAACAATAATGACAATAACAATAACAAGGGCAACAAAATGGAAAAAATAGCCTCCAAGAGCAGTGAATTCATAGTGCAGGCACTGAACTTCAGTGATAACCCTGGAGGAAAAAAATGTATCCAGTAGATGACTGTATATTGCATTGCTATAGAGAAGATAAATTGTACTATTAAATTCACACTAAAGTGGAAATATATAGAAAAAACCACTACGATAGTGTACACCAACCAACTGTGGGATCAAGATAGAAATCAAGAGAGGTGATATGAGATTAATTGTTTGAAGTTGAGTCATTGAGCTGCTATTTTTCATCACCAAAGCCATTATCCATGACCGTAGTTCTCATACATTCTCACAATAGCAACATCTCAGAGAACTAGTCAGTCCTAACTGCAGTTTAAGAACAAGTAGGTCATTAAGTGCAGGCTGGCTGTATTGACTAATCTGTTTGATGCAACTATTTTAGCAAGTCAGTTCATGGATTATTTTGTTACAAGCTCACTTCTATTTTTTAACTACTGTAAATCTCAAGAGGGAAGGGGGAACAAAATTACTAATGTTAGGATTCAAAGTTCACACTATTTTAATGGATTCTTTGTTCACATAACATATATGTGCATATATGTACATAAAATACATATTAAAATATATTATTATTTTAATTTATTTATTGAATAGAGACAGGCAGAAATTGAAATGAATATGGAGAGAGACAGGGAGAAATAGGGACAGACAGAGGGGGTCCAGCTTTGATGCAATTGGTTAAGCGCACATAGTACAAAGCAGAAGGACCCAAGCAAGGATCCCAGTTCGAACCCATGGCAACCTACCTGCAGGCGGTCACTTCATAAGCAGTGAAATAGGTCTGAAGGTGTCTCTCTCCTTCTCTGTCTCCTCCTCCCCTCTCAATTTCTCTCTGTCCTATCCAATAAAAAATGAAAAATGACCTCCAGGAGTAGTAGATTCATAGTGCCAACACCAAGCCCCAGCAATAACTCTGGGAGAGAGAGAGAGAGAGAGAGAGAGAGGGACTTGCAGCACTGTTTCGCTACTTGTGAAGTTTTCCCCCTGCAGGTGGGAACTGGGGGCTCAAACCCAGGTCATTACATATTCTAACATGTGTACTCAACCAGGTGCACCACCACCTGTCTCCCAACTTCAAATGTTACTTTAGATCTTTCCTGTCATTTTTCCCAGTCGTTGAAATTATGGGACTGAGGGTGGGGATAGCATCGTGTTTATGCAAAAAGACTTTTATGCTTGAGACTTTGAAGACCCAGATCCAAATCTCCAGCACCTCCATAAACCAGAGCTGAACAGTGCTGTGGTAAAAACAAAACAACCACACCACCAAAAAAGAATTCATCATCAGACCATGCCCATGACCCCATTCCACTCATATTCTCAGGTAACCTTCAAAGTAACTAAAGGTATTTTACATTAACTTTACTTTTCAGAAATACTTGAAAGGAAAAATAAAATGAACATGGAATTTCTGCTTCCATGATTCTTGGCCTTCTCTCTCATATTCCTGTCAATTTTTTCCTCTGACGTTGAAATATAAGGGAGATACTTTTAACTTGTGCTTTTTGCTGGTTTTATATAATTCATAGCCACAGGTCTAGCAGAAATGATTACTTAGTTTCCCAAGCAGGCATAGAATTTCTACGTAGTAATATTGCCTTCATTTATTCCAGTGACATTGACATGGCAAATGGTGTTTACTGGTTTTAGACACAGATTCTGCATTATTTTTGTCTGACAGCTAACTGGTGTATGATGCTAAAAACCCAAAAAGTCACCATTTGCCCTCTTCATTTTCAAAAGTTGAAAAAACACAGATTATTAAGAGTACTAAATGTGAATATAGCCCATTTAAATAGTACATAATCACCTTTTGAATTATATTACAAAGAATTATGTCTATGGAACCTTTAATATATTTGAAAAGATTCTCAAAAATGAGTGACAATTTATTTTTAAATTGCAGTAATAAGTCCATTGGCATACAAGGAGAGAATGACTAATTTTTCAAAATGATTCTCAATGAGAAGGGTCCCTTCCATGACTTCAGTATCATGGAAAAGTGTGAAAAATTAGTTCTAAATTTAAGCTCTCAGGAATTTTCTTTCATTAAGTATTATTGATCATATGATTAATAAACTATTAATCAAATGACTATCTTTATCTATCTTAAAAATGTGTTTAATATGTTTTACCTTTCATCTCCAACAACACTAGCTAGTTTAACTTTATACTTCTGGTATTCCTTGGGGAAAAATAGAAGGATTCCAGGTTGCGATGATTGATTTTATGTGTTAAACTGACTTGATTACAGGATGCCTAGGGAGTTTGATAAGGCATTATTTATGATTATGTCTGTAAGAGTCTCTCTGGAAGCACTTAGCATATGAATTAGTAGACTAAGTTTGGAAGATCAGTCCTTACCAATGTGGAAGGGTATCAACTAATTCACTGTATTAATAAATAGAACAAATGCAAAGAAGGGCTATTTCACTCTTTGCTGAACTATGATGTCAGTCTTCTCCATTCACACATCAGCTACCCTGGTTCTTGGACTGTCATACTTAGACTTGCAATATGAAATTCTGATCCTCATCTCTTGAAATTCAAATCTGTATCATTGCCACCCTCCCCTCTCCACCGCCAATTTCTAGGCCTTGGGTCTCTGACTAAATTGTATTACTCATGTTTTTATTTGTCTAGCTTTCATATAACAGATCTTAGAATTTGTTTGCCTCCAAAACCAGTGAACCAAATCCTACATTTTCTACTCTTTTGCTTCTATTTTCCTGGAAATTCCTCACTAATACAAGGTATAACACGTTAATTAAATATTGTACCTTTTCCTTCAACCCTACCACACCCTATTGTAACTGTTTGGGATTGGCATACTAAAGGAGTTTTTTTATACATCAGTTTAATGTGTTGAAGCAGTCCTTTCTTATTATTGTTGCGAGAGCACTTAGCATAGGAACTACCTTACTAATAAATGTTTTGTTAAGGCATTATGTTATATTGCAATTCTCTAGAACTTTATCATATTATATAACTGAATCTTTATTCCCATTGGGCAGCAATCCTTTATTTCTCTTTGCATGCAAGCATCATGGCCACATCCATTTGTCTGTCTACAGACATTTAAGTTGTTTCCATATTTTAACATTTAAGAATAATATAGCAAGAACATAGGAGTGTAGATATCTTTTCAAGATTCTGATTTCAAATCTTTTGGATATATGCCCAGTGCTCAAATTCATATAGAACCACAATAGAGCTTCAATAACTAAAACAATATTGAGAAAGAAGATAGACATACTATACTACTACTTGATTTCAAAATATATTACAAAGCTATAGTAATTTGAATAGTTCAATTTCAGTATTAAAGTAGACATGTAGAACAATGGAACAGAACAGAAAACCCAGAGATAGCTTCATGCATGTTTAGTCAACTAATCTTTGACAGGGGTACCAAGAATAGGCAATGGGAAAAAGATAGATTCTTCAATAAATGATATTAAGAAATCTGGATATCCATGTGAAAATGAATGAAATTGAACCCTTTTCTTTTACCACATATGAAATTCAATTCAGAGACAGATTAACGACTTAAATGTAAGACCTAATACTGTCAAAATTCTAGAGGAAACCATAGAGCAAAATTTTAAGGCATTGGTCGGATCTTTTTTTTTTTTTTTTTTGCCTTAAAGGTTATCACTGTGTTATCGCTATGAATCTACTGCTCAGGTGGCCATTTTTTCCGCTGTATTATAAATGGCAGAGAGAAATTGAGAGAGGAGGAGAAGATAGGGAGAGGGAAAGGTAGACACCTGCAGACCTGCTTCACCACCACTTGTAAAGTGTTCCCCTTGCAGGTGGGGAGCAGGGGTAGTAGGTGGGGGAGTACGGGGGACCTTAAACCTGGATCCTTGCGCAGGTCCATGGCTTTATACTATGTGACTTAACTGGGTGCGCCATCCATCCCCTAAATAATTTCTTAAACAGGAAACAAAAGCACAAATGTCAAAAATGCATCAAACTTTAAAGCTTCTGTATTGCAAAGGAAACAAACTAGATGGTTTAAAAGCAACTATAGGAGGGGATAAATATTTGCAAAACATATATCTGACTAGAAATTCATATCTACAATAGGAATTCCTACAACTCAATAGGAAACCACCTAATATTAAAATGAGTAAAGCACCTGAAGAGATGTTTTGCCAAAGAAAATATGCAAATAGCCAACAAGAATATAAAAGCATCACTGATCATTAGGGAAGCGCAAAACCAAACCACACTACACTGGTTTTTGTTTAGATAACATGGATAGTTGACCTTTTAAATGGAAATATTACTTCATATTTGCTAGAATGGCTATTAACAGAAAAAAAAAGATTGATAAGTGAAGAAATCAGAACTTTTGTACACTGGAGGTAGGAATGTGAAATGGTTCAAAAACTATGGAAAATAGTATGGGATATTCTCAAAAAGTTAAATATGTATCATGGAGTATGAGGGTAGCTCACTAGTTAAGGTCCATGCAAGTAACCCAGGTTTTAGCCCCAGAACCCCATGGTGAGTGCCATGAGCTCCAGGGTAGCTCTGATGATATGGTGTCTCTCTCACTATCTCGGTCTCTCTGCTTATCTCTGCCTGAATGAAAAAAGCTGATCCAGAGCAATGAAATGACACATATATGTGTGAGGTCATATTGTGCAAAAAAAAAGGTCTTATTTCAGAAACATAGGAGTATAGAGTGCAGTTATTATCTAAGATCTAATAATATCTTGTGATTAATATATGTAATTTTCTGTAGAAAACAGCTATGTAAGGTCTTAGGTATTCAGTAATATTTCTTATTATAGACTGAAATATATGTATATATATATATATATATTTTTAAACCAGGGTACTGCTTAGCTCTGGTTTGTAGTAGTAATGGAGATTGAACCTGGGACTGTTAGTATCTCATGCATGAAAGTCTTTTTGTGTTACTGTTATGCTATCTCCCTAAGCCTATATTCTGAACTTTTAATGTAATATTCAAAAGCCAGTTCTTTTTACTGCGTAGAGTACAAGACTATAGCATTTCACAGTACTCTCGAAGATCCTTTAGTTTACTCGCTCCTTGAGTTTGTTTTATTATATAATTATCAGTTAAAACATTATTTTTTTCTTCATTAAGACCACCCTGATGTTATCTTAAGGAAAATTTGCATTTCAAGAAGGATAATTAACTTAATTGGTTACTTAAATTACATAGAGCCTGAATGTGAGACAATGCAGGAATAATGTGAAACCATAATAGTTATTGTTTTGAATTGTGGTCAATTGTTTCTTTAGAGTGCAGTTAAAAATGTTTTTTTAAATTATGAGACAGAAAAGTCCTTAAACAGATGAGAATCAAAATCAATTCCATATTCACAGTCTCTGTGTGACATTCTTTTGAACAGGATTTTAAAACAAATGCTGAAAAATATTAGGGATAAACAATAGAAGATAAATCATACTCATGCTCATTCCTTCTTTATTCCCATGGTCTCTAAAGATTTTTCCACTTTACCTTACACAATCTATAGATATGCAAGTGACACTTATGTTTTATTTCAAGTCAAAAGACAGTTCATTAATGTTGCAGCTCTCACAAATGAGATCTAAAAGGAAACACCTGTCCTTTGACCCTGACTTGTTCCTGGTTTACACAAATGAGTAGGTTAAAGCATTTTAAATGTTTTGCTTCTCATTTACTGCTTCAGGTTTTATGCTGACAAAGGACACTTAACAAGTGTGTGAAACTCATCCTGATGGCCTCACTTTATTTTTTTTCCCTTACTGAACAGCTATTCTTTTCTTTTTAAAAAAAAATTTTATGATCTTTTTTATTTATCAGATAGAGACAGCCAGAAATTGAGAGGATGGGGGAGACAGGTAGGTAGGTAGGTAGGTAGGTAGGTAGATAGGTAGATAGATAGATAGATAGATAGATAGATAGATAGATAGATAGATAGATAGGTAGGTAGGTAGGTAGGTAGGTAGGTAGGTAGGTAGATAGATAGATAGATAGATAGATAGATAGATAGATAGATAGATAGATAGATAGATAGATAGGGACCTGCAGCACTGTTTCACCAATTGTGAAGCTTTCCCCCTGCAGGTGGGGACTGAGGCTTGAGCCGAGGTCCTTGTGCATTGTTACACATGCGCTCACCCAGGTGCAACACCACCTGGCCCCTACTGGACAAAAACTCATTTAGACTAATGCCTTGAAATTTTGCTCTATGGTTTCTTCTAGAATTTTGACAGTATCAGGTCTCGCATTTAAGTCTTTAAACTGTCTTTGAATTGAATTTTGTATTATAAAGGACAGAGAGAAATTGGTTTTCTGGAGGGGGGGGCTGAATTTTGGAGTCCTCCAGGACCTTCTGACTTTCCTGACCTATACTCACTCTCCAGCAGTTCATCAAAATTGCTATTTGAGTGTACCATTTAAATGTTGTGGCCCCTGCGGCATCATTTTCAGATAGATCTCCTGAATGATTTTTGGATTTTTCTAGAATTCCCTTTAGTTTTGCAGGTAGAAGTTTGTTTTGAGACCTCCATTGAATGTCTTTTTAATCCAAGAAAAATTACTTATTTTTTAGTTGATTCATTTTTTTCTTATTAGGATGGAAGTGAGGCCTTTTTAATCTACTAACTGGTAAAGTGGGATGCTTTCAAACTAAAAACACCCTTTGAACAGCAGAACCTGGGCCATTAACCTAGCCATTCAAATCTGAGCCAAGAATTGTAACACTTTTTTAGCTAATTCTAACACTTCTTTGGCTAATTTCCACAGTGGCTATTTGTTTTCCAAACCTTCATTAGAAAGATAGCCTTAAAGGAAACTGCATAATAGTTATGCAAAAGACTCGAATACCTGAGGCCTGGAGGCCCAGGTTTAATCCCTCTGTGACAGCACTCTGATTAAAATAAATAAATAAAAATTTAAATAAATCACCTCAGGTTGACTGCTAGTCATCTGAAACAATACATTCTCCCTCAATTAGTTAATGCTTACACTCCTTTTAGAATTTTAAATTCTACCTTGGGATATGTGTAGGTCTCCTAAAGGTCACACTTTTTTTTTCTTTTCCTTTGCCTTCAGGGTTATCACTGGAGCTTGGTACCTGCACTAGGAATCCACTGTTCCTGGAGGCCATTTTTCTTTTCTTTTCTTTTCTTTTCTTTTTTTTTAATATAGGATGGGACAGAGAGAAGTTGAGAGGGGAGAGGAAGACAGAGGAGGAAAAAAAGATATCTGCAGACCTTCACCTTCACTGCTTGTGAGGCAATCCCCTGAAGGAGGGGAGCCTGGGGCTCCAACCTGGATCTTTGCTCAGGTCCTTGTACTTCTTACTATATGTGCTTAACCTGGTGCTTTAGGAAACATTAGGTTTGTTGTTCTAAAACACAACTGACACACAAGAATATGTCTTAGATTTTCTTGAAAGATTGCCTCAGAAATCAATCATGTGAATTCTAATCTAGCATTTACTATAAAACTAAGTATTTACTATGTATATTCTAAAGCAGAGGTTGCCATGAACAGATAAAATGTATACTTATGTACACAAACACACATATAAAATCCTAGTTTAAGTATTTTTTATTGGAGAAGCTAAAGCCACTGATTTAATATCCCGTTTGCAAATTTTTATTGCAACTTAAATTTTCACAACAAATTTGGAGTATATAGAAGTTTATTTCTAGGAATATAAAGGTAAAAATAAACTGTGTATTTATTTTGTTTGGTTGTCATCATAAGTATAGCATATCTCTGAAAAAATAAGTAAAAATTAAACATCACTGCATCACTAACTGGCTGTGATTGCTAAGGGTATCTGAAGCAGAGAGGAAGCCAGAGTAGTTCTCAGGGTTTGTGACAGGTCCCTTGTGCATATCAAAAAATCCCTTAATGTATAAATAGGTCTGAAATCCTTGAAATTGGCTAACTACAGAATTTATTTTACGATCTCCTACACATTTTTGACATTTTATTAGTGAACCCAACAATTAAGTATTGACATTATTTTCTCCTCTCTAGAACTTTTTAATTTTTTGTTTTTGTTTCTTTTTAAATTTTATTAGTGACAATACTGATTTACTAAATTATATGATAACAGCGGTATAATTCTGCAACTGCTGCCACCACCAGGGTTCTGTGTCCCCATTCCTTCCATTGGAAGCTACAGTAGTTCTCCCAAGGCTACAGATAGTTAACTATCATTTCTTTATAAATATATATATATTTTTTCCCTTTTGTTGCCCTTGTTGTTTTATTGTTGTAGTTATTGTTGTTGTTGATGATGTCATCATTGTTGGATAGGACAGAGAGAAATGGAGAGAGGAGGGTAAGACAGAGAGGGGGCAAGAAAGAGACACCTGCAGACAGGCTTCACCGCCTGAGAAGTGACTCCCCTGCAGGTGGGGAGCCAGAGGCTTGAACCTGAATCCTTGCGCTGGTCCTTGTGCTTTGTGCCACGTGCCCTTAACCCACTGATCTACTGCCCAACCTGTCTATATTTATAAATATTTACTCATTTTTTCTATGTTCCTACTTTTGAATGTCCTTCCTCTTTTCCTTTTCTCTCTCAGGGTCCTGACGGAGTTGGACTTCAGAGCCCTTTGGTTTTCTTCCCCTACCTTTTCTCCCATGCTGGGAGTAAGGACCAAAATTATTTGGGGTGCAGAAAGTGGGAGTCTGGTTTCTGTAATTTCTTCTCTGCTGATCTTAGACAATAACAAGTAGATCCATACTCCCAGTGTGTTTTACCTTTCCCTAGTTGGGTAGGGGTCTGGAGAGGTGAGGCTCCAGGATGCATTGGTGATGTTGTCCAGAGAAGTCAGGATGGAATCATGAAAATATCTGCAACTTGGTGGCTCAATAAGCATAATCTCCTCCAATTCCATCCCATTTTATCCCAAAGGACACAATATTATCTTTTTATTTTTGATTAGTACTCCATTGAGTATATGACCCATAACATTTTTATCCAAACATCTGTTGAAGGGAATTTTGGTTGCTTCCATATTTTGACTATTGTGAATAATGCAGCTGTGAACATGAGGGTGCATATATCCCTTTGAATTAGTGTTATTATCTCTTTTGTATAAATGCCTAGGAGTGGGATTGCTGGGTCATAAGGTATTTCTATTTGTATCTGATTAAGGATTCTCCATAGTGGTTGCAACAGTTCGCATTCCCTAATAGTGTTCTTCTCTTTCCACATCCCTTCCAACATTTATCCTCTCCTGATTTGTTGATAAAAGCTATTCTAACTGGTGTGAGGTGGTATCTCAATGAGGTTTTAATTTGCATTTCTCAGGTGATGAGTGATTGGATCATTTCCACTTATGTCTATGGGCCGTGTGTATCTCTTCTTTAGAGAACTGTCTGTTCATAACTTCTGCCCACTTTTTTATTGGGTTGTTTTTCTTTTTCTTATAGATGTTTGATACCAACTGCTTGAGGCAGGTTGTAAAGTATTTAGATTGGAAATAATACCATTATAAATATATGCCTGAACTTTTTTTTGGCATAAGAGATTTTTTTATTATTTTTTATTTTCTGAATTCCTATTTTTATTTTTTTAATTTATTTATAAAAAGGAAACATTGACAAAACCATAAGATAAGAGGAGTACAATTCCCACCACCAGAACTCCGTACCCCATACCCTCCCTTGATAGCTTTCCTATTCTTTAACCCTCTGGGAGTATGGACCTAAGGTGATTGTGGGATGCAGAAGGTGGAAGGTCTGGCTTCTGTAATTGCTTTCCCACTGAACATGGGCATTGACAGGTCAATCCATACTCCCAGCCTGTCTCTCTCTTTCCCTAGTGGGGAAGGGCTCTGGGAAAGCAGAGCTCCAGGACACATTGGTGGGGTTGTCTGTCCAGGGAAGTCTGTTTGGCATCATGCTAGCATCTGGAACCTGGTGGCTGAAAAGAGAGTTAACATATAAAGCCAAACAAGTTGTTGACTAATCATGAACATAAAGGCTGGAGTAGTGCAGATGGAGAGTGGGGGGGGGGGCGGTGTCTCCATTTTGTAGGTAGCTAGTAGGCATATTTTAGCTATATTCCAAAGGGCCTGTGGCTATACTAGTTTTTTTTTTCCCCTGAGCCTGAAATCTGATATGCAGGTAAATCCAAGTTATTGTCTGGGGAGATGATGTCATGGCTGTGAAAAGGACCAGAAATCTGGATCAGGGAAGAGAGTAGCTCCCAAATATGGGAAAGGGGTATAAATATTGTCGACTGTAAATCCCAACAATTTGATTTGATCTGGGATCCATATTCAGGTTAGAAGCCTATGATCTCTGCATCCCTGTAGATCTGAGCTCACATTCTGTGGTCATAAGTAGGGATGTTCCAAGCTGCCCTAATATCAGGCCCCATCTTCCTCAGGGGTAGCATAGAGTATGTCGTCCATCCTTCCTTCACCTCTGATGGAACATTCTCTATCATTATTGATCCAAGCTGAGTGCAAGGTCCTATGGGGGCCCACAAAGGGGTCTATTATGTTATTCTTGATAGAGATGACTGGTAACAATGGAGAGATGGATTTATTTGAGGTCTAGGCCCATCATGTCTGTTTGGGAATCTCAGGACTCCCTGACTAGGGCCCCAGCTGATGGGGTGGCCTGATAGTGACTAAAGAGTCATCGTTAAAGTATGCCAATCTATTGCCCTTAATGCCTGAATTTTCTAATATAATGCACTATCATTCCAGACTTTCTTCCACAGTATTTATTTGATGTACTGTGTTTTTTGTATGGCTTTAAATAAAATTAAAATAAATCCTATTAGGAAATTAATTTGGGTAGGTGCAAAACAAGTTTGAAGTACCCTGAGTTTATAGATTTATGTTACCCCACTAATACTCCTGTTTCAAGGCAAAGATTTGCCTTCTTTTTGTCTAATGTTAGATAAAATGAACGGGACAGGGTCCCCCCCCCCCCGAGGTTTCATTCCAATCTTGTATATATCCAATGCTAAATATAATGCCATCATTGTCATATTCTTTTTTTAATTTATTTTTTATTTAAGAAAGGATAAATTAACAAAACCATAGGGTAGAAGGGGTACAACTCCACACAATTCCCACCACCCAATCTCCATTTCCCATCACCTCCTCTTATAGCTTTCCCATTCTCTATCCTTCTGGGAGCATGGACCCAGGGTCGTGGGTTGCAGAAGGTAGAAGGTCTGGCTTCTGTGATTGCTTCCCCACTGAACATGGACGTTGACTGGTCGATCCAGACTCCCAGTCTGCCTCTCTCTTTCCCTAGTAGGGTGGGTCTCTGGGGAAGCAGAGCTCCAGGGCACATTCGTGGGGTCTTCAGTCCAGGGAAGCCTGGCCGGCATCCTGATAGCATCTGGAACCTGGTGGCTGAAAAGAGAGTTAACATACAAAGCCAAACAAATTGTTGAGCAATCATGGACTCAAAGGTTGGAATAGTGGAGAGGAAGTGTTAGGGGGGTACTCACTATAAACCCTAGTATACTTCTGCTTTCAGGTATATATTTTGCAGTAGTTTATGGATACGTGTGAACATAAGCTCTCTCTCACAGAACCTGGTGTATATCTAGGTTTTGGGACTTTGTTAGAAAGTGATCCACCTGGGATGGAATTAGAGAATGCTATGAAAGGAAAGGTCTCACCCAAGTAATGAAGCTGAAGGGTTGTCATTCTACACATGAAGTCTCTGAACACAGTCTGAGCTGAAGCATGTTGGGGTGGCAATCATTGATTAGGTTGCGATCGGCAGATGCAATATTACTTGATATGGATTGGGAGAGGCATGCAGGAAAGAGGGCCCTATCCTAAGGTTCCAGGACTGGGAGAAATATAGGTTCTATAGTGGGGATGTGAGGTTCCTGCTGTCTTAGGGTTCAAAAAGACAATCAATAGTTAATGTTATCATCACATTATTTGGTAATTGGGTTAACTTTGAAAAGTCCTTTTGTTAGGGTTTGTTGTATAGTACCCAGTATCTTGTAAATAGCTGTGCCACTGGTTGCCTCTGATCTACTTGGTCTAGGCTTTTGAGAGAGTCCACATATCAAATACACAGCCTATATATTAAGAAGACTCAGTCTGTATTTTAAAAACTTCAAGACATACAATTAATTTTCCCCCTCTCATATTAATTAACTAGTGATTTATATGACTACACTTTACTAGGAGTGTACATAAACACCATTCCCACCACCAAAAGACTGTGTCCCATCCCATCCCACGCACCCCCACCCCCCACTGGCCCAGGAAGCAACATGTCTACCCCTCACCACAGGGTTTTTACTTTGGTGCCCTACTTTAAATTTAGTTAGATCCTGCTTTTAGTTTCCCTTTCAGATCTTCTTTCTCAAGTTCTGTTGATGAGTGGGATCATCCCATACTCATCTTTATCTTTCTGACTTAGCTCACTTAACATAATTCCTTCTAGCTCTGTCCAAGATGGGTCAGAGAAGGTGGGTTCACTGTTCTTAATAGCTGTATAGTATTCCATTGTGTATATATATCACAGCTTTCTCAGCCACTCATCTATTGTTGGGCACCTGGGTTGCTTCCAGGTTTTAGCTATTATGAATTGTGAAGCTATGAACACAGGAGTACACACCTCTTTTTGGTTGGGTGTTATGGAATCCTTGGGGTATAACCCCAGGAGAGGAATTACTGGATCATATGGAAGGTCCATGTCTAGCCTTGTGAGAGTTTTCCAGACTGCTCTCCACAGAGGCTGGACCAATTTACATTCCCACCAGCAATGCAAAAGGGTTCCTCTGTCCCCACAGTCTCTCCAGCATTTATTGCTGCTGTCCTTTTTGATGTGTGCCATTCTTACAAGAGTGAGGTGGTATCTCAGTGTTGTCTTAATTTGCATTTCTCTGACAATCAGTGACCTAGAGCAGTTTTTCGTATGTTTGTTAGCCTTTTGGATCTCCTCTGAGGTGAATGTTTTGTTCATATCCTCTGCCCATTTTTGGATGGGGTCATTTGCTTTTTTGGTACTAAGTTTGCTGAGCTCTTTATATATTTTGGTGATTAGTTTCTTATCTGATGTATGGCATGTGAAGATCTTCTCCCATTCTGTGAGTTGTCATATTCCTTTACAGTCTTTCAAAGGTGTCTAGTCAAATGTTCTCCAAGGGTCAGTATAGTCCTTGCAATACTGCAACCTATCTACATGCATGTTTGTCTTTTTCAGTTTTCAATCGCATGAGAACATACTCGTTTTGTTTCTGTTTATAGGTTTGCTTTGTCCTAAGCAGGGCTTTCCTAGTCCAGCCTTACTTTTTTACATAGAGAGATACAGAGAGGATACAGTGCATTGGGGGGTGGGGGGAGACTGTGCTTGAACCTTGGTCACATACATGGCAAAGGATGCACCGTCCTAGGTGAACTATCTTGCTGTCCTCCTGAAAACATATTGAAATCAGCTCTGTGAACTAATTCTGAATCCTCAGAGAACTAGGATGGGCAGAAGCCTAATACATGTAATTGAATATGAAATAAATCCAGTGTATTCCTTCATCCGTGGAGGACTTTTCTAGAAATAGCAGAGTCTGCTCTCTATGATTATTTCCATAATTTGTTCCTCTTCTGCCTTAGTCACATAAATGGGGAGCCCCTCCTTCCCTGGTACTCCCCAGGACATGAGTATCCACCTCTTCTAAGAATAGTAACATGAGGCAGGCTGCCAGGCATTGCAGACAGAGCCTTACAGTGTAGATACAAAGATTTCCCTCCACTGGAGTGAACAACAGTTGAAACAAGTTAAGATACTTTGTTAAAACTGATTATCTCTTTGTCACTATATGGTATCTGTTGGAAAGAAAACAATAGTGATCCATTTAAGTAGGTTAATTGTATCAGATGAAATCTTATGAATCATAGCTGAAAGTATGATGTGATAGGAGTCTTTGGTGTGGAAATTCCTTGTTGAGGGGTATATTAGATTTAACAAATGATAAATTGATATACTTCTAGAGATGCATATACTTTCAAAAATTAATATACTAGAAATTCACTTCAGACTTTATATCACAATCGCTTTTGAAGCCTTAAATGAATAAACATGGGGTGTGGAGATACAGTAATGGTTATGCAAAAAGTCTTTCATACCTGAGGCCCGTAAAGCCCCAGGTTCACTCACTGGCACCACCATAAACCAGAGCTGAGTAATGTTCTGGTTTTTATCTTATCAAAATAAAACACATTTTTAAAAAGAATAAACAGAAATACCTAATATCAAACCACAAATTGTTTCAGCTCTTTTCCAATTAACTAATTAATTAATCTTTTAAATATTTATTTATTTATTCATTCCCTTTTGCTGCCCTTGCTGTTTTATTGTTGTAGTTATTATTGTTATCATTGTTGTTGGATAGGACAGAGAGAAATGGAGAGGGGAGGGAAAGACAGAGGGGGAGAGAAAGAGACATCTGTAGACCTGCTTAGCCACTTGTGAAGCGACTTCCCTGCAGGTGGGGAACCGGGGCTCGAACCAGAATAGTGATTATACCTGAAGTGTTGTCAGTGAATATTTCAGAACTGAGGAACACATCAGTCCACTGCTTCAAAGTATCAATATAATGAATGGCTATATGACAGATTCAAATAAATGCACAGAAAACATGTTAAGGTTCATGAAACTGTGTTAATAATTACTATCAGCAAAATACAAACTAACTTAGAAATAAAGGGAAAGGATGATAACAAACTTCTCATCAGCAAGAAGATATATATATATGAGTGACTCCATCAAAGTCAACCTTTAATTATGTATACCTAATAGATTCCTATTAAGAAGATAGAATAGGTATTTCCTGGCATTGAAGACCTAATACAAATCTCTGCCCATATAGTCACTGAATGAATAGAAGTTTCTAAAGAACAATGAAGCCAAAAGGTCAGAAAGAATTCAAGTAGCAATGATTTTTTTCTCTCCTCTTCACTCAAAAAAAAGTTTCTTACAGTCAATCAGAGTTCCAATATTTTTCCATTAGAAAGCAAGTGAGGAAAAAAAAAACCTTCATCCTATGCTCCTAAATCAAAGTTTATTCTTGGTAAAACTTATAAAAAGTTTAGAATAAGTCAAATACTTGACAGAAGAATTGATGCAGTTCATAGCAGCATGCAGTAATTGGCAGTCTTTGACCCTAATGCCGACTGAAATGGAAGACAACATTAAAAAGATACCCTTTCTTTTCTTATCAAAAAGAAGAAGACATTTTAGCATGTTGGAAAGATGTATAGAGGCACCATTTGTGCTCAGGTAGTTATGTTCCTTTACCTGGTGTTTTGCTTGTCCAACATCTCCCCTGTTTGGGTTTTGTTTATTCAGAAGCTACATCCAATTTTATTATGAGTATCTTCTAATCTATTTAAGGGCTCATTTTTCAATTTTTTTTTATTTTTAAAACTTGATTTGAGGTGGGATAATGGTTTACAATGCATTTGACAGGATTGTAAAAAAGAACTTGTGTTAGGGAAGAGAGTATCTTACATCTTCCAATTTTCAAGATGGGAGAGTTATGAAAGTTTCAAAGGAATGTGTGCATGAGAATGGAGTATACAGAATAAGCAACTTACCACATTGAAAATTACCATTATTTTTATACACAGGTGTGTGGAAGGGAAATTTGTCCTAATTCAAGTGTGATTTGTTTTCAGATTACTAAAGGAAATATTCTGTATGGTACATAATAAGCATTCAGTGATTAGAGTTGAGCTACTAATCCTATTTCCTACTATCTTATCCTTCTGACCTACTAAACTTATACTACAAAGAATAATGCAGTATCTATTATATGATTTATCTAATAGGAAATAAGTATAGATAAATATAATTGAGATGAAATATCAATGGAATAAGAGAGTCATATATAGGTCAGTAATATTAATGACATGAACCAAAAATTATGATTAAATCAATAGTGTGCACAAGGGCTATTCTGAGAAATAATTGATTTTATATTCTTTTATAAACTTTAATGTTATATATAAATGTAAGATAATTTATTGCCATTTTTTTAAATGGTGGGCTTGAGAGATAGATAACTGAGTAGTTTGGGTGACTTGCCCAGATTTTAGCCCCAGCACCATTTGGAAGTATCTCTGAACCAGGGCATACTCCAGTGCTGTGATCTTTCTCTTTATATGCCAATATGAATTTTTTAAAAAGTGGGCCTGGGAGTAGTAAGATTGTTCATATATATATGAGACCCCAATTCAGTGTGTGTGTGTGTGTGTGTGTGTGTGTGTGTGTGTGTGTAACACTAAAGTTGTGATTTTCTGGGTAAATATATATACTGTTTCAAAGTTGATTATGTACAGGATCAAATGAATTTTCAATTGGATTTATTTACTCAGAACCATGAATTACATATAAGAGTTGTTAATGAGACAATTATCACTGAGGACTAGGCCTGGTTAATACTTTAATATTTTTAATCATTATTTCATATATTTTTAAAAGGGAGCAATAGGATTTGTAACAACTAAATGCAATCTAACAGATACCAACAGTTTTCTGACTCTTCAAAGACAGATGTTAATTTTATGAAAAGAGAAAAGAGAGTCAAGAGGGTCTTAAACAATTTCTTCATCCCTTTATCATTTGGTTAAAATGGAGATATAGTTGTCCTTGAGAATTTCCATGGAAACAGTTGCAACTGACTTTGAGCAACTATCCACCATAGATTTTGTTGTCATTGAGCCTTGACAGCCACTTTAAATCTCTTCTGATTCAATTTCTATGTTCTATTCTTCATCAAAACTGAATTGTTTACCAGATAATATAGAAATATGCCTTATTTCTCCACATTCTGGCAGTCAAATGCCTTATATTTTCTAGTTTGGTCATCCTAACCACTGAAGCTTTCTTTATTACAGGCTTTGGAATGGAACCATGAAAATGATATATGATGTAATAATGATAATATAAATCTTCTCACCAGAGCTTGTTTGAAAAAATGTGGTTGAGATGTTTTTTTCTTAACTGTAGCCCAACTTAGTTCATGCACTTCTTAAATATGATCATGACTCCAGTCTCAGGGATACAAGGAAACTTGACAGAGCCACAGGGCTAGAACATGATCCACATTGTCTATATTGATAGCAATATTCATTTTCAGGTTAACAACAAGGAATATCTTAGATTTTAACATGATCAAACTGAAAAAAAATTTTCAAATTGTTTTAAAGGCTAACTGTACTTTCTGTCTCCTTCTTTAACACTACACTATTAAGCTACTTTAAAGGATATAGGGTGATTAATAGTCTTGTCATTTTTTTCAAGACTGTCAATATAATGCAAAAATATTGAGATGATGTATTTTTCCATTTCATATTTAATAACTAGAAAGCAGGGATCTAAGTGGAGAATCTTCAATTACCTTACAATAATCTATAGTCACGTTAAAATGTCTATATATCTCTTTTTCCTGTTCAGATCTTCATGAAAGTAGTCTCTCTCTCTCTCTCTCTCTCTCTCTCTCTCCTCTCTCTCTCTCTCCCTCTCTCTCCCTCCCTGTCTCTCTCTTTCCCTTTCCCTTCTTCTCTCCCTCCCTCTCTCTGTCTTTCTCTTTCTCTCATGTTCTAACATGTGAATGTTCTCAATTTTCCCAACATAAAACCCAAAGACAATAATAGAGCAGATGGGACCAAGGGTATGGGAAGATGCTAGGAAGTCTATTTTAGTCTATATTCCAAGGGGCCCATGACTTTAATAATTTTTTCCTGAGCCTGACAGCTAACATGCAGGTGGGCTACAAGAGTTGTCTGGGAAGATAGTGTCAGAGTTTAAAATACAATGGGAAAGCTGGATTAGGGCAGAGAGTACCTCCCAAATATGAAGAAAGCATATAATTACCATTAACTGTAGACCCCATCAATCTGACCTAAGGCCCATATCTATTCATATTTGGCACAGGAGCCTGTGTAACCTCTGCATCCCTGTCAGTCTGAGTTTGCAGTCCATCATTCTACATAGTGTCTTAATGAAGTTAAAATGTTTTTTTCTTTTTCTGAAGGCCATCAAAGAAGTACTTAACCAGAAGTGTCAGAAATGGCAAAAGACCAAAGGGGAGATCTTTCTTTGTTCATTCAGATTTTGAGAAACCCCTAAAAACATTTATTTTATTAGTCCACCATTTTCATAGTCCTTCTGCTCCTCCATGACCCTTATGGTTATTAAGGCATATAGCTCTTTAGTACCATAAGATTATTCTGTTTGAACTATTGATCTGTCTTTTTTCAACATGTCATCACTGTGTCATTGTTGCCTTGATTGCATGTTAGTGACTCTTGCTAGGAAGGTCAGAGATTGTATTAGGTCTTACCAAACAAGCAGAGATCAATACTTTCACTCTTTTTACGTGAATTAGTTTCATATGTACTTGAGATGAGAAAAACATTCCCTTTGTTGTTCTGCAAAAGTTGTCAAGCCTCCTATTGGTTTTGAATTTAATTTTGGCTTCAAATATTGATTTATATTTCTTAAAGACATTCTTGAATACAAAAAAAACCTTCAATAAATTCTACTTCTAGGCACTACTTTAATTCAAAATGAAAGTGTATCTCAGTTCTTCAGTTTCCATTTCTGGACTTAAATTATCAGTGAACCAGAAAATTGTGGCGAATTATAAAAGGTTATTACACAGTAATTCAGATAACCTGAAGTTATTTTAGGCTCTTGATTTTTTAAGAAAACTGAGATTTGATCTTTGTTTTCTCTGTTGGTTAGGCATCTTCGTATTTTCAATGATGTTTTTCATACTGCAGATACTTTTTATTCAATTCTTAAATAAGTAAACAACAATATGTGATTATAAAAGGAAAATATTGTTAATAGACTCCAGGAAATATTTGGCAAGCTTCCATATACTACTGCTTATCGCCCCAAACTATAGCTCTGTTCATCTCCATCTCCCGTACCATCAGAAGTTCTAAAATAGCTTTCCTCTTTCCCCTAGTTTAGCCCCAGCTCCCGAGAGTGGTAGCCTATTATCTCAAACTAGGTTTCCCTTTTCTAATACTCAGAGTTTCTACTGCTTAAGTATCTATTCTAAACATACTATCCAGAGGAGAGTGGGCGGGGAAATGGAGAGAGAGAGAGCTGTAAAAAACAAACAAGCAGCTTTATGGAGAAGTGCTTGTTTTAAAAAGTGATGGAGGGAAAATACAGCAGTATAGGCTTTAACTTCAACTTTTACCTGTGGCAGAATTTCAGGCAATATGCCATTAGAATCACCTGTAGAGCTGTTTACAAACCAGTTAAATTGGAACTTTTTTTTTATTTAAGAAAGGATTAATTAACAAAACCATAAGGTAGGAGGGGTACAACTCCACACAATTCCCACCACCCAATCTCCATAACCCACCCCCTCCCCTGATAGCTTTCCCATTCTCTATCCCTCTGGGAGCATGGACACAGGGTATGAGTGGACCATGGGTGACAGTGTAGTCAAAGCTCCCAGAACCACTACTTTAAGCAAGGATGAGGAATGTAATCGATGTCAGAGACCAAATAGTTACATTAAGAAGCCAGCTGAAGGGGCCTGGTGATGGTACACTTGCTTCTTCTTCTAGCATTTGCCGTACACTTGCTTAAGCACTCACATTGCAATCCACAAGGCCCTGGTCCCCACCTGCAGGGGGAAAGTTTTGTGAGTGGTGAAGAGTGCTCAGGTGCCTCGTTCTCTCTCCCTCTTTATTCCCCCTTCCTCACGATTTCTGGCTGTTTCTAGCCAATAAATAATGATAATAAACATTAAAAAAAGAAGCCAGCTGAGGAATGAAAAAAGGGTGAGTTATGAAGTAGGGAACTGAAGAGCAGACAGTACCTGCTGAGTTCCAGCCAAGAACCAAAGAGAAGCAGGTAGATTAGAAACCTGGCTCCAGCAACAGATAGATCTCCAGTGGCTAAAATACCTTTAAACATTTTACTGTGTGATCTTGAGCAAGTGACTTTTTATGCTTCAGCTTCCTTATTAGTCAAATGAAGGTGATAATTAAATCCATTTCTTAAAGTTGAAGTGAGGATTAAATCATGAGCATGAAACACTTAGCATTGTTGGCCATATAAGAAACATATTCTATTCATTTGTTTAATTATGGCGATGGGCCTAGAAATGGCGGAGTCTTGTCTTCTTTTCAATAGGCAGTTGGTTTCCATTCTATGAAGAAGAGAGAGAGAATATGCAAGAGTGAGGGAGATGGGAATCAAAATGTTTTCAAAATGAATTTTTTTCCTCTATAACCATCCTCAATATCCCAGAATTTATTATCTTCTTATCATTGCATGTCTTTCTTTTCTAGGTCTTTATGCCTCCAGTTTCATGTTATTTCTAATAGATTGAGAATAAAGTGACAATATGGGTGAATTAGTAGCTCTATCAGTTTAGAACTTGCTATGCAACAAAGTACCTCAGTATATACAGGAAATATTTTGTGGTTTGAAACTACTAACATATTTTGATTTTGTCCCATTATTTTTTGAGCTGACAGTTTAACCTGTGATTTGTGGGATGAATTTATTTATTTATTTATTTATTTATTTAAGAAAGGATAAATCAACAAAACCATAGGGTAGGAGGGGTACAACTCCACACAGTTCCCACCACCCAATCTCCATATCCCACCCCCTCCCCTGATAGCTTTCCCATTCTCTATCCCTCTGGGAGCATGGACCCAGGGTCATTGTGGGTTGCAGAAGGTGGAAGGTCTGGCTTCTGTAATTGCTTCCCCGCTGAACATGGACATTGACTGGTCGGTCCATACTCCCAGTCTGCCTCTCTCTTTCCCTAGGAGGGTGGGTCTCTGGGGAAGCAGAGCTCCAGGACACATTGGTGGGGTCTTCAGTCCAGGGAAGCCTGGCCGGCATCCTGATGGCATCTGGAACCTGAAAAGAGACTTAACATACAAAGCCAAACAAATTGTTGAGCAATCATGGACCCAAAGGTTGGAATAGTGGAGAGGAAGTGTTAGGGGGATACTCACTGCAAACTCTAGTGTACTTCTGCTTTCAGGTATATATTTTGCAGTAGTTTATGGATACGTGTGAACATATGCTCTCTCTCACAGAAACTGGTGTATATCTAGGTTTTTGGACTTTGTTATAAAGTGAACCACCTGAGATGGAATTAGAGAATACTATGAAAGGAAAGGTCTCACCCGAGTAATGAAGCTGAAAGGTTGTCATTCCACACGTGAAGTCACTGGACACAGTCTGAGGTGAAGCATGTTGAGGTGGCAATCGTGTTGATTAGGTTGCGATCGGCAGATGTAATATTATTTGATTATTTATCAGCACACTGTTAAACTCCAGTTTATAGTGGTGTTGGGGTTTGAACCTGAGACATTTAGTGCCTCAGGCATGAATGTCTTGCTGTATAGTTATTATGCTGTCTCCCCAGTTCTGTGAGTTTTTTTTTTTTGAGAGCACTATTCATGCATTTGTATCAGCTGTTGATCATTAGGACAAGTCTTTGTATTGGGATTACTGGCCTTAGGTGCTAGGGTTCACCTAGTCATGTTCCTCATTATCTGGAAAAGTTAGTCTGGGCATTTTTATATGATAGTGGTACCTCCTAGGAGTGGAAGAATAGAAGTTCTTGAGATCAAGGTGCAGAACAGTCACCACACTACTTCTGTCACATTCCTTTTAATTGTTGTGGTTTCAAGAGCTTATTACTTTTTATTGGTTTAACATTGCTTTACAATATTACACAATTTTAGCAGCGTGGTTTCACACCTATATATGCCTATCCATCTCACTACACCTGCTCTCAAAGTAACTGTGTCATTACACCACAGACACCCTTCTACCTATCATTCCATTTCCCTTCCCATTCCTTTCAATAATCACCACAGTTTTAGCAAAGTCTAAGAATCTGTTTAGTATTACTATTACTTCTGGAAGTTCACTTGTTTTAGTTGTTTATATTCCACATATGACTGAAACCATCCAGTAGTTGTCTTTTATTTTATCACTTATTTCACTTAGTATAAACACCTCTAGCTCCATCCATATGTCCTAGAAGACATGATGTGGTCTTTTTAATGACTGGGTAGTATTCCATTGAAGATATTCCACACGGCTTCCTTATCTAATTGTCTATTGATTAACATTTAGATTGATTTCATTTTGCTGGCTATGAATAATGCAGCTATAAACACAGAGGTGCATATGTCCTTTTCAATTAGAAATTTTGTGTGATTTGGAGAAATGTCTAGGTAGAGTGGTCACATTCTTTTGGTTAAAGAAAATTTTATGCCCACCTCATATCCAAGGCATAGGGAAATTGACTCCACATTTTATAGGAGTTGCTTCAGAGTATTGTTACCATTTTCATATCTTTCACAAAGGCCTGTTAAAATAGGGCCTGTTAGAGTGAGGGTGATGGCATGGGGCATATAGAAGTCATTTTGGATATAGGATTTGTCCAATAACAGGGTGTTCATGATAAGGGATAGAAAGAAGTTGAGTGGACATTGAAGCCCCATCTATTATGAGAATTGAACTCTAATTAATAAGAAACTCTGAAGCTGGCAAAGGATTACAGAGTCTTATCTATTTTTTCATAGCAGACTCTGGACTGTATTCCCTTTATGAAATGAATTTATTTCTATAATTATTTCCTACCAGGGGTAGGCATATTTTAAAAATAATTAAGGATTAAAATTCCGAATCAAATGTTCAATTTCATAACTGACTCCTTCATATACTTTTGGACTGATAATAGAATGCATAATTTTTATATTTTTATAGTTCAAAAGGGTTTTAAAGCAGATATTCAGTTTCAAAACCAAAATGTCTTAACACTCAGATGAGACCAAACTCTGTGTAACGTCTTAAGTGAATCCAAGAGTAATTTATTAAAATAAAAAAGATATAGTGACAGTTAATCATTTTCTTTATTTGTTTATTAAATCTATATAGAAATCTCCTTCCACACAAGTTTATAGATTTCTTTTATTATAGCTTTGCTCTCATGAATATAATTTTAAATTGCCTTGCACTTATATAACCATTTTATATAGGCCACTAGACTGTGAAATAAAATCAGGCAAAGGTAGATGTTTTTTTCCACCCTGATTTAATATGCACAATGATTTTGCTATAGCAAGATAGTCTTTCCCTTTTTTTTTTTTTGTGGGAGAGCTTTACCTCAGAAGCTCTTTCTTTTAACTTTGATACATATTATTTCAAGTACTTTCAAAGCAGCACAGTTTCATAAATTAAAATTTCTTAGTATTATTTAGAAATGTCCAATACCACTTATGCCAGTGCTTCCAGAATTTTTGTATTGATTTCTCATTATTTTTATTATTCATTATCATTACTCAAAATATGTGCTTTTGAAACATAAATGACTTTTTATTCTATTTTTTTATTTTTCCCTCAAAACTGGGCACCCACTGCCAGTCCTGGTTGTATGCGTGTATATCTCCAAGTGGAGAGTTGGCTTTATAGTATGTGACAACCTGTGTACTGACTTAGGCAGAGCTAATTGTTTTTATCCCATTATAGTCCTTCCTGGATATTTACCTAACTACTACCCACTACTGCTGCATAATAAACTATTTGAAAACTCTCTGTGGCTCCATACAGTAATAATTAATTCTCACTCAATCATCTTGTGTTGCTGATGGTTGACTTGTACTGGGACCAGATGTATTAGACTCCAAGATGCAGGTTAAGTCTAGGCCCAGCTCATGTGTCCCTCTTCCTCCTTGGACCCACCATAAATACAATGCATTTTAGGCAGATAGCTCTCATGGGAACTAGGAAATTATTTTATTGAGGAGGGAGAGAGACTAGAGTAGACACCCCCTTCAATGTACTGGAGGCCAAACTCAAACGTGCGTTTGCACACAAAAAAAGCAGTGCACTATCCATGTAAATTATTCCACCAGCTCAAACTGTTCTTAGACTCAGTAAGTGCAGCAAGCAAGTAGAAAGACCTAAAAAAGACACCATAAAGTACTTAATCAAATAGTTTCTACTATGTATGTGACTTATTCCACCAGCTCAGACCGTGCTATTTCAAGAGTTTTTTTTTCAATTTACTAGTTTGAATGGACTATTAAATATATATAGATATAAAAATATGAAGACATAAAGCAGCAAGACAATATGTCTTATTGATTGATAAAAGATATCAAGCAATTTCATTTTCCTTTATTGTTCAATTTTACTCTTTATTATACTAGCTAGATAATATAGCATAATGCATAGAGTTGCATTCTATTATTATCCATTCTATTGTAAATTTGGCCCTTCTTTATCAGCTTCTAGGACTCATATGATTATTTTAATCTGATAAAATGAATTATTTACAAAAATTAAACATCTTCAATCTCAGTGCAGTCCAGAGTAAGGTAAAAAAAGATGATTTCCCTGAGCTACTGGAGCAGAGCTGTAGCTTTCTCCACACATAGGTTATCCTGTGTTCATTTAGCACTGATGTCACCTGTGTCCAGTGTGTAGATATGCATCTGTAAATACAAACAGCAAAGATGCTAGCACAGCACACTTATGACTGCTCGTTTGTTTTTGAATTTGCTTGTGCTGATATAAATGGAAGTCAACAGTTATTTTTTCCCTTTCAGTGAAGCTTGATATGATCTATACCTCTATACTAATAACACTGTATATATACACAGCTTCCAAACTGTCAGAATTAAGGAGAAGACCTTAGATGTGTCAAGTGGATTCTCAAAAGCTGGGTTGTGAGTTAGTACAGTAAATGGAAATGAAATTCGCCCCTCCTAAATATCCATAGTTTTTCCATCTTACTTCCATGTCTCTCTTTCTAGACACCTGCTGAAGCCAAGTACCAATGGTTTGCAGACAGAAAAAAATAGATAGGGTTCTGTCTTGGACTCAGTTACTGTAGAGACTTTTATAAATCTTAAACTAGCTACAGTCACCTGCAAGTTAAGTTTATATGCTGATGCCTTTCCTGGAATTTTGTAGACACTGTTGTTTCTTATATTTGAATTGCAGTTCTTAACAAACTTCTGTTTTTTTACTCTTTTTAAATAGTTTTATTAGGGGGTTAATGATTTGCATTACAGTTGTTGACTCATGGGTATAATGTTTCATCTCCTCTTGATAGGTGTCTGCACACTGTTTCCACCCCCATCTTAGGTTTTTCTGTGCCATTGTGCACTGGGTCCCCAAAATCCTCTCTGTTCACTCCTATCCTCTCCTTCCCCCAGAGTCCTTTGGTTTGTTGTGAAATATCATACCCAGACCAAGTTTCTCCATGTGTTTGCCCTTCCTGTCCTTGTTTCTTAAGTTCCACCTATAAGTTAGATCATCCAGCGTTTGTCCTTTTTGGTTTATCTCACTAACATAATTCCTTTAAGTTCCATATAAGATGAGGCAAAGGAGGTGACTTCATAATTTTTAAAAGCTGAGTAGTATTCTATTGTGTATCTATACTACAACTTTCTTGCTCATTCATCTGTCCTTGGCCCTCTCAGTTACTTCCAAATTTAGGTATTACAAATAGTGCTGCTATGGACATAGGTGTACATAGATCTCTTTGGATAGGTATTTTGTTTCTTTTGTATAAACCTCAAGAGAGAAATTGCTGGGAAACAGTGTAGGTCCATTTCTAATGTGCTGAGAAGTCTCCAAACTTTTTCCACAGGGGTTGGATCAATTTGAATTCCACCAGTAGCATTTAGACACTTTTTCATAAATACAGTGAAGTCCTTATGGATAGGAAATGTATTTCTGGCTTCCTTGTACTATCTCAGAGACTAAGACAAAGCTAGTTATCCAATGCTATCAGCTGTCAACTCCCCAAAATTCGACCATAGAAGTCCATTGATTGAGCAAAGTTCAGTTTACTAGACCTACAGTAATGAAGGGATAATGGCATATTGGTAGTGTGTCAGAGATTTTTGTGCCCAGACTAGAAAACTTTACAGTGGGTCTTTCACAGTTGGAAGGTGGTGAAAAGTAAGATGAGCATGTATCATAATAGTTTTAGATTATTGGATGCACAATGCAAAAACCTCTGTATAACTATTAATGATTAAAGTGTTGGTCTTACTGAATAAAAATATGGTGGGCATATAATCCTTTTGGCCAAGAACAAGCAGTTGTTTATGTTTATCTGGTTTGACTATTTTTATGTAAAACCAGGAAAGTGTAGTTTACTCAAGTATTCTTCACCTGTTATTAAAATTCACATTTTGAACACTGGTCTCAAAACTAATGGAATAAAAGGAATGTGGGATAATTATATCGAGATCTAGTTTCAAATATTCCTTCTTGAAAAATGATATTTGACTAAATGCCTCATTTATGTAAACATAATGCATAAGAAGGGGAAAAAGAAGCCTTCTGCTTTTTCTTTACTGAAACTACTGTAATAACTTCTTTGCATGTTATATTTTGTAGAATCTACCCCCTGCTACTATTAGAATCTACCCACTGCTACTATTTGGCTCATGGTAGACCATAAACACTTATATGTCCGTAGGATAATGCTTAGTGATATTTGTGTTATATCCAAAATTAAAATGTAGTACTTTAAAACATCTTTTGTGAACTTTTATAACTCATTTTGAAAAATATTTTCCTAAAATTTTATCATAAACATGTTTTTCTTTTAATATGCATTTATCTGTTCATTTGGGAAATACATAGTGAGCACCCATTATGTGGTGGACACTGTGGTTGGCATTGGAAATTTAATGGCAAATAACAATAGCTAAATCTCTTCTCTTTAAATTTACAGTATAATAGAGAGGGTGTCTTTGGAAGAACCAAAATTAAGTCAGGCAGCTAGAGATTATATTACACGTAATATGGAGTGATACAGTACTGAGAATAGATGGAATCTATGAGTGAGGTACTGTTGTTTTCGACGGGTTAGGTTGTTTTCGCCGGGCTGGCTTCACGGGCAGGTAACAGACGACCAGGGACTCATAGTTGAGCTGTAGGCAGTATCTCTTCATTCATGCAGGACGCAGCACAATCTAAGACGAGCTAAGCTAAACTCAAGGTAAAGTACTCTAAAACTCACAATGCTGTCTTTATATATACTTGCCAAATAGGGTGGAAACAGGATGTGACATAGAGAGGGTGGAGAGAAAAGTGACTGGTAAAAATCAGAGTGTGACAAGGAGGGGGCAGATTAGGCGAGAATCCTATCACTGAACTACAAATGCCCTGGAGGGAGGGTGGAACTTGTTAACAGTAAATAGAATGAAGTGGTTATGTAAATAGAATAGTGTTAAGCAGGGGGGATTTAAACCAAATGAAACAGAAAGGGTCTCATGTATACCAACAAGGTACAAATAAAAGTGAAATGTTTTGATTACTGATAAGTCTAGAATCTACTTGATAGCTTGAATTGTTTAGCATCATCAACACTTTGTCATAAGTAGGATGTGGAGGCCATGGTTAACAGAGGAAATATTAATCTGAAGCATGTGAATTCACATTGAAGAGCATGCTCTGAGGTGTGCTCACATGGTATGGAAGGAGAGAGTGACAAGAAGCAGAAAAGGAGACAATAGTGATAGCAATACAGATAAGCCTGGGAAGTGGTGAGTACATGGGCATCATCTGTGTGAAAGTCTGCCAGATGGCCAGAAGTTGCTGATGTCCTATGAGTTACTTTGGAGTAAAGCCAGATATCACTTGTGTTAATACAAATAATTCAGTAGAATGCTGTATATGTAGATAAATAACAGCAGGTCTGATCCTGATCCTTTATGCTATTTAGATTCAATGGTGTTCAAAACAAGTCATGATCCCAAAGGAGGAATACCCTAAGAATAGGCTACCAGAAAAACCCATCCCTATTACTCAAAGACAGATCCTGTGTCAGCAGCATAGGCATCATCAGCAGGCTTGCTAAGAATGCAGAATCTTAGAGGCTATCTTAAGGAATGACAATCTGCATTATAATAAGATCTCCAGGGGATTTGGAAGAACTGACTCTCTTAGTTCTTTTACATTTTCTAACCCAATGGTTCTGTTATCAAATAGAGCCTTTCTTAACTCAGTTTATAGAGTTCTTTGGTTTATTGTGTTTGCCTTGTTTAAAATAAGTCTCTAAGATGATTCATTCATCCTACTTATAATATTGAGCATCTTCTGTGTCTGTCACTGTTTTACAAGTGGAGATAGAGGAATGATCCCAATAGCTGTGTCCCTGACTTCATGAAGCCTATAGCTTATTGTATTTTATTTTTCTTAATATTTTGTTTATTTATTACTGGATAGAGACATAGAGAAATTGAGAGGAGAGGGGGAGATAGAGACTGAGAGTGACAGAGAGACAACTGCAGCCCTGCTTCACCACCCGTGAAGTTTTCCCCTGCAGATGGGGACCAGGGGCTTGAATCCACATTCTTGTGCACTGTGATGTGTGTGCTTAACCAGGTGTGCCACTGCCTGGTCCCTAGCTTAATGTATTTTCCATGATAGTCTCATTTTTAGATTTTCCCTTTACTTCAGACCATTGCTTCTGATTTTTAGAATAAAAAAGTTATGCAGCATGACTCTACAAATTTCATTAGAGATTGAAAGAACAGAGTGTTTTGAGTCATATAGAGTTTTGCTACAGTCATAAATGTACTGTGGCTTACTAGATATGTGGTCTTGGGAAAGTTACTTAATCTCTTTGATTTGGTTTCTCAAAATGTAGTATTATGGGTCAATTCATAGGATGAAATAAAATTACATATATTAAATGTCTAGTAGAGTACCTGGCCTAAGAGACTCTCAATAAATTCTAGGAAAAGTAACTCTGGCTGCTAACTATTAGCACTTATATGAGAAACAGCATGAAGTTCTTTGAAGCTAGTTCATTAAACCAGACAAAGCCTCTATAACCTATAATGAAATTACACACCTTTTAGAAATGCACAAAAAGGTCTATACTGGGTAGCTAATGCTTTCTTTCCCAGGGGCAGTGATTCTCATTGTCTGCCTGCCTTCTTCCTCTGAGTGAGATATACCTATGGATGTGTAAGAGATAGTTTTGGCTATGTACTGAATTTAAACTGATACTATGCTGGTTGCGGCCACTAGCTTTTCTATAATGTCCACCAGCAAACCCAGAGTGCAATACTTAAAGGGATAGTTCTATAATGTGCCTGACTCAACCTCTAAACTCAACCTCAGATAGGAGTTAATCTGAAAGAGCACAAGAAGCCTGGCTCCTTTAAAGCTGTGACAATATGGCCATAGGCCAAAGTGAAAACTAAAAAGTCAGACACCTATTTAGCTAGCATGTCAAGGTGTTCAGATTGTGATCAGTTAATTAAAACCTGAGGTAAACTACTAGATGGGAAACCAATGGTCTAGACAGTCACTTTTGCTTTGGGGAACAGAAGGACTGAAGTAATGTTACTATCAGATGATCAACTAAAAGTGAATTTCTATATGTATCTGGTGAGGAGAGCTCTGCTTACTATTTGCTTGAACAGAAGAAAAAGAGTTGAGTTTGTCCAAAACTAGGAGGGCTTCATGGTTTTCTATAATCACAAATTTGTGTAGTAGACACATTAACAATGAAGTGTCTATAAACATATGGCTCAATGGATATTATGTGGCAAGAAAGACTTATTGGGATGATACAAGTCCATATTCCAAAGAGTTCCAGCTACAGTCCATGGTAATTACCTTCATTCTTGGAGCACTCCTATGAAGAAACCAAAGACCAAATTCTTTCTGTCTTAATGTAAAGACAGGTGGTAAAAGCAGGCAGAGAGGGGGGATCACTAGATAGAGGGGGACAGAAAAGAAACCACAGCGAAAACTGGTTGATAGATGCACTATTGACTTCTTCCTCTAAATAGCATTCTTAATATATATATATATAATTGATGTTTTACAATCAACAGTAAATACAGTTGTTGGTACATATGGAAAATTTCTCAGTTTTCTGGGGGAAGAGTGGTGGTGCACCTGTTTAAGTGCACATATTACCATGCACAAAGACCTAAATTCAAGCCCTCGTTGCCACCCCCCATGCAGAGGGAAAGCTTTATGAATGGTGAAGCAGGGCTTCAGGTCAGTCTCAGTCTCTCTCCTCCCTTCTCTCAATTTCTCTATGTCCTATTAAAGTTAAAAAATCTTTAAAATATGTTTCCTAAAATTTCTCAATTTTTTTGCAGAACACTCTAATCTCCAACCTAGGTCTTCCTCCACTGATGTGCACTAGGACCTGAACCTACACCAAACCCAGTCCAAGTTCTGCTTTGTATTTCTGTTCTTATTTCTCAACTTCTGTTTATGAGTGAGATAATTCCATAATCATCCTTCTCTTTCTGGCTTATCTTACTTAACATGATTCCTTCAAATTCCATTCAAGATGAGGTGAAGAAGATGAATTTGTCATTTTAATAGCTGACTAGTATTCCATTGTGTATAGATACCACAACTTTCTCATCTGCTCATCTGTTGTTGGTGGGTACATTTGGTTCCTTAAGATTTCTTCAGGAGAGAAATTACACGGACATAGTATAGGTCCATTTCTAGCCTGAGAATTCTCCAGACTGCTCTCCACAGGAGTTGGACCAATTTTCATTCCCACTTGCAGTGTGGGAGGGCTCCCTTACCCTAGCAACCTTCCAGCATTTATTGTTACTATCCTTTCTGATGTATGAAATTCTCACAGGAGTGAAGTATCTCACTGTTGTCTGGATTTGCATTTCTCTAACAGTCAATGACTTGGAGCATTTTTTTGTTCATATGTCTGTTGGCTTTTTGGATCTCTTCTTTGCTGAGTATTCTCTTCTCTGTTCATACCCTTCCCCACTTTTGGATGTGGTCATTTTGTTGTTATTGTTGCTAAGTTTGGTGAGCTCTTTATATACTTTGGTTATTAGCTCTTATCTGATGTATGGCATGTAAAGATCTTTTCCCATTCTTTAGTCTTCTTTGTTTAGGTGGTGGTTTCTTTTGCTGTGCAAACCCTTTTTAATTTGATTTAGTCCCATTGATTTACTTTGTTTTAGTCTTCCTTGAAATTGCATTTGTATCATTGAAGATGCCATAAAATTTAGATGGAAGACTGCTACCAATATTTTTCTATAGATAATTTCTGGTCAGACATCCAAGTCCTAGATCCATTCAGAGTTTACTTTCATGTGTGGTGAATTGTAGTAGTTCAGTTTCATTTTTCTGCACATTTTATCCCAATTTTCACAACACCATTTGTCGAAAAGACTCTCTTTTCTCCATTTAATAGTTTGGGCCCTTTGTCAAAATTATATGTCCATAGGTGTGGGGCTTATTTCTAGGCTCTCAATTCTATTTCTATGGTCACTGTGCCTGGTTTTTGTTTCAGTACCAGGTAATTTTGATTACAAAGACCCTGAATGTGGTTTGAGATATGGGAGTGTGATGCCTCCAGTTCTGTTCTTTTTTTTTTTCTTTTTTTTTTTACCAGAGCACTGATCAGCTCTGGTTTGTAGTGGTGCAGGGGATTGAACCTGGGACTTCGAAGCCTCAGGCATGACAGTCTGTTTGCATAACCATTATGCTATCTACCCCTGCCCATATGCTATCTACCCCTGCCCCTGTACTTTTTCCAATTTATTTATTTATTTATTTATTTATTTATTTATTTCACTAGGGTTACTGCTGGGGCTCAGTGCCTGCTCTATGAATTCACTGCTCCTGGTGGCCATTTTTCTCCATTTTTTTCTTTCTGTTTTTTATTTCATAGGACAGAAAGAAATAGAGAGTGGAGAGACATAGAGAAGGGTAGAGAAAGATACCTGCAGACCTGCTTCACTGCTCATGAAGTGTGCCCTTGTGGGCGGGGAGTGGGGGCTTGAATCTGGGTCCTTGCTCATAGTCATATGCATGCTTAACTGAGTGTGCCACCACCTGGCCCATGTTCTGTTCTTTTTTCTCAAAATTGTTTTGGTGATGATAGATATTTTTATTACAGATTAATATTTGTAGCTTTTGTTCTATTATCTTATAAAATTAGTCAGGGTTTGATGGGGATTGCATTAAGTTTGTATATGGCTCTAAGTACAATATTCATTTTGATTATGCTATTTCCTCCAAAGCATGAACATGGAATATCTTTCTGCTTCTTTCTATCTTTTTCTATAGCATTCTTCTGTCTCTCCACAAGACTCAGAAGGCTGTGGTTTTCACAGCCAGTGACCCAAATACTTAGCAGTCATATGAGAATCAGGTCCAGTAGCACCTTGGGGAGGTGTGTAGAAGTATCTGGTCTTTGAAGAGTGAGATGTATGCAGCTATTTGTAAAAAACAAAAACAAAAAAATAAAAAATACTGGAGACTGAAGGAGTCTTATTACTTCCCTTTAATGTGAAAGGAGACTGTTGATCTCATACCTAGAAGTGGTTAGCTGGGATGACAATACCAGGGCATGTGCTTCCATTGTTGAAGTTGGCTGGACCAGTACACTATGACAGTCAGTATTAGTAAGAACCTTACATGTTGGCATCGCAAGCTCGTATTCCACAGTATTTCAGGTGATACATTTTCTCTTGTACTATAACACAGCAAATGAGAATACTTTTAAATATTTGTGTTCATTTGAATACAGCAGTTGGGACTAAACTAGCATAGAATATACCTCTCGAAAACACATTTAACCTTTGATTAGCCCGTCAAATACACTTCATCAAATACGAAATACTTAGATTATATGCTTCATCTACAAACAGGACTAGTAATTGTATTTGCAATGATGTATTTTATAATAATGTCTATCATTAATAATTCATATAAATTAGGGACTGCATGACTTTCATGTCTTAGGTCAAGTAATGGTTTACATATAACATTCCCTTTTAACTTGAAAATGTTACAGAGATACTGAGAACATAACATTACATTCCATGCAGAGAGCCAAAACCATTAGCTAATAGCCCCATCTCAGTCTTTTCTTTCAAATGAGTCAGAGAAGAATTAGTAACTTATATATTAATAAATTAAATCAATTTGGCCATAATTCCTGTTATTGTATGTCTTTGTCATTTTCTTCATCACACCTCGACCATCCTGTAAATGTATCTATTATACTAAGTTCTAGTCAACAGCTATGCCACGATTTCCTACCTCACTTTCACTGGCACCACTTTGTTGTGCTTTAGGTGTTTCTTTTTTTTAATTTATAACCTACTGTTCTTTATTGTTAGGGTTTCTTAGATATAAACACTTTATATTATTTTCATATTATTTCTTAATATGAAAACTTAAAATATTGTACTGTATGTTTCATTTTTTATATAAAAAGGAAGCACTGACAAAGCCATAGGTGTTTCTTATCATGAATAAAGCTAAAGTCAAAAAGACCTCCAGCTAACATTCTGACCTCACAAGGACTTTACTTCCTCAGAGACAAGGAGGAAATTTCTCTGCCGCCATCCAACCCAGCTACTATTACCATTTGAACTGCTGTGCCTCAAAATCTGCGACTCAAGCACCCCACACTAACTGTATCTTCTTTTTATAAAATAAATTTTAAATAATAAATTAGTGATTTAACAGTGATTTACAAGACTGTGGTATAAGAGCAGTATAATTCCATACAGTTCCCACCACCAGAGTTCCATATTCCCTCCCCTCCATTGGAAGTTTCCCCGTTCTTTTTCCGTTTGGGAACATAGACCAAAGATCTTTTTGGGGTGCAGAAGGTGGGAGGTCTGATTTCTGTAATTGTTTCTCTGCTGGACATGGGCATTGACAGGTCAATCCATAACCCCAACCTGTTTCTGTATTTTCCTAGTGGGGCAGGGCTCTGAGGTAGATGAGGTTCCAGGACACATTGGTCATCTGCCCAGGGAAGTCAGGTTGACGTCATGGTAGCATCAGCAACTTGGTGGCTGAAAAGCATTAAGACATAAAGCAGAAAAATTTTGTTCAATAATCAGGAACCTAAAAGTAAAAGTATAGTGGATGAAAATTGGGGTCTTCTTGTTGGAAGATGCTAGGAATTCTGTTTTCGATATATTCCAAGGGGCCCAGGACTTTACTAGTTTTTGACTGAGCCCAACAGCTAACATGCAGGTGGGCTAGGAGTATTGTCTGGGAAGATGGTGTCAGAGTTGAGGATAGGACTAGAAAACTGGATCAAGACAAAGAGTAGCTTCCAAATATGGGAGAAGTATGTAAATACTGTTAACTATAACCCCATCAATCTTATCTTGGGCCAATGTCTATTCATATTTAGTACAGGAGCCTGTGTAACCTCTGAATCCCTGTCAGTCTAAGATCGCATTCAGTGGTCATAGCTAGGAACATTCTAGGCTGCCCTCATTTCAGGACCAGTCTTCCTCGAGTGGAAGAGTATGTTAACCCAGCCTTCTTTCTGAGAGGAGGGCAATATCTACCACTGTTGTTCTATATTGAGAGCAAGGTCTTGTATAGGCCTACAAGAGGTTTTATGATGTTTTTCTTGATGGAGATGGCCATTGATTGTGGAGAGAGGAGTCTGTTAGAGGTCTAGGCCCATCATATCTATATGGGAATACAGGAATTCCCTGACTAGGTACCTGAATAATGGAATGGCCTGGTAGTGACCAAAAGAGCCTTCATTAAAGTGTGCTGGTCTCTTGGCCTTATCCAGATTTTGTAGAAAAGCTTAATCTGACACAGCTTGATTTAGAGTAATTGAAGGAAGTAAATAGGGAGTAGGTTAGGAGATTGTCTAGGTTTAAGTAGAAAATATTTGATTAAGTACCTTGCTCTGTCCTTTTTTTAGGTCTTTCTACTTGCTTGTTGTACTTATTGAGTCACCGTAGACTACTGAGCACTTTTACTTTAAGGTATATATTCCCCCCCAACTTACATGTGGATACATGTGCACATGTGCCCTATCTCATGGGCCCTGGTCTATATCTAGGTTCTGTAACTTTGTTAGGAAATGCACCACCTGAAATGAAACTAAGGAGTCCTATGAGCTAGGAAAGGTCTCACCAGAGTATTGGAGCTGGAGGGTTGACACCTCAGGCCTGGCATCTCTGGACACAGTCCACAGTGAAACATGTTGAGGTGGCATTGGTTACCTTGATTTGGTTGAGATTATCAGATGCAGTATCAAATGGTATGGGTCAAGAGAAGCATGAAGGAAAATGAACAAAGCCCCAGAGGTTCCAGGACTGGGAAAAATAGGGGTTGTATAGAGAATGAAGAAGTTTCCTTTCTGTCTTAGCTAACTATATTTTCTAACACTCCCGAAACACTGGGCATAATGTCTCTTCTCTCCTTCATACAATGGTATATGCAGCTTACAAGGAATTAAAAATGGTTCTTGCAGGCATAAGGAGCCCTAATGTTAGGTGTTGCTCTTCTGAATACATACTTGATTGTGCTGTTGGGTTGGGCATATAAAGATACCAGAACTCATTGCTGTCCTCTTTACCCCTTTCTCCATCCCCTCAGGGAGCTTCCTGTATGACTCATAAACTTAGTAACGTCTCTGGGTCCCAATTAGGCCTGGGCATATAATAATAGTCAGGCTGAGAACATGTTTACCCTAATGACCAGGCACTCCTCCTCCCTCTCCCCGACAAACTCCAACTTTCTCTTAGACTTTAACATTATACAAATAAATGTAGGTTTCAGTGGAAAACGTTGTATTTTCTAGAGATTATCACTTTATGGTCTCTGATTCCAGATATATTTTCTGTGAATTCATTTATTAGTTGAAGGCCACTGATAGGCATACTCATTGTCATGTCAGTAATGGTTTGATTGTTTCCCTGTCACATTATAGTAAAAAAAAACCACTTTCTCTTCATTTACTTATTCATTCTGTACTATTGATCAATATTCTTTGGATTATCTGTAAACCAGTTGTAGAATGCCCATTCATTCATGAGTTAGAATATTGTTAAAGGTTTTCTTTTTGTTTTTTTTTTCATATTATTTTATTTGATAGGACAGAGAAAAATGGAGAAGATAGGGTGAGATAGTGAGGGAGGAAGAAAGAGAAACACCTACAGCCCTGCTTCACCACTCCTGTAGCTTTCCCACCACCCTGAAGATGGGAACGGGGAGCCTGAACCCAGATCCTTGTACATGGTAACATGTGTGCACATGTAACATGTGTGGCACCACCCAGCCACCAAGTTGTCTAACACATGTTAATTTCATACTTCTATGAGTGGCAGGACTTTATCCTATTGAAATTACCTTTTAATTGATTTAGAAGTTTTAGTCAGATTTCTGATAAAGTAAATGAGCAGAGCTAGATAAGCTTCCATGACAGAGATGTGTAGTTCCTGTGTGGCTGGAATCCAGATGTGCTTTTCTTGATTCTAGTTAGGTGAATCCAAAGCACCAAGAGAACATTGTTGAATCTGGTTTTCTACTTTTAATTTTCCTCTCTACTAATTTTGTGTTTCTGTTCCATTTTGGTTCATATACTGTCAATAAGTTATTACCTATTGTTGGCAGCAATGATTTGGGAACTTGATTTTAAGGTCTGATAGTTTAGAGATACCTCTAAATGGATTAATGGTTCATAGAAATCTAATCTCTGTTGAGTGGGAAACAACAGAGAATCTGCCATGTTAGTCTTTTGTTTGTCTGCTTTAGCTCAAATCAGTGAAAAATGTCATGTCCTCTGGGAGGAGAACAATTCTTTTATCCAGGCCAAGGGATTTTTTTTTTTCTCTCTTTGTAGACTCTTGCCCCATAGCTAAAATTGTAGATTCAAAGCTAAGAACTCTATTTTTCTGTGCCTGTATATCCATGTGTCTGTAATTCAGAAATGTCTTCACCACTGACTGTGTATTTTTGATGGAAGTAGACATGCATAATAGATTATAAAGTCTCTTAAATTAAAGGAGCTCTAGTCTGATTGTCATATAGAGGTACTTGCTTTTCTAAATTGAATTTTTCTAAAATTCTCAGATATGAGGATATAAAATTACTTACCCCTTAAATGTATTGCACTGATATATGTACATAGATACACATACACAAACTATAAAAATCAAACTCAGAACCTTTTTTAATAATTCAAATTCATGTTTTAGGTCAATATTTGGCAAAATACTAATTTAAACTTTAGAATTTAATAAAATTTCTTTTTGTTTTAATTTTTATTTATAAAAAGACCATAAGATAAAACAAGACCATAAGATGAGTACAATTCCACACAATTCCCACCACCAGAACTCCGTATCCAATCTCCTCCCTTGAAAGATTTCCTATTCTTTATCCCTCTGGGAATATGGACCCAAGACCATTATGGGGTGCAGAAAGTGGAAGGTCTGGCTTCTGTAATTTCTTCCCCACTAAATATGGACATTGATAGGTCAATCCATACTCCCAGCCTGTCTTTCTCTTTCCCTAGTGGGTCAGGGATCTGGGGAGGTGGGGCTCCAGGATACATTGGTGGGGTCCTCTGCCCAGCGAAGTCAGTGTTAGATTTTGTCAAAGGCTTTCTCTGTATCTATTGAGATAATCATGTGGTTTTTGGTTTTGCTTTTATTGATGTGGTGAATGACATTGATTGAATTACATGTATTGAACCAGCCTTACATTCCTGGGATACATCCCACTTGGTCGTGATGAACAATCTTTTTGATATACTGCTGTATCCGGTTGGCCAGGGTCTTGTTCAATATTTTGGCATCTATGTTCATCAGAGATATTTGTCTGTAGTTTTACTTTTTTGTTGCGTCCTTATCTGGATGGTATCAGGATGATGTTGGCTTTATAGAAGGTGGAAGGAATGTTCCTGTCTCTTCAGTCTTTTGGAAGAACTCCATTGTTACTGGTCATTTCTATAAGGAACAACACAATAGACCCTTTTATGAGCCTGCATAGGATCTTGCCCTCAACATGGATCAACAATGGTAGAGAATGTTCCATCCTCCAAAGGGAGGATGGACAACTTACTCTCTGTCCCACCTGAGGAAGATGGGTCCTGAAACTAGGGCAGCTTGGAACATTCCTACTCATGACCACAGAATGTGAGCTCTGATCTATAGGGATGCAGAGGTCATATAGGCTTCTTAGCTGAATTTAGTCCCCAGATAAGATCAAATCAATGGGGTTTACAGTCAACAATATTTAAATACCTTTACCATATTTGGGAGCTACTCTCTTCCCTGATCCAGCTTTCTAGTCGTTTTTCCAGCCATGACATCATCTCATCCAGACAATAACTCGGATCCACCTACATATCAGATGTCAGGCTCAGAAAAAAAAAAAAAAACTAGTATAGCCATAGGCTCTTCGGAATATAACTAAAATAAACTACTAACTATCGACAAAACGGAAACCTCCCCAACTCTTCATTTGCAATATTCCAACCTTTAGGTTCATGATTAGTCAACAACTTCTTTGGCTCTTATTTTAGTGATTTCAATACTTTTGGTTGCTTTAGGGTTCCTTTGTTCCTCTTCTTCTAAATCTTTAAGGCATGTAGTGATTTCATTTATGTGAGCTTTTTCTTGTTCTCTAATGTGGGCTTTTATAACTATGAGTTTCCTTCTAAGTACTGCTTTAGCTGTGTCCCAAAAATTTGGTAGCTCATCTCTTCATTTTCATTTGTTTTTAGAAATATTTGAATTTCTTGCTTGAGTTACTCTTTAATCCAGCGGTTATTAAGCACCATTTTGCTGAGTTTCCAACTCAGTAATTTTCAGTTTAGTAACTTTCCGTTTGTTGTTGATTGTTAGCTTTATTCCACTCCACTGTGGACTGAGATGATGCTTGGGATGATTTCAATGCTTTTGAATTTGTTTATACTGTCTTTGTGGCCTAACGTGAGCTATACTTCAGGATGTGCAGTGTGGATTTGAAAAGCATGTGTATTCCAGTTTCCTGGAATACGCATTTACATTCCAGTAAAGAACTCTGAAAATGTCCAGGAGATCTAGTCTATCCAACTCTTCAATTAATTCTCCTGTGTCTTTGTTGATTCTCTGCTTAGATAATCTGTCTAAGTGTGAGAGTGGGGTGTTGAAGTCTACTACTACTGCATTACTATTGATGTATTTTTGTAGCTTTTTCAGTGAGTGTTTAATATATTTGATGGGCCCTCATTGGGTGCACAGATGTTTATGATTGTTAAATATTCTTGGTTGATTGATCCTCTACTCACCAAGTAATGGCCTTGCCTATCTTTTATTACTTAATTTATTTCAAAGTCTATTGTGTCAGAGATGAGAATGCCTGTTCCTGCCCTTTTTTGTGGTCCATTAGCTTCTATGATAGTTTTCCATCCTTTCACTTTATGTCTGTGTTTGCCTTGTTGGTGCAGGATGGTTTCCTGTAGGCAGCATATGGTTGGGTTGTGTTTTCTGACCCATCCTCCTACTCTTTGCCTTTTAATGGGTGAATTTAAGCCATTGGCATTTATTGATATTATGGATTTGAGGTATTGCAGTGCAAATTTTTTTTTGCCTCCAGGGTTATTGCTGGGGCTCCGTGCCTGCACCATGAATCCACTGCTCCTGGAGGCCATTTCCCCCCTTTTGTTGCCCTTGTTGTTGTAGCCTTGTTTTGGTTATTATTGTTGTTGATGATGCCGTTCGTTGTGGGATAGGACAGAGAGAATTGGGGAGAGGAGGGGAAGACAGAGAGGGGGAGAGAAAGATAGACACCTGCAGACCTTCTTCACTGCCTGTGAAGCGACTCCCCTTCAGTTGGGGAGCGGGAGCTTGAACCAGGATCCTCACGCCAGTCCTTGCGCTTTGAGCCATGTGTGCCCAACCTGCTGTGTTACCACCCGACCCTCGCCAAATTTTTTAAATTATATTCTTACAGAAGTTTTATTCCCATAGTTTTGCAATGTAACTTTACTATAGAAAGGACATCGAGATGTAACTTGTAAAATTAAACTTTAGTATAGAGAGGACATTTTGAAAATGGCATATTGGTAGACTGGGGAGATAGCATAATGGTTCTGCTAAAGAATCTCATGCCTGAAGTTCTGAGATACCAAGTTCAACACCCAGCACCACCATAAACGAGAATTGAGCAGTGCTCTGGTCTCTAGATATCTCTAACTTCATCTTCATCACCACCTCCATCTCTATCTCTTTTTAAATTTGTTATTAGTTATTGTTATCTTTATTCATTGGATAGAGACTGCCAGAAATCTAGAGGAATGGAAAGATAGAGAAGGAGAGCGATACCTACAACCCTGCTTCACCACTTTTGAAGCTTTTTCTCCTGCAGGTGGGAACTGAGGGCTTGAAGCCAGGTCCTAATGTATTGTAACGTGTGCTCTCAGCCAGGTGTACCGCCACTCAACTCCTCTCTCTCTCTCTCTCTCTCTCTCTCACACACACACACACACTCTCTCTCTTTCTCTCCCCCTTTCTCTCTATATATATTTACTTATATATGTAAAATTTTGTAAATATATAATATATAAATATATAGTGTATAGATATATAGTATATATTACTTAAATATATAAATATATTATTTAAATACATATTTATATATATATATGTAATTATTAATGGCAGTTTGAAAGCTTTCCACTATTATGAGATCATAATGTTGCATATACAGGTAAAGAAGTATAATGCAATACACTTTTAATATACACTGTTATAAACTAGTGTTACTTCAGTACATTTGAGAGATATTTTATCATACAAACTTCTTTGAATATAGATTATGTTCTATTTATTTGTTTATGTTATATTTTCTAAGAAATAGATTACTAACAGATTAAACAAAGTGACATTTTGTATATCCCTCTATTCACTAATGGAAAAGAGTACATATTTTATGTGTAAATTTGACAACTCTTTGAATACCTTGCCATGAAATAACCAAAAAGTTCTATGTGGCCTATGGGAGCTCATTTCAGATTATTTGAAGGATTTTACTGTTTAAAGTAGTCCATAAATCCCCTTAGTTGGACAATATCTTGAAAAATGCTGAAAGATACACACATAAATGATTTTGGCATTGCTGATTGTGGCCACTTCTCTGAATAGCTGATGTAATGTGTATGTATTGCAAATATCTGACTTGGAGGCAGGAGATTACCAGATTCAATTCTTGGCTGCACCAAAATTTAGAACTGAATGGTGTTCTGATAATATATGTATTTTTTACTTGAACTGAGAGCAGATCAAGATCAATCTATATAAAATATTAATAAAATATTAAAAGTTTTAAATAAAATCAATTAAAAGAAAAAGATTTAAAAGTTTTTATAGAAGTGAGGTCTCATGCATGCATGATTTCTCCTCTGTAGTTCACTACTTTTTCTTCTAGAAAAATAGAGAGAAAAGAGAGCCACAGAGAGGGAGAGACATTACACTACCAAAACTTCCTCCATTGCAGTGGTACCTGTCACATGGTGCTGATGCTCAAACCTGGGCCATGCACATTGCCACACTGGTGCCCTACAAGGTGAGCTATCTCTCCAGCCTGGAGAAAAAGAACATTTCTAATATTCCTCCTTGTACTCCAATATATTTAATTGAATGTCTCATTTCTGAAAGTCAGTGGAATAAATGATTCCTTTTGTATATTCACTTTTTATTTTCTAGTAGGATTAAAACTTTCTAGTGCAGTAGAATTGTAGTTTTTAAGTAATTTTTGAATTTATGAACATAAATTTTTGAATTTCATGAACATAAACAGACCATTAACCCAAGCTAAGAATGAAATGCGAAGTCATTTTCTTTGCATGCATATTTACTGAGGAAATGCTGTTTTAAAAGACTGGTGCCTGGGGGTCGGGTGGTGGCGCAGTGGGTTAAGCGCATGTGGCACAAAGTGCAGGGACCGGCGTAAGGATCCCGGTTTGAGCGTCTGGCTCCCCACCTTCAGGGGAGTCACTTCACAGGCGGTGAAGCAGGTCTGCAGGTGTCTATCTTTCTCTCCCCCTCTCTGTCTTCCCCTCCTCTCTCCATTTCTCTCTGTCCTATCTAACAACGAACAACATCAACAATGGCAATAATAATAACCACAACAAGGCTACAACAAGGGCAACAAAAGGGGGGGGGATGGCCTCCAGGAGCGGTGGATTCATGGTGAAGGCACCGAGCCCAGCAATAACCCTGGAGGGAAAAAAAAAAAAAGACTGGTGCCTGAGAGGTATATTTCATATCTCCCACAAATATGAGCCGGCACACCTCACTCACCACCAAAGTGCCATCTCTCATAATCATAGTATACTGGACCCCAAACTTCTTTTAAACCCTTAAAATCACCAGACTTTTTATACTATGTGTGCTTAACTCAGTGTGCTGCAATATATGCAGATATCTTCGCCCACCCTGTCCAACGCTTGACGTCTCGTCACCCAATCTGGTCCCCTACGCCTACACTGAACTTCTCTGTTCCAGTCTCTTGGAAACAGAGCTGGCAGTCAGCTGAGGTAAAGAACAAACACCTCATCACAGACCCCTGCAAGCGTCAACCCGGCTTTGACCTAGCACGTTATGATTGGGCCCTCCTCAATCGCTATCGAACAGGCCATGGCCGGTGCGCCGCTATGTTCCATCGCTGGGGAGCCAGAGACGACCCGAACTGCCCCTGCGGCTCCAGACAGACTATGCCGCACATAGTCAATGACTGCCACCTCTCCAGATTCAAAGGAGGTCTCAAAACTTTACATCAGGCTCAACCTGACGCTGTCGACTGGCTACGGAAGAAGGGCAAATGCTAGAAGAAGAAGCCCCCTCACCAGACTTCCTGTAAAAGATGCTGCTGGTTTTCTTTCATACTCTAATGCAACCACTATTTGTTTAGGATCTATGTCAGGATTTTGTTCAGGATCACTTCTGTTTGGCCATATACTTACATAGTGTACTGACTCTAACTAGATCAACATAGGCTCATCAATCCAGTCATATCAGACTCATCTCTCATGTGTTTAACTCATTTTCTTATGGGCACACAGTACAATACACTAGTGGGTTGAGTAGCATAGACTTTGAAAAGGACATGTGCTTCTGAGAAAAAAAAATCCTAAACTTGAAAATATGTACACACTCATAAGAGAAATTTCCCTCTTACTCTTTTTTATCTTAACAAAAGCATGTAACATTTGGAGATCTGGGAATGAGGTTGAAAATGGCTACTTAGACTCAGAGATGCGCTAATAACTTTCCCTTATTTTTGATGTAGTTAGAATTTTCTTTTTTGTTGTAGTTTAAAACCTTCTAATAGAAATCAACCTAAACATAGATAATATAACTTTATGTTTTCTGGTTCTACTCAATGTTATTAACTATTATTCATCAATATCTTTTTCTTGTCTGCTTTTCCAGTACATACTGCTTTCAAACCAGAAAACTAATATTAACATCAGGTAAAAGGTTATTAGAGGCAAGACAAGAAAAGATGTGAAAGCTGACAGGATAACTCAGAAGGATAGGCTAAACAGACAAAAACTGGGAGACAGAATTGTTACCAAAATACACAAAATGTATGCTTGTAATTCTTTCTATAAAAAGACTGAGAGGTGTCTATTGTACAGAGACTTCTATCAAAACATCTAAAATATATTACATGTGTAATGTTGTTTAATGAGAAGAGCTATTTAGACTGTTGACTGGTAATAATAAAATAGTGTTGATAGTTTAATTATCTAGCACCTAACTTAAAGACAGGCATAAGAGATAGTTAAAGATTTGTTAAATGAGCATATGAATGGGTTAGAGTACAGATGATATATAATTATAGCCCAGTTCCATAATCTGTCAGTTATCTGAATGATTGCCTCTGAATATCTTTCTCCTCTTAATTTTCCAAAAGGACTATTCCCCAATTTTTCTTACTTTAGGTATTTAAGAAAAAAACATGGGGGGTGGCAGTGGCACACCCAGTTGAGCTCAGAGATTACATGGGCAAGGACACATGTTCAAGCCCCCACTCCCCACCTGCAGGGGAATAATTCATGGACAGTGAAGTAGGTCTACAGGTGTCTTTCTATGCCCCTCTGTACCCCTGTTTCCCCCTTTCCTGTCAAATAAAGTAGAAAGAAAGGGAGGAAGGAGGGGAGAGAGGGAGGAAGGAAGGAAGGCAGGCAGGCAGAAAAGAATAATGGCTGCCAGGACGTGTGTATTCATAGTGCTGGCACCAAGTTTTGGTGATAACTCCCCCCCGTCTCTCTGTCTACATATATATATATATATATATATATATATATATATATATATATATATATGAATGAAAGTGTTTTGAAGGTTTTGCACTTATAAAATTTTGAATGTCTTTTCAGAGTTCTTATAGCAAGATGAGATTCCAGGGACAGGATGAAAGAGAGCAGAAAAAAGGGGTTGAATTAGTTTGAATTAGTGATAGTCCTCCATATGGGCAGGCAATAAAAGGATAATGTTTCTGGTAAATAATTTAGAAACATTAATAAAATTGATTAGAATTTTGTCTGCAAAATTTTTACAGAAATCTCTTTTGCTATACAGAACAGTATATCAACTGTGATTCAATAATTAAATACACTATTTCCTAGCCAAAGCCATGTTCTTAAGAAAATAGTATAATTGGGGCCACGTGGTAGCATACCTGGTTAAGCACACACACTACAGTGTACAAAGACCCGGGTTCAAGCCCCTGGCCCCCACCTGCAGGGGGAAAGTGGTGAATCAGGGCTGCAGGTGTCTATCTGTCTCTCTCCCTCTATATCTCCCCTTCCCTCTCAATTTCTCTTTTTCTCTATCCAATAATAAATAAATAATTTTTTTAAATATCTGTTTAAAAAAAAGACAACGAAAATATAATTATTAGGGATGGATTTGCTCTTGTCATTATCAAATAAGTTTCTTAAAAAGAGAAAAAGAGAACCTTAACTCAGTTGTTCTAAGGGATGAGCAAATATTCTATAGATATTCTATGGATATAGCTTTGCCTTATTTGAAGTGAGAGCTGCCTTCCAGAAATCCCACTTCGACCTATCAAAAAAGAAATTACATGCATATTATGAACATGAAAATAGTTTCTTGTACTGACTACCAAGTATAAATCCATATTTCTTTGTACACAGTGGTTATTTCACTTGTTATTTAACATCGAGTCTACTCAATGCTGTTTATATGCTTCTGGTTTGGTTTCTTTTTAAATTGTTTTAAATTTTATTATTTTAGTATTTTATTGGGGTACTAATGGTTTACAGTAAATTAAGTTGCTGGTACATGCCACGCTCAGCCTCGGTCTTCCTCCACCATCATGTACCAGGATCTGAAAGTGTCTCCTCCCACCAGAGTCCTTTACTTTGGTGCAATACACCAAAATCAGTACATGTTATGCTTTGTGTTTACCCTTCTGTTCTTACTTCTTAACTTATGTCTATGAATGAGATCATCCCATATTCATCCTCTTTCTGGCTTATTGCACTTAACATGATTCCTTCAAGCTCCATCCAAAATGAGGTGAAGAAGGTGAATTCATTATTTTTAATAGCTGAGTAGTATTCCATTTCACGTATATAGCACAACTTTCTCAGCCATGCATCTGTTGTTGGACACCTGAGTTGTTCCCAGTTTCTGGCTATAGTAAATTCTTTTGCCATGAACATAGCTATTCACAAATAGTTTTGGATGGGTGTGTTGATTTCTTTTTTTTATATTTATTTTATTTATTTTTTCCCTTTTGTTGCCCTTGTTGTTTTATTGTTGTAGTTATTATTGTTGTTGTTGTTGTTGGATAGGACAGAGAGAAATGGAGAGAGGGAGGGGAAGACAGAGAGGAGGAGAGAAAGATAGACACCAGCAGACCTGCTTCACTGCCTGTGAAGCGACTCCCCTGCAGGTGGGGAGCCGGGGTTCGAACCGGGATCCTTATGCCGGTCTTTGTGCTTTGCGCCACCTGCGCTTAGCCCGCTGCACTACAGCCCAACTCCCAGGTGTGATGATTTCTTAGGATATATCTCCTGGAACTTCAGAGTAATAGGGCAAGTCCATTTATAGCCTTCTGAGAGTTCTCCAGACTGTTCTCACAGGGGGTGGACCAATTTACATTTCTACCAGTAATGTAGGAGGATTCCTTTGCCTCCACAACCTCTCCTGCATTTGTTGTTATTGTTCTTTCAGATGTATGGCATTGTCACAGGGGTTAAGTATCTCATTATTGCCTTTGTTTGCATTTCTCTGACAACCAATGATGTGAAGCATTTTTTATGTGTTTGTTGGACTTTTGGATCTCTTCTGTGAATATTTATTATGTAGAGGGACACAAGAGAGCCCTTTCTTTCAAGGCACCCACCTCTTACTGTACCTGGGATCTGTGTCTCCATAATATGTTAAGGTCAATTCTAACTGTTTCGGAACAGATCTTTCAGTTTAAATAATTTCAATATTACACAAAAGTAGACATCATAAAACCCTTTAGTTTGGCCATCTAACTTCTCTTACTGTTTGCAAATTGTTTTCCCTTTTATCGCACTATGATAATAAAATATTATTACTTATAGCAAGAAGTAAACTTAGACACTTCATTTTTATTGTCTATGGTGACACATACATAAAATTATAATGGACTTTATACTTTAACAAAGGATACATGGATTACGGAGACAGCTCACCAGGTTGGGTACCTACATTGCCATCTGTGCAAGCCAAGAGTTAGGTGATATAGCCACTGTGGAAGCTTTTGTGCTGTGCTGTCTCACCTTCTTTCTATCCCTCTCTTTCTGAATTATTTTAAGTAGTGCAATGAAGCAGTGCTGCAGGTATCTCTCTGTTTCACTCTTTCTTCCCCGTTCCCTTTTAATTTCTGTCTGTTTTTTAAAAAGTGGCCAATAGGAGCTATAAAAATGGTTACTGGGAGAGGTGGCTCTGTAGCAGGTATAGATTCTGAGGAATAACCCTAGTAGAAATAAAAACAAATTATAACAAAAACATTTTTAGAAGAACATACTTGGTATTCTCTTGTTTTTATTATTGACACTTAAATATATTTCAGAAAGCATTTTTCTGTCACTTATCCAGACCCATTATTTCACAATTTTTACATGTGAAAACAAGATGAAAAGTATTTCCCAATTGCATGAGATTTTTAAATGGAACATTTACTTTTGGAGAGAGGCACTAAAGTTCTATTAGCAGATAAAATAGAAACCAATTGATGTTTTTAAACACTTTTATAAAAATAAATATAAATAAATACATATTTCTAATCCCTAATTTATGTGGATAACCTGGGAAGCATGGTTTAGTTATTTTACCCTCTCCATCTGTATCAATTTAGCCATTTATCAAGTCTTTTACCATCTGCTTTTGTGTGATTTCTCCCATAAAGTAGCTCACATTTCTTTTCTTTTTTTTTCATTTTTATTTAAGAAAGGATTAATTAACAAAACTATAGGGTAGAAGGGATACAATTCCACACAATTGCCACCACCCAATCTCCATATCCCACCCCCTCCCCTGATAGCTTTCCCATTCTCTATCCCTCTGGGAACATGGACCCAGGGTCATTGTGGGTTGCAGAAGGTAGAAGGTCTGGCTTTGGTAATTGCTTCCCTGCTGAACATGGGCGTTGACTGGTTGGTCCATAGTCCCAGTCTGCCTCTCTCTTTCCCTAGTAGGATGGGTCTCTGGGGCAGTGGAGCTCCAGGACACATTGGTGGGGTCTTCAGTCCAAGGAAGCCTGGCCGGCATCCTGATGACATATGGAACCTGGTGATTGAAAAGAGAGTTAACATACAAAGCCAAACAAATTGTTGAGCAATCATGGACACAAAGCTTGGAATAGTGGAGAGGAAGTGTTAGGGGGGTACTCACTGCATACTCCAGTGTACTTCTGCTTTTAGGTATATATTTTGCAGTAGTTTATGGATACGTGTGAAGATATGCTCTCTCTCACAGAAACTGGTGTATATCTAGCTTTTTGGACTTTGTTAGAAAGTGAACCACCTGAGATGGAATTAGAGTATACTATGAAAGGAAAGGTCTCACCCGAGTAATGAAGCTGAAGGGTTGTCATTCCACACGTGAAGTCTCTGGACACAGTCTGAAGTGAAGCATGTTGAGGTCGCAATCGTTGTGTTGGTTAGGTTGTGACTGACAGATGCAATATTACTTGATATGGATTGGGAGAGGCATACGGGAAAGTGGGCCCTATACAATGGTTCCAGGACTGGGGGAAGTAGAGGCTCTATAGTGGAGATGTGAGGTTCCTGCTGTCTTAGGGTTCAAAAAGACAATCAATAGTTAATGTTATCGTCACATTATTTGGTAATTGGGTTAACTTAGAAAAGTCCCTTTGTTAGGGTTTGCTGTATAGTACCCAGTATCTTGTATATAGCTGTGCTATTGGTTGCTTCTGATCTACTTGGTCTAGGCTTTTGAGAGAGTCTGCATATCAATTACACAGCCTATATATTGAAAAGATTCAGTTTGTGTTTTGAAAAACTTCGAGACATACAATTAATTTCCCCCCTCTCGTATTAATTAACTAGTAATTTATATGACTACATTTTACTAGGAGTGTACATAAACACCATTCCTACCACCAAACGACTGTGACCCATCCCTCCCACCCACTCCCACCCCCCACTGTCCCAGGAAGCTGCATGTCTACCCCTCACCACAGGGTTTTTACTTTGGTGCCCTACATACAATTTGGTCAGGTCCTGCATTTAGTTTCCCTTTCAGATCTTCTTACTCAACTTCTGTTGATGACTGGGATCATCCCATACTCATCTTTATCTTTCTGACTTAGCTCACTTAACATAATTCCTTCCAGCTCTGACCAAGATGGGTCAGAGAGGGTGGGTTCATTGTTCTTGATAGTTGCATAGTATTCCATTGTGTATATATACCACAGCTTTCTCAGCCACTCATCTGTTGTTGGGCACCTGGGTTGCTTCCAGGTTTTAGCTATTATGAATTGTGCTGCTATGAACATAGGAGTACACACCTCTTTTTGGTTGGGTGTTATGGAGTCCTTGGGATATAACCCCAGGAGAGGAAATACTGGATCATATGGAAGGTCCATGTTGAGCCTTCTGAGAGTTTTCCAGACTGCTCTCCACCAAGGCTGTACCAATTTACATTCCCACCAGAAATGTAAAAGGGTTCCACTGTCCCCTCAGCCTCTCCAGCATTTGTTGCTGCTGTCCTTTTTGATGTATGCCATTCTTACAGGAGTGCAGTGGTATCTTAGTGTTGTCTTAATTTGCATTTCTCTGACAATCATTGACGTAGAGCAGTTTTTCGTATGTTTGTTAGCCTTTTGGATCTCCAGTGAGGTGAATGTTTTGTTCATATCCTCTGCCCATTTTTGGATGGGGTCATTTGCTTTTTTGGTGCTAAGTTTGCTGAGCTCTTTATGTATTTTGGTGATTAGTTTCTTGTCTGATGTATGGCATGTGAAGATCTTCTCCCATTCTGTGAGGGGTCTCTTTGTTTGTTTAATAGTTTCTTTGGATGTGCAGAAGCTTTTCAATTTGATGTAGTCCCATTGGTTTGTTTCTGCTTTAGTCTTCCTTGCAATTGGGTTTGATTCATCAAAGATGTCTTTGAGGTGTAGGTGGGAAATTGTTTTACCAATGTTTTCCTCTAAGTATTTGATTGTTTCTGGTCTGATATCTAGGTCTTTGATCCATTTGGAGTTGATTTTTGTTTCTGGTGAGCTAAAGTGGTTCAATTTCATTCTTCTGCATACTACAACCCAGTTTTCCCAGCACCATTTATTGAAGAGAGCCTCCTTCTTCCATTTAATGCTTTGGGCCCCCTTATCAAAGATTAGGTGTCCATAGGTGTGGGGATTTATTTCTGGGCTTTCAATTCTGTTCCACTGGTCTGTGTGCCTATTTTTCTTGCAGTACCATGCTGTTTTGATGATGATGGCTTTATAATATAGTTTAAGGTCTGGGAGTGTGATGCCTCCATTTCTGTTTCTTTTCCTCAAGATGGTTTTGGAAATTCTAGGTGTTTTCAGGTTCCAGGTAAATGATTGGAGTGTTTGTTCTATTCTCTTAAAGGAGCTTGGTGGAACTTTGATGGGTATTGCATTAAATTTGTATATGGCTCTGGGGAGAATATTCATTTTGATGATCTTTATTCTTCCAATCCATGAGCATGGGATATCTTTCCATTTCTGGGTATCAGTTTCTATTTCCTTGAGTAGCGACTCATAGTTTTCAGCATACAGGTCTTTCACTTATTTTGTCAACTTTATTACTAGGTATTTGATTGATATTGCTGAAACAGTAAATGGGAGGGATTTCTGGATGTGTTCTTCTTCAGATTTAGTGTTTGCATAAAGAAATGCCACTGATTTTTGTACATTGATTTTGTAGCCTGATACCTTGCTATATTGCCTAATCACTTCCAGTAGATTTCTGCTGGATTCTTTAGGTTTTTCTATGTATACTATCATATCATCTGCAAATAGTGAGAGCTTGACTTCTTCCCTTCCAATCTGTATTCCTTTGATTCCTTTCTCTTGCCTGATTGCTATGGCAAGAACTTCCAATACTATGTTGAAGAGTAACTATGACAGTGGCCAGCCCTGTCTAGTCCCTGATCTGAGGGGGAATGCTTTCAGCTTCTGTCCATTGAGTATGATGTTGGCTGTAGGTTTGCTATATATAGACTCAATATCTTTAGGAATTTCCCATCTATTCCCATTTTTTGTAGAGTTTTGAGCATGAATGGGTGTTGGATTTTGGCAAAGGCTTTCTCTGCATGTATTGAGATAATCATGTGGTTTTTGGCTTTGCTTTTATTGATGTGGTGAATGACATTGATTGACTTATGGATGTTGAACCAGCCTTGCATTCCTGGGATGAATCCCACTTGGTCGTGATGAACAATCTGTTTGATATGTTGCTGTATCCTGTTGGCCAAGATCTTGTTTAATATTTTGGCATCTATGTTCATCAGAGATATTGGTCTGTAGTTTTCTTTTTTTGTTCTGTCCCTATCAGCTTTTGGTATCAGAGTGATGTCGGCTTCAAAGAAGGTGGAAGGGAGTATTCCTGTTTCTTCAATCTTATGGAAAAGCTTAAGAAGTATGGGTACTAACTGTTTCCTGAAAGTTTTATAGAATTCATTTGTGAAGCCATCTGGTCCAGCTCTTTTGTTGTTGGGGAGGTTATTAATAACAGTTTCAATTTCTTTGTCTGTGATTGGTGCATTTAGATTTTGTAGTTCTTCTTGGTTCAGTTTTGGAATGGCATATGCTTCTAGGAATTGTTCCATTTCTTCCAGATTCTCTAGCTTGGTGGCATATAGTTCTTTATAAATGTTTTGCAGGATTCTCTGGATTTCTGTGGTGTCAGTTGTGATATCTCCTCCATCATTTACAATTCTATTCATTTGAGTCTTCTCTCTTTTTTGTTTGGTGAGTCTGGCTAGGGGTTTGTCAGTTTTTTTTAATCTTTCAAAGAACCAACATTTGGCTTCATTGATCTTTTGTATGGTTCTTTTATTTTCGATGTTGTTCATTTCTGCTCTAACGTTAGTGATTTCTGTCCTTCTGGTTTCTTTAGGGATCCTTTGTTCCTCTTCCTCTAAGTCCTTGAGGTGTGCAGTAAGATCGTTCATTTGAGCTTCTTCTTGGTGTTTAATATGTGATTGTATGGCTATAAGTTTCCCTCTCAGAACTGCTTTAGCTGTGTCCCAAATATTTTGATAGGTTGTGTCTTCATTTTCATTTGTTTCCAGGAACATTTGAATTTCCTGTTTGAGTGAATCTCTGACCTGTGGTTCTTGAGGAGTATATTGTTTAGTTTCCAAATTCTGTGACTTTTAATAATTGTCTGTTTGTTGTTAAATGTTAGTTTTACTCCACTGTGGTCTGAGAAGATACTTGGGATGATTTCAATGCTCTTGAAATTATTGATGCTGTCTTTGTGGCCTAACATATGGTCTATCCTTGAGTATGTGTTATGTGGATTTGAAAAGAAGTTGTATTCCAGTTTTTTGGGGTGAAGGACTCTGAAAATGTCCAAGAGATCTAGTCTGTCAATCTCTTCATTCAATTCTCTTGTATCTTTGTTGGTTTTCTGCTTTGTTGATCTGTCTAAGTATGAGAGTGGGGTATTGAAGTCTCCCAGTATTATTGTATTACTATTGATGCATTTTTGATATTCTTTCAGTAAGTGCTTGACGTATTTAGATGGTCCCTCATTGGGTGCATAAATGTTAATAATTGTTAAGTCTTCTTGGCTGATTGATCCTCTAATCATTATGTAATGTCATGGCCTATCTTTTATTACTTTATTTAATTTAAAATCTATTGTGTCTGAAATGAGAATGGCTGTTCCTGCCCTTTTTTGTGGTCCGTTAACCTGTACGATAGTTTTACATCCTTTCACTTTAAGTCTGTGTTTATCTTGTTGTGACAGATGGGATTCTTGCAAGCAGCATATGGTTGAGTTATGTTTTCTGATCCATCCCCCAACTCTGTGCCTTTTGATGGGTGAGTTCAAGCCATTGACATTTACTGATATTATGGATTTAATGTATTGTAGTGCCATTGTTCAAAAACAATTTTTTTTGTTTGCTCTGATATATTGCCAGTATTATAGTGATGGTCTTGTTTATAAGAGGTCTTTTAGAACCTCTTTCAGGGCCGGTTTGGTGATGGTAGCCTCCTTTAACTGTTGTTTGTCTAAGAAGGTTTTGAGCCCTCCATCTAGTTTGAATGAAAGTCTAGCAGGATATATTATCCTTGGTTGAAACCCTTTTTCATTCAGGGATCGATAGATATCTTGCCATTCTCTTCTGGCTTTTAGAGTTTGAGTGGAGAAGTCTGCAGATAATCTTATGGGTTTTCCCTTGTATGTGAATTTTTGTTTCTCTCTTGCAGCCTTTAGGGTCCTTTCTTTATCCTTACTTCTCATTGTGACTATGATGTGTCTTGGTGTCTTCAGGTCTGGGTTGATTCTGTTTGGTACTCTCTGGGCCTCTTGAATCTTGATGTCCTTTCTGTTATTCAGGTCTGGGAAGTTTTCTTCTATTATTTCCTCTAGAATGTTTGCTTCTCTTTCTTCCTCTGGCAGGCCAATTATGCGAATGTTACTTCTTTTGAGATCATCCCATATGTCTCTGTTGTTGTTTTCAGTGTCTCTCAATCTCTTTTTAATCTCTTTCACCTCTTTCTTTGTTTTCTCTAACTCATCCTCTGTCTGACTAATTCTGTTTTCTGCTTCTGTTAGTCTACTTTCCCTTGCCTCAGCTTCTTTCTTCATTACAGCTATTTCAGCTTTCAGTTCTCTAATTGCCTCAAGATAATCAGTATTTTCCTTGGGGGTCTCAACTGTTGTTTCCCTAATACTGCCATTCCTTTCCTCCAATGTTGTTTTCATTTCTGTGATTAATAAGTTTATTATTGCTTGCATACTTTTCTTATCTATGGTTACTTCTGGCTGATTTGTAGTTTCTTCTGGGCTCTTGTCTTCATTCATTGGAGTAGCAGTTTTATTTGTTTTTGATCTACCCATTTTTTTATTTATGTGTTTCTTTTTTATGCTCTGTTGTTCCTCAGTTGTTGTGTCTTGAGTACAAGCAACACTGTACTAAATACCTTTATGACAATTGCACTCACCAACCTCAGGAATTACATTAGCAACTGAAGCAAGTATTGAAGCAGTTTAATCACTACCAGTTAGCCAAATAATTTCTCCAGTCTGTGAAAAAATAATAACCAAATCCCAGTGTAGAAGAAAGATAAAAGAAAGAAGAGATAGCAAGAATAGACAGTTATGCGAATCTACTATTCACTGTATATTCTAGGGGTAACAAGAGGGGAAAAGGAAGTAGAGCAGAGATACGCACATAGAAAGTCCACTCTGAGTCAGATTTATTCCCCAACATAATTCACAAATTCAGAAAGGCAAATAAGAAGGAAGGAAGAAGTGTATGACAAGATTAAAAAAAAGAAAAAAGAGACAAGAGAGAGAAAAGATAAGAAAAAGAGCTGTAATTAAAAAGCAGTGAAAAGAAAGTTTTTTTTGATTACTTTATTTTTAATTTAATTTAATTTTTTTAAATTCGCTAGGAGGAGGAGGGAGTGTAGAGTCTGTAGAGGAGGTAGGAGTAAGGAGACAAGTTCCTCCCACAGTAGATAAGATGCCCACTACCCTAGCAATGAAAGATACCCTAAGAGTTAATTCTGATCAACCTAAACGGGGAGGAAGATATATGCGTTTATATAATATAATATATAATATAATATATAAGATATATGCCTTTATATAATATAAAAAAAACCCTGTCCCAGATTACCTCAAATCTCATGATCACGGGAGCTGATTGTTAAGAAAGAGGAAAAAAAAACCCTCAGGACTAGACAAGGATAACTGAAATAGACAGTTATGTAGATCTACTATCCACTGTATATTCTAGGTGTAGCTAAAGAAGGAAGGGATGTTGAGAAGAGATACTCGCAGTGTGAGTTCAACTCTAAGTCAGAATTCTTCCCCAAAATAATCAAATGTGTATCAGTGAATTCAAAAAAGCACACTGTTTGGTTGTGTGGGGAATGGGGCCTGTTGCTTTGGAAGCTGTAGGATTAAGGAAGAAAGGATGGCAAGAATGAGAAAAAGAAAAAGAGAGAGAAAAAAGAAAAAGATAAGAAAAAGAACAGTCATAAAAGAGTGGTGAAAGGAGTTTTATTTATTTATTTATTTTTAATGATTAAATTAGCTATGTGGGGTGAGGTGGGGTGGGTTTGGCTACTTAGAAAGAAAAAAGGCCAGAGGTTTCAGAAGGGTATAGACTTAGAATGAATGATACTCCCTGGTGGGACAGGAATTTTGGTAAAGAAAGGGGCTCAGCATGGGAGCCTGCTAGGACCTGGTCCCCAGGGACTGGTGGGGGGGGGGGAATTGGGAGGAGGTGTGCTTAATAATTTAAAAGAAAGAAAAAAATATTTCCCTTTTTTCCTACTCTATATTTTAACCCAAATTAATTTATAGTCACCTCCTTGGTGTCACTGCTAGGACCCCTTATTGACTGGGCTACTAAAGGCAGAAAATCCTATCGTTTCCAGAAGATGTGGTCAGAGTTCAAGCCACTAGCAGCTTCTCAGTCAGCCATCTTCCGGGAACCCCCTCACATTTATTTTCATCACCACAGTCCTGCTCTATTTCCTTTCTACTCAAGTCCAAGAGAATGTAGGAGTGTTATAACTACCCACACCATTGCTATCTAAGTATAGATGTTCAAATCAGTTTAAGCATGGAAATAATTACGTGAATTGACAATTCTTATGTAATTCTGTCCAAGCATCTTGTATGGCACTGAGTGACTTCTTTAAAGTGTTCTTCCTATTTTCTTCTTTTAATTTTTTTATTAGAAATCAAGAAGGTAGAGGGAGAATATAGGCAGAGAGAGAGAGAGAGAGAGAGAGACCTGCAGCACTGCTTCACCACTCGCAAAGCTTTCTCCCTGCAGGTAGTGACTGGGTGCTTGAACCTGGGTCCTTGTGCATTGTAACATGTGCGCACTACCAGATGTGCCACCGCCTGGCCCCTCACCCAATTTTCTTATCACCTATTTACAAGATTTGTCACAGGGAAGTAACCAAAGTATTCAGCAACAGTGAGTGGTAAATTTGTTTTTTGGCTCTTGGAAAACAGGACATGCTGTTTTATAATTACATATGATTTTTTTTCTTCAGAGTCCCTAGGTTTCTTTGTATAAGTTATTTAAGGAGGAATATTCATTTCACCCCTAGATTTCCATTAAATAGTATTCTCCTTTTTATTTTATTAGTTATTTGATAATAATTAACAAGATTGTAGGATGACAGGGATATAATTCCATATACTGTCTGCCACCAGAGTTCTGTATCCCATCCCCTCCATTGGGAGCTTCCCTATTCTTTATCCTTCTAGGAGTATGGACCAAAATTCCTTTTGGAGTGAAGAAGGTGGGAGGTCTGACTTCTGTAATTGCTTCTCTGCTGGACATGGGCATTGACAGGTCAATCCATACCCCCAGCCTGTCTTTATCTTGCCCTAGTGGGGTAGGACTCTGGGGAGGTGGAGTTCCAGGACACATTGTGAGGCTGTCTGCCCAGGGAAATCAGGTTGGTAGCATCTGCAACTTGGTGGCTGAAAAGCAGGAAGAAAAAAAATACAACAGATTGTTCAGTAATCAGGAAAATAAAGGTAAAAATATAGCAGATGTGGGGTCTTCATGTTGGAAAAATCTAGGAAGATCACATGGGGCCTATAACTTCACTAATTTTTGCCTGACCCTGACAGCTAATATGCAGCTGGGCTAAAAGTATTGTCTGGGAAGATGATGTCAGAGTTGGGAATAGAACTAGAAAACTGGATCAGGGCAGAGAGTATATAAATACCAATAATTGTAAACTTCATTGATATTTCCTAGGGCCCATGTCTATTCATATTTAGCCCTAGAGGCCAGGTGGTGGCACACCTTGTTGAGTGCACATGTTACAATGTGCAAGGACCCAGGTTCGAGCCCCCTGGTCCCCCCTGCAGGGGGAAAGCTTTGCAAGTGGTGAAGCAGGGCTGCAGGTGTCTCTCTTTCTCTTCCCCTCTCTGTTTCCCCCCACCCTCTCGATTTCTGACTGTCTCTGTCCAATAAATAAATAAATTCCCATATTTAGCTCTCCTGTGTAACCTCTGCATCCCTGTCATTCTGAGCACACATTCTATGGTCATGACTAGGAACATTCTAGGCTGCACTCATTTCAGGACCAGTCTTCCTCAAGTGCCAGAAAATGTTGACCACCTTCCCTTCAGAGAGTATGGCAGTCCCTACCATTGTTCTACATTAATGGCAAGGTCCTGTAGAGGCCCACAAGAGGGTTTATAGTGTTGTTCCTGATGGAGATGACCAGTGATGGTGGAAAGAGGTTAAATAGTATTTTCAACTGGAGAATTTTTTATAGTTTTTTTCCTATTTTATGAATTCTGACATTGAGTTTTGACAGGGATCAGCTTTCAAGTGAGAATGGTTTTCTTGTTTTCTTTCATTTGCACCAGAAACCACAGATTGTGCAAATTACAAAGAAATTTCAGTCTTTCAAATCAGAGAAGAGGAAAAGGCCTTTTTTCCCCACTGGGTTTTATATTCTATTGTGAGCCATTTACCTGATTTCCCAAAGAATACTGCAAAAAAAAAGTACTGCATTACCATACATAAGAAAATGCTGCAAAGTGTTATCTAAAATATAATTAGAAAAGCCAAAGGAACTCATAACTATCTCTGAAAGTATTCTTTTAGGATTTTATTATTAGATTAAAAAATGTTGATTAGTCTTTAAGTTTCTACTCGCCCCATACAATCAAGGATTGATTTCCTTTAATACTTGGTGCAGAAACACCATAGACAGGGTTTTTTTTTTTTTTTTAACAACAACAGAAATTAATATTTCACTGTTTTGGAGTCTAGAAGTCCTGTTCCAAGGTGAAGACATCTAGGTGTGTTTTCACAAGGTTGGAGAAGTCAAAAGAGGCATTTATCTCATTCATGAAAGTCCCACTCATAACCTAACCCCCTCCCATACTTTACTTTTGGTAAATATTATCTTTTTATGTAATCTGGGTAAATTAATGACTTGTGTCACCTGCTTTAACAAGTAACCACAAACCACAAACTCTGTGACTTAAACTCAGTTCTGGAGATTCAAAATCTATAGTCACTTTCACTGGGCCAAAATGAAGATGTCAGTGGGGCCACACTTCCTCTAGAAGCTCTAAGAGAGAATCTTTTCCATTGTATATAACTTTTTTTTTACTGAGGGGGTCAATGCTTTATAGCTCAATCCTTAATATATGAGTACAATTTCAGTATGCACCAGGACCCTACAGTTCTCTTTTACCCTTCTCCCTGGCTTTCCCCTCAAGTCCTTTGCTTTGATGTAATACACCATGCCAACTCCACGTTTCATTTGTGCTCTCCCTTTCTGTCCCTACTTATCAAGTCCCATTTATAAGTGAGATCATTTGCTATTTGTCCTTCTCTTTTTACTTATCTCATTTCTTAGTTCCTTCTTCCATATTCAAAACCAACACATAGCATTTTGCTTCAGATTTCTAACTCTGAATTCAAATCACTCTGTAACCGTCTTAAAATGAGATGTGTAATAAAATGTAGGGACTGCCTGGATAATCCAGAAAAATCCCCCCATTTCTCCCTCCTTAATTCAATCATATCTACAAGTATTTCTTTTTCCATCCGAAGTGACATCAGCAAGTTCCAGGGGAAATGACCTGCATGTTGTGAGGAGGAAGGATTTTATTCTGTTCATCACACTATTTAAGACATTGCTTTAACCTTAAGTATCCATGACCTCATAAAACCTAGCTCCTTTGATCTACCAAGGTTGTTTTGCAGCTATCTTAGCTGCTAAATTTATTATAAATTATTACAGATGGAATTAGTGTAGATTTGTAATATACAGCCTATTAGGTTAAATCACATGGAATCCCCTTTAAATTTTTATTTTTATGAATGTTTAACATACAAAATGGTCAACTGAAGAGTTTCACTGGTTTCTCTAAAACCCTATTACATTTTCAAAATGTATGTTCCTTATGGAAATTTTAATCATTTTTATTAATTGGTGCCATTAGATTTAGGACTTGCATTTGCTTATCCTGATAAACTAATATGCAACTAGATCTATATAGCTTATACTGATTTCTTAAAATTTCCTTGGCTTTCAAGAAATAGAAACTAAATGTGGTATATAATTAAAGTAACTATTCTTAGCAAGTATTTCTTGTATAATTATATGTTATTCACCCCATCCCCAATAACTATTTATTCTATTCCTTACTACGATGAATTTGAAGATTTATCTTCGTTTTGACAAGCCAATTGCATGGGCCTTTTATTTTAATCTACTTCACAATCCTTTCTGAAAGCATCAGACATGAATAAAGCAAACAAATAAACAAACTTGGAAGATATATTGACTATGAAGTATGGCCCATCTGCATCTTTTTTTGGAGTGCCAAAGGCATAAATTCAGCTGTGAATAATTTTGTTGCTATAAAAGCATTTCAAAATAGTTACTCTGCATTATATAGCTTATTAGAAGATATAGAAAGATAATTTTAGATGCCAAGGATATTCTAATTAATGTCACGATGGCCTGTAGCTTTTCTTATTCCATTCAGAACCTTCCAGTTTTCATAATTTACAACTTGTATCAGTGGCACTAATAAAATTTTAAATGGAAATGTGTATGAACTGGTTTTGTTAATATTTTCTGCATTAAAGAGAAATATAGTTTTGAATTCATATATATATATATATATATATATAATTTTCCACAGGATAAGGGTTTCAATTTTGAACTTCTATATATGTGTTCCTTGTTTAGTTTATTAGAGCTGAATAAAATAAAGAAGCATATATATGGCCTAAACAACTTGTATAAATCTAAAATCTAAGGTCTATCATATTGGCTATTGTGGAAATTTTAAGATAAAGGTTAAAAAATCTGTGTTCTGTTTTCTCTTTTTTTAAAAAAAATATTTATTTATTCATTTTCCCTTTTGATGCCCTTGTTTTTTATTGTTGTTGTAGTTATTATTGTTGTTATTACTGATGTTGTCGTTGTTAGATAGGACAGAGAGAAATGGAGAGGAGGGGAAGACAAAGAGGGGGAGAGAAAGATAAACACCTGCAGACTTGCTCCACTGCTTATGAAGACACCTGCAGGTGGGGAGCGGGGGGCTTGAACCGGGATCTTTACGCTGGTCTTTGCACTTTGTGCCATGTGCGCTTAACCCGCTGCGCTACCGTCCGACTCCTTATTTTCCCTTTTATTCTGATAATCTAGTTTCTGATAGGTGGTGATCAGGTTAAGATTTATCATTACATTTTTAAAGACCTAAATTATGACTATCTTTTAATTAATTAATTTAGCCACCAGGATTATTGCTGGGTCTTAGTGACTACATGATAACTCCATTTTTCCTTTTTCCATTAATTTTTTTTAATAGAAGGAGGATAAAAGACAGAGAAAGATAAAGAGGGAGAAAAAGACAGAATGAGATGAATGCAATACTACTCCACTGCTCTTGAAGCTTCCCAGATGCAGTTGGGATACTGGGGGCTTGAACCCAGGTTCTCACGCATGGTAACATGCGTGCTCTACCAGGTGCACCACTGCCTGGCCTCTAGTATGACTATCTGAAAATATGATTTATATTATATCTTAGCTCACATATAGCAAAGTGAATATGTTTGAATGGGATTTAAGATTTGTTTAGTAAAAAACTGTATATTACAAAATGCAATTTGACACTGAGAAATAGCATTTAATTACCAGTCAAGACTGAGTTCAAATCCTGTTTACTGAATATTTGTGTGTGTTTGTGGAGACAGGACCGGATAAGTACATGATTTCACTGCTCTTAGGTCAACTTTTTCATTCAAATAGAGGCAAGGAAAGAAGCCAAGAGTGGAGAGATATCACAGTCTAGAGTTCCCCCATTCCCATGGCGCTGGGGTTTGAACCTGGGGTGTGCACATGGCAAGGCACACGCCCAATATAATTATACAGTCCTAATTATTGTTTGATGTTAAAGTTATAGTTGTCTGAAATAATTGTTCACAATATATTTAATTGGTAATTTTTAACTAAAATTTTAAAAAGATATTTCACAATTAAAAATAGAATAATATATGTAATGGCATATATGAGATTGCCCTATGAATCAAAATGGTATTATAAAACAGCATTTCCTCAACAAAAATGAATTCAAGAAACATCTTCTGAAAAAAAATGCAGAGGACAAAAATAATTTATATTAAATTAATGAGTATATAAATTATTAAAGCAAACATCACAAAACACTGCTTAGATGTACTGCAACCTAAAGTGATATTTTCTATTATGTGCTAAACTGTTAAGTTTGTTTAAATACATTAGTTATGATCTTTTAAAGAGATTTCAGGACTGAGGAGACAGCATAATTGTTATGCAAAAATCTTTTCATGGCTGAGGCTCCAAAGTCCCAAGTTCAATCCCCAGCACTACCATAAACTAGAGCTGAGTAGAGTTCAGGAAAAGAAAAAAAGAGGAAGAGAAGGAGGAGAAGAAAGGAAGAAAGGAAGGAAGGAAGGGAAGGGAAGGGAAGGGAAGGGAAGGGAAGGGAAGGGAAGGGAAGGGAAGGGAAGGGAAGGGAAGGGGAAGGGGAAGGGGAAGGGGAAGGGGAAGGGAAAGGGAAGGGAAGGGAAGGGAAGGGAAGGGAAGGGAAGGGAAGGGAAGGGAAGGGAAGGGAAGGGAAGGGAAGGGAAGGGAAGGGAAGGGAAGGGAAGGGAAGGGAAGGGAAGGGAAGGGAAGGGAAGGGAAGGGAAGGGAAGGGAAGGGAAGGGAAGGGAAGGGAAGGGAAGGGAAGGGAAGGAAAGGAAAGGAAAGGAAAGGAAAGGAAAGGAAAGGAAAGGAAAGGAAAGGAAAGGAAAGGAAAGGAAAGGAAAAAAGAGAGAGAGAGGGTATTTCAGACTATTTGGATAATACCTCAGTTTATAAAACTTATCAAATTTGGTGCCTATAACTCAGGTTTTCCATTTCAACTGCACTATATTGGCTCAGTGAATGAACAGTCTTCTACTTTAATATTAAGTCTACTGCTGGTAATTTTAATTTTACTGTAGTCATGATGCAATATAATGCTAACATAGTATAATGAACACTTATGTACATGTATATTTCAAGAAAAATATTTCACTAGAGTCTGTAACTAGAAGTCAGGATGTGAATCAATTACACTTACACATCTTTGAATTGCTTGTATATTTCTGAATTGTTTTCCAAAACAGTCATTCTAATTTACATGTAGAATAACACTGTATATGTTTTTACTTCTCCATATTTTAGTCAGTTCTGAGTATAATATAAACTATGTGAATGCAAATTTATGTAGTGAAGTTGAAATATTTCATGGTTTTAGGTCGTTTGAGTTGCCTTTTTTTTAGTTGCCTATTTTATAATTATTACCATTTTCTAAAGTGGATACATCTTTCATATATGTCCACTATAAATACTTTCTCTCATTTTTCTATCTATATTGCAGTCAAAATTAAAATAATTATCCAGATGAACTACAGAATCCAAAGTAGGTTTTGAGGTTTAAATTGACCTGAGTTAAGCTCATAATAACTGCTCTCCATTGATTTTTTTTTTCAGAGAAAGGCAGAGAAAGTCAAAGGGAAAGAAAGCGCAGCACTGAGGCCTCCTTTACTGTGGTAGGGCTCGAAGCTGAGTCCTGTACATGGCAAAACAGCACATTCTCCAGTAGCTGCTTTGCTAGACTTCCAATAAAATTTAATTTACAGACATAGGTGCAGGGCATAGTTTACTTGCTCCTGTCTTCAAAATCCACTGACTTAGTGTAATTTAAAGAAATTGAAATTTTCAGTAAAATTCTTTTGTATTTCTTCATAGAACTTATATGATCAGTATTTTTAAATTTTAATATATTTGATTTGTTTTATTTTAATGAGAGAGGTACAGAGAAAAAGAAAGAAAATCAGACAGACACCAGAGCTCTGGTTTGTGGTGGTGTGGAGGAATGAATCTGTGACTCTGCGATCTCAAGTATGAAAGTCTTTTTCAGCAGGGAAGCAATTACAGAAGCCAGCCAGACCTTCCACTTTCTGCAACCCCAACGGCCCTGGGTCCATACTCCCAGAGGGATAGAGAATGGGAAAGCTATCAGGGGAGGGGATGGGATTTGGAGATCCGGTGGTAGGAATTGTGTGGAGTTGTACCCCTCCTATCCTACGGTTTTGTTAATGCCTCCTTTCTTAAATAAATAAAAAATAGAAAGTCTATTCACATAACCATTATGCTACCTCTGATGTCCAGTAATTTTTATTTTTACAAAATTGGATTGATTGATGCAACTTTGACTTACAAAGCAGTATATATATTAGAATTACAAGTTGAACAGTGTGTTATCACACCACGCCCAACAGCTAAATACCAGTAATTCACCACATCCAGGGAACATGCTCCTTTGCTCCCTTGGCGCCCATGCCTCCTCCCCCTGTGGAAACTTCAGTTCTGTGGTTAGAATTCAAGAACCTTTCTTTGGGAATTTTTTTGTCTAAGAACAGTTATTTTTAAAAGAAAATATAAATTTATCTGAAGATATTCTAGCTAAATTTCATTTTTTTTACTTGAATGAAAATACCTCTTCTTATATTTTATCATTAATATTTTAGTACCAAGTGCTCTTCCATTAGTTATTTAATTAAAGCTATCTAGACAAGATTGAAATGTTATTTCCCATCATATGTACTTGAATCTTGACCAAATATCGTATCATTGAACTATAGAGTTTATATCTATAAAATAAAGACTTGGTCTTAATTTCCTTAACATGTCTTTCTGTAGTTCTGACTCTGAATGTTATGTCATTTTCCAGTAACAACAATGTTTGTGTTTCTCGTGTTCTTTTTTTTTTTTTAAGATTTTATTTATTTATTTATGAGAAAGATAGGGGAGAAAGAGAAAGAACCAGACATCACTCTGGTACATGTGCTGCCAGGGATTGAACTCAGGACCTCATGCTTGAGAGTCCAGTGCCTTAGCCACTGCGCCACCTCCTGGACCACGTTTCTCATGTTCTTATAAAATTATTTTATTAGGAATACCATTTCTCCAAGAGACCTTGTTCTCTTTGAAAGTCACTTCAAGGTTCTAGTCCAAATGCCATTTAAAATCAATACCCTTGAAAATTAATCAGTGATAGAATGACAACAGATTGCCTTGTTTATCATGGAAGACTAAGATAGCTATCTTTGTGATTACTTTCACATCTGATCTGAAAGAGCTCTGGGACTTTTTTCTGGTTATACCACTCCAAATTTGAAATGTCCCCATTATGAACCTTTTGTTAAAAGCCTGCTTTTATTGTCATATTTAAAAGAGCCTGGTCAATATTATGTCTAAGCGTCCTGGACAGCACCAGTTCTGCTTACATTTATCTTATATTCAATATAATCATAAAGGAAAGAATAAGAAAATCCTCTCACATTCCATCTCATCTTGTTGTGCTTGAGGAAAAATAGTTTTATAGCATAAAGAAGAATGAATTAAGTCATGTGTTGGTTCATAAGTGTTAAATTTCTCTTCATACTGCTTTTTTTTCTAATTGAAAGGGAAAGATTATTCATTTTGAGATATAACTATTTCCCCCCAACCATGACTTCAGTGCTTGCTACTGTATTAGCCCATGATAAAAGGTTATTGGGAGGGTATTGATGCAAGTGGTAGTAAAAAATCACCGGGTTTCTTCTTTTTTAAAAACTATTTATTTATTTATTTATTTATTTATTTATTCTCTTTTGTTGCCCTTGTTGTTTTATTGTTGTTGTCATTGTTGCATAGGACAGAGAGCGATGGAGAGAGGAGGGGAAGACAGAGAGGGCGAGAGAAAGATAGACACCTGCAGACCTGCTTCACCACTTGTGAAGCAGCCCCCCATAGGTGGGAGCAGGTGGCTTGAACCGGGATCCTGATGCTGGTCCTTCCGCTTTGTGCCATGTGCACTTCGCCCACTGTGCTACCACCCAATTCCTGGGTTTATTCTTTTTAATTCCTTTTGGAATGGAATGTTTTCCTTTCCCAATAAGCTCAACTCTCTGGGAACTGGCTTGCCCTCCATTCTTTTCCTTTTAAATCGTTAGAGCAGAAGCAACCCACTTTGTAGAAATGAAGCCAGAGGTTGGCTTCTGACACAGGCTAAAATAATCTAAATTAATCTAAAAAATTTGGAGTTCAAACTGAGAAATAATCACCCTTTGCGATGTTCAGCTCTTAAATGAAAATGACGCAAACTAGCAAGGTTTGGGCAGAAGCTCTTTTCTGATATGTGATTTTAGAATTAAAGAAAAACTGTGTGAAAAAGAAGTGGGGTGGGAGTGGATAGCATAATGGTTATGCAAAAAGACTCTCATGACTGAGGCTCAGAAGTCCTAGGTTCAGTCCCCACACCACCATAAACCAGAGCTGAGTACTACTCTGGTTTTAAAAAAAAAAGATGGGGGGGTCTGGGGAGAGATATGAGACAATAACATGGAAAATTCCAGGGTTGGGGACTGGGTGGTGACGCACCTGGTTGAGCACATTACAATGCACAAGGACCCAGGTTCAGGCCCCTGGTCCCCACCTGCAGGAGGAAAGCTTCACGAGCTGTGAAGCAGGGCTGCAGGTGTCTCTCTGTCTCGCTCCCTCTCTATCATCTCCTTCCCTCTCAATTTCTGGCTGTCTCTAACCAATAAATGAAGATAATTTTTTTTTAATTTTGTTTTTTTAAAGAAAATTCCAGGGTTGTGATAAAAAGAACAACTTCTACTTCTCTATAGTTTGTATCAGGTCAGATTCTAACTTTGAAGAAGTGCCCTTGGGTACTGTGAAATAGCCATATATGCATCTAATCAATGTCCTTTGCTAGAACTAGTGAAAATGAATTTCCTTATGTTAAAACCAAATAACTAATATTTTGTTTGTTTGTTTGTACCATATACACTCCATAAAATATAAGATATAATACCTACAAAATGTTATTTTAGGGCAATAAATTTGTTAAGCAGAATGAATTACCTAAGAGATACCCATCCCCAAAAAGCGTCCAGAAAAGTTTATGTGTATAAAGACATTTAGAATGAAATATATGTCTAGAATACAATGTATTAATTTGTTTGGTAAGCTTTTTGTAGTAAAAAAAAATCTAGGGGTTGGGTGGTGACACATCTGGTTGGGTACACATGTTGCAATGCGCAAGCATCTGAGTTTGCGCACCTGGTCCCCCACCTGTAAGGGGAAAGAAAGCTTTTCGAGTGGTGAAGCAGTGCTGCAGGTTTCTCTCTGTCTCTCTCCCTTCTCTATCACCCCTTCCCTCTCAATTTCTGACTATATTCAATAAATAAATAAAGATAAAAAATGCAAAAATCTTATTTTGTGCATATGTGTGTACCATAAATTAGTGACTGAAGTAGTGAATTTCTATCAGGAGTTATGTAATTGTGGTAGTGTTTCAACACATTATTCTAGGCCAGTCTCACTCAGGGACTGTCTGAGCCCAAAGACCTGGGAATGTTCTCCACTCACAATAAATAGGAAAAGACACTTTCTTCAGTGAGATACACTTAGAAAAGGAGTGTGAAGTGCTCTCTTGGGCTGACATCTCTCTGTTCTTAAGCTGCAACCAAACATTCAGGAATATTCTAACAGTGAGTGTCAAATCCTTGATATAAGAGAGTAAATGATACTTTGAGACTTTGCTAGATTTCTGAATGATGCACACACTATTTAACTCTGTATATAAAAAACTATTCCTTTAGTTTCCATGGTTTTTGCTTAACTGTTGTCTTTACAGGGAACAAAATAGTCTTTTAAGTGCTATGGCTCATCTCCTGAAGCATAACTGAGAAACTTGTCTTTCTTAACTTTGAAGCATAATGCCTCAGCTGGCAAAGATTTTTTTTATTTGTGTGGGCCGTTTGTCATTATGGAAAAAACAATACTAGTGCAAAGTCAGATGATCTTAAATGAGTTTCCATTTTGTTCCATTAAAATATTACTTTTTAAAACAAAATTTATATTTTATTTATTTTCCCTTTTGTTGCCCTTGTTTTTTTATTATTGTTGTTGTTATTGATATCATCATTGTTAGATAGGACAGTGTGAAATGGAGAGAAGAGAGGAAGAAAGAGAGGGGGAGAGAAAGACACCTGCAAACCTGCTTCACTGCCTGTGAAGTGACTCCCCTGCAGGTGAGAAGCCTGAGACTGGAACTAGGATCCTTATGCCCGCTCTGGAGCTTCGTGCCACATGCACTTAACCCGCTACACTACCACCCAACTCCCAGAGTATTACTTTTTATTGAATCTTATTTTGGTCTTAGTTTTTGTTTAGTATTCTTTTCCTTTTATAAATATTTTAATTTATTTATTATTGGATAGAGTCAGAGAGAAATTGAGAGTAGATGGGGAGATAGAAAGGGAGAGAGACAGAGAGTTACCTGCCCTGCTTCACCACTCGTGAAACTTTTTCCCTGCAGATGGGGATCAGGGACTTGAACCTGGGCCCTTGGGCACTGCAATGTATGCACTTAACCAGGTGCACCACAGCCTGGCCCCAATATTCTTTTTCTTTATTGAAGAAATGTTAATTACAGTGTTTTTTATATACAAACACCTGCAGACCTGCTTCACCACCTGTGAAGCGACTTCCCTGCAGGTGGTGAGCTGAGGGCTCGAACCAGGATCTTTATGCCAGTCCTTGAGCTTTGCGCCACGTGTGCTTAACCTGCTACACTACCACCAGATTCCCCATTACAGTGCTGTTTTTACAGGGATATAATTCCAACAATCCCTGAGATGGCTGTCAGCACACTGACACCCTCTGAAAAACCATCACCTTTCTCTACCACAGGACCCTGAAGCAAACTGTTTTGAATGAGAGAAGTCTGATAGAAATGAAATGAAGCAAAGCTTCAATCACAAATTTTGTCTTTACAATAAATTTTTTTATTTTTTTAAATTTCTACCAGGGTGATTTCTAGGGCTCAGTGCCAACACTATGACCACTGTTGGCAGTCTTTTTTTCCCCCTTTTTTCTTCTTTCTTTTTGTATTTCATAGGACAGAGAGAAATTGAGAGTGGAAGGGTGATATAAAGGGAGAGAGGAAGATAGACACCTACAGACTGGCTTCACCACTTGTGAAGTATTCCCTCCGCAGGTGGGGACCAGGGGTTGGAACCCTGCTCCTCATGCATGCACCCCAATAAAAATATTAAGTCACTTTGGCAATGGGAAACAAATATTGACAAAGCATAAACACTGACAGTGTAAAGGATGCTATTTAATTAAATGAGGAAGTATGCATATTTAGCCTTGGTAATATTTCTTTTTAACATTATTATACATTGTGACAAAAAATTTGTAACACAGGGATACCATAATATAGGTGAGATTACAAATTCCATTTTCTGTGAGATTTTACAATTGAATTTTTTTCATTGGTATAGAAACAAGCATTGATGTTTCAAAGTTATTCCAGAGTAATGCTATAAATTCAACAATATAGTATGTTTAGAAAACTAGATACAACATTACAGAACACACATGCCATCTTATTTTAGAAAAATAAGTGATATTGTGTTGTGATAGTTGGGTTTCTCAATACATGCATTTAATTTACTTCTACAAAAACCTTTTCGAACCCTATCTAATTCATTGTGATCAAATGCTCACTGCTTTAACTTTTTTCTCTGTCTCTATCCAATTGATTAGTTAATTTAAAGGATTAGTACAGAATTCTAAACTAATAATGTCATATAGAGAATTTATTTAAACTTGTCATTTTATCCTCAAATCCAAATGAAACATCTAACTGTTCATAGAAAATAGTTTCTCGGGAGTCAGGTGGTAGTGCAGCGGCTTACGAGCACGTGGCACAAAGCACAAGGACCAGAGTAAGGATCCCGGTTTGAGCCCCTGGCTCCCCACCTGCAGGGGAGGCGCTTCACAGGCAGTGAAGCAGGTCTGCAGGTGTCTGTCTTTCTCTCCCCCTCTCTGTCTTCCCTTCCTCTCTCCATTTCTCTCTGTCCTATCCAACAACGATGACATCAATAACAACAACAATAATAACTACAACTACAACAACAATAAAAAACAAGGGCAACAAAAGGGAAAATAAATAAATAAATAAATAAATGAAAACAGTTTCTCTAGATATCATTTAAAAGGCTACCAGGTTTAAATATTTAACTTTTCTATATCTTTGCCTTATTTCAATTTGCCTTTTGATAATTTAAATGTTAAGAGTATACTGAAATCATACAGTTCAGGTCTATGTAGCTGAATCATCATAGGTAGCCAATGATAAAAAAAAAATACTCCTATTGTGATACTTTGTGAGGCAACAGGAATAGTATAGGTAAGTGGAAGTGTTATATTGTGACCTTTAACTAAACGAGAATTGTCTTGGAGTTAATGCGTGTGACTACTACATTTGAAGAGACATCTCAGATGCCACATGTAGTCAGTTAAAATAGTTCATAGTGATGAAAACTCATTAAGTCACTTATATAAAACTCTATCTGAGTGATATTTGGAACATGACTAAAAGTGTAAAATACAGGAAGGAGTAAAATTTAGTGTGCAGGGTCAGATAACAATACCCTTGATCTTTCTAAGAAACTACAATCATTGCCAACTCACTTCTTAATGTTAGTCAGTATGACAGAAAAAAACAAGCCCTATCTTCCTTTACTTTGACTATTTATATATTTGTAATTCTGAGCTTCTATTCAATTTCAAAATCATTTTAACAACATTTATGTGCTACTTGATTCCCATACTTATTGAAGCCAATGTATATTAAAGTTAAACACCTACAGTCTATATCTCCTCTAAGGAAATAACAAAAACATATGGGATAGGTATGAAAATGTACAGCAGCACTATAGATGGTGACCGTCAAATTAAAAATTACCTAAAGGCCTATCAACTATAAAGGGAAATAATAAATTGCATTATGGTCATCTAATGAAATAATTTATATCAATAAAGATGAATGAACTTTAACTTTCCCACCACCAAAATGCCAATTTCTATATACCATTGTGAGGCATTGGATCCCCATTGCCATATATATATTATTACCACCAGAGTTATCACTGGGCTCAGTGCCTGCATGATGATCCCACTGCTCCAGGTAGTCATCCACTCCCCCCTTTATTTGACAGAACAGAGAGAAATATATGTTTGCTTTGCTACATGATTTAATTTGATAATATAAGTGTGATTTATGAGGGGTCAGGTGGTGGCGCACATGGTTAAGCACACACATTAATATGTGAGGACCCAGGTTTGAGCCCTTGGTCCCTACCTGCAGAGGGAGAGCTTCAGGTGCGGTGAAGCAGGTCTGCAGGTGTCTCTCTGTCTCTCTCTATCTATCTATCTCACCCATCCCTCTCGATCTCTGGATATCTCTATCCAATAAATGAAGATAATAAAAAGTTTAAATACGATTTATGAATTGTACTTATAGAAATGAAATGGAAGACTGCACCTTAAACTTTATAATAGTAGTTGCATCTAACAATTTTAGAAGGGACTTTTGGATTTAGGACTACTAAGATCTATTTGTATTGTTTTACTTTAAAATAAACTAATAATTTGAAATAAATATGGTAGATAATAAAGTGACAGATCAATTTACATAAGGCATATCATAGAAAATATTTACTTTGTATTCTTAGTGATTTTTATTTCTCACAATGTTCTACATTTACATGTTCCATAGCATTAGATGTTCCAGGGTATTTCTCAAAGCAAACCTAGTCTACCATTGTTCCAGGGTATTTCTCAAAGCAAACCTAGTCTACCATTGTATGGTTAATAAAAAGCATCAATTTCACCACTCACAAATATTATTTGCCCTAATAGTGAATTCTAAATTAGTGAATGAAATGTGGCATTTTCTTGGTTGCTCCTTTGTGTGACTTTGGGTCTGTTTTCCACTCTAGTCGTATTAATTTCTGCTTGTCAACATCAATTAGCAATTTTTGATTATGTACTGGACCTACAGCAAAATTTCAGTTACATGCTGTTCATTTAGAGTTTAGGTATTGAGCAGAGCTTGAATACAACAGAGCATTTGCCTTGTATATCTTTTTGTTTTAATAAAATTTGGGGGGTTGGGAGGTGGTACACCTAGTAGATCACACATGTTATAGTACACAAGTACTTGGGTTCAAGCCCCTGGCCCCTACCTGCAAGGGGAAGCTTCACAGGTGGCGGAGCAGTCCTGAAGCTGTCTCTTTTTCTCTTCCTCCTTATCTCCTTATCATCTGTCAATTTCTCTCTGTCTCTATTCAAGGTAAGTAAATAAACATTTAAAAAATAAAAAATAAATTAAATAAGTTGGTTATAACTGAAGGCTTCCTGCTCAAATAAGTTAGTTATAACTTTTGTAGATAGAAAGACACACGTAAGGACTGCATGGTAGTTCACCATTAGAGTATACTTGTTATCATGTGACAAGATCTAGGTTCAAGTCTCAGCTCTCACCTGAAGAGAGGAAACCTCACAAGTGTTGGAACATTGCTGCAAATGTCTTTTCTCAGGGTCCGGGTGGTGGCGCACTGGGTTAAGTGTACATAGTGCAAGGGTCTCTTCTCTCTTTACTTCTCATCCTCGACCAAAAAAACTGGCCACCAGGAGCAATGGAGTTGTGCAGGCCCAATGATAACCCTGGTAGCATATATATATAATTTGGGGGGCTAGACAGTAGTACACCTGGTTAAATGCACACATTACTTTGTGTAAAGACTCAAGTCCTAGCCCCCCACTTCTCCACCTTCAGGGGGGATATTTCATGAATGATCTGCAGGTGTCAAGCACCCCTTCTCATCTCAATTTCTGCCTGGCCTATCAAATAAAATAGGAAAAGATGACCACTGAGAGTAGTGGATTGGTCATGCCAGCACCACGCTCCAGAGATAATCCCAGTGGGAATAAACAAAGAAAGAAAATTGAAAAAAGAGAGAAAGAAAGAAAGAAAAAGACAAAAACACCATAGCATGAAGCTTCCTTCAGTGTGGTGGGAGCTGGAGTCAGACCTGGATTGTGCGCATGACTAAACAAGCTTACTTTCCAAGTGAGCTGTCTTCCTGGCCCTGCATTTCTTTTTTAATTTCAAGTTTCATGGCTTCAATTTTCCACCCTCATAAATAAAACATATGCTTTCATTTTTCATAGATCAGAGTGTGTTCAGTTGAACAATGCCCAACTTGCAAATGAATACTTTTGAAAATACATATGGTAGATATATAAGTACATATGTGAATTCACTTGGCTCCAATGTAAATCTAGTCAATGTGCTGTGCCAAGTTATCTTTTTATCAAAAGAACTACTAGCAAGTACGGACATCAAGCGTGCCTGCTCATCCATACATAAAATGCTATGTGTAGGTTTTAATGCTAGGTTTCAACATGGCTCTTTCATCTGATACATATTCTACAGAGATGCTTTTATTCTTGAAAGTTGAAATATGTTTTTAGGATTACTTTTCCACTTTCCATTTTAGATTATTTTTTGGTTCTGGTTTTCTCTTAGACTTAGAACCAACCATGCTCAGCTGCGCTGTGCCCTCTGGAACATTCACCAACTTTCCTTTGAGACAATAGTTTGAATGGAGTGTGTTTTCCTAGCTGGTTGTTTCCTGTGATTGCTAGACTCTGCACTGTGTGATGAGTTCTACAATTAGATTGGCTTGTTATCCTAGTACTTGGAAAGTGTTTTCTCCAGGTACCCTTTCCCACATACACACAAAAAATATGCTGATGATAGCACTGCCTTTTCATAATAATTAGCATTAAAAAATCCCTGAGTTGAAATATACAATCCCCACATGGCTTTGATGCTTCTATAGTTAAGAAGGGCAGGAACAGCCTTGGGGAACACTTGCTGACTTGGCAGCATGAAGCAAGTCACTTGTACTTCCTGATGAGCACAGAAGCAGGCTGATTTCATTAATTTAGCCCATTACACCATGTTAACAGGCTGGTCAGTTACTTGCTCATGATGTCAAAGCTGACCATTAAAGACAATCCGTCTGTTGAAATTCAAATTCCTCAAGTATGAGATATGCATTTGAAGTGGCTGGGAGTTTCAGACAGGAGCTATATTATATAGGTACCTGGAACTGAACACACTTAGATACTCAGCTATGAGAAGCATTTAGGAAACCCTGTTCAGTCCCTGGCATCTTTTTGGCCCTCTCTAGATTTCTATTCCAGCTGTTATGTGAAAAGATGCATAGTTGAAAAGGTATCAGTGTGGCCACAGCTGGTGCCATGGAGATTGGTTTTATACTGCCAGATAACAGACACATTATTTTTACTCATGTGGAAGGCTGCCTCGCTGTGTATTTCTCAGGATGTCAGAAAGATTGATTCTTGAAATATTTTCAAAAAATACTAAGTACTAGCTACTTTGGGTATCTACCCAGGGGCATCACAGCTGTCTAGCATTGCTTTGTGACAGCTGAGCAGTAATAGCTGCTATTTCTCTGATTTATTTATGTCTTTGTCAGCATCTGAGAAGAAGGGGGTTCAAGCCCAGAGTAGGGCTCTCACTCTTCAGTGATCTCATTCACCCCATGGCTTTAAATACTCTGAGTTGCTAATGACTCCCAACTTTATATCCTGGCCCTTTTGTCATACCTGCATCCCAGACTCATATGATCAGCTGCCAATCAAATAGCCCGCATTTGATGTCTAGGAGATATCTCAGTTTTAACATGAACAAAACCAAATTCCTGATTTGTCTACTGATATGGGCCTAACTACCCCCCCCACCCACACACACAACACCTTTTTTCATAGCAGAAATTGGCAACTCTCCACATGTGTTTCTTCAACTAAATTCTTGAAGTTATCATTAACCCTTTAATGTACTCATTTCCCACATCCCAAGGATTCACCTTGAATACAGAACCCTTCTCTGCCACTGCCATCACCATCTTAATGCAAGCCAACCTTATCTATTGTATCAATAATTGCTGGCCAATGTGCGAACCTGCTTTTCCCATCCCAACAGTGTGTTTTCTACAGCAGAAAAAATACAAGTAAAAATCCTATCATAATACTCACTGATTAGAAATCACCAATATTTGAATCTCTTATTTATTTATTAGTGATTTAATAATGATGACAAGACTGTGGGATAAAAAGGGTACAATTTCATACAAGTCCCACCACCACAGTTCTGTATCCCATCCCCTCCACTGGAAGCTTACCTATTCTTTATCCCCTCTGGGAGTGTGGACCAAAGACCTTTATGGAGAGCAGAAGGTGGGAGGTCTAGCTTCTGTAATTGCTTCTCCACTGGACATGGGCATTGACAGGTCAATCCATAACCCCAGCCTGTTTCTATATTTCCCTAGTGGGGTAGGGCTCTGGGGAGGTGGGGTTCCAGGACACATTGGTGAGGTCATCTGCCCAGGGAAGTCTGGATGGCATCATGGTAGCATCTGCAACTTGTTGGCTGGAAAGCTATAAGATATAAAGTAGATCAAATTGTTCAGTAATCAGAAAACTAAAGGTAAACATATAGCAGATTTGGGGTCTTCATGTTGGAAGAAGCTAGGAAGTCTATTTTAGGTAGATTACAAGAGCCTATGACTTCACTAATTTTTGCCTGACCCTGACAGCTAATATGAAGATGGGCTAAAAGTATTGTCTGGGAAGATGGTGTCAGAGTTGGGAATAGGACTGGAAATCTGGATAATGGCAGAGAGAAGCTCCCAAATATGGGAAAAGTATATAAATACCATTAATTGTTAACCCCATTGATCTGACCTAGGGCTCATGTCTGTTCATACTTAGCCCTAAATAGGAGCTTGTGTAACCTCTGCATCTCTGTCATTCTGAGCTTCTATGGTCATGACTAGGAACATTCTAGGCAGCACTCATTTCAGGACCATACTTTCTCAAGTGGCAGGCAGAGTATGTTGACCCAGCCTCCCTTTGAAGAGTGGGGACAATCCCTACCATTGTTGTTCTACATTGAAGGCAAGGTCCTGTAGAGGCCCACAAGAAGGTTTCTGATGTTGTTTCTGATGGAGATGACCAGTGATGGTTTAGAGAGGGTTCTGATAGATGTCTGGACCCATCATATCTATGTGGGAATCCCAGGATTCCCTGACTAGGGCCCGGGATGGTGGGGTGGCCTGGTAGACCAAAAGGGCCAGCATTAATGTGTTCTGGTCTCTTGCCCTTATCCAGCTTTTGTAGTCCTTACTTTATCTGACAGGGTTAGACTTAGAGTGACTGAGGTAAGTGAAATAGAAAGTAGGTGTGACCATAAACCAGAGCTGAGCAGTGCTCTGGTTTAAAAAAAAAAAAAAGTTATAGGGAGCCAGGCAGTAGCACAGTGGGATAAGCACACGTGTCACAAAACACAAGGACTGGTGTAAGAATCCTGGTTCGAGCCCCTGGCTCCCCACCTGCAGGGGTGTTGCTTCATGAGCAGTGAAGTAGATCTGCAGGTATCTATCTTTTTCTCCCTCTCTCTGTCTTCCCCTACTCTCTCGATTTCTCTCTGTCCTATCCAACAACAATGACAGCAATAACAACAATAATAGTAACAACAATGATAAAGAACAAGGGCAACAGAAGGAAAAAATGGCCTCCAGGAGTAGTGGATTCGTAGTGTAGGCACCGAGCCCCAGCAATAACCCTGGAGGCAAAAAAATTATAACAAAAAGTTAGTTATCAAAATAACTGTTACTTTGTCAACAATCTCTCTCTCACACACAAAACCAGCCTGCTTAAAAATTTCCATTAGATTCTAGTTTCTGCAATTTCTATAAGATGAATTCAAGTATGGATTCCACTTTAGTGCTTTTTAACTTGTTGGGAATCTGAGTATTTGTACTTTCTCTCAATTTTGGAAAATACTTGGGAATACACTGTTTTGAAATTTTTATCTTTCTCATTTTATCTAGTGTTATTTTATGACAGTCTAAGAATTTTTCCTCATTCTACCCTCACTGTCTCTTAGCCTCACTAAATTTTTTTCATACGGCTATGTGGTAGTGCACCACAGTGAATGCACACATGCAAGGACCCAGGTTCAAGCCCTCAGCCCCCACCTGCAGGGCCAAACTTCTTTAGTGAAGCAGTACTGAAGGTGTCTCTACCTCTATCAAAAATAAGGTAATTTTTTAAATCCTAAAAAAAAAAAAAAAAAACAGAAAGAAAGTGTAATGGTTATCTGGATCTAAGTAGAAAAGTATTTGATTAAGTACCTTATGGTGTCTTTTTTAGGTCTTTCTGCTTGCTTGCCGCACTTAGGGAGTCACTGTAGACTATTGCACACTTTTACTTTAAGGTATATATTTCCCCCCAACTTATAGGTTGTGCCCTATCTCATGGGCCCTAGTCTATACCTAGGTTCTGTAACTTTGTTAGGAAGTGCACCACCCAAAATGGAACTAAAGAGTCCTATGAGCTAGGAAAGGTCTCACCAGAGTATTGGAGCTGGAGGGTCGACATTCCAGGCCTGTCATCTCTAGACACAGTCCACAGTGAAACATGTCGAGATGGTACTGGTTACCTTGATTTAGTTGGGCTCAGCAGATGCAGCATCAAATTGTATGGATCAAGAGAAGCATGAAGGAAAACGAGCCACACCCCAGAGGTTTCAGGACTGGGAAAAATAGGGGTTTTATAAAGAATGAGACAGGTTCCTTGCTGTCTTAGAGTTTAAGAAGGCAATAGATAATTATCATTATAAGCAAGTTATTTGGGAACTTGGTTTACTTTTAAAATCCCATGGTTAGGGTTTACTATACCATACAGGACCTTCACTGTGATTTATACCATTAAATGCTATTGACAAATAACTATATCTTATATACTGACAAGGCCACTTGCTTCTGGTCTCCCTGATCTAAGATTATAAGTGATTTAGTATTTTTAAAATTATTATTAGAAATGCATTAACAATTTAAGCCCAGTGTTAAAATTCAATCAGTTTACTAATTTGAAACCTTAAGTGCTTAGATTGAAGGAATATATATTCAGAACTGAAGTCTATGCATTAAAAGCTTGAGGTACTCAATCTATTTTCCCCCTCTCATATTGATTAATTAGTGTTTGATAGACCATAAGTTAATAGGAGTGTATATTAACACCATTCCTGACTCCAAAAGTCTGTATCCCTACCCTTAATCCCCTCCAGTGGAGCTGAAAACCCCCCCTCTTCCCCAGAGTTTTCTACTTTGGTGTAATACTGCAAACTCACTCAAAGGGTTAAACCAAACCTACAGAACCACACGTGATATGGCTTGTTCATATTTCTCTAATTTTATGTCTTTTTGCATTTTCCTTAGCCCAGTTCCCCAAATCATTTGTCTATGCCTGCAGGGGTCTTTTTACTCTCCTCAAATACTGTAGTCGGGGCCCCACTTCAGTGTTTTTGATCTTGCTTTTTGATCTTGTTTTGATCTTGTTTCACTGGAATGCTTTTCTCCTAGGTGTTTACATGGTCTGTTTTTTCACTTCCTTTCGGTTTCCACCCAAGTGTCTCATTGTCAATAAGACCTCCCCCTTGCCAACGATTTTAAAATACAGCTGTCAGTGGTCTTCCATCTTGTTATACTTTTTAAAAATGACCTCTATAGTTCCCTGAAGTCTTTTCTTTAGCTGCACAAACCTTCCTGCCCTCCTCCCCCACTGCTAATTAATTCTCCAGCAGGGAGACCATTGCCTGGTCAACAGAGGTTTTCAATTAGAATTTGCAGAAAACACACCCACATGATTCTTCATTCTACCTCTATCTCCATCAGCTGGAAAGTGGTGCTTAGGATGGCTGACCCTCTTATTTTCTCAGGAAAGTAGTTATGAAATATATTAGCTCTGCCGTGGAAAAGCACATTCAAATCCATGATCTCATGGAGCTTATTTCTTCATCTCTGATTTGAGTAAACCATAAAACACGCACTTTTGGAAAGTGGAGTTAGCAAAATTAGGTCTTGCTACAGGTTAGATTCCTTGAATAACCGAGAATTAACTTAGTGCCATAGCGGTAGTACCTGGATACCAAAATATTTTTCTAATGATCTAGAATTATTATAAAGAGATATTTCCTGCATCTTGGGGAGAAACCTGAAAGTTCACAAATGCATTAGTGCTGATACAATGTCCTGTGTTTGCCATTTGTTTTCATCTATTTCTCAACTACAATACCTGCAATTCATTCTGTGTCTACCACAAACAACTTACCTTAACCTCTTCCTCCCTGTTTTGTCTTAAACTGATAATGGATAACTTATTCTTTTGTCTTAAAAAACATTTTCTAACATTTCCAACATTCTATTTCATGATTTATATCTCCAAAGTCAGTTATATCTCTGAAGTAAGAAAGACTTTTTTTCCCCTACACCATCAGTGTCTTTGAAGATGGAACCATGAAATTAAACACCAGTGTTTTCCATAGCACTCAACAAAAGCCTTACCAGTGATAGTCAGTTATATCAGTTAGAGTTTTAGCCTGTTTCAAATATCATTGACATTATGATTACTTGTCCTTTTAGTTAGAAATATAAGCTCGATTCTTTTTCAAGTGTATAAAACACTACATTTGTTGTATGGTGTTGAACTGGTTATCAGCTGAGGCATGGCTTTCCAACAGATGTGTGTGGTTATGAATGATTGGACCTGGAATTGATTTTAGGTGTGCAGAGATAATAACAACTCTCTCCCCACCCCAACACCACCAGGAAACTCTCGGGAATAGCTAGATCCTTAAACCAAACACTTTTGAGTGTTGGTTGGGGTATCTTGAGGTGGGGGTTATCTCACCTTGGGTGTTGTCCAAGAATGAGTTCAGAAATGATACAGTGAAGACAATTAAATAGATCTTATAATTTCAACAGGATGCAATGCCAGTGAGCAGAGAAAGTTTTTACTAAGATTAAAGTGGAAAGTAAAGGAGGCCAAAAGACTACTTCAGCAGAACTTAGAAAGTAAAAAGTTCCCCATCTTGACAGACCAGGAAATAGACTTCTAAAACTGCAGTCTTCCTCTAGATAGCGGGGGTTTATGGAGTTCCCTTTACAAAGTCCATTTGGATGGTACAGCTGACTGGAGTTCCTGTCCTTGGAGTGCTCTGAACCTGTGCCAGGTAGTGTCACCATGGTCTGATGGGTAGTGTTTGCCACCAACTGTCCTGGGGTCTTTCTTCCTTTGATGCCTTAAAATGTAGCCACCATTTTGTGAGGCTGATTGCAGCTGAGTGTTCCACTGTTGCTACAGGTCAGAAAGTTTTTTGTGTGTGGTTTTCCCTTTGTTGTTCTAGTGAGTGAGTGAGTGAGAGAGTTTGTGGGAGGTTGCTGTTGTGAGCCTGAAGTTGTGTGATATCGCTAACATTCCCATAGCATCCTTCTTACCCACCTTTGCTGTAGAACAGTGTCCTTGTTTTCTACCCAGTTCCTAATATGAATCCACCATTGTTTACCCCAGAGAGCCCTACGAATAAAATTGTTATTATGTGCCATGGTGTGAGAAAAGTTGAGAGTAACTCTAAACTAGCATTGCTTAGTAAAACTTTATGCAATGAAAGGAGAGCTCCAGGTCTGCCTACCAAATACAGTAGCCAAGACACTGTAGTTTTTGTACCGTTGAAATGTGCCTAGAGAGACAGAAGCTAGTAGCTCCTGTATTGGATAGCACAGCTCGAGGTTAAATCCTACACTATTTCATTTATTAGGAACCAAAACTGAATACTAAGCACACTTTTTTTCGATTATTTTTCTTTTTTCTTTATTTCCTTTTGTTGTCCTTGTTGTCTTATTGTTGTAGTTATTATTGATGTTGTTGTTGTTGGATAGGACAGAGAGAAATGGAGAGAGGAAGGGAAGACAGAAGGGGGAGAGAAAGATACCTGTAGACCTGCTTCACCACTTGTGAAGTGACTCCCCTGCAGGTGGGGAGCCGGGGCTCGAACCGGGATCCTTATGCCGGTCCTTGCATTTAGCGCCACGTGCGCTTAACCCGCTGTGCTACCACCCAACTCGCATACTAAGCACACTTTAACAATTTATAAGGCTCAGCAAATATTAATTTGAAGTGTTAACAGCATGTAGTGGGGCCAGTTAACACACATAGAATTAATAGAATGCTAACTTGAGAATACAGGCATCAAAGCAGACCTAACCTTTTAATGTAGCTAACAAAGTTGGAGATTTGCTGGCACACTCTGTGCCCTCCTCTTTGTCTTCTTTTTGTTTGATAACATGGTGAATGACAGTGCTGTTGTCTGAAAGTGGCTTCAAAGTCACAACTGCAGGCCTTCCCTTGCTACATCAGATGAATCCTGGCATCTATAGTGTTCCTCTAATGGGGCCTGCAGCAAGCTGGTAATTTGCATCTGGGTCCTGCAGACCTTGTGGTGTTTACCACCCACCTCTCCATCTTAAAATGGTCAAGCACTCATTGATGAGGCCAGTGCTTTGTGGTTAATAATGGGGTTTTTTTGTTTATTTGTTTTGCCTCCAGAGTTATCGCTGGGGCTCGGTGCCTGCACTACTAATCCACTGCTCCTGGAGGCCATTTTCCCCATTTTTGTTTCCCTTGTTGTAATCATTATTATGGTAGTCGTTGTTGTTGTTGGATAGGACTGAGAGAAATCAAGAGAGGAGGGGAAGGCAGAAAGGGGGAAATACAGATACCTTCAGACCTGCTTCACCGCCTGTGAAGAGACCCCCGCAGGTAGGGAGCAGGGGGCTTGAACCGGGATCCTTACTCCAGTCCTTGCAAGTGCTGCGCTACCACCTGACCCCACATATGTTTTTATGTGAGGTTTATCAATATGGAATTGTTTCTTATTGTCATTATTTTTGAAGAATTATTTTATCCAAGTAAGAACATTCTGGAGTCTGAAGATTTGTGAACCAGAATGCATGACATAATTCCAATTTACAGTGAATAAAATCATGTTAGACAGCCTACTGTTTATTCATAAATTCATCCTAGGTGACAGTATCTGGTCTCATCTCATGATTCTCATAACTGTTTATTCTTTCAATAAGGTGGGTTTTGGGCAGATGCTAGGTGATCATATTTCTCAGGATGAGCTAGATTTACTATGTCCTTCTCCCTCATTAATATCCCTGTTTGTAGGACATACTAAGCCCAGCTCTGTATTTTTTTTCCTTCTGCTTCTTCTTTTAGAAATAACACTTTCTTCTTGGGTACATTCTTAGCCTTACTTCTAGAGGCATTGACATAGCTAAGTCTATTACTCAGATATCAGAGTATTGGAGAGCTCATTTTTTTTGGGGGGGGGTAAGCACAAAACTGTCTACTCTCCTGTAACATCAATTTTTATTAATGATTTCATAATGGTTTACACGATTATAATATTGCAAGTATACAGTTCCACACCAAACATACCACTGAAGTTCTGTACCTTCCCCATAGTTCTCACAGTCTTAGAAACAGTTGAGCTACTCTTTTTGTTTCTTTTTGCAAGTTCATGTGTTTCAGTTGTCCTTATTCTACAAATGAGCAAATCCATTCAGTATTTGTCTTTTGCCTTACTTATCTCACTAAGCATAATCACCTCCAGTTCTGTCCTTTTTGTCCAAAGGATAAAATGCCATTTTTTTTATTGCAGAACAGTATTCCACTGAATATAAGTTCCACAATTTTTATCTAGTCATGTGTTTATAGAAACATAGATTGCTTCCACTGCTAATACAGCTAGGAATAGAAGTTTGAGTATATCCTTTCAAACTAGTGTTTTCATGCCCTTTGGAAATATGCCTAGGGTTGATATTGCAGGATCATAAGCTATTTATTTCCATTTTGATTTTCTTAAGAATACCCCATACAGTTTGCCATAAAGGCTGCACTAGTTTAAATCCCCACCAACAATGTAACAGTCCCTTTTTTCTCCTACACCTTGCTGGTAATCATCAGCCCCTGTTTTGCTGATGTAGGGCAGACTCACGGCTGTGAAGTAGATTCTTAGTGCAGTTTTAATTGGCATTTCTCTAATGATAATGAAGTAGAGCCATTTTTCCATATCCAGGTACTTTACACTTTACAACAAACATTTCAAAGGTATTTTCAAGAGTATGTGCTTTTATTTTTAATACTTTATTGGGGAAATTTTGAATTACAAGACTGGTGTTGTCACATGTATGTAATTCCATGTGACAGGTGTCAGTACACCACTACTGAGGTATGCTGAAATAAGATTCAAACGTGGAAATCATTCTGGGTACCAGGCTGTGGTGCACCTTGTTAAGTGCAAACATTACAGTGCAAAGGACCTGGGTTCAAGCCCCTAGTCCCCACCTGCCGGGGGAAAGCTTCACAAGTGGTGAAGCAGAGCTGCAGGTGTATCTCTTCCTCTCTATCTCCCCTGCCTTTTCTGTCAGAGTTTCTCTCTATTTCTATCATAAATAAATAAATAAAAGTGAAAAGAAATAAAACATTCAGCAACAAATAATTTTGTAATGAAGCAAAGTCCAACTTTGAATTTAGAACATCCTGACTAAAATTTTGCTTCATCAATTGCAGACAGAGAAAACAGTAAAGTCTATTAAATTAACTACTTTTTGGAGATTTGTTTAATGATAAAGGGGAGGGGAGAGAGAACCAAAGCATCATTCTTACCTGATTGTTAAAATCTTTAATTTGTTGTTGAATTATTAGCTACCTAGTCAAACAGAGCATGAATTTTTTTCTGTGTTAATATATTGTTTTTATTTACCTGCCTTATACTAGCCTACATGCAGTGCTAATCACCAACACTTTTTATTTATTGTTGATTAATTGATGGGCTATCTTTATCATCATATTTTATTTTTTTATCCTTAGATCAACAACAAAGAACTACTCAGCTCTATCTTACAGTGGTTCTGGGGACTGAACCTGGCAGCTCAGAGTCTCAGACATGAGAACCATTTGCATGACCATTATGTTGTCTCTCCAGCCCTTTGTCATATTTTAAGGGGATGAAAAGTTTTTTGAAAATAAAATTATTCTCCTGAATAAGCTATAAAGATTGAGGTAATTTATAACTTGGTAATATTTAGCTGACAAACTGTTGATGTTTTCATTCCCTTTTTCTTAAAGTAAAATGTCTTTGTTATATTTATTATAAACAAAGAAAAGCAGAGAGGTAGTAGAAACAAATTTTGTAGAGAAAATAGTTTTTTTTCCCTTTGAGCTTGGATATTTACAATTCAATTTAATTTCATTTGTTAGAAACTTGGCTCAGAATTTATCATTTGTACTTCACTACATGGGCAGATGTAGATAATGCACATGTTCATGCTATACATAACTTAAATTACAAAAGCCGAAATTTTTATATACATTATATAGATCTCTTTAAATAAATCTTTATTTGGGATAACTTCAAGCATAATGGACACAAGAATAGAACAGCCTTATGCAGTTCCATGTAGACAACACCAGTAATTCTCGACATTCATATATGTCACTGTTTGTAGCTGTTTTTTTAAAAAAAATTTTCTTTTGAAGAGATGAATGGTATTCAGTGCTACTAAGAACAAATCTGCAGTTTTTTCCTGCACTGCCAAAAAGAAATTTCTTAAAATGACTAACCATATTTATTGCCAAGTAACTCTTGGCTATGTGCTGATAACAAAGGTAATATAACAACATTTACAGCATAATTAAATTTGAATAGCATGTTTTATTTAAAGAGTGCCTGATCTTACTGCTCATAGGCATGCTTTCTTTTCTTATATTTCTTTTTTGTAGTAAGTATGTTTTTTATGATGTGATAGATTTTAATTATATGAAACAAAAGAACTGCCATAGGAACTGTTCCCTTCATAAGCTTTTAAACATCATTGAAGCTACTTAAATTCTTTCAGGTAGGAGATTATTATTTTTAAATAATTTATATAACTGATAATTTTTTGACTATGTTAGCTGGATGCATCCTCTTGGATGAAACTTGAGGACATCATATTGAGTGAGATAAGCCAATAAAAGAAGAATGAATATCAAATGATCTCATTTATTAGCAGGACTTAATAAAGTAGGGAACGGGGAGGGAGGAGAACACAAAGTGAAACATGGAGTGGACATGGTGTATTGCATCAAAGCAAAGGACTCTGGGGATGGAGTGGGAGGAGTATAGGAAGAAAACTTCGGGGATTTTATGCATATGTCAATGATTGCATTATAAAGCACTAACCCCCTCAAAAGAATAATTAAAAAATAGTGTACTATCTAGGTGAGCTATTTAACCAGTTCAGGAGGCTAATTATTTTAACCTATATTACTTTAATCCAGTTTGCCATTCACAGCCAGGTCAAAGTATAATTTAATGCGCATATGTATACTACTGTTATATTCAGACTGGAGGACTCCTATATAGAAGTTAACTTACAACTATAGACTATGAAAGGAATTGATGCTATATTCAGTGCAACATTATTTTCAGTGCCAAGAAAATAAAAGTTAATGCAAAAGTTGAATGCATCAGTATTTGTCAAACCTACTATTACTGTTCCATAAGAAATTAAACAATTGAAATAACCCATCCATAAGTTTTGCAACTCTGTAATAGAATTGTTTGTTTCCCAACATTGAATGTATCAATGCTATTTTTAGAGAATTTGTGTTTCTATGAAATAGATGTCTAATATACAACTTCAATTTTATATAGTCAGTGAAAAATTAGTGCATATCCATAATCCTTGAATTCCAGTTTAAAACATGCTAATCAATTGTTTTCAAATAATATTGAAAGGTCTTAAACCATTTTTATTTTTTCTGCACATGCTCTTGGTTTGCCCTCTGTCTTCTTTTCAGTTTATTCGGTCATAACTAGGTTATAATGGGTGACAGAATGAGCTCTGGTTCAGCCATGAGTCTACTCTGGGCAAGGCAGACAGACAGGACTGGGACTTAGGATACAACTAACTGCGGAAGGTAGCAAATGAAGAAATAATGATTATTTTTTAATTTTATTTATAAAATGGAAATATTGACAAGACTATAGGATAAGAGGGGCACATTTACACACAGTTCCCACCCCCAGAACTCTATATCCAATCCCCTCCCCTGATAGCTTCCCTATTATTTTTTTAAATTTTAATTTATTTATAAAATGGAAACACTGACAAGACCATAGGACAAGAGGGGTACAATTCCCACCATCAGAACTCCATACCTCATCCCCTACCTGATAGCTTTCCTATTCTTTAACCCTCTGGGAGTATGGACCCAGGGTCATTGTGGGGTGCAGAAGGTGGAAGGTTTTGTTGACAGGTTGATCCATACCCCTAGCCTGTCTCTCTCTTTCCCTAGTGGGGCAGGGCTTTGAGGAAGCTGAGCTCCAGGACACATTGGTGGGGTCATCTGTCCAAGGGAAGTCCAGTTGGCATCATAGTAGGATCTGGAATCTGGTGGCTGAAAAAGAGTTAACATATAAAGCCATACAAATTGTTGATTAATCATGAAGCTAAAGGCTGGAATATTGCAGATAAAGATTTAGGGTCTCCATTTTAGAAATAGCTAGTAGGTCTATTTTAGGTATATTCCAAAGGGCCCATGACTTTATTAGTTTTGCCTGAGCCTGACATCTGATATGCAGGTGGACACAGGTTACTATCTGGGGAGATAATGTCATGGCTGGAAAAAGGTCTAGAAAGATGGGTCAGGGAAGAGAGTAGCTCTCAAATGTGGGGGAACTATATAAATATTGTTTACTGTAAACCCCATCGATTTGATCTGGGGCCCATATTCAGCATAGGAGCTTATGTAACCTCTACATCCCTGTTAGTCTGAGCTCACATTCTGTGGTCATGGCTAGGAATGTTCCAGGCTGCACTGATTTCAGGACCCATCTTCCTCAGGTAGTAGGTAGAATATGTTGTCCAACCTCCCTTCAGAGAATGGAGCATTCCCTACCATTGTTGACACACATTGAGGGAAAGGTCCTATAGGGGCTCACAAAGGGGTCCAATTATGCTGTTTCTGATGGAGGTAACCACTGACATTGGTGATACAGCTATATGTTAATAACATAAAAGGACATAAATTATGGTGAGGTCTTGTATAATACAGAAAATGCTAACAGTAGGATTTTCGAAGTTAACCCAATTGCCAAATAGTTTGGTTATAGCAGTAACTATCTATTGCATTTTTAAACCCTTAGACAGCAGGGTTTCTCTATAAAGCCCATACATGGAACTTCTAGGGTGGGGCTAACTTCCCTGCATGCTTCTCTCAATTCATACCAACTGATACTGCATCTGCTGATCCCAACCTAAGCAATGCAATAAGTACCACCTCAGCATGTTTCACTTTGGACTATGTCCAGAGACATAAGGTGTGGAATGTCAACCCTTCAGCTTCATTATTCTGGTGAGACCTTTCCTAGCTCATAGGACTCTTTAATTCCATTTTGGTGGCACTCTTCTTAACAAAACCTTAAGACCTATATATAGACCAGGGCCCATGAGCTAGGGCATATGTGTACATGTATCCATAAGTTAGGGGGAAATATATATCTTAAAACAAAAGTACACAATAGTTTGCATTGAGTCAATAAGTGCAGCAAGCAAGTAGAAAGACCTAAAAAGACATCTTAAAGTACCTATTGAAATAGTTTCTACTTAGACCTAGATACCCTCCTCACCTACCTTCTATTATATGTCCCTCAATCATTCCAAAGCGAACTTTGTCAGAGACAGTAAGGACTACAAAAGCTGAATAAGGGCAAGAGATTAGCATACTTTGATGACAGGCCACCCCACCACCTGGGGTCCTAGTCAGGGAGTGCTAGGATTCCCAAATAGACATGATGGGCCTAGACCTCTAACAGATCCCTCTCGCCGCTGTCACTAGTCATCTCAATCAGGAACAACATAATATGATTCTTAATATTAGTTGCAAGTTAATTAACTTTTCCTGTGGTATTCCTTACTGATTTTTAAACTAAAAAGTGTTACTCAATGAATATAATCTTGGTACTAGATTCCCATCTTAGAGTCTTTGCACTTGTACTTCCCTGTATCTGCCAAGGGTTTGTTCCAGGTATTCACAAGCCTGATTTCCTCTGTTCTCTCAGAACTGCTTCAATTAATCTTCAGAGCAAACTTTCCTAACATCCTGAAAAACAATACCTGCATTAGTCTTTCTCTTTAGCCATGTACGTTTTTTCACTTTCTTGAGAAATCAGTTATTTACTGTACAGCTGTTGACACATAAGTACAACCTCTCACCTCTCCATGTGTCTGCTAGTCACGTTCACCCAGCTGGATGTTTTTCCACCATCAAGCCATATATATTTAATTCAGCTTATAACCACTTTCATAATACATTGTGCTCTATATATTTTATTTTCATGTGTATTTTCCATCTCCTTCTCTAGCATGCAAACCCCATGAGCGCAGGAATTTTAATACTGTTCACTGTCATCCACTTAAGTATCTAGAAAATTACCTAGCAAAAGATGTACTTTGAAAGTATTTGAGATGAGTGAACATTCTTGTTTGTGTTAAGAACAACATTTCCAAACTATATGAATAAAATATTTAGTATAGATGGTGGAGGAGGATCTAGGTGGGGGGGGTAAAGTGTTAGGTGGAAAACTAAGAAATTTTATGCATGTACAAACTGCTGTATTAGACTGTCAACTATAAACCATTATTCCCCTCACTAGAGAAAAGATATTTCATATGAAAGCTAGTCAAATGCATTTTTTGATTTTTCTGAATACATTGATTAGATAGACATATTAGGAGTTTCATTTTTTTAAGATATTTGCTTTGTCACATTAACATTAGATCAAGATTATCTTTTATTTGGTGTTAATTTGTTCATTAGCTGTTCTCCTTGCACCATTCTGCTCAGTTGTTTTGCTATTCCTTCCTCTTTTATGCTTCTAGGGAATTCCACTCTTTTGTGCAAAACTATAATGATTTGCAACAGAAAGGAGGAATTTTGCCAGTCCCAATGCATGAAAAATAAAAGATCCCCAATCCTCCAAATCACTTTACCCAATAAATGCTGATATTTTTTGCTGGATGCATAGAAATATTTTAAGGTATGGTTAGATAAATGTCTCTACTATAATTGTTCTCAGGTTTTTGGCAGGCAAAATACAATTAGTATGTAAAAGCAACCTATGCTTCATGTTACTACTTTTGGATTTCTTTCAGAAACTATGTATATGCCTTTGTGTGGTGGGTAGAGTGTCAAAAAGAAAGTTGCTCTTCTGGTAATAAAATAATAATTTATCTAGACACAATCACATGCTACTTACTTTTTTTGTAAGTAATTGGTTTGAATTACCTTTGTCCGTGTAGAACATTCAGAGGGATTTATGTTTATTTTGATAGGTCATTTCCATGCCTGCATTTATTTGCCAGTTCTACCTTCTGACAATACAACTCAACTAACATTTGTTAAATACCATAGATTGTCAGAAACATCCAAATGATCAATAGTTTGGCTCATAGCCTTCTTTGTGGCAGCAGAATGGCTTGCCCTCAGAGGACAGCAGAGCCGACTTCTATCTTAGTTTTGATGTTCACCCTTTTTCATAGTCATTGTGCCAATGTGTCAGTTCTGTAGTTTAGCTCTTATGTTACCTGGTAGTTTCCATTCACTTCTATCCAAGACAAGGAAATCATAAGATAAACAAGCTCAATACCCATCATAGCATATCAAGCAAGACCTGACGCTTATAGATTGCACAGAAAGTGTTAGGATGTGATTCCCTGATTTTATGTTTTTTACTCTCCTAGAAGTCATAGATATGGGTTGACTATTATGTATATATTTAGTAATTATATATGTGATTTTAGTAAATATATATATCCCATTTTTCCATATATATATATATATATATATATATATATATATATGGAAAAAATATATATATATCCCATTTTTCCTATGGTCCTACCTTCTCTTCCTTTCTAAGTAACACCTATACCTCTTACTATTTCTGAATGGCCTTCCTTTTCTTGCTCTTCTCTCTCAGGGTCCTGATGGAATTGGAGTTCAGAGTTCTAGTCATCTTTCCCTAACATTTCTCTCCCTCTGGGGAGAATTTTGGTTGGACCAAAATTCCTTATGAGGTACTTAAAGTGGGAGTTCTTGCTTCTGTCATTTCTTCTCTGCTGGGCATTGGTGTTTGCAGGTTGATCCATAGTCCAAGCCTGTTTCTGTCCTTCTCTAGTGGGATTCTGGAGAGGTGAGGCTCCTGGACACATTGGTGAGATCATCTTTCAAGGGACTTCAGGATAGAATCATAGTACCATCTGCAACTTGGCAGCTAAAAAGCAGTAAGATATCAAATAGGGCAAAATGTTAAATAAAAAGGAACCAAAAAATTAGGAATAGGGCAGATGAAAACAGGAATTTAGGGTGGGATGAACTAATACGTTGATTTTAGGTTTGTTCCTAAGGGGCTATGATTTTAGTAATTGTTGTTTGAACTTAATAGCTAACATGGAGGTAGACTAAAAATGTTATCTGGGAAGATGTCAGGGTTGAGAATAGGACTAGAAAGCTGGAATAGGGCAGAAAGTAGCTCCCAAACTTGAAGAAAATACATAATTTCAATGAACTGTTTACCACATCAATCTGACTCATGGCCCACATAGGAGTCTGTATAACCTCTGAATCCCTTAGTTTGAGATTGCAGTCATCGGTCACATCTGGGAACATTCTAAGCTGCAATCATTTCAGGGTTAGGGTTAGGATCATAGTAGGTTGACCTAGCCTCCCTTCAGAAAGTGGGGCAGTCCTTAACTGCAAATTTATAAAGAGGGTAACATCATTGAGAGGCCCACTAAAGGGCTTATGATATTTCTGATGGACATGACCAATGATGGTGGAGAGAGAGGTCTAGGCCACATATATGTGGGAATCCAAGTATTCCCTTACTAGGGTGCCAGGTGATGGAGTGGCCTGATATTGACCAAAAAGGTCATCATTAAGTGACCCAGTCTCTTGCCATTTTCCAGTTTTTGTAGTCTCTTCTTTTTTTTTTTTTTTTTTTTTTTACTTTATCCTGATTGTTAAATACTCCACACATTTTTAAAGACCAGGTAACAAAGAATTGGGAGACAAAGACCTAGGGAAGACTCTAGCTTAAATTTGCTGTTACCTTTGGCAAGTCAGTTGTTCCCTTTACGGTTAGAATCCTTGATCCCTAAAGCAAGAAAGTTGTCATCGAGAAACTGTATATTGTGTTTGTTTCTGATTAATAATGTGGTGTAAAGGACTAAACCAGAAGTACCCCACACTCTCTTACACAAAGGTTAGCAGGTTATAGCGTTCAATATATCAGTTTAATTGAATTTTGTTGGTCGAAATCTTGAATGATACACTGATGTAGAACACAAAAAAGCAGAGTTACTTTTATCACTAAGAGATGGGTAGTACTAAAATGTATAGAGTCAGCCCATGCACCCCCTTATTTTCTTTTTTAAGAATACTTTTTAAAAATTATTATCTGGGAGTTGGGCGGTGATGCAGCGGGTTAAGCGCACGTGGCGTGAAGTGCAAGGACCGGTGTAAGGATCCCGGTTCGAGCCCCCGCTCCCCACTTGCAGGGAAGTCGCTTCACAGGCGGTGAAGCAGGTCTGCAGGTGTCTTTCTCTCCCCCTCTCTGTCTTCCCCTCTTCTCTCCATTTCTCTCTGTCCTATCGAACAACAATGGCATCAATAACCACAACAATGTTAAACAACAAGGGCAACAAAAGAGTAAATAAATATTTTTAAAAAGTATAAAAAATAGCTTTTTATTTATTGGAAAGAGACAGTTAGAAATTGAGAGGGTAGGGAGAGATAGTGAGAGAGAGGGAGAGGAAGAGGGAGAGAGAGAGACTTGTAGTCCTACTTCACTACTCACAAAGCTTTCCCCCTGCAGGTGGGGACCAGGGGCTTGAAACTTGGTGCTTGTGCATTGTAACGTGTGCACTCAACCAGTTGTGCCACCACCGCCCCACTCTTATTTCTATATTCACTTCACGTGTCCAGAGAGGCACAACAGAAATTACAGGGCTTTTAAGAATTGAAATTTAGGGGGCCGGGTAGTGGCACAGCAGGTTAAGTACACATGGCGCAAAATGCAAGGACTAGCATAGGGATCCTGGTTCAGGCCCCCCGGCTCCCCACCTGCAGGGGGATTGCTTCACAGAGGTCTTCAGGTGTCTGTCTTTCTCTCCCCGTCTCTATCTTCCCCTCCTCTCTCCATTTCTCTCTGTCCTGTCCAACAATAGTAACAACAGTAATAATAACCACAACAACAATAAAACAACAAGGGCAACAAAATGGAAAAAATAGCCTCTAGGAGCTATTTTAGTGGATTCATGGTGCAGGCACCAAGGATCCCTGGAGGCAATAATAATAATAGAAAAATCAAAGAATGTAATAATCATAATTTTTCTGGCTTCAGCATTCTATGACTACCATGGTAACTTAGAGTTGTCAGATGGAAGTCTTAAGGATAAAACATACTTAGCAGATGGTGGGTTGCACTGGAAGACCACACAAACATTTTACATTTCTGAACAAGTGCTATGTGCTGTAGTGTGGATTTTATTGCACTACAGTAAGGGAAAAACCTTTTCACTTATAAGTTTGTGTAGGGTATGTTTGAATAGAAGATAGTTCTTCTTAGCTGCTGTCTTTAACACAAGTATTGAGTTGGTTCCTTGTAGAAGTTATAAACTGAAGTAATTTACTGAGTAACATGATAGTTTAAGATCACTGTTGCTTTTGAAAATCAGAAATAATGTGATAATCAGTCTAAAATGTGAAGGATTTTTAAAAAATATTTATTTTATTTATTTATTCCCTTTTGTTGCCCTTGTTGTTTTATTGTTGTAGTTATTATTGTTGTTGTCGTTGTTGGATAGGACAGAGAGAAATGGAGAGAGGAGGGGAAGACAGAGAGGAGGAGAGAAAGATAGACACCTGCAGACCTGCTTCACTGCCTGTGAAGCGACTCCCCTGCAGGTGGGGAGCCGGGGTTCGAACCGGGATCCTTATGCTGGTCCTTGTGCTTTGCGCCACCTGCGCTTAACCCGCTGTGCTACAGCCCGACTCCCGTGAAGGATTTTTTTTGCCTGTCATTGGTGAGCTATTTTACCAATATTTAGTGAGTAATCTTCTTATTTATCTGTCTGAGAATAAAATGCTGTTAGAAATAAAATGGAATTGGCATATTGCACCCAAGTAAAAGACTCTGGGGTGGGTGGGTGGGGAGAATACAGGTCCATGAAGGATAAGTGACATAGTGGGGGTTGTATTGTTAAATGGGAAACTGGGGAATGTTATGCATGTACAAATTATTGTATTTACTGTTGAATGTAAAACATTAATTCCCCAATAAAGAAATAGTTAAAAAAATAATTTTAGGTAAGAAAAAAAGTAGTTAAGGTCAGAGCGATGTCATATCTTTGAGAATTACTTCAATTGATTAGCTTCATCCTGTTACCTAAACTTTCCTGTCAGTTTTATTCCCATCCCTGTGTTAAATATTAAAGAGCAATGCATTCAATTAGATATGAGCAAACTGATAAATTTGTCTTAAGTACCTATTATTATTCCTGTGTGAGGTTGGTCTTCCAAAGCAGGACTTTTTTTATCTGGTGTGGGACATATCATTCCTTGGATCTGACTACATTTTCTATTAAAGAAAAGTGGAGGTGTACTGCTGATACAGATTGAATTCTTGAATCCTTTGATGAGGACATTTGGCCAAGTCCTGGCATTGATGTCTAGATCAGCCTTCCAGTTATCAACCAAACTGGTATGTTCTCCTGGCAAGGAAGGAAGAATGCACTCAAGCAAAAACACTGAGTTCAGCAACCCTTAATTAATCATTTCTGTACTTTGTACAAAGTGGAAGTTGCAATGATAGATTTCAAGGGTCATGAGCATTACATCAGAGACACTGGGGGGTGAGGCCTAATGAAGGAGAGCTGTGTATTTGTTCAAAGCCTACACTGTCTATTTTAGCTAGAAACAAAGTATACAATGGGAGCCCTATTTCATTATGTAAAAGTACTTTTTGATATGTAGACTTGTAATTTATAAGAGCACAAAGCAGAAATGTGTAGAAGCTTAAAAGTGTAAAAAAGTATATAATGCAAATTGGCTATAAATACTACTAAATATAATGAACAATAGTAATAAAGAGTTTTGACTAAATGAAAGGAATATTTTTTAAATTCTCTTGGTGACATCTTGCATACATTTGTAAGTTACAGTTTGTACTTTTACTAGTTGAATGCCACATGGTTATCCTATTTATAGAATGTGTGTAGGAAATACCAAATCTTTTAACTGCTGCAGGAAAACTGGTTTGTAAGATGATAGGATAACGCAGGGCTATAATTCCATACTATACCCTCCCCCAAAGGGTAGTTATCATAATTCTCACAGTCTTAGAGACAGTTTGGATACTCTCTTTTTAAACTTTTACAAGTACGTGTGCTTCAATTCTGTGTATTCTACATATATAAACAAAACCTTCCAGTAATTGTAGGACACATTTTAAAAAGGAAAAAAATATGCAAAATAAAAATATTTGGTGAAATTCAGTCATACATTCTAAGGGACTGGCCAATTCTGTAGTCTTTTGTAACTGTCAGTTTGGAAGTGTATATATGACCCATGTAAAACCTAATAATAGCTTTTTAAGTTGCCTGAAGGTGCTACCTGCAATATGTAAGTCATTACTTGGTAGAGTGCTTTGACATACTATGAGAATGAAAAATATTTTGGAAAATAAACTTTATTATACTCTTCAATTCATGCAGCATAACTTTGAGCCTTTGTTTTTGTTGTTTTGCAGCTCCTTTGACTGATAAACCACCCAAGCTTTTGTATCCTGTGGAAAGTAAAATGACAATTCAAGAGACTCAGTTGGGTGAGTGCTCACTCAATTCTAATTTATACACTTTGTCTAAAAGATGCTGACAGTTAATAAGCCTAGCCTGTAGAGAGACATAGTACTCTGAGGTAAGCCCACGTGTGTTTAAAGGAAGCACATTTAGAAACTGCCAGCAGACATGAGCTACTTTATCCCCTGCAGTACAAGCATTAGGACTCAGCTGGACATAGGTATGGAAACATTTATGTGCTATTACATGGTTACTGGTAGATAGGGTGAGCTAGTGAGTTTGATGATGGTATTGTATTGTTGTTAGTTTTAAACTGACCAATGAAATATTGGTCTAAAATATCCATTAGTAGATTAATTTTTTAAATTTCAGAAAAGCATATTCATAAAAATAAGTCAGCATTACACCTAAAATAATTTTCTCTAATAAAATATAATGTGCACATCATTCTACGGAAGTTATGGGTAATATATTTGTGAGATGTAAGCAAGTAGCTTTGGTTAAGTGTTTATAGGTTAGGCATATTCAAACATGAACAGAATATGCTTTGACAAAAATAGTCAGTTTTCCATAAATTGTACTTCTAAATGTTTATCATAGCTTTAAGTCATGAATTTCTGAATCTTATCTATCAGTATTACCAAAGTATGGAAAATTTTCCCTCTTATTTATAAATCTGCACAGCACATTTGATTACATTATTTTAGTTTATATTAATTGAAAATGTAAATATATATACCTAAAGCATGGAATAAAATATTTGGATTTAATATTTTTACATAAAAGATTATCAAAAATATAATATTACCAAATAGTTTTTTATGGAATTATTTTACATTAACCATTTCAGAGTACAAATGCACTAAATATGTTACAACTAAAAAATAATAGCCCATTCTGTTACCAATGTTATTGTTTCTAGAGTGAGAATTTTGATCAAACGTTTGGTCTTCCAAATGAAAAATAAAGATGTGAAGATCTTTACTAATAGCATATTTAAAGTTATAGTGCAAGCTATTAATTTAAGAACTTTTGAAACGATTAAAGTCAATTAATTTATAGCATCAGAATTATTTGAGAAATTTGAACTATGAATATATGCAGGCTTCACAAAAGTTGACATTAATTTGTGAATATAAACTTTTACGTTAATGTCATATGTACATACATAGTGTTGTCTTTGTTTTGAGATGGAAGACTCTAAGTAACACTAAAGCAATGATGTATATGAGAAACTCTTAATCCACACTGCTATTGCTCAGCTTTATTTAATTTTATGGATACTTTATAAGGAAAATTTGATATAAAAATCTCATAAATGACCATGCCCATAACAGATATTTCAATGACTCCTAGGAAGATTTATTTCTAAAGTGTTAATGCAAAACAATAAACACCCTGGGCCAAGAAAGTACTTAATGGTGCCGGTTATCTCTAGTGAGTGTAACAAAATTAGTTGAATAGCTTTCCCTCACAATAAATTGATTTTATGATTGGTGGTTGACATTGGATTTCCTTGTATTGTGCCTGAATTTGAAATAAATACGTTCTCTACTTCCCATTTATGTGCTTTCCAGTGCAGTAAAGAATTTAAGTTTTGGTGGTCTGGGAGGTGGCATAGTAGGTAAGGCATTGGACCCTCAAGCATGAGGTCCAGCATTCAATCCTTAGCAGCACCTGTACCAGAGTGATGTCAGGTTCTTTCTCTCTCTCCTCCTATCTTTCTCATAAATAAATGAAATATTAAAAAATAATTTAGTTTTGGGGGGGCCAGGTGGTGTTGCACCTGGTTGAGCACACGTTACAGTGCTCAAGGATCCAGGTTCAAGCCCCTGGTCCCCACCTGTAGAGGGGAAGCTTCACAAATGGTAAAGCAGCGCTGCAGGTATCTCTATTCCTATATCCTACCATTTTTTATTTATTTATTTATTTGGCTTCCAGTGTTATTGCAGAGGCTCAGTGCCTACACTACGAATCCACTGCTCCTAGAGGCTATTTTTCCTATTTTGTTGCCCTTGTTGTAGTTGTTACTGTTATTGTTGTCATAGCTGTTGTTGTTGTTGGACAGGACAGAGAGAAATTGAGAGAGGAGAGGAAGACAGAGAGAAGGAGAGAAAGATAGACACCAGCAGACCTGCTTCACCTCTTGCAAAGCGATTCCCCGCAGGTGGGGAGCCGGGGGCTTGAAAAGAGATCCTTACACAGGCCCTTGCGCTTTGCGCCATGTGCACTTAAACTGCGGTATTATCGCCCAGCCCCCTCTCCTCCCCCTCTCAATTTCTCTGTTTTTATCTAATAAATAAATAAATTCTTTAAAAAATTAATTTTAAGTTTTGGTTAAAATACTTTATATTGAAAATATAAATATTCATAAAATCATCTTTAGAGGCCGGGCAGTAAATTTGCCTGTTTGAGCACATATTACTATGTGCAAAGACCCAGGCTTAATTTAAGCTTCCTGGTCCCCACCTTTGTGGGGGAAGCTTCACATGTGGTGAACGAGTGGTACAGGTATCTCTCTGTCTCCCTCTCTATTTCCTTCTTCCGTCTCCATTTCTCTCTGACACTATCTAATAAAGGAACTGTTAAAAAAAACAACCATACTTAAAAATCATATTGAAAGCACAAAAGTTATATAGTAATTGGTAGGTTTGACCAAATGTTCATTGAAGTAGCATGAGCTTGTCTTATCAAATTGCTCTAAATAACTCCTTTATTGTCAACTACAAGGTACCATGAATGGACTCACTCCAAAACACCATGTAAACTGGAAAGATCAACGTGGGATTTGAAATCTTTTAGACAGTCTGATCTTTAGACTTCATAGTAGGGTGAATGAGATAAATTATTTACTAGAAAAAATCACCCTTAATCAGTAAGTTTTTGGGCCACAGTTGATTGGAGATAATTATTTTGTTAGTGTTGTTAGTTACTAGTACTATAATAAGTGAACAGAGAGTTAATGAAAATAGAAAAATATCAAGGTCCAAGAGAAAAATCAAAAGAGACTCCGTATGCCTAAAATATATTTGTCTGCTTCATGTACTGTATTTTTTCATCGTCTTAGTATTTATAGTTTTACCTTTATAGATAAGAAATAACTATCGAATTCAAGTCCTAGGAAAGGAGGACAAAGTGAATCACTGGGTGGGGTTGAGGAGGGTAGGCAGGGCTCTCAGTGAATGGGAAGTATCAAAATGGTGTGTCCTCCTATTGGGGTAGAAGTCTTCAACAAAGTTTCATTCACCAGAGTTCATGGGTCTAGTACAACCTTATCCTAATTGAGAGCTGATCTGAGAGGATGGTAAAATCTCTGCATGAATTGTAAGAACATTCATCAGAAATTTTACAACACTGAGCTGGTCTGGTAACATAACTTGTATAACATGGAAAAGCTAAACATACTTGTGTCTGACTTTTAAATCCATTAACTGTTAAGTGTTCTTTGGTTCATCTGCAAGTATACCAAGCTGATAATTGTTTGGAAAAAAGGTTATATAATTCTAGGACTTGTACTTCTCTCCAAATTTTCTCTTTCTCTGTCATTTGCTGGCAATGCCTACCTTTCTATTACCACATTTCTTAGGATTTTTCTTCTAATCCTTCATAAAACTAGAAATAATATGGTGACTATTTCAATCTGTTTTAGTATAGAAAAAAGGGGACAAGCAAAGTACTTGAAAAATAATGGAAATTGATTTAACATATAATATATAAAATGGTAGGTTTGAATTTCAGTCAGCATGTTGTTGGAGCCTGGCATTTGCATTTTAAATGGCATCTGTATGTAACTTATAATTATGAAAAGATACTTTGAAATTACCTTTCAGGCATTAGTAAATGTTTGGATATTATTTTTTTTTTCTTTGCAAAAGGTCCAAAAATCATATTGTGTGATTTTGAAGGCCAATCTAGGAAATGAGCCTTGCCTAGTCCTTTCAAGCAGTCATAGAAAAGAGAACTGAGGCACTGTGCAGTGGTACACCTAGTTGAACACACTACCATGAGCAAGGACCCAGATTCAAATCCTGGGTCTCCGCTTGCAGGAGGAAGATTCAGGACTAGTGAAGTTGTACTGCAGTTCTCTCTCTCTCTCTCTCTCTCTCTCCCTTTCCCTCCCTCCCTCCCTCCCTCTCTCTCTCTCTCATATATATATGAGATATATATATATCAGAGGATATATATCCTCTGAATCTCTGTCCTATCAAATTAAATGATAAATAAATACTTTAAATAAGAGAATGGAAAGATAGACACCACTGTCTTTGTGGCTTGAGTCCCCAACATTTCAATTATATACATGATCTTCTTTTAGACATTTTTTTTTAATTCAAGGAAACCATACATAGAATTATATTATAGGTTTGTGATTTTTGTAGGTGTTACTTTCTTTAAAAAAATCTTTTTCTAACTAGTCAATATTTTATCTTAAGAATTAGGAAGCTGGGAAGGTAGATAGCATAATGGTTATTCAAAGAGACTCTCATGCCTGAGGCACCAAAGTCCCAGGTTCAACCCCCTGCACCACCACAAGCCAGAGCTGAGCAGTGCTCTGGTAAAAACAAGAAAAAAGAAAAAAAGAAAAAAAAATGAAATGCACAAAACAAAGAATTAGGAAGCTATTATATATATATATTTTTTTTCTTTTTTTATAGTAAATCTTTATATGTGCCTGATATTTTTTTAATATTTATTTTATTTATTTATTCCCTTTTGTTGCCCTTGTTTTTTTTATTGTTGTAGTTATTATTGTTGTTGTCGTTGTTGGATAGGACAGAGAGAAATGGAGGGAGGAGGGGAAGACAGAGAGGAGGAGAGAAAGATAGACACCTGCAGACCTGCTTCACCGCTTGTGAAGCGACTCCCCTGCAAGTGGGGAGCCGGGGTTCGAACCGGGATCCTTATGCTGGTCCTTGTGCTTTGCGCCACCTGCGTTTAACCCGCTGCGCTATAGCCCGACTCCCTATTTTTTTTCTTTTTAAGGTAGGAAACTACTTAATAACTATCTGCTAGAAACAAACCATTTCTGCCGGGATAGTGTGGGGGTGCCTCTTCCTGGGGGCGTACTCTCTGGGTTGGACAGAACTCAACCTGAGCCAGCCTGGGCTGCTACTCACTCAGCGATGAGAGAGATGACTCACGAATAGAGCTCGTGGAGGAGAGGCAGTTCAATTCTTTATTGATCAGAGAGCCAAGGCTTTTAAAGGTCAGACCTGGAGTGGCTAGTTGGAAATGGAAATGGCTAGGAAAGGGGTGGAGAAAGGCAAAAGGGCTGGAAAGGTAGGAACATCCTTAGCAACTGTTGTGAGGGTTTTAACTGGTAGGATTAATAATACCCTGCAGGCAGGGAGGGTATTGAGAGTAGAAATAAGATAGATCAAAGGAATGGGATGGGTGGAGGTCTTTCAGGCAAAACAATGATTATGTATATAATAAGTCTGATAAGATGAGAGGATGTATGTCCCCTCTAGTCAAGATCTGCGAGGCTCAACCATATCCTCACAATTTCCCAACAAATTCAGATGTCCAGATTTTATACCTAATTCTGAAATTGGCATTTAATATTTTTATGTTAAAAAGTACTTTGTTGCTGATTTATGCAAGTGATAAAAATATGACCTTCACTTACAGAGATAAAGTCAGCATTGGCTTGGATTTTCTTTTCTTTTCTTTTTATTTATAAAAAGGAAACATTGACAAAACCATAGGATGAGAGGGGTACACCAGCCACAATTCCCACCACCATATCTCTGTATCCCATCCCTCCCCTGATAGCTTTCCTATTCTTTAACCGACTGTCTGGGAGTATGGACCCAAGGTCATTGTGGGATGCAGAAGATGGAAGGTCTGGCTTCTGTAATTGCTTCCCCGGTGAACATGGGTATTGACTGGTTGATCCATACTCCCAGCCTGCCTCTCTCTTTCCCTAGTAAGGTGGGGAAGCCGAGCTCTAGGACACATTGGTGGGGTCGTCTGTCCACGGAAGTCTGTTGGAATCATGCTAGCATCTGGAACCAGGTGGCTGAAAGGAGAGTTAACATACAAAATCAAACAATTTGTTGAACAGTCGTGGACCTAAAGGCTGGAATAGTGCAGATGAAGAGTTGGGGGGGGGGGTCCTCCATTTTGTAGATAGCTAGTAGGCATATTTTAGTTATATTCCAAAGGGCTTGTGGCTATAGTTTATTTCCCTGAGCCTGAAATCTGATATGCAGGTGGATCCAAGTTACTGTCTGGGGAGATGATGTCATGACTGGAAAAAGGACCAGAAAGCTGGATCAGGGAAGAGATTAGCTCCCTAATATGGGAAACGTGTATAAATATTGTTGACTGTAAACCCCATGGATTTGATGTGATCTGGGGCCCATATTCAGCTTAGGAGCCTATGTGACCTCTGCATCCCTGTAGATCTGAGCTCACATTCTGTGGTCATGAGTAGGAACATTCCAAGCTGCCCCAATATCAGGACCCATCTTCCTCAGGTGTAGCATAGAGTATGTTTTCCATCCTCCCTTTGGAGGACAGAACATTCTCTACCATTGTTGATCCATGTTGAGAGCAGGGGCCCACCAAGGGGTCTATTTTGTTGTTCCTGATAGAGATGACCGGTAACAATGGATAGAGTGATTAACTCGAGGTTTAGGCCCATCATGTCTGATTGGGAATCTCAGCACTCCCTGACTAGGGCCCCAGCTGATAGGGTGCCCTGATAGTGACTAAAGAGTCATCATTAAAGTATGCCAGTTTCTTGCCCTTATTCAGCTTTTGCAGTCCTTGCTTTGATAAGGTTAGCTTTTGGAGTGAGAGAATTGTAATAGGAAGTAGGTGAGGAGGGCATCTAAGTCTAATTAGATAACTTGCATCATGAACTTTATATTGACTCACTAGACTATTGGGTACTTTTGCTTTCAGGTATATACTTTGCCCTAATTTATGGATACATGTGAACATATGCTCTATTTAATGGGACTTGGTCTATATCTAGGTTTTGGGACTTTGTTAGGAAGTGAACCTCCTGGAATGGAATTAGAGAATCCTATGAAAGGAAAGATCTCACCCGAGTAATGAGGCTGATGGGTTGACTTTCCATGCCTGACGCATCTGGACACAGTCTGAAGTGAAGCATGCTGAGGTGGTACTCGTTACATTGATTAGGTTGGGATCGGCGGATGCAGTATCATTTTATGACATGAGAGAAGCATGCAGAAAAGTGAACCCCACCCTAGAGGTTCCAGAACTGGGGGCAATTGGAGGTTCCTGCTGTTTTACAGTTAAGAAGGTAATAGTTATTGTTGTAACCACATTATTTGGTAATTGGATTAACTTTGAAAAATCCCTTTCTTAGGATTTGTTGTATCATACACATCACCATAATTTATTTCCTTTGACATTATTTGTATATAGCTTTGCCACCAGTTGCTTCTGTTCTCCCTGGTCTAGACTTTTAAGAGTGTCAGCGGGAGTCGGGAGGTAGCACAGCAGTTAAGTGCAGGTGGCATGAAGCACAAGGACCAGCGTAAGGATCCTGGTTCAAGACCCCTGGCTCCCCACCTATAGGGGAGTCGCTTCACAGGTGGTGAAGCAGGTCTGCAGGTGTCTGTCTTTCTCTCCCTCTCTCTGTCTTCCACTCTTCTCTCCATTTCTCTCTGTCCTACCTAACAATGACTGCAACAAGAATGAAAAACAACAAAGGCAACAAAAGGGAAAATTAAAAAATATTTTAAAAGAATTTAAAAAAAAAAGTTTCAGCATATGAAAGACTCAGCCTATGTATTAAATAGACTCAGTCTGCTTTAAAAAGTTTGAGACATACAATCAATTTTCCCTCTCATATTAGTGATTTATATGACTATGAATTAATAGGAGTGTACATAAACACCATTCCCACCACCAAAAGCCTGTGTCCCATCCCAGTCACCCACTCCCACCACCACCTCTGCCTGCCACACCGGGAAGCCGAACATCCACCCTCACCCCAGGGTTTTTACTTTGGTGCCCTACTCCAGATTTAGTCAAATCCTGCTTTTAGTTTCCCTTTCTGTTCTTCTTTCTCAACTTCTGTTGATGAGTGGGATCATTCTATATTCATCTTTATCTTTCTGACTTAGCTCACTTAAAATAATTCCTTCTAGCTCCGTCCAAGATAGGTCAGAGAAGGTGGGTTCATTGTTCTTCATAGCTGCGTAGTATTCCATTGTGTATATATACCACAGCTTTCTCAGCCACTCATCTGTTATTGGGCACCTGGGTTGCTTCCAGGTTTTAGCTATTAAGAATTGTGCTGCTATGAACATAGGCGTACACACCTCTTTTTGGTTGGGCGTTATGGAGTCCTTGGGGTATATCCCCAGAAGAGGAATTACTGGGTCATATGGAAGGTTCATGTCTAGCCTTGTGAGAGTTCTCCAGACAGCTCTCCACAGAGGCTGGGCCAATTTACATTCCCACCAGCAGTGCAGAAGAGATCCGGCTTGGATTTTCTTCCTATAATTATACTTCTGTTGTTCTGAGCATATGTAATGCTGTTAACTTTGGTTTTACTGCACTATAGGGAATATGTAAGACATAATTTCACTGAAGAGCATTTAGAAAAAAATATAAAACTTGCCTTTCACTCTGGATGAGATATTCATATCCCAGGTCCATGTTTGTTTCTTTCCAGAGCACAGATTTGATATGATGTGATGAGGAGGATTGAACATGGGACTTTGGAGCCTCAGGCATGAGAGTATCATGCAAAGATCTGCAAATGTTGGTTGACTAGATACAGAATAAATGTATTTAACCTTATCCATGTTTATAGTCTTAATAGAGTATCATACAATGATAATAAACATCATTTCATTATAGGATAGCATTTTAGAAGGCTAATTTCAGTTTTCTGAGAACACAATATGCATCCTTTTTTTCTACTTGATTGAGGCATAATCTTAAATATGTTTTGAGTTTACTAATTTTCCAGGAAAATGCATACAGTAAATATGTAGTCCTAGTAGAAGAAAATGATTCATACCTTACTTTTAAAATGAGCATATAATGAACATATCACATCATTTTACAAATGACCATCAATACAAGAAAATAGAGTGATAAACTATTTCTTTCTAAACTGAAGAGATTCAGTTCTAGTATTTTATCCAGAAAAGAAGATGAAAATAACATTACAAAAAGACATGAAATCGGGAGTCGGGCTGTAGTGCAGCGGGCTAAGCGCAGGTGGCGCAAAGCACAAGGACCGGCATAAGGATCCCGGTTCGAACCCCGGCTCCCCACCTGCAGGGGAGTCGCTTCACAGGCGGTGAAGCAGGTCTGCAGGTGTCTATCTTTCTCTCCTCCTCTCTGTCTTCCCCTCCTCTCTCCATTTCTCTCTGTCCTATCCAATGACGACAACAACAATAATAACTACAACAATAAAACAACAAGGGCAACAAAAGGGAATAAATAAATATAAAATAAAAGAAAAGAAAATAAAAGAAAAAAACATGAAATCATTATGCCTGACAAATTCCTTCTGAAGTTTTTGGTGATATTCACTCATTTTATAGAAAAAAAAAAAAAAAACATGTTTTTCCTCTGACAAGCACTATTGCCATAAAGCTTTCTGATTTTTTTCTTAATGTTTGAACTACCATAGAAAAATGCAGTGAGTATACTATGTTAACAAGACCTCCTCAATCTACAAAATGAATGCCAGGAATAAACCTATCAAAGGACATTGTGGTATGGAATATTGAAAGAGGCCTCAGAACTTAGTGTATGTACCATATGACCGATGTTCATTAAAACAAACTATAAAAAGACTCACATCATTTAGAATTTGAATATAGAGAAATGTTCATCTATAAGTTTCCTCTTGAATCCTGGCTATATAACTGAGCATTCTTAAATTACATGCAGGCTATTCATGAAAAATTTGTGCTTAAATATGATTATGAATATTGGATACCAGTACTTTATGGATTAATGTTAAAACACAGCAATCCATATCTTACTCTACCAACTTAGTATGTTCCTACAGATTTGTGGGTAAATTGAATCATCACGACTTCATAAAATGTTCCCTTCATTTTTATTGATCATTAGTTAGTAATGGATTAAGATGCCAGTTATTTTATTTATTTATTCCTTTTTGTTGCCCTTGTTGTTTTATTGTTGTAATTATTGTTGCTGTCGTTGTTGGATAGGACAAAGAGAAATGGAGAGGGGAGGGAAGACGGGAGAGAAAAATAGACACCTGCAGACCTGTTTCACTGCTTGTGAAGCGACGCCCCCTGTAGGTGGGGAGCTGGGGCCTCCAACCGAGATCCCTAAGTCAATCCTTGTGCTTTGCACCACCAGCACTTAACACAATGTGCAACCGCCCGACTCCCAACATGCCAGTTTTAAGAGACTCTGTCCCCCAGTCTTCCTTCAGTAGCAAATAAATATTCAATAAATGATTTATATACTCAAAGGAAATACACTACTTATAGAAACTGTGGTGAATAATCTTACATAAGAATTCTTACAGGTAGAACTTAAGAAATAAGGGCAGGACAGAAATAAGGGCAGTAGTACAGCGGGTTAGCACACATTGCACTAAGTGCAAGGACTCACGTGAGGATCCCAGTTCAAGCCCCCACTCCCCACCTGCGGCGGCGGTGTCGCTTCACAGGAAATGAAGCAGGTCTTCTGCAGTTGTCTATCTTTCTCTCCCCCTCTCTGTCTTCCCTCCTCTCTCAATTTCTCTCAATCCTGTCCAGCAACAACAGCAATAACAAGAGCAACAAAACAGGAAAAAATAGCCTCCAAGAGCAGTGGACTCATAGTGCAGGCCCCTAGCCTCAGCGATAATCCAGGAGGTGAAAGAAAAAGAATGAAAGGAAGGAAGAATGGAAGAAAGAAATTAGGACAAAGAGGGAAATCACAAAGTGAAACTTGGCTGACTGTGGTGTATTGTACGAAAGCAAAGGACTCAAAGGAGAAGGAGGGAGGTGGTGGAGGCCCTGTTACATGGCGCATGGGGAGATGAGCAATTGTACCTATGTTTGTACAACTCCACTGTAAAGCATTAACCCCCAATAAAAAAGAATCCCATTTTAATTGAATAATAACCCATATAATATTTTACTCAGTGGTACTATAGATTTTTACATTTTTTGTAAGATGAGATTCATGAATATAAAACTGCAAGTAGTATTTCGAGTTAGTCCATGTAAAGGATTATCCGTTGACTTCCCATTGTATATCAAGTAGAAACTGATGTTCCCATTATGATTTTTGCTTCCTCTGAAGCATAAATTGTATCCACCAGCTTATATATTTCACTTAAATTCACTGAAAATTAATATGGTAGAGTATCCTGTTTGAGTAACCAGAATATTTCATGTTCAATTATGATATACCAGTTTGTTTTCCTAAAGGATGCTCTTTGAAAATTGCACTATCTTATCTACCTTTGATTTTTTTTAATTGAAGCAACACTGGTTTATAACTATTTATAGGCTTCAGGGCACACCCTTATAAATCAACATTTGTATATACTACATTTTGCTTTCCACTCGAATTTTTTTTCTATTTGGGTGGTTGCCGTTATTTATTTATAAAATGGAAATATTGACAAGACCACAGGATAAGAGGGGCACAACTCCACACAATTCCCACCACCAGAACTCTGTATCCAATCCCTTCCCTTGAAAGCTTCCCCATTCTTTATCCCTCTGGGCTTATGGATCCAGGATCATTATGGGGTGCAGAGGGTGGGAGGTCTGGCTTCTGTAATTGCTTCCCTGCTGAACATGGACATTGACAGGTCGATCCATGCTCCCAGCCTGTCTCTCTCTTTCCTGAGTGGAGTAGAATTTTAGTTTGTATCCAACACAGCATGGTTGAGTCCTTATACTCAATTTATATCTCCCTCTTTCCTTCCAGTAAGCACAAATCAACAGTTATCACAGAGGCTTGATTTTCATGTTCAACATCTTCAAAGTGTTTAGTTCATCCACATATAATTAATTTAGTTGGCTTTTTATTGTGTCACATCATTAGCCGAGTGGGAGCAGATTTAGACAGTCCAGTGCCTGTGAATGCAACACCTTTCATATTGAAAGCTCTTCTTGGCTTTCCTCTCAATCAGTATTGAAATCCCCCATCCTGCATCTGTATGTCTCAGTTCTTCTGTGTTAATTTTACTGTTGTCACTAGCTATATGTTTGTATCATATATTGATATATAATATCAATATTGATATTATATATCAATATTGAACCTGGAGCCTAATGTCAGTTGCAAACCAAATGTAAGATTCTTAGCTGCTAAAGGTATTTTCAGGTAAAAAGTATGGCTCTTGGAAAGACAAATCTTTCAGCATAGGTTATAAAGTCAAGTTCATGAAATATTAATAAATGCAGTAAGGTCAGGTTGATGCCATAAAGAATGGTAGGAACTAAAGTGAAGTGGGGAGCAAACATTTTTATACCATATAGGCTAGGTGAAATATGTCTGGAGTACCATTTTAGCCTAAGGCCTCAGTATCTTGTCCTTGATCCTATACAATTACTCTATGAAACCACCTTAAAATCATGTAAATTGAGCCATTGAAATAGGTCACTTGGATAATGTGCTGCTTTGCCATGCAGAAGACCCAGGTTCAAGCCTTGTCCCCACTGCACTGAAGGAGATTTCAGTGCTAATATCCCTCTTTTCTCTCTTTTCTACCTCTACCTTTCTATCTAAATCATGTAAGTTTACAATAGGATCTGGATTCAGAACATGCCATGGACAGATTTGTATCCTGTTTAGTACATGAATATATTAAGAGCTTTCTTCAAAGAAAAAGGAATTAACAGAAAGAGAGTTAATTATGAACAGGGAATCACCCCTTCAGGTGATACAAGAGCATAGAGGTAGGATAAACAGGTAAGTTACCTTCAGTAAGATGACCCAGTAGAGAGGTAATCAGGCCTATTTGTTTATCTCTGGATTGCTGAGGTAACAAGAGTAGAAACATCTGCAAACATTACCAGTACACGGTTTTACTCTTCTCTATACATATTTCCTGAGTATGCATTTTCTCTTAAGAACCCATACTTGAAGGGACTGGGCAGTGGCACACCTGGTTGAGTGCACATGTTATAGTGTGCAGGACCCAGGTTTAAGCCTCCAATCCCCACCTGCAGAGGGAAAGCTTCACAAGTGGTGAAGCAGTGTTGTAGATATTTTTCTTTCTCCCTTTCTTTTTCCCCCTTCCCTCTCCATTTCTCTGTGTCTATCCAATAATAATAAATAAATAAAATATTAAAAATCATTAAAAGAAACCACACTTGAGAATGGACATTTATTAATTTAGTTTCAGTAATACCAAAAAAAGGAGTATAGGACCAGTTGTGTTTGCCTCAGTTAGTTGCTACCTGGTATCGGGGAGATAGTACAACTTATTAGAGCACAGAACTTACATGCGTGAGACCCCAGAGCTACAGGTTCAACCCCCGGCACCACCTTCTGCCAGAGCTGAACAGTGCTCTGGTTCTCACTCTTTCTCACACCATCCTCTCATGCTCCACAATATATATGCATTTTTTAAAAAATTAGAGCCTGTTTACTTGTAGTGGCTATCATTAGTTTACTGTGGTTACAATTAATATGTATCATCATCAAAGTCATATGTAGAAAGAAGTCCTATAATGACCATTTGAGTTTTTAGTCAAAAATGACAAGTTTCAATGAAGTCACCTTGCCATACTCACTTTGATTTGGTAAGACAATTATCTATGAATCAAAATAGCATTGGGTTCACTGCCTAAAAACAGGCTCTTTTACTGTTGTTTAGAAGATGAATTCCAGTCCTTTTAAATCCCTCACTCTATTTGTCATAGTTTCATTCACCCTCCTCCTAAGCAGAGAGCATGTGTCAGGATCTTTTGAGCATATCATGCACTCTCATGGTTCTGCTTCTATATGTAATGCTCAACTCTTGGAATTCCATTTGTTACCTCTATCTCTTCCTTGTGCCTCAGTGTTCAAATTTCAGGACACACCTTGTCTCTAGTATGAACTTTTCCTTACTTCAAGCCCAATGGACAGAGTTAAATAATAATCAGGGACAGGGAGGTGACTTAGCAGTAGAGTGGGTGAGGTCCCAGATTTGATCCCTACCACCATGAGAGCAATAATGACAAAAGGAGTAGAACTCTGTGGATGGTAGAGTGCTGTTTTGATCTTTGTTTATATCTCACTTTCATAAAATACAAAAAGAAACGCACTGGGGTAGTAGCTTAGCAATAGAAAATATATTGTGTAACTCTTGATTTTGATCTCCAGCACTCCATAAATAATACATCTCAAGTGCTAGCAAGTCTCTTCTACACAGTCTTGTTAAACCATTTCTCTCAAAATTTTGCTGTGTGTATCAGTGTGCGCCAGTTTCCCTGATTGTACTTGTAACAATTAAAGAATGAACTTCAATGTATCTTTGTCTTTGCATCTTTAATATGTAGGGCAATTGCTGATACACAGAAATACACCACTGACCAGATCATTGTTTGAAAATTCATGAATGGAAAGCAGCATTTATAAGTCACCCTCTTTAGTACCTGTATATTAGAAAGTGACCAAAAAAAACTGAAACTGTTGGTTTTCTTTGGTATGATTGAAGATTCTCCTTCATGGATGAGGGAGACCGATAGAGAAGAGTCCAGGAGTCTGAGTTATGAAGACCTAGCAGAATAACCTAACAATAAATCGAGAACAGATTAGACAGAAGAAACTCCAAATAGTTTTGGAAGGTCAAGAGAGTAGCAGATCAAGTTTGGGTTTTAAAAAGGGCATTAAAAGAATAGTTATACATCACAGTTCAGTCAGGAAACTGGTCACGTGGAAAGGTTTAGTGGCATCTTGAGTTTAGGTTGAATTTCTAAAGATTAGTCAAGTAGGCATCACTGTTTTAAGAGCCCAGAATGAGAATTGGGTTCAATAGTTACATCTACTGCATTGCTTTTTAACCTTTACTAGGTATGTCTCCTAAAAGTTACATGAATAAAAAGGGAGGAGCCCATGTACAAAAACTTTATATTGCATTATTGGTTAACTTTAAGGACAATTTTCATCCCTCAAGAAGAAAAAAAACAGTACTTTCTTTTTTTAGTGATCTAATAGTGATTTACAAAATTATAAGATAAGAGGTATAAATCCACTTTGTTTCCACCATCAGCATCCTGTGTCTAGTAGAAATTGCAGTAGTTGTCCCAACATTACAGATATGGGTTGACTTTAAATCTTTAAATCTGTGTGTGTGTGTGTGTTTGTGTGTGTGTGTGTGTGTTTGTGTGTGTGTGTGTTTGTGTGTGTGTGTGTATTACCTTTTCCCCCCTTTACTCCTGCCTTCACTTCCTAAGTCATACCTATATTATTACTACTTCCAAGTGTCACTCTTTTTTTCCTTTTCTTTCTTAGTAAAACAGTGCCTGACTTCATCTGGTGTTTTCCAGATTCACTTTCTTTTTGATGATGATATAGAAACAAAGATTCCTGACAACAAACATTTCGGGTCACAGTAGAATTGTGGTCCAGAACCCTTGGTCACTTCCCCTATCTCTTCCCTCATCTGGGGGTATGGACCAAAATTCTTTTTGGGGTGCAGAAGGTGGAGCATCTGGTTTCTATAATTGCTTCTCTGATGGATATAGGCATTGGCAGGTCAATCCATACCTCCAGCCTGTTTCTATCTTTCCCTAGTTGGGTAGGACTCTGGAAGGTGAGACATTCCAGGACATGTTGGTGAAGACTAGTACTTTCTGGTTTTCAAATTTATCTGTTTTTTTTTTTAATTTTACTGTGACCTTTTAGTCATCATGATATGATACAACTTAATAGTGATTTCATATTTTGCCTTCCATTATCATTTATCTTTCTATTCTATTATCGCTTCAGTCATGAATGAGTGTTAATTCTCATTCATATGGGAGTTTTCATCAGTCAGAAAGTTAAGGCTATGTAGATGCAACTTTTCTTGATTAATGATCATAATCTCTTTGTTCTTAGTGCATCTTAGATTTTGCAAGGCAATTTCATATATTGTCATATTTTATCTTTTTAAGTCTGTGATGTTTCTATTGTGTCCTTGGACTAAAGATTACAACCAAAATACAGTGCTCCACTTCTCAGTAAATTTCTATATACTGGTATATCAATGATTGCTTCTTTAGCCATTTCTTTTACTGTGAATAATTATTTCTAAAATTCATGAAACCTTTGTGATATTTAGAATTTCCTTGACCTTATGAATGCTTTAATTTCTTATCCTTACTGTTAGCAGATTCTGTGTTTCATAAAACAGAACATCTATTAATATTGCAATTGAATATTAACTTGTCCTTGAAATGTTTCTCAGGTGTTATTTTTCCTGTTCAGTTAGTTGTATGTCTCCTGGATGTGCTTATGTTACTCTATCTCTTCTTCTTCTCATTTTTTTTTTTTGTACATCTGCTCTCTCAAGTACATTTTAACAGACACTTTGTTCTACTAATCTTCAAGCATGAAATTTCTTTTCAAGGCACTTAAGAAAATGTAGGCAGCTTATAATTTGGGAGTCGGGCTGTAGCACAGCGGGTTAAGCGCAAGTGGTACAAAGCACAAGGCCCGGCAGAAGGGTCCCTGGTTCGAGCCCTGGCTCCCCACCTGCAGGGGAGTCGCTTCACAAATGGTGAAGCAGGTCTACAGGTGTCTATCTTTCTCTCCCTCTCCTCTCGCCATTTCTCTCTGTCCTATCCAACCACGACAACAATAAAACAATAAGGGCAACAAAAGGGAATAAATAAAAAATATATATATTAAAAAAAGAAAGAAAATGTAGGTACTTAGAATATTCAGGAACAGAATGTCCCGTGAGCTGCAAAAGTTAATGTGATAAAAGCAGAAGAGCTGGTTAGTTCATCAGAGTTTTTACTCTTCAAAAAGCAGCATGTTATATTCCCTTCTTAAATAGCAAGCAAAAAGCAAGTGGTCTCATTTAATTTCTTAAAATAGAAAAAGGGAGACTAATAATTGACTTGTCAGTTCATTCTGACTATTAATTCCCTGAACACAAAGTTGGCTTTTGTTAATTTAGAATTCATTTTCTTTCCAAATATAATTATCTAACTATATATAGATAAACAATTTAAAGCCAGCTAATTTTTTTGAGCATTTAAAGTTAAAAAATATGTAGACATTAGTAAATTAGCCATTTATAAAACCTGGAACAATTGGATCAAAATCAATGCTGAGAAATTAAAATGGACTTGTATTTCCATGACATTTACAGTCCATCTTGCACATGGCATATAAATGTATTATAACTTTAAGGAACTTTTAATATATGCATAGAAATACAAATGATCTGGGAGTCAGGCGGTGGCGTAGCGGGTTAAGTGCATGTGGCGCAAAGCGCAAGGATCTGCCTAAAGATCCCAATTCAAGCTCCTGGCTCCCCACCTGCAGGGAAGTCACTTCACAAGCGGTGAAGCAGTTCTGCAGGTGTCTTTCTCTCCCCTTCTCTGTCTTCCCCTCCTCTCTCCATTTCTCTCTGTCCTATCCAACAACAACGACATCAATAACCACAACAAATGTTAAACAATAAGGGCAACAAAAGGGAAAATAAATTTAAAAAAGAAATAAAAATGTTCTTAGCAAATGGGAAAATGAAGCAGACTAGAACATAGAACTTGAGTGGATAAGGCCCTAACTTCAATCCCTGGTGACACACACAGCTTTTAGAGTGGTGCTCTAAATGCTCTCTCTAATAAAATAAGTTAAATTTTTTCTTAAATACCTGCTGGAAAGAATTATTTTATAATGTATATGTACATTTCATTAATCCAATAAAGTAATTTGCAAACTTTCCTATAGGTCAGCATTTACTAGGTTTAAGACTCCATAAACACCAGTATCAGAGAAAAATCACCAATGATGAAAGGATTCTAAGAGTGAAAGTAGTGTAGTAACTATGTGAACATTTTACTATAAATGTCAAGGACTTAAAGAACCTAAGCATCACTTTGTTTAAATTTTACAAAAGTATAATACTACAAACAAGATGGGAGTTTAAAATTTTTATTAGTGATTTAGTAATGGTTTACAATATTATTATAAAATCACATGATATAGTTCTACTTTATTTTGGCTTGTTAGATTATTTGTTCTTTGGGTAGAGAGAAAACTAGTCTTAATTATTGAAATGATGATTAACTCGTTCCTTAAATACAGAAGAGCATTTTTAGTTCAGTTTAGTGACCGGGAGAACATGTCTTTTAATTGTTCTAATATTGTAGGTTGGCATTGCCACTTTTGCTTTATTTTCCTTCTAAATAGAGAAGTATTTAGGATTATGGTATAATTATATAATCCATTTGGTCAGTTTTGCTACAAACCAATTAAATGAAAATCTCAGTGAGATCCTCATTTTAAACTAATAATGGATGTCTTAAATACTTGTAGCACTTTTAAAAAACATACCCCTAATTTACTAGATCCCCCTGCATCCTCCCATATTTGAGATTTTAATTTATGAGATCTTGAATGGAAGCTGAGGATCACTGTTTGCTCTTTTGTTGGAATTATTATGACATCAAATATAAAAGTCCAGTAGGTATTTATTTAGATCTATATAGCTCTATCCATATCTCTTATGACATGGCTGTTCTAATGTTTCTGTAGTCATAATCATAATATTCATGCTCTATGGAGCTCTTTACTATGCCTATGAGAGAGCCAACAGATCCAGACACATCTAGTTTATCTCATCAGTCAGGCTGTTATTATCAAGAATGATTACTTAGGCAAAGAGGACACAAAATGAGATCTGAGTACTATTCTAAATAGAAACTATATACTATACTTGGAAGTGGAGATTGGGATGAAGTGGAGAAACAAGATATTTCTTAAAACATAGTGGCAAAAATCTGCATGACTTACCTTGACTGAAACTTATCTTGCTTTTCTGTGACTATTAAAATGAATACCACAGACTTTGATTTTGAAACAACCAAAATTTATTCTTTCACTATTCTGAAAGTCTGAAATTAAGGTTGACACTGCTTCTGGAAGGTCTGGGGAAGAATTTGGCCTTATACAGCATCTGAAGATTGTCAACAGTCTTTGTTAAAACTAGCTATTTGGGAGTCGGGCGGTAGCGCAGCGGGTTAAGCGCAGGTGGCGCTAAACACAAGGACCAGCGGAAGGATCCTGGTTCGAGCCCTCGGCTCCCCACCTGCAGGGGAGTCGCTTCACAGGCGGTGAAGCAGGCCTGCAGGTGTCTGTCTTTCTCTCCCCCTCTCTGTCTTCCCCTCCTCTCTCCATTTCTCTCTGTCCTATCCAACAACAATGACATCAATAATAACTACAACAACAAAACAACAAGGGCAACAAAAGGAATAAATAAAAATAAATTAATTAATTAATTAAAAAAAACTAGCTATTTAATTAATAGTGATTCACAAAATTATGAGATAACATGTATAATTACACACTGTTCCCACCACCAGAGTCCAGCGTTTTTTGTCTCCGTTCCCTCCATTGGAAACTGCAGTAACTGCTGCCCAGGTCACAGATATAGGTTGACTATTTCTATAAATATTTATTTGGATATATATTCTATAGTCCTGACTTCTCTTCCTTTCTAAGTCACACTTATACCTTTTGCTACGTCCTAAGGTCCTTCCACTTTTCCTCCTGATCTTAATGGAATTGGACTTCAGAGATAGAGCTCTGGTTATCTTCCCCTAACATTTTTATTTTATTTTTTAATATTTATTTATTCTCTTTTTGTTGCCCTTGTAGTTATTGTTGTTGATGTCATCGTTGTTGGATAGAACAGAGAAGTGGAGAGAGGAGGGGAAGAGAGAGAGGAAGAGAAAGATAAACACCTGCAGACCTACTTCACCACCTGTGAAGCGACTCCCCTGCTGGTGGGGAGCTGGGGGCTCGAACTGGGATTCTTACACTGGTCCTTGCACTTCGCACCATGTACTCTTAACCCGCTACACTACCGCCTGACTCCCTTCCCCTAACATTTTTCCCCCTCTGGGGGTATGGACCAAAATTCTTTCTGGGGTGCAGAAGATGGGAGTTCTAGCTTCTGTAATTGCTTCTTTGCTGGACATAGACATTGGCCAGTGGACCCATACCACCAGTCTGTCAACAGTCTTTGACTTTCAGCTGCATCAATTTGACCTCTGCCTCTGTTGTCAATGTTGCCTATCTCTCCTGTTGCATTCCTCCTCTTCTATCTCAAATGTGTCTCTACTTTTCTTTTGTAAGATACTTGTCATAGGATTCAGAACCCATATGAATAATGTGGGACCACACTAAGAGCCTTAATTTTATTTATTATTATTATTATTATTATTATTATTATTATTGCCTCTAAGGTTATTGCTGGGGCTTGGTGCCTGCACTATGAATCTACTGCTCCTGGAGACCATTTTTCCCATTTTTTGTCATTATTATTATTGTCATTGCTGTTATTGTTGAATAGGAGAGAGAGAAATCAAGAAAGGAGGAGAGACAGAGGGGGCGAGAAAGAGATACCTGCAGACCTGCTTCACCGTTTGTGAAGCGACCCCACTGCAGGTGGGGAGCCAGGGGCTTGAACTGGGATCCTTATGCCGGTTTTTATGCTTTGTGCCATGTGTACTTAACCCTCTGCACTACCCCCTGACCCCCAAAAGCCTCACTTTTATTTGCATATACAAAAATGCTTTTTCCAAATATGTTTACATTAATAGACTGTAGCTGTTAAGACATAGGCATATCTTTCAGAAGGTCCCCATTCAACCCACTACAGTATTGATTATATTATGCTACATTTGCAACAACTGGGACATATTGAGTACAAGTTCACAAGGTGAAAAACAGTGTCAAGAGTCCTCATTTAATAATTATCAAGGCCTGTTTCTGTGTGTGCATGTTTGTACATCTGTGCGTTATATTTAGTGTCATTTTTTTTAACCCAAAGTGTAATTATTTAAGATAGTCCTTGATGTAGCCAATTGGGGGTGAGTGACATAAGAAGTTCATGTTCAGCGGGGAAGCAATTACAGAAGCCAGACCTTCTACCTTCTGCAACCCTCAACGACCCTGGGCCCATGCTCCCAGAGGTCTAGAGAATGGGAAAGCTATCATGGGAGGGGGTGGGTTATGGAGATTGGGTGGTGGGAATTGTGTGAAGTTGTACCCCTCCTACCTTATGTTTTTGTTCATTAATCCTTTCTTAAATAAAAAAATTTTAAAAAAAGAAGTTGTCATTGCACCAGTTTTAAAGTGCCAAATAAATAAATGAAGCAAGAAAAGCATCCCTTTAACATAATACAAAAATAAAAAACATGGTAGTTCTAGTAATTCTAACAGAGTAAAGACATTTATATCCTAACTCTCCAGAAGTAAACATAGGTATTACTCAATTTAGTCAGTTGTTCTCTTATATTCGATGAGAGCTGATATTCCAACAATAGAAAGGAATGTATTCATAAGTGGACTGTTTGATAATATTTACTAATGGAAAATTCAGCATTTTCAACCAAAGACTTCAAGTAATACATAAATAATAATATTGCTTTTGCTTTCAGGAGACATCCTAGTGTTCAGCCTTAACAATATAGACATGAGTTAAAAAAAAACAGATGTAGACTCCCAAAGGGGTAAGTTATAGGGGAATGTGACCAGAGGGCTGAAGAATCTTGTCTTTATACCATCACTGAAAGGGAGGAAAATCTGGAAAATACCAGAGGAAGTCAGAAACTCTTTCTCTTATTTGAGAGAGAAGAGGAAAAAAGAAAGGACATTTGGGCCAGGTGGTGGTGCACCTGGTTAAGCATACATGTTACAATGTGCAAGGACACAGGTTCAAGCCCCTGGTCCCCACCTGCAGGGAGGAAAGCTTTGCGAGTGGTGAAGCAATGCTGTAGGTGTCTGTCTCTCTCCCTCTCCATCTTCCCCTTCCCTCTCGGTTTCTGGCTGTCTCTATCCAATAAATAAAGATAAGAAGAAAAAAAATAAAGGACACTCAGAAGTAATAATAAGTGTAGAGTGTGACTTAGAATGAAATTAAATGCAGAACCATTAAATTATATATACATATATATTAATATTGATAAATTGTGATAGATACAAAGTCTAATTGTATCTGTGACCTTGAGAGAACTACTTCAGTTTTCAGTATAGGGAATGGGGAGAAAGAACTCTGTTGGGGGGAATGATGTGGAATTATACTCTTATCTTATAATTTTGTAAATCAATATTAGATCACTAATAAAATAAAGTAAAAAATGGAGATAATCACACAGCATTCCAGACCCTAAATAACTTATGAGCATTAATTATAAGCATGTGCTATAACGATGAATATTAATTAGCATTCAGAGTTTTGAGGGTACTAGTAAGAAATTGTTTTCGGGAGTCGGGCTGTAGCGCAGTGGGTTAAGCGCAGGTGGCGCAAAGTACAAGGACCGCCATAAGGATCCCGGTTCGAACCCCGGCTCCCCACCTGCAGGGGAGTCGCTTTACAGGCGGTGAAGCAGGTCTGCAGGTGTCTATCTTTCTCTCCTCCTCTCTGTCTTCCCCTCCTCTCTCCATTTCTCTCTGTCCTATCCAACAACGATGACAACAACAATAATAACTACAACAATAAAACAACAAGGGCAACAAAAGGGAATAAATAAAATAAAATAAAACAAATAAAAAATAAATAAATAAATTGTTTTCATTTATTTACTATCATATAGGGACAAAGAGAAATTGAGAGGGGAAGGTAGAGAGATAGAGACAGAGACACCTACAGCCTTACTTTACCACTTGTGAAGCTTCCCCCTGCAGATGAAGACTGGAGGCTTGAACCTGGGTCCTTGTGCACTGTATTGTGTGTGCTCAACCAGTTGTGTCACCACCTGACTCCAGAAATTATTTGATTAAATGGGTGTTTGTTGACTATTCGCTATATGTCCACTGTCGTGCTAGACAAAGAATTGAAAAAAACCAAAAACAATGTATTATATGAGTGGAAAGAGGACACTAATTTCAAATGCAGAATCATGTAAGGTCTTTTTGTGAAAATATTATATAAATTAAACCTTATTTAGGGAGTAGAGTTAACCTATATTCTACATCCCCAAAACAATGTTGATCCAATACTCCCAGTGGAGGAGAGGAAGAGGAAGAGAGGTTTCTGAACTCCAGCTCCATCAGGACTCAGAGAGAGAGAGGAGGAAAAAGGGAGTGACATATGGATGTAGTAATAGGCTTATGTGTGGCTTGGAGAGTAAGAGAGGACTGAACATGGAAGAAAAAGGGGGTAATTCTATACAAATCTAGACAGTTATAGAGATGACGGTTAGCCCATGTCTGCAACTTTAGGAGAAGTGCTGTGGTTTGCAGTGGAGGGATTGAGGATTCAGAACTCAGGTGGTGGGAACAGTATAGAATTATACCTGTGTTGACATGCAGTTTTGTAAATCAATATTAAATCACTAATAAAATTTTTTTAAAAAGAGTAAAGTCAAGTCATATATAGAGATGAGGCAGAAAGACACTGCTGAAATACCCGTATTAGGAGAGAAGCAGAAATTTAACAGTGCTTTGATTTTAGGAGCTGGGCCGTGTTACAGCCAACTGAACAGAAGTTCAGTCAGCAGACATGATGAATAAAATAATTAATTTAGATATATTTTCACTGAAGTGAAACTTTCACTGCACTGAAGGTTTCCATTTTTAAGAGGGAAGAAATAAAGCCCAATTGCTAAGGGAGTTAGTTTCACAGTAGGTTGTAGAATGAGTAAAAGATAAAAGAAGATAGAAGCCAGAGAACCAATTTAGAAACACATTGTCTAGTGGGAAGTGATAAATTGGCATCTGGAAAAGGTCATATTTGAGGGGAAGCAGCTTTAAGAGAAAGCTAAAAGTATAAATCTTATTGCTGTATCAACTAATGTGAAGTGAAGTTGACAGAAGAGTCAAAAGAAAATAAGTGACAATTATGACTTACTGAGAGAAAGATTATGCCAGTAATAATGTCAAAAGGAGGAATAATATTTGGGGAAATATGTTGAGTCAAACTGTGGTTAGTAGATTATGGTTCATATGAGGGAAGGCTCACCTACAGTTGGAAATGTTGGCATATCTTGGGTCAGGTATTTAGGCTGGACAGGTGGTTGAGAGAGTTTATTTTTTAGAGATGTCAAACAGTTATTGGTCTGAGGGATAACATAGTTTTCTCAAGTGTCAAATTGTTCAATAATGAACTACTTCTGACTTCTGAATGTCTTATTGTTATGTTGAGGACTGGAGATATGTTTAGATGCTCTTAGTAACCATAGATAGGTTGTGTTTAGTATGTTTTTGAACATACGTATTTGCGATGTTTCTGAGGTTATCTTGCTTTCCCAAGTGTAATGGAGAATGCTTTGTATTTACTATGACATCCTTTAAAGCATCTTAAGAGTTTTCTATGATGATATTATATCATTGTCCAGTATTTTAAGAAGTCAAGTAATTGAAAAATAACTTCATTGATAGTGTTTTACAAAACTAGAAGATTTGAGGAATCTCTTTTCTATTATTATTATTATTATTATTATTATTATTATTATTATTATTATTTAAGAAAGGAAACATTTACAAAACCGTAGGATAGGAGTGGTACAACTCCACACAATTCCCACCACTCTATCTCCATATCCCATCCCCTCATCTGATAGCTTTCCCATTTTTTATCCCTCTGGGAGTATGGACCCAGGGTCATTGTGGGTTGCAGAAGGTGGAAGGTCTATGTCTAGCCTTGTGAGAGTTCTCCAGACTGCTCTCCAGAGAGGCTGGACCAATTTACATTCCCACCAGCAGTGTAGAAGGGTTCCCTCTGTCCCCACAGCCTCTCCAACATTTGTTGCTGCTGTCCTTTTTGATGTAAGCCATTCTCACTGGAGTGAGGTGGTATCTCGCTATTGTCTTTATTTGTATTTCCCTGACAATCAGCGACTTGGAGCAGTTTTTCATATGTTTGTTAGCCTTTTGGATCTCCTGTGAAGTGAATGTCTTATTCATATCCTCTGCCCATTTTTGGATGGGGTCATTTGCTTTTTTGGTGCTAAGTTTGCTGAGCTCTTTGTATATTTTGGTGATTAGTCTCTTGTCTGATGTATGGCATGTGAAGATCTTCTCCATTCTGTGAGGGGTCTCTTTGTTTGTGTGATAGTTTCTTTGGCTGTGCAGAAGCTTTTTCAGTACTGCCTCATTTAATTTTCTTCCTCTAATGTTCAGGATCAAAAGGTCTTATGTGTATGTTACTTAAATATTTAGTAAATGGCTGTTAGATGGAATTTTAAATATCTTGGAAATACGGTGAAAACAGCAAATTACTTTCTCAACAATTTCTTTGAAATTTACAGACACTGAATTCATTAGTATTGATTTGGCACTGTGTCTTCTTACATTTGAATTCTTGTGACCTTCTTACAACTTTTAGGTGTTATATTGTTTTCTTCTTCTTTTGTCTGCCTTTCCATGCTATATTGATTTCTGAGTGTTTGAGGAACTTCCATTTTCCAGCTCATTTAAGTGCATTTCATCCTGCTGTGTTGGTCATCAACAAATCACAAGAATGCTACACAAATGGCCATATAATGCAATGTTATTTGAAACAAAGGGAATTGTATTTTTCTACAGGCATGTTTTTTTTTTTCCTTCCTGAATTCTTCAATGTAGTTAGAAAGTAAAGTTACCATTTTTTCATGAAATTAATGAGAGTTTTGAGTGCCATTCATATTTAAGGATTCAGTTGAACTACTGGAAAGAGAAAATGAATAAGTGAATGAAATGAACCATCATGAAGTTGTTAGTTTATTTGTCTTACCAAATAAAATACTTAAATATTAAGATGCTAACATCTGCTGTAAATCTAACTTGTAATTTCTTAAAAGGGAAATTTAGAATCCCAGACTTTTAAAGATTTAGTCTTTTCAAACTGAACACATTGAATTATATGTTTTTAAACATATAGATATGGTGGCAAAAGTAGACTAGCTTTTGGTGGTAATCATGATATAGTATATTATAGAGAGAATGTGGCCTACTTTGCTGTGCATCTAAAATGTATAAAATGTTATAAAGTGGAGGCTGGGTGATGATCCACCCTATTGAGCACACATGATACCACAGGCATGCACTTTGGTTCAAGCCCCTGATACCTGCATGCAGGAATTAAAGCTTCATGAATGGTGAAGCAATGCTGTCTCTCCTCCTCTCTGTCTACCCTTCCCATCTCAATTTCTCTGTCTCTGTGCAATAAATACATAAATAAATGTTAAGTACAAATTATGAAAGTAAGCTAAATGCCCAAGGACAGATGGCTAGATAATGAAATTATGGGATTTACATTCAATGGAACATTAGTATGGAGTTAAAAACAAAGATTTGGTTCAAAATGAGTGGAACTGGAGGTGATTGTACTACGAAAAATAAGAGGTTAAAGCTCTACCAAATGGTGTTTCTCATATGTGGAATAAATAAGACAAATGAGTTTTTAAACAAAAAAACCAAACTTTATCTTAGACTTTGTGAGAACTATGGCGGTTGAGGGTAGTGGACAGACTGAGACTGTACCCCTGAAGTCTTTTAATTTTGCAAAACACTGTTACTACTAATAAAAGCAAAAATTAAATAAAAACAAAAAATAACATTTAAGAAGAGGGTAAAGTAAAATTAAAAAGCTCACAATAGTGTTCTCCCCTTAATGTTGCCTCTCAAAGTACTTGAGTACTCTTACTGATCATGTCCTACCTCCAAGAAAGACTGAAATTAAAATGCCTCTTGCTTTTTCACACTTAAATGATTTGGCAGTAAGGTAAATTAAAAAGCTCAATTTTGTTTGGGATGGGAGTGTTTTCACTGATGTGTGTGTGTGTGTGTGTGTGTGTGTGTGTGTGTGTGTGTGTGTGTGTGTGTGTGTGTATGTGTGTTTAATTTTCAGTGCCAAGTGAAGCCATTTGTCTCTCAACTACATGTGCATACACTTTGGAGTGATGTTGTGGAAGCCATTGTATAGAACATATATGAGCCTCCACTGGCCCCACACTCAGTACCCTGCTTCCCAGAGCTAACTGCTGGCAACCATTACATCTGGCATTTGATATTTGCTTCCATGCCTTTAATAACATGCTTGAAATTGATTTATTGATTTAATCTATTGAACTGCTATTATTATGAGGATAATGGTTCACTTTCAGATTCTCACCCCTGCTACAATATAATGCATCAACTTCCTGCCTCTCCTCCTGTGTAATAATTTATTATGGCTTCATCACCAAATGGTTGCTTGTGACTATAGAAACATTGAAAGCTGAGTCACTCAGTATAACAAATTTCCATCTTCTTTTTTACTTAACTATTGAGGTAATTTCCTCACACTCACTATCTTTCATCACACTCACTACATTTTTCTTTTTTTTAAATTTCTTTATTGGGAAATTAATGTTTTATATTCAATAGTAAATACAATAGTTTGTACATGCACAACATTCCCCAGTTTTCAATATAACAATACAACCCCCACCAGGTCCTCTGTCATCCTTCTTGGACCTGTATTCTCTCCACCCACCCACCCCAGAGTCTTTTACTTTGGTGCAATACGCCAATTCCATTTCAGGTTCTACTTGTGTTTTCTTTTCTGATTTTGTTTTGCAACTTCTGCCTGAGAGTGAGATCATCCCATATTCATCCTTCTATTTCTGACTTATTTCACTTAACATGGATTTTTCAAGGTCCATCCAAGATCGACTGAAAACAGTGAAGTCACCATTTTTTTACAGCTGAGTAGTATTCCATTGTGTATATATATCACAACTTGCTCAGTACATTTTTCTTTTCTTATACATATATATATATACATATATATATTTATTTATAGAGACAGAAATTGAGAGGAAATGGGGGAACTAGGGAGAAAGGAAGAGAGAAAAGAGACCTCTACAGCAAGAAGAGACCTCTACAGCACTGTTTCACCATTTATGAAGTTTCCCCCCCTGCAGGTAGAGACCAGGAGCTTGAACCCAGATTCTTGAGCATGCCGATATGTATGTTCAACCAGGTGCTCTACTGCTAGACCCAAGTGCCTGTTTTTAGTAAGTGTTTTCCTTTGTTTTCTATACATATCTTTTCCTACAGTAACATATTCTTGTCTATTGGAGGCAGTTGCACCTCTTTCTCTGACATTTAAATTAGTTTAGTTTTATTTTAGGGGGATGCTTCTCCCTCCAGAGACTCTTTATCTACCCTTAAGTTCCTTTAGTCTACTTGTTTGCATATTTGGATGACTCTCATTTCCAAAGTGTCCTTCACATTTTTATTGGTCCTTGACTGTCTGCTGTTAACCAAGTATAGGCCATAATAAGATTCTTGGGAATTTTTACAGCCTCTTGATTGTGAGGTTCCTGGTTGTGTTGTCTAGTTGGGAAATCTCTGCTGTTGGCTATCTTTGGGTCTCTTTTACACTGGTAAGATTCACAGGTAAGAATTATCCAATAGTCTTCCTGTGTGCTTTTGAGAATCAAGTAAATTAAGGATTTTACATTCAGCATAAAATTATGTTTTCATCACCCTCTCTCCAGAGAATAACCTTCTAGTCTCTGTTGAGGTAGAAAATGAAGTCAATTTCTAACTGATTCTTAAAGGTATTTATAAACAATCCTCTTATTTCTTTAACAATATCCCCATCCTTTCCATAAGTATCAGGTAGAATCGACTCCTCAGCCTTTGGGAAGGAACAAGTTCTGCACTGATATTCCTTTTTTTTTTTTTTTTGACATCATCATCTACTGGTTTAGGATCTCTCTCTCTCTCTCTCTCTCTGTCTTTTAAGTTAATTACTGTTTTTCATTAATTTTTTATTCTGTTGCTATCGTTCCTTCCCGTTTTTCTGTAATTTTTGCCCTAAAAAAAAAAAACCTTAATTTTTATGCTTGATTGTATTCTTAGTAGGGGAAAAAAACTGTTTCTGTATTCAACGTACCCTCACTACCTGGTATTCTGCATATGACTTTAGTAAATTGGTTCTTGATATTTTCAAAGTTGATAGTATAAAAATAAACTGTCAACGAGTCTTCATAGAGGATTTATGAGCTTGAGTAATAATTGTGATACTCTCTATTAACTAATATGACACAACTCTAAATTAAAGTGAGCCCAGTCATGTTAGCTATTGTTAGTATGATATGAGCAATGTGAATTATAGTCATTTTAATTAGTCCATGGATAATTGTGGTCATGTACCTAATTCCCACTGTGGTCACTTTTTGGCATCCACAGCATGGAAGTACTGAAAGCACTCATATCCTTTTATTTTCTTTTTTATAATGTGGTAGAGAAGGTCAGTCATGCTTTGTGGGTCAGAACTTTATTTGGCTTAGCATTTTTATATATTTTTTGGCTTAACTGTCCACTGTGAGACTAAGCTTATTACCGTAATGTAAGATTTTGTTAAGCAGCACTATTCCTATCTAAAATCTACCATGTGGAGTGATTTATCCTCATTTCAAGACAACCCATACAGCAGATATAATAAGCTGCTATTCTTCTTAACCTTTTAATATATTTTGTAGTCAGTAGACTCAAAACAGAATCTGGCCTCTCAGTTCTTTAGAACCAGGCTTACTATACACTTGGAGAAAGTGTACCCTGGAACTAGCTAAAAATGGATCCTGCTGAGTTCTATTATTTTTTTTCAATCATCTTATCCTGTCAAACAGAAGAATTTCTTCCTCTTCAATTCCTCAACTGTAAGGATTTAATTTTAGCTTGCAAATTCAAGCTTATCCTTTATTACTAGAGCAAGAGATCCCAACTCCACATTTATGGAGGCTTCAAAGTGTTTGCCACAAGCATACAGAGGTCAGTTAGGGAAGAGGTCATTTCAGCCAGGAAGTTATATTTTTCTATGTATATGTATCTACACATGGTAATGTGGTATACAAAAAAGTAGATAGTCTTCTGGTGTGGCTTGGATTGAGATCTATAAGAAAACTCTAGATGGAAAGGCTATTTCTGCTCAGAAAGGCTGAACAGAGCCCTTTGAGGAAGCTTGTATTGCCTTTGAGACATAGACAGTAAGTAGACTTTGCTTAGGTAGAGAAATGCACATGAGAAGAGAAAGGCCGTTATCAACACAGGCTGGTGAGTGGCAATAAATCAAAGTGGCTACAAAAAAAATTCTGGAAATAGAATTAATGAAAATTCACTTTTAGTGATTATAACAGTAAATACCATTGAGAATTTCTTTTTTAAATTTATTTTTTATTTAAGAAGGATAAATTAACAAAATCATAGGATAGGTGGGGTACAACTGCACACAGTTCCCATCAACCAATCTCCATATCCCATCCCCTCCCCTGATAGCTTTCCCATTCTCTTTCCCTCTGGGAGCATGGACCCAGGGTCCTTGTGGGTTGCAGAGTGTGGAAGGTCTGACTTCTGTAATTGCTTCCCCGCTGAACATGGGCATTGACTGGTCGGTCCATACTCCCAATCTGCCTCTTTCTTTCCCTAGTAGGGTGTGTCTCTGGGGAAGCGGAGCTCCAGGACACATTGGTGAGGTCTTCAGTCCAGGGAAGCTTGGCCGGCATCCTGATGGCATCTGGGATCTGGTGGCTGAAAAGAGAGTTAACATACAAAGCCAAACAAATTGTTGAGCAATCATGGACCCAAAGGTTGGAATAGTGGAGAGGAAGTGTTAGGGGGGTACTCACTGCAAACTCTAGTGTGCTTTTGCTTTCAGGTATGTATTTTGCACTAGTTTATGGATACATGTGAACATATGCTCTCTCTCTCATGAGAATTTCTTAAGCATTAGATATATACTAAGGATTTTTCCTGAAAGTTCTCCTTTGAAATACAAACTACATGACCAATTACATATTACAGTTCCACTTGCCAGGCTCACAGAGTTATTGGTGAAAATGAGACTTAAACCTAAGCAATCTGATGCTAAGACTCATGGTATTTTTCAGTATACTGAAAATTTTAAATAATTGTTCTGTCAGTTCTAATTGTTCTTTTTTTTTTTTTTTTTTTGCCTCCAGTGTTATTGCTGGGGCTTGGTCCCTGTACCATGAATCCACCGCTCCTGGAGACTTTTTTTCTTCCCCTTTTTTGTTGCCCTTGTTGTTTTTTTATTGTTGTTGTGGTTATTATTATTGTTGCCATCCATCGATATTATAGTTGTTGGATAGGACAGAGAGAAATGAAGAGAGGAGGGGAAGATGGGGAGAGAAAGATGAACACCTGTAAACCGGCTTCACCACTTGTGAATTGACTCCCTTGCAGGTGGGGAGCCGGGGCTTGAACGGGAATCTTTAGGCCAGTCCTTGTGCTTCATGCTGTGCACATTTAACCTGCTGCGTTACCACCAGATCTCTAGTTGTAATTGTTCTTTTTCCTTCAGTTATCTAAAAAAGAAGCCCCACATGTGGAATCGTAATTGGTGATAGTGATAAAAGAGACTTAAATCCTTGTTCCTCTTCGTGCCAAAAAATGCCCACTCTTCACATTTTCATAGAAAATTTTACTGTAGATGGTAATGTTCATTTTCATAATATAAATGAAATCTATTTCGATAAATTAAAATATCTGTTAAGTGGGTTATTTGTTAATTGCCTCTCCCTGTGGATCATAAACATTTAAGACTGAGTGAGACTTTATAACAGGGTTTTGCACACTTTACATTAGTTCATTTTGAGGTTAAATACTCTTTTGTTGCTGGGGAGGGGGTGTATTTTGGAATATTTACCAGTGAGTGTGGCTCCACCCCATTAGATGCTAATAGTACTTTTTCAGCTGGAACAGAAAAAAAAAAACCCTTCTGGACATAATTATATATGCCCTGTAGGGTAAAGAAAAATGTCTCCTACCACTAAGGTTGGGAAACCACTGCCTTAAAATATCTAGTACAATTCCCTCAGCTGAACACAAGAAGAAAATTGAACTACTATAACGAAGGTCACACAGCTAAATAGTGGCAAAATTTTTATAGATCTCAGGTCTCCTGATCCCAAATCCATATTTCATAGCCAACAAATTGCCCAAGGTTGTGTTCCATTTAAAGCTATGCCTCCAGAACATATGGCTTTAAAACTGCTCACATATCAGCTGAAACAGCTCAGGTAGGTAGATCAGGCAGGTGGTACAGACTGGATTTTATCATTGAAAATGCATAATAAGAAGGGTCATGCTTTGCCCAGGATCACCTACTTAGCAAGGAAAAGAGACTCAGAAATGACTCCAGATGACAATTTTACTGCTCTTTACAAAACTGGTGCTTGCCTCAGTTGACTGGTATAGGCTTAATTTGAGGAAGCAACAGAATAGTTCTCGGGGAACATTCCTACATCCTGCTTCATTTCCAGCACTCTGATCCTGTGTTTTTTATAGGCAAAATGATAACAATAACTTTTAAAATTAGTGGGAAGGGAGGGAGTCATAATGCCTGAATATGTATTTACTGTTTACTAGTTTATGTCTAGCTATAATTGATTACACCTGAATGATTAGAGAACGGACCTCAAAATATTAAACGATAACCAAATTATTTGTTAAATCTGCTGCTGATTTCCAAAGACTAAGAGGTCTGAGTTAAGTTCATCCGAAGATTCTACTATCTCAGATTTTGCTATAGGTCTCTGTCATGAGAAATGTAAATATTTAGCTATCCACCTCTTCCCATTCATCACTCCACTGTCAAAGCTGAGCTGTTTATGAAGATAAATGACCTTTCCTTTGTTAAAAACCTAACAGATAAAAAAAAAAACTAACAGATCACCATGGTAAAAAATTCAACCTTCTTTAAGTAGTAAACAGTAAGCAGTGCAGAAAGACCTCTCAGTTACTGCTATGCATATGTGGTTATTTATTTCTCTACTAAAAACAAACGTTAAAAAGTGGAATTTTAAATTATGTTTGATTTGAGTAGTGTGTATGAGTAAAATAATTAAAAGCAAGGAGTGTCTATCTGCATAGTAATGATTTAATTGATTAACTTAGCCCCAAATTAGCATAAGAGTAGTCTACTCTGCTCTTCAGTTTTTACTTACCTCTATTTATGCGCAAATTGTATGTGAATGTGTATTCTCTAAAAGTAAAATTCATCAAATAAACTGAAATTAAGTTTCTATAAATATCTGGGGTAAACTTTTAAATGCTTGGTATGCACTCTAGACATTTCAGAATGAAAAAATTTTTATAATCCTACCTGCAGTTTGCCAAGTGTAGAACTAGTGGAGCTAGATGCACATCTGACCCCCAACATCTAATGAATCACCTAGTTCTGTTGACACTTCCTAAGTATAGCCCAAACTTCCTCACTTTTCTCCTTCACAGCCTATATGAACACATTAGCCACAGTCAGCATCTCCTTAGGAATGTAGCGGTTGTGCTTTAATTGTTCTTTCACACTCCCCTTGCCCCCATCTAATTAATTTGACCCAAAACACCAGAATGATCTTTCTAAACTGTAGTATGGGCCATTGCATCACCCTTCTTAAATTGTTCCCTAAATCTCCATGGCTGTTAGGATAAATTCTGAAATCTTAACCCCAGACATAAGATCTGATATAACCTAGTGATTACTTTCTTCTTTGACTTTCTCCCCTCGTTAATCTCCAAGAACACCTCATCCTATGCATCAGGAACCTCCTAACTAACTTTCAGATTTTCTGTTTCCTGTTTCTTGAATGTTCTTTCCCCATGCCTTATTTAATATGGTTAACTTCATATTTTGTTCCAAGCATGAATAGTACATCATCTAGGAATCTTTCCATGATTTTCCTATATGGTTTTTTGATTGTTCACTTTATGAGGACCTGTTCCTTTATATTGCAACAACAATCTCATGTAACTGGAATTAGTTAAGTGGCAAGGTTTAAATCTCCTTTGCCAGTATCACATTATTAATGTAGTATAGTGCCCAGAATACAGGAGGCATATTATAAGATTGTTGGAAGGATTTGGAGAAATTAAAAAGTAAAGAAAGAAGGGAAGAAAGGACAAGGGATGAAGGAAGAAAGAAAATACAGGGAAAAAATCGGAACATTTCCACTTATAGTAGTTTTAATCTAAATGTTTATTTCTTTTTTAAAATGTTATTAGTGACTAAATAATGATTAACAAGATTGTAAAATAACAGGGTACAATTCAATACAATTTTCCACAACCAGAATTCTCTATCCCATCCCCTTCATTACAAACTTCCCTATTTTTTTTTTTTTTTTGCTTCCAAGGTTATCACAGAGGCTGGGTGCCAGCACTATGAATACACTGCTCCTGGTGGCCATTTTTTTAATGTATAGGACAGAGAAATTGAGAGGGGAGAGGGAGACAGAGAGGAAGAGAGACAGATATTTGTAGACCTGTTTAACAGCTCATGAAGTGACCCCCTGCAAGTAGGGAGCCAGGGGCTCGAACCAGGATCCTTGTGTGGGTCCTTATACTTCATACTATGTGCGCTTAACCCTGTGAACCACCACTGCCCAGCCCCAAAACTTCCCTATTGTTTATTCCTCTGGAAGTATAGATAAAAATTCTGTATGGGGTGCAAAAGGTGGGAGGTCTGACTTCTGTAATTGTTTCTCTGCTGGACATGGGCATTGGCAAGTTGATCCATACTCCCAGCCTGTTTCTATCTTTCCCTGGTGTGGGGTAGTGCTCTGGAGAAATGAGGTTCCAGGACACATTGGTGAGGTCCTCTAACTAGAAAAGTGAGGTTGAAATATGGTAGCATCTGCAACTTAGTGGCTGAATGGCAGTAAGATATAAAGCAGGATAGATTGTTTAATAAACAGGAGCCCAAAGATAGGAATAAACTAGATTAAATTAGGGGTCTTCAGGTGGGAAGAAGCTAGGAAATCTACTTTAGGTTTATTCCAAGGGGCTCATGAGTTTACTTAATTTTTGCCTGAGCCTGGACTAAAAATATAGTCTGAGAAAATAGTGTCAGAGTTGAGAATAGGGCTAGGAAGCTGGATTAAGGCAGAGTAGCTCCCAAACATAAGGAAAGCATATAAATACCATTAACTGTTTACCCCATCCATCTGACCTAAGGCCCATGTCTATTTATATTTAGCACAGGAGCCTGTGTAACCTCTGAGTCCCTTTCAATTTGAGTATAAATATTTCTTAATTTTTGCGACTTTTTCATGCAGACAGTATTTCCTAACTTGATAACTGAAATAAGTTTTAGGTACAATCTAGCAGTTGTAAGTTTTGAGGTTAAAACATAGAGAACCTATAAAATATTCAAATTCATTATTAAATATAGAATTTATTTTTAGAATTTAATTCATCTTTTGAATAAATAACTCCATTACTAAAACTTAATTCAAAAGTTATAAAAAAATATGGGGTGAAAAATGTATGCCCCAACCCCAGATTTCCAGTTAGCTCCAAGAGGCAAAGTTTCCAGTTGCATGCCAAAATTTGATTTTGATATAATGGTTTTTTTGAATTGATTTGTAGTTCAGTTTCCTTTTCTTTTACTTTGTAATTCACATGTTGGGCTTTTGTCAGCATTGAACTGGTTGTCTTATTGGTGGTTAACATTATTACTACATAACTCACATAGTTTAACAAACATGTGTATAAAGATATCCCAGTAAGCTATATTCTATCACGATTGCATCACTTTCAAACATCTTTCTTTCTTGTAAGATCACTTTTTTTTTAACCTTCTTGTCTCTTTATTTCAGTGGGAGTTACCTGAAACTTCTGTCTTGTCTATTTAAAAAATAGGTGATGGGGGGTAGTGCTTGGAAGTTGGCACGTCAAGTTAAGTGCACACAATATCATGTGCAAGGACCCGGGTTCAAGCCCCTGATCTCCACCTTGCAGGGAAAGTTTCATGAGAGGAGAAGCAGGTCTGCAGGTGTCTGTCTTTCTCTCTCCCTCTGCATCTCCCTCTCTCCTTTCAATTTATTTTTGTCCTGTCAAATAAAATAGAAAGGGAAAAAATGAACACTGGAACCAGGGGATTTATAGTACATCATGCCCCAGTGATATCCTTGGTGGCAATTAAAAAAAAAAAAGTGATGGGTTTTCTGACAAACAGAATGAGGAGATAGTCACTTATTTTAAAAATTGTTTTGCTAGGGAAAAATTACTTAAGACTTTTGTCACGTGGGTATAATTTCTTATTTTTTTTCAGTGATAGGTGTCTGCACATCACCCCACCACCAACTTGGGCTTTCTTTTTTTAATTAATTTATTATTATTTTTTTATTTAAGAAAGGAGACATTAACAAAACCATAGAATAACAGGGGTACAATTCCGCACAATTCCCATAACCTGATCTCCACATCCCACCCCCTCCCCTGATAGCCTTCCCATTCTCTGTCTCTCTGGGAATATGGATCCAGGGTCCTTGTGGGTTGCAGAAGGTGGAAGGTCTGGCTTCGGTAATTGCTTCCCCGCTGAACATGGGCATTGACTGGTCAGTCCATACTCCCAGTCTGCCTCTCTAGTTCCCTAGTAGGGTGGGGCTCTGGGGAAGCGGAGCTCCAGGACACACTGATGGGGTCCTCTGTCCAGGGAAGTCTGGTCAGCATCTTGCTGGCATCTGGAACCTGGTGGCTGAAAAGAGAGTTAACATACAAAGCCAAACAAATTGTTGAACAATCATGGACCTAAAGACTGGAATAGTACAGATGAAGTGTTGTGTACTTCTGCTTTCAGGTATATATTTTTCCCTAGTGATTAACAAGATTGCAAAACAATGGGTATAATTCCATACAGTTCCTACCACGAGAGTTGTGTCCCATTCTGTTAAAGGTATAGGATTGGGGGGGGCAGCCTCTGTCCCCATTCTGAGTTTGCCATGTTGTATCTTAATAATGAACTCATAAGAAAGCATGATCATTGAGGTAAATCAAACTTTTGTTGAAAACAAAACATGTTAGGGAAAGAGAGAGAAAGAGCAGTAGAGAAAAAAGGAAGAGAAAGAAGGGGACCCACCCCATTTACAGGCTACATGGTCACATGGTGGTCCCAGGGGGGAGGGAGGGAGGGAGGGAGGGAGAGAGAGAGAGAGAGAGAGAGAGAGAGAGAGAGAGAGAGAGAGACTGAGATTGAGAAATGGTAGACTTATAAGAAAGTGCTCCCTTTCAAGGCCACACCTGTAACCACTCCCATCTCTGGTTGGTCTTTCCTCCCTCAGCATTCTAACCACTCCTGTAACCTCTCCCACTTCTGGGCAGTAACTTCTGTAACTTCCTTGACATTTCCCTTAATTAGAAACTTCCCTATTCCTTAGTCCCCTGGGAATGTGGAACAAAAAGCTTTATGGGGTGCAAAAGTTGGAAGAAGATCTGGCTCCTGTAATTGCTTCTCTGCTGGATATGCAACCTGGATTTTCTTCACCATTGTGCACCCCCCTGGGGGGGGCAGTTAACCTCTTCCTCTTCCAGCTCAATTCAAGTTTCACCTGGTGTTTTGCTTTTATTTCCTTAAACGTCATTTGTTAAATAATACTACATCCTTTGGAGTTCTGTGTCATTTGTTAAATAATAATGCATTCTTTGGACTTCAAAAATCATCATTACACTGATTGCACTCATCAGATTTTTTTTTTTAAACCAGAGCACAGCTCAGATTATGGTGGTGTAGGGGCTAGAATCTCAGTCCCTCAGGCAAGAAAGTATTTTGCATAGCCATTAAACTATCTCCCACACCCTGATTGTTCAAGTTCTTTGAAGAAAAACTTTTCAAGGTTTTAGTCCACTGGCTATTAATTTTAGAAACTCCAGCCAGAAAACCTAGTTCAAATGTCTTATCATAGCAAATAAGGTTTTAATCTTCTTTGCTCTATAAGAAGTGACTAACTTATCAAGACATTTTTACACATTTTGATTGGTATGACCTTTTCAAGTGACTAAATGTTAGTGATTTTTTTTTAAAATAGCTTTCAACAGATCCCTTGTGATTGGTCCCACCTAGACTGGCCCAGAAAGAAAGGATGACTTCACCTCAGTGTTTCTGAAAAGAGAACATTGACAGTTTTTGTTTGTTTGTTTGGTTGGTTGGTTGGTTGGTTGGTTTGGTTTGGTTATGAGCTAATTTTTTGAAATAGAAATGTGGTATCACAAATTGCAGTATTGTTTCTTCCTCATAGGGCCTGTGGTCAAGCTGAAGAGTGGATGATCAAGGAACAGATTTCTTGTTTGCCTTTTATGTTTTTGGTGTTGCAGATGTTTAACTGCTCAAGGATCAACTTTTTTAGATGGGGCCAGGGGATAAGTTGGTACCAAGAGCTCAAACCTGGGTCACAGTCATAGTAAAGCAGCTACCCTCCAAAATGAGTTCTCTTATTGACTTCTTGTCCTTGTTAGGCCTCAGTCTCTCTCTCCCTCTCCCTCTCCCTCCATCTCTCTCCCTCCCCCTCCTTCTGTTATCCAGTTGATCACTTGATGCCTGTTTCCTCTTCTTTTAAAGAAGAGGCACAGAGTAGATCATCTTTAGATCTAAAATACTCTATTGCATAAATAATGAATGAAATATAGGCCAAAACATTAATGAACTTAAAGTAAAAGATAGGCTTGCTTTTTTGTTCTTGAATATAAAATTCACTACAAACAGTTTGATCTCTCTAGAGTCTATTAGAAATCACAGTATAGGGAGTCGGCTGTAGTGCAGTGGGTTAAGCGCAGGTGACGCAAAGCGCAAGAACTGGCATCAGGATCCTGGTTTGAGCCCTGGCTCCCCACCTGCAGGGGAGTCGCTTCACAAGTGGTGAAGCAGATCTGCAGGTGTCTATCTTTCTCTCCCCCTCTCTGCCTTCCCCCTCCTGTCTCCGTTTCTCTCTGTCCTATCCAACAACAATGACAACAATAATAACTACAACAATAAAACAAGGGCAACAAAAGAGAATAAATAAACAAAATAAATATTTAAAAAAAAGAAATCACAGTATTATATCCTACAAAACAAAGTCTTGGTTCTACCTTAAATCATAACTTGTGAACTACTTTTGCCTGTGTAAGGTATACTCACTAAGTATTGTTTGCCAGAGATCATTTATTGGCATACATAGAGTTCAAATTACATATTTAATATTAGTCTAAAAGTTTACCTTTTGGTGCCAGGAGGTGGCGCAGTGGGCGGCACATGGCTAAGCACACATGGACCAGAGTAAGGACCCTCTGTGGGGGTAGGGAGTGGGTCACTTCACAAGCTGTGAAGCAGGTCTGCAGGTGTCTTTCTCTCCCGCTCTCTGTCTTCCCCTCCTCTCTTGATTTCTCACTGTCCTATCCAACAACAACATCAGTGGAAACAATAACAATAACGACAACAACAAGGGCAACAAAATGGGAAAAAGGCCTCCAGGAGCAGTGGATTCATGGTGCAGGCACTGAGCCCCAGTGATAACCCTGGAGGCAAAAAAAAAAAAAAAAAGTTTATCTTTTTAAGACCTACTCACTATACTTCTTTATTCAGATATAAAATATGTTTCCTTGATGTACTGTTAATCTCTTTTTAATGTTCTGTTACATAATCAATTCATTTGGAAAATGAAAGTGTCATGGTGAAAAATCTTTAAAATTACTGACTTACTTCATTAAGGAATTTTTTCACAGATATTTTACTAAATTATACTGCTTTTCTGTTTCATCAGAGAATTATAGCTTTGTAATAATTTGCAGTGAAAAAGAAATGACATAAATTTTCACATAGCATATTTGTAAAGAAGAATATGTTGACGGTTTTCTTTTTGTGACACATCAGGAGCTGCAAGAGATTGAGCCATATGCAATTATTGTTTGACTACATAAAATTACCATTTGAAAATGTTCACTTTAAAAAGTCAAAGAAAATCAGTTTGAAGACTTATATCAGAAGATATTTTACTTTAGTCTAGAAAATAGCTGAAGTTTTAGTAAAATGAAAAGTTTCATGATTTGCTATAAATGTAAATTTATCTCTAAAAAATAATGACATTTTGATATAGTCAAAAATTTCTTGCAGAGTGTGCTGAATCAAAAACTTTCAGGAATATCAATTATAAAGAACACCAAAGGAAAGGGAACTGAAATCCCATGTGTAAAATTATTCTTCTAAGGTATCCAATCCATTGTTAGAATAAGCACACATATTACTATGCCCAAGAGTCGGGGTTTGAACCCCTGCTTCCCATCTGCAGGGGGGACATTTTATGAGTGGTGAAGCAGGTCTGCAGGTACCTATCTTATTCTCTCCTTCTCTGTCTTCCCTCCCCTCTCAATTTATCTCTGTCCAATCAAGTGTAATAGTAAGGGGGAAAATAAATAAATAGAAATGAAAAGGCCACAAGCAGTGGTATATTCATAGTGCAGGAACAAGTTCCAATGATAACCCCTGTGGCAGGAAAAAAGGAGGAGAGAGGGGAGAGGAGAGAAAACACACACACACACACACACACAAAATCAAGTCCCGCCAAATTTGAAATACTTATGCTATCCTACTGGTTTGTTTCAACAAAAGAGAAAACATCTATAACCTGTATATTTACAGCACAAGAATAAATAGGAAGGATCATGACTTTAAGATAGTACTGATAAATACATGATTCTGTGTTTGGATTCTCACATGAACTAAAAATGTCCATATAAAATAAATTAATTTCTACACAAATAGAATGAGGAAGGAAAGAACTATAACTGTGCTATCTTCAGTGATTACAAAAGAGGTCAGAAAGATATGATACTGCTTTCATATGAATATAATGTGTTGAGGAAATGTTACACAAATTTTAATTGATGAAAATCTGCAGACTTTCTCTAGTCACAATTCTTAACATCAGACTTTAAAGTTCTCACTGTGTTAATTTTATAATATTTTTCTTTTTAACTGTATATATACCTTTAAGTTTATTCTTATATTGTATCAAAATATTCACTGAAGTAACAGTGCAGTTTAGCATACATTTTAGGTGTGCATCATTAAGCATCAATACTTTTATTTTATTTATTTTGGATAAAGACAGGGAAAAAATCAATAGAGACTGGAAAGATACAGAGAAGACAGAAAGATCCCCATAGCACTACTTAGCACTCATGTAGCTTCACTGCTGCAGGTGGGAACTGGGGGCTTGAACCCAGGTCTTTGTACACTGTAATGTTGTGTGCTCAACCAGGTATGCCATCACCTGCCACTAGCATCAATATTTATATATTACATAGATAAACTCTAAGAATGCAAGTCCATCCTTTATCACAAAACCGATAACCTTTTGCCCAATTTAGCTTCCCTCCTCAATGTGTTATGGATATTGTTTAGTAGAAACTTCACTAATATTTTAAAAGATATAAATAAAAACCCCATGTTTCTGAGGAGTTATTCTGATGCAGTCTCCACCCCCAGGTTTTACTACGCTGTGCGAAACCCTAGCATTGCCCCCCTTCAACCAATCCTGGCCCTACACGTCACCTCTGGTTGTCGCCCAATAAAAAGCCCCCTCACCCCCCCACCCCTCTCTGGGCTCTCAGCTCTCCCTCTCTGAGGTCTCGCTCCCTGCTCTCCCCCCGTGGTCGGCCATTGCCGGCTCCACATGGTCCGAACCAAACCCCCCCCCCATCCTATAATAAAGATTTGTGTACCCCTTTGCTCTGGACGTCCGCTCTCTTCTCCGCGGTGCAGCCCGACACCAGACCACCTCAACAACAACCCCATTTTAGGACAATAAAATTTTAACCATATTGAACTAATGCTTACTTTTCTTCAATTTACTATGAGAAACTGTCAGAATTTTTGTTCAAAATACTAAATTTCATTTTATCTTCTGAACCAAGGTGAGAAAAGGAAAACACAAGGTGGAACTTAGACTAGGTGTGGTATATTATACCAAAGCAAAGGAAAATAGGGTAATAGGGGCTGAGAAGAGGGTGAAAAGGGTTTGGGGGATCTGGTGCATGATGATGCAAAAGGACCTTGAGGGTGAGAGTAGTTTGCAGATATCACAAAGAAATGAGAAATTGTACCCATATATCAACAACTCTGCTATAAACCACTTTTGCTCCAATAAGTTATTTTAGAAAAAACATGACAATAAAATACATTAGGATTTGACCAAAAATTCCATTTTATTATATACCACATTGTCTAGAAATACCTGCTTTTTTCTACCTCTTAAAAATGTGTGGGTGTGAGGAGATAGCATAATAATTATGCAAAATCTGATGCCTGAGGATTTAAAGTCCTAGGTTCAATACTTTACACCTCAAGAAGCCAGAGCTGAGCAGTGTACTGCTAAAAGAAAAAACATGAAATTTAATATTATAGCAACTTCATGAACAATGTATTCTACCCGTCAAATAACTGAAGTGATGCTTCGGTTTTAACAAGTTTTCTGTGAGTTGGTAAATCAATATTGAAAGCACCATTCTTTGCATATCCAATAGTAAGAAAGCATTTAAAAAGCATAGAATAATAATAATGACCAAATGTATTTTTATATCCTTTACCCCCACAACCTCTCCACCATTTGTTGTTACTATCCTTTCTGATGTATGACATTCTCATAGGAGTAAAGTGGTATCTCACTGTCTTTTTTTTTTTAATTTCTTGGACAATCAATGATTTGGAACATTTTTTATATATGTCTGTTGGCCTTTTGGATCTCATCTGTGGTGAATAATCAGTTTATATCCTCTCCTCAGTTTTGCATGGGGTTATTTATTTTCTTGTTGCTGAGTTAACTCTTTATGTATTTCGTTGGTTATTAGCCTTTTGTTTGGTGTATAGTATGTAATGATCCTCTCCCATTCTTTAAGGAGTCTCTTTGTTTGGGTGGTGGTTTCTTTTGCTGTGCAGAAGCTTTTCAATTTGTAGTGCCATGGGCTTATTTTGGTCTTAGTCTTCCTTGCAATTTGTATCATTGAAGATGCCTATAAAATTAGATGGAAAAGTGTTATGCCAATATTTTCCTCTAAGTATTTGATAGTTTCTGGTCTAACATCTAACTCCTTGCTATATTTGGAGTTTGCTTTTGAGTGTGGTGAAATGTAGTGACTCAGATTAGTTCTTCTGCATGTTTCAACCCAATTTTCCCAACACCATTTGTTGAAGAGACTCTCCTTTCTCCACTTAATAGTTTGGGCCCTCTTGTAAAAAAAAAATATTGTATGCCAATAGGTGTGGGGGCTTATTTGTTGGCTCCCAATTCTATTTCACTTGTCAGTGTCTCTATTTTTGTTCCAGTACCAGGCAGTTTTTATTAAAATGGCCCTATAATATAGTTTGAGCTGTGGGAATGTGATGCCTCCAGTTCTGTTCATTTCTCACTCAAGATTGTTTTGAGGATTCTAGGTGTTTTCTACTTTCAGATAAACATTTGTAACTTTATGAAACAGATTCATGACTAAGATTTAAGTATTTTAGGGCCTGCAAAACAGCTCACTTGGATAGTGTACTGGCTTTGTTATAGGCAAGACCCAGATTTAAGCCTTGACCCCTCCCCTCAGTGAAGGAAGCTTTGGTGCTATTGTGCTATTCTCCCTGTCAATATCTTGTGTTTATACATTTTTTGTATATGCATTCTTTTCTTTTTTCTTTTTGTAATATTTTATTTCGTTTATTGTAATGAGAAATAGATAAAGAGGGAAAGATACAGAGAGAGACAGAGACAGAGACAACAGAACACTGCTCAGTTCTGGTTTATGGTGGGGCTGGGGATTGAACCTGGGACCTCAGAGCCTCAGGCTTGAAAGGCTTTTGCATAACTATTATGCTGTCTCCCCAGCCCCTCCCTGTCAGTATCTGTTGACCTATAAAAGTTACCTTGGAGCAGGGAGGCCACAGTGATGATTGGGGCGGGGGGAGAAAGATTTTTAAATTTCTTGCAGTTAGAGGTATGAGTACATCATCTGGCTAATGACACTCTAGATTTTCTGAGATTCTATTTATTCTTTTATTCTCCAAGTTTAAAGATTTGGATCTTATAATTATTAAAGTAACTGTTAGTCTTCATGACTAAATAAAGTCATTGTTCTCTCTAATGATTTATCCTATGTGCAGTGAGCTGTGACTTTTTATTAATTTTATGCAGTCTTTAATTAATGAGGAATATGAAAGACGATTTCATCAAGTATTTATAATATCACCTACTGTATTGGACAAAATATTAAGTCTAGGCATTTAATGAAACATGGAAGTTTTCAACATTTATATTACACTATATTATCTCAATTTAAAAAATATTTCATAATTGAAATGAAATATAAAGTTTATTTTTGACTTAGTCCTTTCAATAATGTGTAAAATCTAGACTTACCAAATTATTCTTTTTCATTTTTATCTGTATTTGTCTGAAACTAATATATCAGAAAATAATTCATTGGACAATGGCATAAATATACATCAGTAGAGAATCTATAAAGAAAAATACATTATTCTGAGGAATGAAGCCTATATACAGGTAAACTATTAAATACTTTTGAAATAGGACAAGAAACCTCACACATTGGAGGAATATATAGATATACTTTTTTTTTTTTTTTCAAATTTAGCACTGCTCACAGCTCTGGCATATAGTGGTAGTGGGGATTGAACCTGGGACTTTGGAGCCTCAGACATGAAAAACCCTCCCCATATTTTACTAGGCGAAACTAAGAATTAAAACCTAAGAAAGGAGACAATCAGGTCAAAATATGATATTCTGACCTAAAGTTCAAAAATTAATATAAATGCATACTTAGCTATACTACTAATGTTGTTAGATGTTGGGCATACATATTGTTATCTAAAATATTGCCTGATTACTTCATGTACATAACTAATAGCCTAGTTACTGTTATCTAAAATATTGTGTACAACTAATAGCCCCATATTTACAGTGAATACAGCACTGGCATGCTGTGCTAAAAAAAAAAAGACAAAAAAAGAGAACCATGGGGGCTGGGAGAACATGTCTTAAAATCCATGAGGCCTCAGGTTCAAGCCCCAGCAACACTTGAGAACACCACAGAATCAGAGAAGCCCCAAGTTGTTAAAACTATGGTTGGGATCTGCCTGTTTGTCTGTCTCTTTCTCTCCCTGCCCAACTCCCAGAAAGAAACAAAAAACAAAAACAAAAGGATAAAAGTGATGAAAAAAGTTGGCTTGGGAGTGGTGAAGGCCCCTGTGTCACAGGTTCAAACAAAAAATGTGAACCAGTTTTGAATAATGCTATTAAAACATCAAACTCTGTTGGAATGTAAGTCACTAGGCTGATTAAAAAAGATCTGAAAATTGTACATGAGAATGCATTGGAGATTTAGAAAGTACTCTACTCAAGAAGGGAAAGGTGGTGCAAGGACATAGCTATTCCATGGAACAAGATGAAGTTTACTTTTACTCTGTAAGGCAGAATAATCATTTAAAGGGCAGTAGCAAAGTTTTTTTTTTTTTTAAGATTGGGTTTTATTTTTTAGTTTCCTTTTCTTGTTTATTTGATAGAACAGTGAGAAATTGAGAAGGAGGGATTTCCTGCACTGCTTCATTGCTCCTGAAACTCTGCCTGCAGATGGGGACTGGGGGTTTGAACCTGGTTCCTTGTGCATGGTGATGGGTGCACTGAACAGGGTTCCTGCCAAAAACATTTTTAAGCCAGTTACATTATTTAAACTGTTTACTATGTAGTTAGTAAAGCAACTTCCTGCTTTGAGTGGAAGGTTAGATGACTTCATCGGCCATTCATTTACCAAGTAGGTATTATGAACCTACCAATGCTTTATCCCTCCCCAGTCCAAAGACTTTTGCTTTGCATTTTTCCTACCAGGACTATTGCTGGGGTTCAGTGCCTACAGGATGAATCCACTGCTCCTGGTGGCCATTTATTTCTCCCTTTTCTTTCTTTGTTTACTTCCTTTTTTACTTTCTAGATTTGATGAAATGGTGGTTGAAGAAAAGCAACATATGGAAGAGGTAGAGTAAGGGTCTCAAAGTGCTTTGTCTAGACTGGAAGCACAAAAATCACTAGTTAAAAAATGCAGATTCCTTTTTAAATATTTTTATTATTTATTTTCCCTTTTGTTGTCCTTGTTTTTTAATTGTTGTTGTAGTTATTATTGTTATTGTTGTTGGGTAGAACAGAGATAAATGGAGAGGAGGGAGAGAAAGATAGACACCTGCAGACCTGCTTCATCGCCTGTGAAGTGACTTCCCTGCAGGTGGGGAGCCAGGGGCTTGAACTTGGATTCTTATTCAGGTCCTTGTGCTTTGCACCACGTGCACTTAACCTATTGCGCTACTGCGACCCCCTAAGATTCCTTTATTGTATTTTATTTTATTTAAATTTCTTTATTGGGGGACTAATGGTTGACAGTCGACAGTAAAATGCAATAATGTGTACATGTGAAAGATTTCCCAGTTTTTCCACATAACAATTCAACTCCCACTAGGTCCTACTCAAAAATGCAGATTCCTCGATGTCACTCCAGCCTGAGTCTGAAACATTGGGCTGGGGGCGGAGTCTAGCAAGCTGTGTTTTAACAAGGTCACCAGGTTATTACTCAGTTTGACAGCAACTGGAGTAGACAGCTCATGTGAAGTAGAATTTTGAGGGGATTTAAGAGAGAATTTGTGGTCAATGCACATGGCTGGAAACAAAAGCTGTAGAAATCTCATAGCTTGTAGTGGCAGTGTGATTTACTGACTCACTTACATAATGCATAACCCAGTGAACACTTCAAATAGCCAGTGTTGAAACGCTAACTCTGAGAGAAAAAATTATGAGTTTTTGTTTTATTTTACATCTACTATTCCAAATGACAGAACTGTGTGTTATTGTCTGCCAGAAACAGAGCCTATATGTTTTGTTTCACAGACAATGAATTCTTTCTTCCTCTAAAGCAGTGTTGGGGAATGTTCCAAAGAAGTAATTACAGGCCAGTTAGTAAATATATGCTGAGAGGGTAGAGTGCCAGATAGCTACAGCTATATGTCTGCCACTGCTGATTAATCAGCTAGAGAATAGACCTTTTTCTTTTTAACTTAATATGGGACACAGACTCCATTAAGGTTACAATCTGCATCTCAGTTACTAGACATATTTCCCCCACTGTTTTCATCTGCAGGGGTGTATATTTTTTCTTTACTTGTCTAATAGAATGACAATCCAGGCTGCACACCTTTTATAAATTGCTCCTTCACCTCCTGTCTACCTCTTTTATTAAATAGACCTGTCAAGCTATAAGAGATGATGAAAGTTTGGGGAGTTAGAAATCACATCCAGTTCAATCTCATTTTCATATAAACAGAACAGTAAATTACTACACTGTAGCTGTTTATCACTTTTGACCTAAATTATAGCAACACATTTTGGAAATTCCCTAACAAAGATAGAATAGCCCATTTGTATAGGCATGTTTCTTAATGAGCTATAGCCTTCAACTTTAACACATTTTGTGTAGCATTTTAATATATTGGTGTGGAAAGATAGTCATGATGTGCTGGGCATTCTGATTTTGTTTCTCTCTAACTCAAATTAATGAAGCTGCTTAGAAACCCACTTTGAGTTCAGCTACTTCACAATCCAGGATTATTACTGTTTTATGTCAAGGAGATGTAAGAAATGCAAAGTCATAACTGACTCACCTTGCTGCTTGTCCTCTTCTTGTGTTTTACATCTGTCTGGTAACTAAATTCTTGCAGTACTGCCTGCATTAAGAACTTTTCCTCATATTCAGTAATCAGTCTAGAGCTCTACCATGATTTTCAGGCTTTCCTCTGTTGATTAAAAAAAATGAAATTATAGGGAAGTCTTGCCTAGTCTTCTATCTTGCTCTCTGCCCAGACACTGACTATAGATCCCTGCAAACATACAGTAGATCATTCTGTTTCTCTAAGTGCCGCCACTTAATTTGCACACATGTTGACATATCTGGATTTGTTTAATCTAAGGAATTTGAATATCTTTTGTTGCTGTCACAAATTATTTGATTGCAAAATATAGTGGATATTGTTATTCCACCTAGATGCCTTTAATCTGCAAAAGTGACTAATTTTTCATCTGCTAGTTGTGTTTAGTTATAACTCAACAGTCACCACTAATCCTTCTCTGGAAAATTGCCTTAGGCAAGTAGTTCTCAAAATAAGCATGCTTCTGAATCATATAGAGAGTTTGTTAAAGTTGATAACTCAACTCAGTAGGTCAAGGTAGAGTCTGAGAGCTTATCAGTGACGCTGACAATGATCAATCTAGATAACAAACTTCAAGGGCAACTGGTCTAGTCTAAATAGGAGATTTGTCCCTAAAGACTATGTGTCCCCTTTTTTTAAATTTCTTTATTGGGGGATTAGTGGTTTACAGTCTATATTAAAATATAGTAGTTTCTACATTTGTAACATTGCTCAGTTTTCTACATAACAATTCAACCCCCACTAGGTCCTCTTCTGCCATAATGTTCCAGGATCTGAACCCTCCCCCCCCACCCACACACACCCCAGAGTCTTTTACTTTGGTTTAATACACCAACTCCAGCCCAAGTTCTGATTTGTATTTTTCCTTCTGTTCTTATTTTTCAATTTATGTCTATGAGTGACATCCCATACTCGTCCTTCCCTTTCTGACAGATCTCACTTAACATAATTCCTTAAGGCAGACCATGGTCAGTAAGTGACTACCACCAACTTGCACCAACTTGCACAGTGTAATCTTCTTATCCTGAAGTGGGATTTACCTCTATGTCACATTCCTGGTCCAGAACCACCTGGTGGGATTAGAAATAGTTCATAGAAATCACATTTTACTGAGCCTGTCTAACTCATCCCTATCCTGCTTCTTTCAAACTTCTCCTCTTGAAAGGACATTGCCAGTAAATTACCTAAACAAAATCTCCAATTCAGACTATACTTTTGGGGGGCCATAACCAGAACCTTATATATAGCCATGGATGTCTGGTTTCCAGTTTCGGTTTACTCAACAAACTTTTATTTAGTTCCTTTGAATTATTTAGAAACTATTTGCTATATTGGGATGTAATTAAGAAACATTCATTCTGTGGAGCAGCTCACTAATTAGTAAAAAAAATATATATATATGGTTGATGTTTTGCTATATGAGTGCTGAAAACCCAAGACTGTAGAAGCTTCTGTCTAGTCCTTGGGTGAAATAAGTTGGTTTCTTTGGGGAAAGACGGAGTTTGTGTGTATGATTTTGATCGAGGAATATTCTTGGGAACATCAGTGAGAAAGGGAGGAAGGATAGCTGTGCAGACATTGAGTTAGACCTTGGATAAACCCAGGAGAGGTCTGGAGCTATCCAAAATTAACAAAAGGGACCAATCAGTAGGTGCAAGTTGCCCACTGAAAGGGGCATAATACTGAAATCAGCAGCTTTACTTGGCTGAGAGAAGAGTGACTGAAGAACTCAACTGCTCAGATGTAAGGCATTATTTTTTAAAATTTTCTCAGTTACTGGGGTAATAGATGCCGCCACTGTCCTATTGTGTGGATCAGGGCCTTGAACCAGTATAGGAAGCATATGGAGAGAGGGCATAGAAAGTAGGTTGGGGGTAAGGGGGTGAGTATCATAAGTACATTACCTACACAGGTTCCTTGAGACCTGGCTTCCTGCCAGATGGTCACCAGTCCTAGCCCGCCTAATAGGAGTTGCAATTGAATTTGTTCTTAAGCATGAAATTTCTCAGATATCACAAATGCTAAATGCAAGGCAAGCATGAGATTTTTCTGAAAGTACATCCTGTAGACAGACTTGAAAGAGTACTAAACCTTGTTGCAGTGACTCTGAGGAGCAATGCTGTAGCTAACAAATCAGCCAACAAGCAGCAGTCCTCAGAATAAACATATGTGGACCCAGAGTTCAGAGGCTAACATCAATTTAATGAGGAAAATGTTGGTATTCTTTTTTACGTGAATTAAATGTATTCCAAGTAGCCAAAGTCAGAGTCTTAACAGTAAATAGTCTCGCTGCAGAACTGAGCATTTGTTTTATGCTGTTCTGAGGGTCACCTAAAGAAGAATGTGCATTACCTGGATTGAACAGAATTCTATTCAGTGAGTTCTCATGTATGGGGATAATGCCTGATAATCTAATTAAAAACGGATTTGGATATAAAACTGAACATTTTGCCATATGTCTATGCCCAACATTGAAATTTGTCATTGAAATGATAGTGTATGATTTCTAAAAAAAATGTATGGGGATAATGCCTGATAATCTAATTAAAAACGGATTCGGATATAAAACTGAACATTTTGCCATATGTCTATGCCCAACATTGAAATTTGTCATTGAAATGATAGTGTATGATTTCTAAAAAAAAAAAAAAATTAAAATCTTGGTGAACAAAGAGCAGCTCATAAGCAGTCTTCATAAAATTAATTACACACTGTTAAAACAACAAAAAGACTCAAGTAATCCCACACCTATGCAGAGAAAATCCACAGTTCATTTTATATAGTTAGTGCCAGATCCAAGCCATGCATGTGTATACGCACACACACTCACTCTCACACCCCAAAAGAGAGAATAACTCTGCATTTTTTCTTGTAGTAGCTCTAGTTTGCCCTTATAGAACAGCTGTGACAACAGTATGAATCAGCAGGAAGAAATAGCAGACTGGGCCTCTAGAAACAATCTCCCCACTGAAATGTGTGTTTAAATTACCTCATGGCAAGACCAGTGACATTCAGGGATTGAGAATTCAGTTTGAAAAATGGAAATGTTTCTCCATTTCAGGAAAGGTCTTTTGAATGATCAACGTTATGTAAACATTTTGTGGAAGAAAGACTAGTAAAGTACCAAACTTTAGCAGCCAAATTGTTATAGAACAACAAACTACTTTTATGCTCCCCCTACATTCAGTCAAAGGGTTGGAAAGTCAACTCCTGGGCCAAATTTAGCCTGCCACTCATTTTCATAAATACAGTTTTATATGAATACAAATATGATCATTTGTTTATGTGCTGAGTACTGCAAGAAAGACAGTATGGCTTTGAAGTTTCTAATGGAGGAAATGGCGACACAGAACTCCAGTGGTGGAAACAGTGTAGAATTATACCCCTGTCATCTCATAGCTTTGTAAATAAATAGTAAGTCACTAATAAAAATTAAAAAATAAGACTATATGGCAGATTGAGCCTAAAATCTTTATACTGCCTAGCTCTTCTCTAGAAGAAATTGCTGCCCCCTGACCTAATTCAGTGGATCCGAGATTTATTAATGTTAAAAATTAAATATGTTAAATCTGCAGATAATTCCTATAGCCATCATACTTTCCAGCTTTTCACATCAATTTCCTACAACCCTCCTTAGAATTGAGACTCATCCCTATATTTGACCTTAATCAAAGTATTGCTGGAAAAGGGAACCAATGAACCCCACCATAGGTGAAGCTAGGACACAAGAATCAGGGTTAGCTCCTAGGTTATTTCTTCTATAAAGACTTTCCTTCTCTATAAATAGACTTAGGTGTCTTTTCTTTATGTATGTTTGAGGTAATTTGTGCATTTCTGTTTTAGCACTTGGTGAATGTGAAGTCCTAAAAATTAGACTAGGAAAGATATTTAAGTGTTTGAAGGAAAGTGGGCATTTTAGACAGTATAAAATAAAGTGTTACATAGAAAGTGACTTTTGATTAAATTCTTAAAGAAGTGATGGAATGGGTCTAAAAATATATAGAGGAAGAAATATCTAGTAAGGATAAAGATAAAGATTTGGAGTTAGTTGTATACCTGGTGTGTTCAAGGAAGAACAAGGCTTTCTAGTTAGAGTAGAATACACAAGAGGAAGAAAAATAGGAGATGGGATCAGAAAAAAACAGGGTAGGGACAAAATCATGTATTGTTTCAAAAAAAGTAAGAATACATTTGAGTTAAAATAGGAATGTTTGGAGGATTTTTAGTAAAAGAGGTACATGACTTAACTTTTAACAGACTCATACTAATATTTCATTCAAGTGTGTAGTGCACAGAAAAACATTTTGGATTGGAACAATGGACTTAATCGAGAACAAAAGTACAAAAGCTGAGAGTTCAAGACCAAGTCATGAGTCTCCAGTAGAAAAAAACAGCCATAATTATCAAACCCAACATGAGTTGAGTTTTTACAGCTGGTCAGTCTTGTATAACTCCTGTTACTACTGAAGCATTGAATAATTTACTTCTTGGAGCAACTTTAACTTTGTTAGGGAATATGAACAACGGGATAGATTAAAACAACTTGAACAAGATACATACCACTTTTTTTTTTTTTAACACCGAGGACTAGGCTCCTATTTCCTGGCAAACCATAGCACAGGGTAGAGAGCCACTTTCAAACATACTTGTTGAAAATAGTTCTTTTCACTTTAAGTCATCATCAGTGTATATTTTCTTAGCCGATTTATAATATAAAAATACTTTAGTGCACATTCCCGAAACCTACATGATCTCACAAATGTTAATAAATCAGAAAGAATTAAAGTAGTTGAAGAAGTTGAATGTCAGCTCTGGACTACTGCTGCCACAGGGAAAATGTAATGCTAAAAGGGATCTGGATGAATTACAAAAGGAAGCCAGTTTAAATCCCTAGTTTCTGCTAGTTTTACTCTCAACTAAGAAAGGTTAATATATTTAGTAGAAAACATTGACTATAACAGAAAAAGCAACAGCTTATTATGCACACTTTTATAGTCTGATTAAAGTTAATCAGGGACAATTTTATTACAAGAGTATATGATGTTTGAAGCATGTCAAAACAAAGTTTCACTTAAAGCAGGTCAAATTAAAATATAATTAAATGTGTAGAGTTAAAATTATATGTTTATGGAATTTAAATTCTTTTAACAGTATTTCTGTAAAGAATGCCACAACTAGTATTCTTGAAATACTCATCCAAGATTTTAAATAATCAGTTTTATTCATTTGTGCTACCAGTGTTGTTTCTGGGGTTCAGTGCCTAGATTCTACCACTTCTTTTCCTTTTTATTTCTTTTCTGATAGAGACTGAGAAATAGGGAGAGAGATACATACTGCATTGCACTACCACTTCTGAAGCTTGCCCTGTCCCCTTAGGTGAGGACCAAAGGTTTGAACCCATGACCTGACATATGGTAACATGGGCATGCTACTGGGTGTACCACCACGTGGCCCACTGTATCTATTTAAACCCAACTTTTGTTTTCTCGGGATGAATATGTTAGCTTTCATTTTAAAAAGTTTTATAGGAGGCCGGGTGGTAGTGCACCTGTTTGAGTGCATGTTACAATCTGCGTGGATCCAGGTTCCAGCCCCCAATCCTCACCTGCAGGGGGAAAGCTTTGCAAGTGGTAAAGCAGTGCTACAGGTGTCTCTCTCTCTCTCTCTCTCCCTCTTTATTTCCCCCTTCCCTCTCCATATCTGACAGTCTCTATCCAATAAATAAAAATGAAGATGAAAAAATTTAAAAAAAAATAAAAGTTTTATAAAATCACCATTTTGCCTGTTCTCCAACATCTTCCTCTGGCAATCACCAATTTGTTATCTGTATCTCAGTTCAGTTTTTTTTTCTTCCAGATTCCATATGTAATTAAAATCATGTAGCATTTTTCTTTCTGTTTGACTTAGTAGACTTGGCACTAAGCACTCAAGATCCATCCATGTTGTTATACATGGAAGTATCTCCCTATCTTATGACTGAATAGTACTCCATAATATATAGTATTCTATAATACATAGAGACATATATACTGCCAGGCTAGCTTTGCAGGTGGGAGACAGACAACCAGGGACTCATGGCTGAGCTGGAAAGCAGTGCTAGGAGAGGGGGCAGAGCGAAAAGAAAGTTCAAACCAGTGGGATTAAGCCAGTGCCCTGCAGGCAGGGTGGATCTCAGGTAAAACAGTGATTATGTAAATAGACCACAGCGTAAGCAATGCAGGGGAACAGAAGCAGAATTAGAAGCAGACCAACAATATACTACACTTTATATATCCATTTATCACTTACTGATATTAGGTTCTTTCCTGGTCTTGGCTATTGTGGGTAATGCTACCAAAATCATGGGGAGAGTGGCGCTACAGACACATTTTTGAGATAGTGAATTGGTTTCTGTCAGATAAAAATTAGTTGTTACAGTTTAGGATTATGATAGTGGCTACTTGTTTTAAATGTGTAAATTGTCTGTTGCTTTCTATTTTCCTATTGACATGCTCATTCATTTATTGACTCATATGTATTTTATGTGTCAATGATATCAGCAATCTCTTAAATTTTTAGAGATGTATGTCATATGCTGTATATATAGAATGACGTTCACATGCGAGAGAACCAGTGCACTATGCTGACACGTGGCACATAAGGTAGTGGGAGGTTTTGACTTGCAAGTCCTCCACTATAGAACCTAGATTGTTTCCTCAGTCACTCCCTTCCATTTTTAATCAATGAAATATATACTTTCTCAAATAAATTCTGCCTTTGAATAGCTAATTATAAATGTTATTTTACTTCATTATGGGACAAATAACCATTTTTCAGTATTTTCTTTCATTGCTTTTGAAACTGTCATACATCTGAATATTTGTGGCCAGGTTATGTTTCTCTGTTTTTTCAAGCCATTATTTATTTATCACCATTTTATTAGGGGGGATTAATGATTTACATTACAGTACAGTTGTTGATACATAGGTATAATTTCAGATCTCCTCATGATAGGTGTTTGCACACCACTCCCACCCACCCCCGCTTTTCAACCATTATATGCCAGAACCCAACACCCTCTTCACCCCTTTCCTCCCTGCCCCACCGCCCCCAGAGTTCTTGGCCTTAGTGCAATACACCCTACCCAGTTCAAGTTTGGCCTTGTGTTTTCCCTTATGCTCTTTGTTTTTTAAGTTCTACCTATAAATAAGATCATTAGTACTTGTCCTTCTCTTTTTGCCTTATCTCACTTATTTTAAGTGATACTTTCCTCACTGATTTGAGATAACCTGTGTAATAAGTTATTAACTATGGCCTTTTTCTGGGTTGTCTCCTATGATTGACATATCAGTTCTTACATCAATATCACACTAACAACATAATTTTAATTACTATAGGCTCACTTTACATTTTAAAATTTGCTGTTTCTAGTCTATCAAAACTTTTTTTTTGTATTCTTGCACATTTAAGTCATCCAGACTATTTTGGCAAGAGTTTGAAAATACCATTGGAAATTTTGTTGACTGCATTCAAATATTTTGATTAACATAGAAACAATTGGCAGTTTTGCCAGATTAACTTTCCATGCAGAGCATATGCTTTCTCTACTTTCTAAGTCTTTAAAAAATCTGACTTTGTTGTTATCAGTCCCTTAATGTCAATCTTGCGTGTTTCTTATTAAGTTTGTTTTATAATTATGCTGTTACTACTGTTGGACTTTTAAAACCATAGTATAAGTATAGTATTCTGTGCATATTTATTTTGAGATGTTTCATCAGATTGGATGGAGTGAAAAATCTTTCCAATTTCAGTGTAGCTATAAGTTGAATATTGACACTCTTGCACATCCCAAAGGATTTAAAAATAATATATCCTTATGTAATAAATTATACCTCAGAGCTTTACATATTACTCTGCATTTCTTTTTGTGAATCCTTTATTTTTATCTTTGTAGTAGAACAAAAGATACATGAAAAGCCAATGCAATGCTAGGGTCTACCAACAAATAAAGCAAACTGCTCAAATGAGTCAGTACCTGTTTTCTAGATGACTTAGCAATCAAAGCAAAGGACATAAAGTAAGTAAACTTCATAGTCATCATGTTGATATTGCAAGTCTTCTGAGTTGAACAAGCAGTGTAATGCATATTTACTATTCATTAATGTGTAGCTATTGATGTGCTTGAATGACACCATCCTGGATGCTTATCTTCAGCCATCTTCATTGCACCCTTGTTCAAATCCCTCCCCCAACCTCCTCAGATGTCTGAGGGTTACTTCCCATCCCCTTGGGAGGTCTCAAAGAATATATATGCATCAGACATCAAAAGAAATAAATTGTAAGCTATTCTTACAGTTCTCTAATTAGACTTGCCAGTCTAATTGCATAAGATGAAATCAAGGGAGATCAAATTTACCCAGGTGACCAGACTTTAGACTCATTACAAAACAATACATCAATGCATTACAAAGTCTGTGTGCTCCTGGGAGTAAAGCCTAACCTGTCTCTGCCTCCTCAGAGTACCTGATGAGGATAAGAATGTCTTGGCTACCTACTTTTAAAAAAGAAACTGCAGACAAATATGCTGTAAGGCAGTCTTTGTAATTAATTATTTTGACTTTAAGTCTGATCATAGTTCAAATTCTGATTCTACCACTTATTAACAGCTTGCTGATGAGCAAATTCATTTAATGTCTGCAGCCTCCACTCATTGTCAGAAATAGAATCTACCAGTGGCCAAAACAGCCAAACTAGGGAAGCCTGTCTCTTGCCACCATCCAGTTTCTGTAGTCCACTCTCTATCTACTAAGTTCTAGCTTTTTCCCAGTTTTAAGGCCTTTAAGGTGTTAAATAATCTGCTGGACTTAAGTCTAGTTGCCATATCTACTATGCCCAGCCTTGAGTTAAGAAATACTTAAGTGAGGGTCAGGCGGTAGTACAGTAGGTTAAGCGCACATGGCCAATAACAACAGTAATAATGACCACAACAACAATGAAACAACGAGGGCAACAAAGGGGAAAAAATAGCCTCCAAGAGCAGTGGATTCATGGTGCAGGTACTTCTTCTTCTTCTTCTAGCGTTTGCCCTTCTTCCATAGCCAGTCAACAGCATCAGGTTGAGCCTGATGTAAAGTTTCGAGACCTCCTTTGAATCTGGAGAGGTGGCAGTCGTTGACTGTGTGGGTCATAGTCTGTCTGTAGCCGCAGGGGCAGTTCGGGTCGTCTCTGGCTCCCCAGCGATGGAACATAGCGGCGCACCGGCCATGGCCTATTCGATAGCGATTGAGGAGGGCCCAATCATAACGTGCTAGGTCAAAGCCGGGTTGACGCTCGCAGGGGTCTGTGATGAGGTGTTTGTTCTTTACCTCAGCTGACTGCTAACTCTGTTTCCAAGAGTCTGGAACAGAGAAGTTCAGTGTAGGCATAGGGGACCAGATTGGGTGACAAGACGTCAAGCGTTGGACAGGGTGGGCGAAGATATCCGCGTATATTGGCAGGTCTGGTTGAGCATAGACGTGGGAAATGAACTTAGATGATGCCGCATCCCGACGAATATCTGGCGGGGCGATGTTGCTAAGAACTGGCAGCCATGGAACCGGGGTGGAACGGATGGTTCCAGAAATTATCCTCATGGAGGAATATAATTTGGAATCGACCAAGTGGACATGGGGGCTATGGAACCATACTGGGGCACAGTATTCTGCAGTGGAATAGCATAATGCCAGAGATGATGATCGTAGTGTGGAAGCACTCGCGCCCCATGAGGAGCTGGCCAGTCTTGCAATGATGTTATTCCTCGCGCCCACCTTTACTGCAGTTTTTATGAGATGTTTGTGAAATGACAGAGTGCGATCGAGAGTAATGCCAAGATAGACTGGCTGGGCTTCATGCCGGATTCTCGTATCGCCAAGCTGCACATTAAGCTCACTGAACCCCAGCAACAACCCTGGAGGCAAAAAAAAATACTTAAGTTTTAGAGGAGCCCAAGTTAAGTTCAGGGGCATGAGTTAAAAGAATCAACAGGCCACTTCACCTGGAGTCCTAGTCTTAGTTATATAGATAATGGTCCCAGACCTATTCGATGTCTGTCATCACTTGTTTATAAACTGGTGCTATGGGTATGGGTTCTCTCTCTGCTCATGAAAGCCTTCAACAGGTTAGTAAAATGTATAACTGAGTGCCTATAAACAGTTAAGTTAGAGCTGGTACAGAGAGAATGTAAACTGAGGTAATCCAATACATCAGGAAAGATTTCCTGGGTATAAGAAGAGGAGGGGGTGTAATGAAAAATCTATAGGCTCCTGGTGGACGCCCACTTCTCCATTCCAGCATCTGAGTGGCTGGCTCTGATAGTAGTCAAACTGCTCTCACCTTTATTGCCAGCACCTTGATGGACATTGTTTCTAACCAATCAGCTTGTGCAGCGCCCAGTTTGAAACTGATAAAGGCTGTGTGCTGCGGGTACAAGCGGGTGGAGGTCTGGTAGGAATTGGCCTGTAACCCGTTAATTTAAAATAAACATAACTCCCTGCCCTCAAAAGATAAAGAGAACCTACTAAATATGGTAGTTTTGATGATAAACAAGGATATATATATATATATATATATATATATATATATATATATATATATACTGATTAATGTGATGCCTATTACATAGTAAGTCAACGCCCATGTTCAGCGGGGAAGCAATTACAGAAGCCAGACCCTCTACCTTCTGCAACCCTCAACGACCCTGGGTCCATGCTCCCAGAGGGCTAGAGAATGGGAAGGCTATCATGGGAGAGGGTGGGTTATGGGGATTGGGTGGTGGGAATTGTGTGGAGTTGTACCCCTCCTACCTTATGCCTTTGTTCACTAATCCTTTCTTAAATAAAAAATTAAAAAAAAAAAGAATGCCAAAATACCCTATAGTAAGTTTATATTTTAAAGTTAAGAGAATATTAACTCTTTGAAGACTATACTGACTTTTTCTAGAAATGTATTTTGTAAATTTGATATATTTTTTTGTGTTAATAGCAAGGAAACCAGTCAATTGCAAACACCACATACACAACTCATATAAGAAGTTTTGAGCAAATGTTGCTCCTTTATTGTAAACCAGTTTGGTCTTCTCATGAATTTTTATTCATTATGTAGTAGGAGGAAAAAATAGTCCTCATGATACTTTAAACTTTTATTTATGACAGTTTCTCCCAGGGAGGAAGGCTAGGTATCTCATTAAAGTTCATTCTAGCTCTGCTTGTTGCAAATAAGATGTCACTCAGATATTTGATGGAGAAAGATGGCTTCCTAAGTACTAACCATTGGAGGGAGAAATCAGTGCACCGAGTAATATGTTCCTTAATTTCTGAGATCATTTCTCATGTTCTCTAGCCATTGATGAGGAATGGATGGTGTCCGATATCACTCTTTCAGTAGTACTATACTTAGTTCAGAACGTTCCCGACCCTTCAGTCTCTACTAAGTTTTCTGTGCAACCTTCTGACCAGTGGTCTAGCCCCAGTCCCCTCCATTAGACAACTAAGTCTGCTACTAGAGCTCCACAAGCCCTTTTGCTCATATCCCGACAGAATTCATTGTTCCTATGGATATGTTCATATACATAGGTGTTTATATCTACACACACACACCACATACACATAAAACTGTCTATAAAATCCATATGGTAAATTTTAAAAAATAATTTTTAATCTTTATTTTGAATAGAGACAGAGAAATTGAGAGGGGTGGGGGAGATAGAGAGGGAAAGAGACAGAGAGACACCTACAGACCTGCTTCACCACTCATGAAACTTTCCCCCTACAGGTGGGAACCAGGGGCTTGAACCTGGATCCTTGCGCACTGTAATGTGTGCACTTAACCAGGTGTGCCACCACCTATGGTAAATTTTAACTGTGTAATATTTCAAAGTAGATACTACATCTCACTCATTATTGACTTCTTAACACGTCACTTGACACTTGCAACATATACAAATAATATGTAATCTCTTCACAATTGAGAAAATTTCTCCATTCTCATAGACAAAGCATATATGGCCACTTATAAGGCAAATAATATTTGTGTGAATGTACAAAATTTTGAAGCACCACCACAAATAGGAAAACATTGAGCACATTTCAGTATAATACACCTTGGAAAGGTTTTCTAGACACCTTTTAATTTAGGTTCTGAATTCATAATGTAAAATTGGCATTTGTAGTCAATAAATCCCCCTATATTATAGAGTTCCTATAGTTATTCTAAACCCAAAATCATACAATTTAACAAGAACAGCAGTCTCTTTCTTTTCTCGAGACATTTTTGTATAGTGCTGAACATATAAGTGGTGCTTTAGGAAGTATAAAAAAGGATCAATACCCAGACCTCAAATCCTTACAGAGAGAAGCTTTAAAATTTTAGGTTTTTTTAAAAAAAAAAACAAACCTCCATTGAGAAAGAAGTGGAGGGGAGGGTTGAGGGCAGGAGGAGGAAACAACAAGAAGGCATTCAGAGGCAGGTTGACGTTTTGAGGTTAAACTGAGAAGATACCTTCACCGCAATGAGGGCATTTGATATCTATTTAAGGTAGTGTACAGTCATTGACAGTGACTACATTCTCTCCAGCTTTGCGTGCATAGTGCTTTGCAGCACTGTGCTATTCAGAACTAAATAACTGTTGTCACTGCTCTATAATTTGGCCATGAGATATCTGGTTACTTTCAGACAAAAGAAAATGTCTCATAATAATGGGGTTTTGTGTGAGTTTGCTCTTTCCTCCATAAAAGAAAAAAGTGTTTAAGGATTTAGCTCTGTTCACATTGAGAAAGAAAATAAGTTTTAAAAAGTTTTATTTCTCCCTCCCTATAGCAATTCATGTCTGAGTTTCTATCAGGGAGAAATGTTACCTTCAGCATATTCCGTGTATGAAATAGAAAATGTCAGATGCAAATGGGCATAATTGTGAAGGATATGGGAAAGGAGGCAACTTCCTACTGTGTTTCATTTAAATTCTGGAGGGAAAAGTCCATTGGGTAAATTAGCACTTTGGAAGGTTTAGCAAAAGTGAATTAACTATGACCGGAGTCCCCTAACATACCTTCTTGATGATCTTGCAAGTCTTATTCTCAGCTACCTGGGATACTACCAAGCTTTGGGATGCCAGGAGGTCATTAAAATGTGAGACAGAGTCTTCAGAAGATAAAAACAGATGAATCTTGACTGGCAGGCAGTGTGTATTGCTAAATAGCATTTCCTTTAACTGGCTGTACCTTTCTTTCCCTTGGTGTTCCACTTCTGTCTCTCACTCATTCAAACAAAAACAAAAACAAACAAAAAAGAAAGGGCTGACTGTGAATTTTCATTGCCAAAACCACAGGACTGTTAAGAAGCCCTTCGCAAATAATTGGCACGTGAGCACTCAAAAACTAATATAGAGGTGATGCTTTCTATATATACGTTGCTATATTAGCCTCTATTATATCGTAGGGATCAAGAAAAGAGGAATGAAGACAGAAGTATGTGGCAACAATTTAAAAAAGTATGAATTTACTATTTCTTACATATACAGTCCAAACACACACACACACACACACACACATCTGAAAAGTCAAATGGTTTTGTAGTAACTATTCCACTTGAATTGGTTGAATTTGGTTTCTGGGCCTCACTTGGCCTAGTACAGGCTTTTTATCATTACTTGATATAATTATTCATATGCTTCACTGCAGAAATATTATTGTATTTGATCGTGGATCCATTAGAGATTCACAGACTTTGCCAGGAGCCCTTGAGAATATGTATAGTGTTACTTATGTAAACTTTAAAAATTCTGAGTTTGGGGCAGGGGTAGATAGCCTAATGGTTATTCCCTTATTACCACCATAAGTCATAAGCCAGCTGAGCAGTGCTCTGGTAAAAAAAAAAATATTGAGTTTTGAAACAGAAAATTTAGGTTATTAGGACGTAAAATAGCTATAGACTTTTTAAATACTATGGGGGAGGTATTTTGTTTTAAAAAAAACTTACAATGTTACTTAAGTCTCAAAGTTTGACATTACTATGATCTCCGGTTAACAGGTGAGAAAAGTAAATCTTGGATTCTATACTAATGATCTAGAATTCAGGAATGTTCCACAGGGTGACATTTGCTTTTATAGGAAAGGAGCTATCAGTAGTTTTCATTTAACTTGAAAATCTGGGAGAGGTCAGGAAACCAGAGAGCAAGAAGTAAGTCATGTCAGATGGTAGGAGGAGACACAGGGTAAGGAAGGGTACTGAATAAATAGTGTGTATAAGGTAGAGCAGAAAGGAATCCAAAAGCAAACAAGATATGTCTCTGAGGAAGGCCGATTAAGGGAGAGCTGCTGTTGAGTTGGATTTTTATTAGTACAGCTGTGTACCATGGTGGATCTTGCTTCCAGAAGTTTCCTGAAAGAACCATGTCATTTTGGCATATGTGATAGGTTTGGCTAAATGGGGATAGAGTTCAAAACCATGACTGCCAGTTAGCTAAATCCCAGTGAAGCTTTGAGTTTTCTCTAAAGAGACCTCATGTGCATCTCCTGTATCTGAAAAGCTGTGATTATTCCTCCATAAATCAGAAGAGAGCTTCAATTCTCCAGACTCTCAATTTGTCTCCAAATTGACCAGACTCTGAAGCTTAACTTGCAATAGAAAAAAAAAAAAAAAGCTCCAAATCTCATTACAATAAAAACAAAACTTTTATTACTCAACGAATATAACCTAGATATTACGTTCTACTTTCTGACTGAACAGAGGGAAGACTTAGAGACAAGTCATAAGTAAGAAGTCTGGGAAGCACACCCACTGACCTATAAGGATTTACGAATGCATTTCTGTCATAGGACTGGAAGCCAATCACATGCCAATCACTGTGCTAGGAGTCAGAGGAAATATTTACAAAACTAAACGTGAAATGTGTCACATTTCAGTTCGGAGGAGTGCATTGCAGTTTGGGGCAGTGAGGAGGCAAGAGGAGTAAAGGTGCTCATTGTAGTGGGAATGCTCCAGAATGCATGTCCTCTCTTAGCCCCCCTGCCTCTTTGCATTATTTCTTATTTGAGTTTCTCATTCTTGTTATTCCCAAGTGCTCTCTGATTGAGGTGGGGATTTTATAAGATAGGGATGCAATCAGGATCACTAGGGTAGTTATCCCCACTAGTGGAGTTCTCCTGTGTGAAGGTCAGATAGATGAGGAGTTAGTCCTTCTTGAAAGTAATGCATGAGGACATTTTGTTACTTGCCATTATTTTATCTCCACCCTCCCTGTCCCACTTTGAACTGTTAAGAGTAACTAGAACCCAGTCATGTGGAATAAAATAAATTCATCTGAGCAAACCATTGCTGGCTTCTAGTCCTTATCTCAAATTGTTTTAGTGGTATAAAGGTCAAATTCTGTTTGCAACTTTAGACCCTTCTTAATGTGACCTTACTCTTCCTTTGAAGCATGAACTAGTAGCACTTCCCTTCTGTCCACCTCTTCTGTGTCTTCACTCTACCAAACCAAATGTTAAATGCTGTGGACTTAAAAAAGTATTAAAGAGTCCATGCTTCTTTCTTCAGTGGAATATACACAGCCTTCTTTCCTATCTGATAACAATGCTACTGGGCATGTAAGCTTCATTTGACTTATGTCTGCTTCTACAAGGATCTTGCTGTGGATGTCATCAGATATTTTGGCTGCTGCTTTTTGATGTATCCTCAGCTGGTTTCAGACTCAGTGCAGTCTTACTTCTTGCAAATGATTTCAGTTCAATATAATAAGCTTTTCTTTTTTTTTTCTTTTTATAAATGCTAATAGTGACACCCCACCAGAAATTCCCTTTAACAAGGGTGGAATGGGACTTTCAGGGCTATATTTCAAGAGTATGAATCTGCCCAACTACATTGCTGGGTATATTTTATAAACTTCTATTTTACTTTCAAGTTGATATATTTAATTTTGCAAACCATTTTCTAGAGCTCCATTCTATAACAAGGTGGCAAAGGAAGGGAAGCGGTGGGAAGACAAAAGAAAGGAAGGGTAAGGGAGAGAATCCAAACTTCAAAGCTCCTTTATGATTCTGTCACCTGGAAAAACTAGTAATTTCCCTGTGAGTTCTCTAGTACTTTGAAGGCTTCTTCTATTATAGCATTTATATCACTGCATGTCAACTCTCTTCTGGAGCTATTTTTTCTCCTGAGTTAATATTATTTAAAAACAAGACTACTTACTTTACTTGATATTTTCTGCTTCTCTGTTTCTTAGTCAAGTAACTGCTCAATAAGTGTTTATTGATTGAAGATTAGCTGAAAAGTTAGCTCCAGAGATTTAATCCAATCATATAAATTGATTTAACTAATTGGAGTTCTGTTCAAGATTTAGACTCATTCTCTGAATCAAACTCCTGACCTTCAGAACATTATATATGACTAGTCACAATCATATTTTTCATTGTTCTTGTCTCCAACTGACTTTAGCAAATAACCTGCAGCTTTATTTAATACAAATCAGATCACATTAAATATAATTAAAAATATCTCCATGAAATAGGATAAGATCCCATTGGGGTACCACAAAACACAATTATACTTTCATGGCATATGCTCTTTTTAAGCAAAATCCATTTGTGAATGCAAAAGTCTGACAATTTTTCTCTAAGTTGGTATCATCTTCTAAATAATACCATACCACAAATGAGAATTAAGAAGACACTGTATTATCTCTATCCAGGATTATTTCTCTACCCAGAATGACCTACTAAGCTAGCTTCAGTTCCCCATCACGGTGCCTTGAGGAGTCTCCTTTAGTAAATCAATGGTTGCAGCAGATGATGCCTGGAAATTGACTTCCTCATCTAACCAATAGCTGTAGTTCCTTTCAAAGATGCATAGTTTCCTTGATAAGGTGTCTCATCAGTGACTTAATGATTTGGAAACATCTCTTTTCAATGTAATGTTCAAATGTTCTCAAAACACACCGTGGCTTCGGCCAGATCATGGTGAGTAACCAGTCCATTGTATTTTCCTTTTTCCTTAATCTGAGCACCCTGAAAAATCAGAGGGCAGAGTAGAGATTATAATGTAAGAAGGGAAACACTAAGGTTGTAACATGACTTTTTGTTTTGCCCTAGATTTCTTAGGGGAAAGCACCCTTCTCAAAATTTTCACAGGGAGGTTTGTTTAGGGTACATCTCTGTTTTCTCTTATTGTTCTGAATTCCTCAAAAATCAAGTCATTGTTCTAAAGCAAATAGGTTTCCAAAGCATCTGTATTACTTTTAAAAGCTGCTGTAACAATAATCACAAACAATAGCAATTTTGAATACTAGTCATTTATTTTTATAGTTCTGAAAATTAGACATGTGAAGTAAACTTCACTGCAGTAAAATTGATGGGTTGGCTTATCTGTGTGCATTTCTGTAAGGTCTGGGGAGAATTGTTTTCCTTGTCATTTCCTGCTTCTACAGTAGAAGCAGCCTACCTTCTGTGACTCATGGACCCTTACTCTTTTCAAGGTCAGCAATGGCCAGTTGAGTTTTTCTAACATATATAGCCCTCTCCTGATCCCCATCTTCCTCACTTAAGGCTCCTTATAGTAAAATTTGATGCACTTGGGTAATCCATTATAATTTTTCTATTTTTAAGTCAGTTGAGTCACAACCTCAATCCCATCCTATATAGTCTACTTTAATTCTTGCTTGACATGTAACATATATTAACAGATTCAAGGGATTAGCATGTGGACATTTTGGGAGGTATCATTATCCTACCTCATTGTATCTTTCTGGAAGTCTTACCTTATACTTAAAAGGGCTGATCTCAATGTAGATTTCACTTCCATCTACCCTGTTTGAGATTTTTCTTCAAGTGGGCTTCTTTATTCAGTCAAGTAGGAACAAGCATTTCAAGAGGCTGAGAGGCAGACTACTGCCATTCTAAGCTCTGCAGAAGTAATGTGCATCAGGAACACTTGGCTCAAGATATTTGCCTCTTCATGTCTAAGAATCTAATCAGGGATTTCATTTATAAAGATTCCATCATGAGGTCCTCACATTTTCTCCTTTTGTGCATAATGGTTTGAGATGCTATGAGTTACTTATCTCCATACAGTAGAAAATTATTAGCAGGGGATTGGCACAGCAGGTTACACGCACATGGTATAAAGTGAAAGGACTGGTGTAAGGATCTTGGTTTGAGTCGCCAGTGTCCCACCTGCAGGAGGTGTCATGTCACAAGCAGTGAGGTAGTTGTGCAGGTGTCTGTCTTTCTATCCCTCTCTTTGTCTCCCCTCCTCTCTCGATTTCTCTCTGTCCTATTCAGTAACAACATCATCAATGGCAACAATAACAACAAGGGCAACAAAATGGGAAAAAATGGCCTCCAGGAGTAGTGGATTCATGGTGCAGGCACAGAGCCCCAGCAATAACCCTGGAGGCAAAAAAAAAAAAAAAACACCTAGATCTTAGCAGTTGAGACTATAAATGGGTGGCCGGCATGTTAAAAAAAATAAATGAAGACAACAAAGTAAGACTAAAAAGAAAAACCAGGCAGAGTAGGATTAAATCACATCATCAAGTTATTTTAATATGTATTTGATATGTATTTGATAACTGTTCTAAAACCAGTAAATCTATTATGATCAGATATACCACTGTGTCCTCAAAAACAATTTTAAAATGGAAGGTATACACTCCCAAGGTTATTCAAAATAGTCTATAAGAGTGTAGGAGGAAAATGGAAACATTTCTGTCTCTGTATGATTAAAAATACTGTAATATTTATAAATAAGCTAAAGATCAGCACTTTCAGATCATTTGGTTTATGTTATGGTCAATCAGATTGAAGAATTTGAGAATGAGAGTTCCACCATAAAAGAGGTTAATCAAACTGCCTTTACCCATATGCTATTAGCTAAGAGTGACTAATGACAATATTCATGCATCCATAACGTGAATTGATCATGTAATAATGAGTAAATTTATTCTCTAAAAATTGGGGGCCGGGCGGTAGCACATTGGTTTAAGCACACATAGTATAAAGAGCAAAGACCCATGCAAGGATCCTGGTTCAATCCCCAGGCTCCCCACCTGCTGGGGTAGGTTGCTTAACAAGTGGTGAAGCAGGTCTGCAGGCATCTATTCTTCTCTCCCCTCTCTATCTTCCCCTCCTCTCTGAATTTATCTCTGTTCTATCCAACAGCAACAAAAATGAAAAAAAAAATGGCTTTGAGGAGCAGTGGATTCATAGGCACCGAGCCACATGATAACCCTAGAGGCAAATATAAATAAATAAATACATAAATAAATAAAAATAAAAAACTATACCAGTGGTTCAAAAAACAGGCAGGTGTGGACCAGGCTGTGGTACACCTGGTTGAGTATATATATCACAGTGTGAAAGGACCCAGGTTCAAGCCCTGGATCTCCACCTGGAGGGAGGAAACTTTCCTAGATACCTACGAACTTCCAAAATTAAATAAAGAGGAACTAGATAATAATAGATAATAGGCCCATCATAGCTGATGAAATTGAAATAGTTATCAAAAACCTTCACAAAAATAAAAGCCCTGGACCAGATAGTTTTACAAATGAATTCTACAAAACCTTCAAGGAAAAGTTAATACCTCTACTTTTAAAAGTCTTCCAGAAGACTGAAAACACTGGTATACTCCCTTCCAGCTTCTATGAAGCCAATATCACTCTGATACCAAAAGCAGACAGGGACACAACCATAAAAGAAAACTACAGACCAATATCTCTGGTGAACATAGATGCTAAAATACTGAACAAAATTCTAGCCAACCGGATACAGCAGTATATTAAAAAGATTGTTCATCATGGCCAAGTGGGGTTTATCCCAGGAATGCAAGGTTGGTTTAATATACATGAATCATCAACGTGATCCACCACATCAATAACAGCAAGATCAAAAACCACATGATCATATCAATAGTTGCAGAGAACGCCTTTGACAAAATACAACATCCCTTTATGATCAAAACACTAAAAAAATGGGACTAGATGGAAAATTTCTGAAGACAGTGGAGTCCATATATAGCAAACCTACAGCCAACATCATACTCAATGGTAAAAAACTGGAAGCATTTCCTCTCAGATCAGGTGCTAAACAGGGCTGCCCACTATCACCATTACTATTCATTACCATTACTAGTGTTGGAAGTTCTTGCCATAGCGATCAGGCAAGAGCAAGGAATTAAAGGGATACAGATTGGGAGAGAAGAAGTCAAACTCTCCCTATTTGCAGATGATATGATAGTATACACAGAAAAACCTAAGGAATCCAGCAAGGAACTTTTGGAAATCATCAGGCAACACAGTAAGGTGTCAGGCTACAAAATTAACATTCAGAAGTCAGTGGCATTCCTCTATACAGACACTGTTAGAAGATTCAGAGGGGAAGCAATTACACAAGCCAGACCTTCCACCTTCTGCAACCCAAAACGACCCTGGGTCCATGCTCCCAGAGGGACAGAGAATGGGAAAGCTAGTGGGGAGGGGACGGGATATAGAGATTGGGTGGCGGGAATTGTGTGGAGTTGTACCCCCCATCCTATGATTTTGTTAATGTCTCCTTTCTTAAATAAAAAAGGAAAGAAATATAATAACAATATTATAACACTTGTTTGCAAAGAATAATTAAGACAATGAAAAAAAAAGAAGATAAAATCCAGAAATTAATTCCTTTTACTATAGCAACAAAACACTAACATATCTAGGAATAAACCTAAGAAGTGAAAGACTTGTATACTGAAAATTATGAGTCATTATTATTGGATAGAACAGAGATAAATGGAGAGGGGAGGGGAAGACAGAGGGGGAGAGAAAGATAGACACCTGCAGACCTGCTTCACTGCCTGTGAAGCGACTCCCCTGCAGGTGGGGCGCAGGAGGCTCGAACCGGGATCCTTATGCTAGTCCTTGCGCTTGGTACCATGTGCGTTTACCCCACTGTACTACCGCCCGACCCCCCAGCATTAAAATTCTTTAAAAGACTAAGTTCCTAAGGAATTTTACTTTCCAGCATATGCTGAGAGCATTTAACAATCAGTGTGGTCTTCTTTCTGGACAGAGTGATCTTACATACTGACTTTTAAAAATGAGTTGCCAGTGTGCATTTTCTAAAAATGACTGGAGAACTTAAGCTACAAAACACTCCATCCTATGAAGAATGCTTATTTTATGGGCTAGGAGGTTTTCATTAATTCTGTTGCAACATAGTACAGAAGTATCCTTCAAAATGCTTTCTTTATGACCATAGAAGCTAAGGGAATTAAATTTCAAAGTGAATATTACATATTTTCTGTTCACTTTAAGCACTTTCAGGCAAGCTCTCTGATGCCTTCATCATTTGTTTAATGTTTTTAATTATTCCAGCCACTTTGGAAATTGATTCTAGGTCACAGAGGAGAGAAAACCTTTTTCTTTCCTCAAGCTCCCAGTGTACTTTCACAGACAAGATTTTTATCTGCATTAAATTGATTTACTCACCCAAGACAAGCAACCTGCCCATAGTAGCAGTTCCTGTGGTGCTCAGTGGAGCACAGAGAAGATTCTCAATATCTGATTAAAGCCACCAGGAAAGCCCAAGATCATTTAATTCTGTGGCCAAACACCCCTACAAGCCATTCTTTTAAGTCTTGTCATTTTATTACCGTTACTAATAATTTCCTTCAGGAGCTGGGTAGTGACATATACAATAAAGAGCATGAGGACCTGGGTTCAAGCCCATGGTCCTCACCTGCAGGGGTAGGGGGAACTCTGTAGGCAGTGGAGCCTACAGACAGGTGTAACTTTCTGTCTCTAACCCTCCATCATAAAGAAAAGAACAAAAAATGATTGCCAGGGGCTGTGTGGTGGCGCACCTGGTTGAGCACACGTTACAATGTGCAAGGACCCAGCCTTGAGTCCCCATTCCCCACCTGCAGGGGGAAAGCTTCACAAGTGGTGAAGCAGGATTGCAGGTGTCTCTCTGTCTCTCTTCCTCACTATCATCCCCTTCCCTCTCGATTTCTGACAGTCTCTATCCAGTAAGTAAATAAAGGTAATAAAAAATAAAAAAAATGATTATCAAGAACTGGAATAATGAAGGCACCGATCCCCAGAAATAACCCTGATAGCAAAAGAAAGAATCACATATAATAAATTGATAATTATTTCCTCCTGCACTTACTCTCAGTGCAGAGAGCCATGGGAATTTGAAAAGGGCTCACAGGAGAATATCTATGCATCCTGCATACTAGCACAGAAAGAAAAACTCCTCCCTCAGATGTCCTGGCAGAAATTCCTGGAGGTCTTTCCTCCAGAAGTTATTACATTAATTTTTACTTTAGTGATAACACTTTGAATTGTACCATAAAGCAAAAAAAAATATCTTGGGTAATAATAGAAATAACAACACCTGGCCTGAACAATTAAAGTTCTTCTACATTTTCTCATTTCATCCTCAAATATCAGATAAACCAAATTAACATTTCCTCACTTCGTAGACAAGTGAAAGAAACTTCTAAGAGGTTAATTGGTCTGCTGGGCATTTAGTAAAGTGCCTTGCTTAATGTAATCCCAAGTTCCACTTAAGATTTCCTATATTATGCTGTTTCTTCAGAATGAATCATTGGTTGTCAGAAAAGTCAAGACATATTTTCTACTTTTTTCTATGTAAAAATCCATTTTGACTTTTTTCAACAACCCAATACTAGATCCGTAGTGTTACTGTTACTACTTCTTCCCAAATAGTGAATAGTAGATACAGCATACATTTTGAATGCTGTGTAAAAATGTTTAGAAACTTTTGTTAATTATCATTTTTGGGAAAAAGTAAGTTTCCTTTATATATTGCTTCTTTAATATTCTTTTCCATTAAATATCCCCCCCCCTCCTTTGGCTATGACAATCCTAAAGATAGATTCTCCCTGCTAAAGTTCTAACTCTCTTTTAGCCAGCAGTCACCATGGAAACGATTGTGCAATATGTTCCACTTCTTTAAAGGCAATAGCTCACAAGTTGCAATAAAAATACATATTATATTTATATGAGTGTTTGGTTGTTAAAATAATAGGTCTGAGCTTTATTTTAAAGCATCATTGCCTAAGTATTTTTAAGTGTATTTTTTATTTTTATATTTATTTATTTTCCCTTGTGTTGCCCTTGTTATTTTTTTATTGTTGTAGTTATTGTTGTTATTGATGTCATTGTTGTTAAATAGGACAGAGAGAAATTAAGAGAGGAGTGGAAGACAGGGGGAGAGAAAGATAGACACCTGCAGACCCGCTTCACCACTTGTGAAGCGACTCCCCTGCGGGTGGGGACATTGCCTAACTCTATTAAGTGCAAGACTTCAATAAAGTGCAAGCATCTTTGTATTTTAGATTAAGAAATGACATGTTACTAATTCCATAATAAAATATTTTAATTAGTTTGAAAGTGTCATGTATCCAGTCATGACTCCTATTAGTTCTTTTGCTGTGCAGAAGCTTTTCAATATAACATAGTACCATTAGTGTATTTTTTGTTTTGTTTTCCTTATAAATAGATTTGAGTGATTGAAAATACCTGTAATACTTAGCTCAACAAGAGTTCTGCTGGTGATTTTCTCTAAATATTTGATGGTTTCTGGTTTAACATCTGAATCACTGATCCATTTGGAGTTTACTTTTGTGCATGGTGAGATGAAGTGGTTCAGTTTCATTCTTATGTATGTTTCATCTAAATAGATTGCCTAGGGAGTCGGGTGGTAGCACAGCGGGTTAAGCACATGTGGCGCAAAGCACAAGAACCGGCGGAAGGATCCCGGTTCGAGCCCCCGTCTCCCCACCTGCAGGGGCGTTGCTTCACAGGCGGTGAAGTAGGTCTGCAGGTGTCTTATCTTTCTTTCCCCTTCTCTGTCTTCCCCTCCCCTCTCCATTTCTCTCTGTCCTATACAACAAAAATGACATCAGTAACAACAACAATAACTACAACAATAAAACAACAAAGGCAACAAAAGGAAATAAATACAAAAAAATTAAAAAATAGATTGCCTACAGTATGATAGACCTTTTTTTAGCCAAACATCAAACAAAGGATTAATAACCAAATCACACAAAGAGCACACCAAACTCAGCAACAAAATAAATAACCCCATCCAAAAGTAGGAATAGGATATGAACAGAATATCCACCAAAGGAGAGACCCAAATGGCCGTAAGACATATGAAAAAAAAATGCTTCAAATTACTGATTATCAAAAAAAAATGCAAATAAAGAAAATAATGGGATACTACTTCACAGCTGTGAGAATGTCATGAATCAGAAACAATAGCAACAACAAATACTGGAGAGCTTGTGGGGATAAAGGAACCCTCCTGCACTGCGGGTGGGAATGGAAATTGGTCCAACCCATGCAGAGAGCAGTCTGGAGAATTCTCACAAGGCTAGAAATGGGCCTATCTTGTGAACTGGCAATTCCTCTCCTAGGGATATATCCCAAGGAATCAAATAAATCCACACAGAAATCTGTGTATACCTATCTTCATAGCAGTACATTTTATAATATCCCAAACTTGGAAGCAATGTAAGTGTCCAACAACAGATGAGCAACAGATGAGTGGGTGAGAAAGTTGTATTTATACACAATGGAATACTACTAACTACTAAAAATGATGAATTCACCTTCTTCACCTCATCTTGGATAGAGCTTGAAGGAATTATGTTAAGTGAGATATGCCAGAAAAAGAAGGATGAATATGAGATGATCTCACGGGGAAATAAAAAGTATAACTTGGATTAGTTTGGTGTATTGGACTAAAGCAAAGAACTCTAAAGAAGGATAACAGGGAAAGGGTAGGCAGAGGCAGGCTTTCAGGTCCTAGTACACTATGATGGACCTAATTTGGGAGTGAGAGTGTTCTGCAGACACCTATATTGGTGGAATGAGAAATTGTACTCTTGAGCCAAAAACTGTATTTTAAGCAATCGGCCTTCCAATAAAAATACCATCAACTTTGACTTAGAGTATACATTACAAAAACTTTCTAATAAAAATGCCATTTGTAGAAAAAAATTAATGTGATTAGTACTTTCTAATTTAAAAAATCTGATATAATCTCAGAAGTTAATCTTTCACCTGCATAAAAATTACCCTTAAATCAGATTCTGTGACCTTGACATTTTTCCAGAACTTTAATTCCTTGTCTTAAGTTTTCTATTAAGAATATTTCCTTAGATATCCCACTAGTCCCTTCAGTTCCACTTGTTCAAAACCAAACTCATTATTTTTGTCCTAAAACTTAAGTGCTCATAACTTATTTATTTCAACCTCCAATGTAATCATTCTCTTAGATAATATGGCTTGAAATTCTGTCATGCTATAGTCTCTATGTTCTCTAAATTATTCTGAACTTGAGTTTGTCTGGATCTACCATTGTTGAACTTATTCTCTAACCTTCCTTTTTCCATTGCCTCTCCATAGCTTTCTTGGACTACAACAGTACCTTAATCAGTCTTTTTTCTCCTCCTCTCCATCTTTTATCTGTCTGCCAAACTACTCCAGAGTTGGTATTTCTAAGTCAACATATTTCATATACCCCTCACTATTCATGTGTATTTGTGAGGGAATCATAAACAGTTACTCACTTACTATGTCCACTGAGAACTTTCCAAATAAAAGCTTCTTATACTATCTAGAGGATGGGCAGATTCAATGATGCAGGCTTCTAATATAATTTGTTTAGAAAATGTCATTGATCACTCCATTTTTAACTTTAACATACCTGGCTTCACTTTTATGTTATTATATTAGGTAAACGTCAACTATCCACTGGAACAGATTGCCAACAACCACACACATGCAAATAGTATACTGAGGAAGATGAAATCAGTGCTTTAAGTTCTTTTTCTGGAAGGTAATAGACCTTTTCTCATTACTGCAAATGCATGAATGAATGAACAACATTCTAAGCACAGGCATTCCATAATTCTCTCACCAAACAGCCCCATCACTTCCTCAGTAATTTTTTTTCTGTTCAGCATTAGTGATTTTTCCAACAATTGAGTTTGTTTGCAATAAGCTGAACCAGAGCATAACCTTCCATTAATTAGAAAAATGTATGAGGAAGCAGTAGCACTTCGTGTGTGCTTACTAGTGCAAACTAGGGGTGATGTTTTCTTTGGTTGTGATTGTTTCTTTTTTCCCTTGTGATGATGATATAAAGTCTCAGGCCAGAACATCCTAAAACATTTAAAAGCCCCTCGCTCCCCACCTGCAGGGGAGTCGCTTCACAAGTAGTGAAGCAGGTCTGCAGGTGTCTATCTTTCTCTCCCCTTTCTGTCTTCCCCTCCTCTCTCCATTTCTCTTTGTCCTATCCAACAACCACAACAATAATAACTATAACAATAAAACAACAAGGGCAACAAAAGGGAATAAATAAATAAACAAATATTTTTTAAAAACATTTAAAATAACTAGTTGCCATTCCAGAAAACAAAAGACAAGGTCAGCTGTGAATGCATGAGAAGCTAGCATTTTAGAATAAAAGCCTGTGCCATTACTCTCTATATTTCTGAGATTTTATACTTGTTTGCAATTGCTTTTGTACTGTAGTCCACAAGGAAAGCAAATACCTTAATTATCTTTGTTCTAACTACAGAATCATGAAAATATACCTTGATTCATATTTATATTCCCTAGGTTGACTATCATTAGGAAATCATTTTGAACCAAGAAGCTAGAAAAGGCAGATATATGACTGACTTGCTGTTCAATTTTCACCATTTCTAATCAGGCTGGTTGAATTAGCCAGTCTAAATTTTTTAAATTCAGCAGAGCTTAATTATGTAAGCAATTTAATTTATATGATAAATAAAATCTACTTATTTCACAGAATTCACAATGATCTGTTGTTTTTTGGTGTTTTTTTTTTTGCAATACAGTGATTTAACTGATTCATTTCTTAGAATTTAAAATATGACAGATGGTAGTAGTCCTTGAATGAAATAATTCATAGTAGAAATTTAATTGAGGGCAACAGTGATCATTGAGATAGTAAGCAGATACAAAGATAAAGGGTAATATTCAACTTAAATTACTGATCAGAAATCAAGATACCTATAATAATGTAAACCAGACATTGTTTGCGAGCTGTAGTAAAAATGGAGGCCAAAATTTTCACATTGACATTACCACGAACTAATTCTCTTTATTTAACTTAACGATAAAGGCATCACGACTCTACATTCATATGCAGGAGACTAAATAGATAATAATCTTGAAGTAATTTCCTGCTGAAACTATTAATGGTGTCGAGTATCTAGTGATAAATTATGTTCAAAATATTTATTTTCTTTTGTTGAGGGAGGGAGGGGAAAAGGGGGAGAGAGAGAAAGAAAAGAAATGAAAAGAGAGACAGAAGACCAGAGAACTGCTCAGTTCTGGTTTCTGGAGTTGCTGGGAATTAAACCTGGGGACATGGAACCACAGGCATCAAAGTCTTTTACATAAACATTATACTGTCTCCCCAGCCCTAGTGATACATATTTGACTGAACTAAACTATTCATGATGGGTAGAGTGCTATCATTAAACACTACAAATTTTAAATACTGAGAATAAGGTGTAAACCCCTCCAAGGTAGTTCCCCTCATAGTCATCTCATTCTTTAAATATCAGTTGCATAAAGGAATCCCCATGTGTGACATCTGAGAGCAGGCAACCTATTACTTGTGTAACCACCTGTTTGGTAATGAGTAAAAAGGACCAAAATGACCTTTGCTGTCTTTGATGTTTTTTTAAGTTTTGGTTTACACTAGCAGTCATACATAACTATATATAAAAAGTGGGCAACTGATAAGTATATAATATAATAAATTTAAAATATATGCATGGTGACCTGGAGTTAACTTAGCAAGTAAAGCCCAGGATAACATGTGTAGCTCTGGTCTGTTTCTCTTTCTCATTAAATAAATTAATGAAAAATCAAATATATGAATAAAGTAGAGGTGTCTGCACCATTCCAGTGGTGATAACAACACCAGTTTGGTCAATATCAATTTACTTTAACTCTTTTTTAATATTTATTTTCCCTTTTGTTGCTGTTTTTTCACTGTTGTTGTTGCTATTGTTATTGATGTCATTGTTGTTAGATAGGACAGGGAGAAACAGAGAGAGGAGGGGAAAAGAAAGATAGACACTTGCAGACCTGCTTAACCACCTGTGAAGTGACTCCCCTGCAGGTGGGGACTCTGGGAATCGAACAGGGATCCATCCTTATGCTGGTCTTTGTGCTTTGCGCCATGTGCACTTACCCTGCTGCTCTACTGCCTGACTTTAATTTACTTTAATTCTTATGGTTAAAACTACTATATCCTTTGATTTGTTTTGCTACTGACACACTATCATTCTTAAGATATCCACTACTTTGATGTTTAAAAATTCCTAGTCTATCAATGTCAAAGGACAAATACATGTTTCCTGACTTACTTTCTCTCCTTTCATAATGTGAGTTTCTTGAATAAAATAAAAATAGGACATTTTGGCACTTGTAGAACTAACTAGCAGTATGTAAAATTCTAAATAGCATACTGTAAAATGTTTCTATTCTTGTACTCCTAGTGATTTTTAAAGATATTATAGTAATGCATTTTACAAAATTTTTGCTCAGTGAAGAAAGAATTCTAAAATACTAGTATATTAACAAAACACATCATTTAGATAGATAACATTATTATAGAAAAAAAGTTTGGAATTTGATAATGAGCACAGTTTAGTGAATAATTGTCTGTAGTGAGTCATCACTTCTCTGCAATAAAAACATTTCTCTGTGTGCATGTGTGGAACAAGTCTGTAAAAGAATCTGAAATTTGTAGCGGAAAGGAAGCAAAGAGAATTGCCAAGGTATATTCTTAGCTTCTTTGATAATTTGATAATAAATTGAATGCCTCTTTGTGAAATATTTAATAGCTGAGCATGTAGAAGAAAGCTTATTATCTATTAATAATAAAAATATACTTTTTAAATATTTACAAGAGAAAGAGATGGAGAGACAGAAAGAGATACACACTAAGACTTTGCTCAGCTGCTCAGCTCTGGCATTTGGTGCTACTGTGAACTCTGCGACCTCAGATATCCAAGTCCTGTGCATTGATGCTGAGATATCTCCTCAGCCCATTAAACTATTGATTTTTTTTTTTTAGTAGTAGGAGTTTCACCACTCCAGGTCACATTTTCAGATAGACAGGGGCAGAGCAGGAAAGATGCCACAGTGTTGAAGCTTTCTCCACTGCAGTGTGGGGATCAGGCTCCAGCCTAGGTCACATGCATGGCAAAGCAAGCACATTGTCCCTCCGAGCTATCTTGCTGGACCTAGAACTCACCTTTTTAAAATAAATATCAGCATGCTCTTAGCCTGATTTTTTTTTACTGATACAACTAAAACATCACAACAGTAGATGGATCATAGCATAGTAGGCCCTCAGTAGATAGATGTTGAAATAGTCATTGTTGAAACACATTTTATACACAAAATCTGAAGTGTATTTAGTTCAAGATGGTGTCCACTGGGTGATTAAGTACATAATGCAGGTCTTATTGATATGACAGTTTTGTTATTGTTGTTGAAAGGGAATAAAAGAACTCAAACAGCTTGATGCTGTGAATGGGTGACCTTGAGCTATTTGTTCTTAATCCCCTGAAGATTTTTGGACTAGAGGCAGTTTAGCTAGATATGCTACAGATATTATAAACCCTATGATGAATGTAAACCTTCCTTTTAGATACAGTTTTTCTTATCAATTTATAGTTAGTTCAAAATACTTTGCTAATAAAATTTAGTGTGCCAATGTTTTATTGGTCAGACCATAGTAATAAATAATGTGTTTCTTAAATATTTATTTTATTTTTATTACTAATTTAATATTGATTTACAAAATTGTAAAACAGTAGAGGTATTATTCCATATGCTTCCCACCACCAGAGTTCTGTGTCCCCATCCCCTCCATTGGAAACTGCAATAGTTCTCCCAAGGTCACTGATAAGGACTGATTCTCTAATTATATCTATGAATATATGTTTTCCCCATTTTTTCAACAGCCCTGCATTTATTTCCTATCGAAGTCACCCTTACACATATTAGTCTGTTGGGTTTCTTCCTTTTCTCTCTCAGATAAGAGAAAAAGTGTTTTGCTTCCTCTGTTTTTTTCCAGGTTCACTTCACTTTCAGTAATGGCATAAAAACAAGATTCCTGGTGACAAATGCTTCAGGTTCCGGTGGAATAGGGGGTACAGAGCCCTCAGGTTTACGTCCCCTCTCATTTAACTTTCTGGAAGTATGGACCCAAATTCCTTATGGGGGGCAGAGGGTGGGAATTCTGGCTTCTGTAATTGCTACTCCACTGGACATGGGCATTGCCAGATCAATCCGTATTCCCAGCCTGTTTTTGTCTTTCCCTAGTGGGCTAGGGCTCTGGAAAGCTGAGGTTCCAGGACACATTGGTGAGGTCGTCTGCTCAGAGAAGTCCAGCTTTTGCAATCCTTTCTTTATAAAGATTTATTTTATAAGAGATAATAAGGAGAGAGAACCAGGTTACTGCTTAACTCTGGCATAGGATGGGTCCAGGGACTGAGCCTGGGATCTCTGAGGCCTCACACATGGAAGTTTTGTGCTCTAATAGGCTGAGCTGTCCCCCAGATGGGAAGGAGAAGGAAGGGAAAAAAAGAAGCAGAACTAGAGTGCCACTCAGGGGATCAAACTTGGAAGGACCCATGTTTTGAAGTACAAGCACTCTGGCCACAGGGACACCTGCCAGGTCATAGGATTCTTGTTGAATACTCTTAGCTTTCTATCTGTTATCTCCCTTGTATAACACTTCAATTGTGAAATTACTTGGTTTGAACACACATTTTGTATAAACAGATTTTTGGTAAGCAATTTTTTTCTTATGGAGTTGGGTTATCTTTTAGGTTTTGGAGATGAAAATATACAAAATATATGAATAATATATGAATAATGTGTATTTCCAATAATTTCTCAATCACTTCTAATTTGCAGAATGAGAAAGAATGGGTTTAAGAACAAATAATGGGGTCAGGCAGTGGTACAACCAGTAAAGCACAAAAGTTACCATGTGCAAAGGTCTGGGGTCAAGCCCCTGGTTCCCACCTGTGGGGGAGAAATTTCACAAGTGGTGGAGCAGGCTGTTGGTATCTTTCTCCCTCTCTAACCCTCTGCATTATTATTATTATTATTAAAATAAAGGAGGGCAAGCAGTGGCACACATGGTTGAGTGCACATATTACCATGTATACAGACGTGGGTTCGAGCCCTGCTCTCCATCTGCATGGGGGAAGCTTCACGAGCAGTGAAACAAGTACTGCAGGTGTCTATCTTTCTCTTTCCTTGTATCTCCTCCACTGCTCTCAACTTAACCTTTGTCCTATCAAAATGGAAGGAAAAATAAAAAAGGAAATAGTGGCCACCAGGAGCAGTGCATTCATAGTACAGGCCCTAAGCCCCAGCAATAATCCTGGTGGCAATTAAAATAATAATAATGAATTTAAAATACATTAAAAAGGAACAAACAGCAAATTAAATTAAATCTCAAACTATTTTGTATGATAAATAGAAAAATTTACATAAGTGTGCTTAGTCATCTTAGCATAATTAACTCCCTAGTTAACTTTTCTGACAAATATATGACCTTACAAAGAAATTGAGTCATTTAAGCTATTAGGGCTGCAGAGCCTGTTTCCATTCTTTAGAAACTTCATGAGTGTTTTAATGTCAGACTTTATAATTCAACATATCAAGACTTGATTGTGAAAGACTGATAATCCTTGTCACTGCTACCTCTCTGATGCCATGTGCTCTTAGAATAGTTCTAAAACCAGAAACAATAACTATAATAGAATGTGGAACTCCAGATGTCATACATGTCTCTGCTTACAATACCAAGCATTTTTCAGAACATTTTTAGAATAGCAAAGTGTCTCTAACCTTCATGAACATATATTTTTTCTCTTTCTTACAAAGGTATCATTCATGACAACTATAATGAATAGATAATTCAATAAATGTTTCTGTTCACCAAATATATTGTATTCAGCAAAAGCTTTCTGGGAACACATAACAGTATTTAGCAAGACCAGACATGAAAATAGCCAGTTAGGATCTCAGACAGATACAATAATAGAACTATGCAGTGAGTTCATTGGAACACAGTGATGCCATTACATTTTAATTATTTTAAGTTACCTTTATTTATTTGTTGTATAAAGACAGAAAGTGAGAGTGGAGGGGGAGAGAGAGAGAGAGAGAGAGAAGAGAGAGAGAGAGAGAAAGAAAGAAAGAAATCTGCAGCCCTGCTTTGCCACCTGCAATGCTTTCCCCCTGCATGTGGGGACCAGGGGCTCAAATCTGGGTCCTTGTGCATTATAACATGTTCACTCAACAAAGTGTGCCACCACCTGGCCCCTATGCCATTACTTTTTCTTTGGGAAATAATTAATTTAATGGCTAATAACCACTCTGAGTATCATTCTCTTTTAATTGCTTTGCATGCATTATCACAAGTTTTAAAGAATGGATATTTATCCCCATAGTTTTAGACTCTGTGCTAATGCATTTTGTCAAAGGTTATGGAGCTAGGATTTGAAGTATTAATGTTGAAGCTGGTAGCTTGACCCCTAGAGGGTGTTGCCACACTGTTTTTCTTCGGAGTCATCTGCAAAGATTTGGAGTCAAGTTCATTTTGATTTAAAGGTCAAACTATAATGATGACTATATTTTGATTATAGAAAGATGAAAAAAGAAAATTTAAGTAAAGTGAATACAGTCAGCAAAATTAGGAAGATATCAAAGATGTGAGAAACAAGTTGGTAGCTGCCCAAAGTCTAAATTGCTAGATTGGGGGGGGGGAGGCAGAAGAGAAGAACTTTTCAATTCATTTTTAAAGACTGATTTCAATCAGTTATGATGCACACACACTCAGAGGAAAGAGAGAGGAAGAGAGAGACAAAACAGGAAGCTGGGGAGTGGGAGAGAGGACCAGAGCACAACTCAGCTCTGACAAACGGGTACGAATGGTATCAGGGATAAAAACCAGTGGCCTCTCGGACAATCAAACTGTTGCTCTAACAGGCTACTTTCCCCTGGCCTGAGAATGAAACGGTAAAGACAGAAAGAGCTCTTATTATGGGCGGTCTTATAGGACATGATTCAGGGATTGGACCTTACTCTATGGGATACTGCAGAGAACAGTGTTACACTTACTCTGATGAGTATACTGATTCCCTAGCGTGCTCAAAAAAACAATTAAGCTGACAATTCAAAATGTAGGCTTTAAGGTCCAGGAGATAGCTTATCTATAGAGTGGACACTTCATCAGATGAGAGGACCCAGGAGCCTCTTGCACCACGTGGTAGCACCATGCACATGGGGGAGGCTTCACATGTTGTAGAGCTGTGCTGTGATGCCTCTTTTCCTCTGTGTGTCTCCCTCTTACTTGGGAGATATTACTCGGCTTGAAACACTATGCAGCTTCTAGACAGCCAGATCTTCTTTATTAAAAACAAGCAATATAATGTTTATAAAGTATTGTGGTATGCAGAAAACACTATCAGCCAATATTAACTTTGCAAATTGCACATGCTAGGTGAGAACCTGTAATGACCCAGTCTCTTGGGAGCTGACCGTGAGTAGCGCTCCATCCAACTCTTTTATAACCCATATAATAACATGTGGATTATTCCTGTTTCCCAAGCCACTGGCCTTCTGTCTTCATTCTAATCTTTGATAGTAGAATTACCCATTTTTTCTTGATCTGGGAGTGTTGGGTTTTCTAGTTTCTGCACTTATCTGGTCACTTTTTATGTTTAGCTGACTACACCTTTTCATCAGCATATCCACGGTTTTCTCAGAAAAAGAAATCACTCCATTCTTTCCTGGTGCCACTTCAATTCTCCATCCCCTCATTCTGATAGGAACATCACTATATTTCTCTTATTTGCTGTTTTCCTTTCAAAATTCATTATATCCTTTAAAAATGTAGGTACTTTACATCCAAGGAAAAAAAATTCTTCTATATATTTTCATTTTAAGAAAAGATAGATAATTCATGTGACATCCCCCAAAGCAGAGGTTCAAGCTATTAGAAATAAGATATTTTAGGAATAACACAGTTATGGTTCCTCAGTATTTTCACTAACATCAAGTATAGAAATAATACAGAACACTTGATATAATAAAGCATTCCAAATGTTAATCACTGATGCTATACTTGATTTGTTTCTTTTTTTTACAATTATTTATTTATTTTCCCCTTGTTGCCCTTGTTGTTTATCGTTGTTGTTATTATTGCTGTCATCGTTGTTGGATAGGACAGAGAGAAATGGAGAGAGGAGGGGAAGACAGAGAGGGGGAGAGAAAGACAGACACCTGTGGACCTGCTTCACCACCTGTGAAGCGACTCCCCTGCAGGTGGGGAGCCGGGGGCTCGAACCAGGATCCTTATGCCGATCGTTGTGCTTTGCGCCACTTGATTTGTTTCTTTGTGAAAATCCAACAGTTGGTTTTACCCAGTGATCTCTAATCAGTTACTTATAATCAAAACTACCAAGTGCCTCACTTTATTTTCTATCAGCATCACTCATCTAGTAGTACCTGTAGAACTGAGAGTTCATATCAATAAAATGAGAACCTGAAAAATGAGCATGTAAACTAGGGAAAGATAGAAACAGGCTTGGGGTATGGAGCGACCTGCCAATGCCCATGCCCATGTCCAGCAGAGAAATAATTACAAAAGCCAGAACTCCCACCTTCTGCACCCTGTAAAGAATTTTGGTCCATACTCCCAGAGGGGTAAATGACAGGGGAAGAAGATAAACAGGGGGCTTTGAACCCCAGGGCGTAGAGAGAGAAGAGGAGAGAAAAAACAGGAAGGGCACTCAGAAGTAGTAGATATGATTTAGAAAGGAAGAAAAGGCAGGAACATAGAAAAATGGGCAAATATATAAAATATATAGATATAGGAATAATAGTTAACCTATATCTTTGACCTTGGGAGAACTAGAGAACTAGTGCAGTTTCCAGCGGAGGGAATGGGGACACAGAACTCTGGTGGTGGGAAAGGTGTGGAATTATACCCCTGTTATTTTGTGATTTTGTAAATCAATATTAAATCACTAATTAATTAAGTAATAAAAAGAGGGGAGAAAGAGGAACATGTTTTCTGAAATTTAAATGTGTGCTTTGTGACACAGTTGAGAAGGATGGTCATTTAACTGAAAATCAGGTAATCTAGGAAAATTGACTCACCTAAAACATTTTGGACAATAACTACTAAAGTTATTGTGGGCGTCATGAAAGGAATTGATATTATCTGTCAAGAACATAAAAAATGATTTCAACTCTATTGGTACCTCATTCAAGCCTGTGTTCTTACACAATCTCACTTCACTGCCATCACTCCTAGTAAAGATGTACTTGAGTTCAATCTGAAGATGATTGGCATGCCCTCCAGAGACATGGGAAACTTATGTAGGCATGTGTCTGCCCCATTCTAATGACCTCAACATGTCTCTGCAACTTGCCTTTCTATTCAAATGACTAGTTTGGGATGTAATTTACTAAAATCAACTTTCATAATATTACTTCAACAAAGGATAGTCTTTTATGTGACAAACTATAATATGTAGCTACCAAAAGGTCTCCCATACTTCTCTCCCATAGTGTATTATTTGTTATCTAATGTCACTTATAGACTGCAAGTAAATCAAATTATTTCCAGTTCTGCATGGTGCAGTGCTGATTAAAAACTTGTCAAGCCATCAGAAGAATAAGGCCATTTCCCAGCATGAAATGATATTGTTTATTCTAGGTCCATTGATTGGTACCAGAACCCATGCTTAATATATATGACCAGGGGTGGAAGAATCATTTAAAATTACCACTCTTAGCACGATCCTTACAGGATGAGACTTTCTAGCAATGCTGAAATAATTGTGCAGCTTATGTTAATGTACAAGTAGGTAGTTATCCTCCTACTCTATGCCCTGAAGTCAGTGGGTACTATGAACTTCTCATTACTTAGGGCTTCTTCAGAGTGGTTAACATTATTAACCATTGTCCTCTTGAAATGTTCTTATACTTTCCTTCTACATTCTGTTGGTTCATCAACATTCTCTATTGTCTCAGTTCCCTGCTGATCCTTTCTATTCTGTTATCCTGTTGAATGTTTATTTCTATGATTTATCTGCTGGGCTCTTTTCAGTTCATTTGCTGTCTCAGAATATTATATGCTTTCATGTGTGTTTACTCTTCTCTGTATTCTCCAGGGAAGATATTTCTTGACCTTCTTCCCCTAGACAAATACAAGCCATCATGGTATATGGACAGATTATCCTAAAGTTGATAAAATAAGCACATTATCTTCTGCCCAAACTGTCTTTTTCTATTTCATGGTTCCAAAATCTATGTGAAGTCATTTACTAAAATTCCTAGGAATCATCGCAGACAATCTTGTGCTTCCATTTCCAGTCACTAGAACATTCTGAGTCAACTTATTAAGTACTCGACTCTATCCTGAGTCTTTTCACTCCCTGTGCTCCCATCAACTATTCACTATCACTGTCTCCAAAGGTTCCCTGTCTGTGTTATTGCACGTCTTTAATGCTGGCTTCCAGAGTGTGCTTTCTAAAACACTGAACAGATTGTTATTTCTATCCTTCAGTCTTACCCCACTGCCCTGAAGTTCAAGCTCATTAGCATTGCATGATTAGACTTTCTGTTCAAATTTTGTTCTACCTTCCCAGGCTAAATCTTTCACTTAAACACTTTTGTTTTAAATTCCAAGAACTATAGAAGTGTGTCAAAGCACAGCAATGTGCTTCACGTTCATGTCTGTGTTCTGCACAGTTCTCTCTTCTTATAAAACACACTGCATGAGGTATTTGTTGCTATATAACAATTACCACAAGTAGTGGCTTAAGACAACACAGATTTATTATATCACAACTTCTGTAGGTTAGCAAATCCAAGTGAGCCATGGCTGAGTCCTCTGTTTCAGGCTATCTTGAAAGCTGCAATCATTATGCCAGTCAGGTTTAGGGTCTCATCTGAATGCCCACTGGGGAAAAAACAATTTGCAAGTTCACTTGGTGGGTATAGCAAATTTAATTCTTCAAGGCTCATTCTAACTGATTGTTGTCTGAAGACATACCGCAGTCACTTATAGACCTGCTCACAGAATGCTCCTTCATGAATATAGTAGCTTCTTCAAAGCAAACCAGGGAAAGGGTCATAATCATAATCATATATAATCCAGTCATAGACATGGCATCCATCACTAGATTCATTCCACATTGAAGGGGAAAAATTATACAGATACTTATACCTAGAGGCAGGGTTACTGGGAGGAGTTTTCTTTTTTTAAAAAAATCATTAGGGAATTGGTGTTTTATAGTACAATTGTTGACACATGGGTACTATCTAGAAGCTGCCTACTGATTTCTCTAAGTCCACCGTCCCTTACCTCAATTTTTTTCTTTTTAAAAAATATTTATTTATTCCCTTTTGTTGCCCTTGTCTTATTCTTGTAGTTGTTATTGTTGTCGTCATTGTTGGATAGGACAGAGAGAAATGGAGAGAGGAGGGGAAGACAGAGAGGGGGAGAGAATGATAAGACACCTGCAGACCTGCTTCACTGCCTGTGAAGCGACCCCCCTGCAGGTGGGGAGCCGGGGGCTCGAACTGAGATCCTTACGTTGGTCCTTGTGCTTTGTGCCACATGGTCTTAACCCCACTGTGCTACTGCCCAACTCCCTAACTTATCTCAATTATTGACTTTGGTTTCCCAGTGCATATGTTCCTGATAAACCTCCCTGGAATTGATCATTCCCTTCTTTCTAGTCACTGCACCTTTCACATTATTTATCAGTTATTGTTCATATAGTTTTCTTTTCTACCAGCACTATGCGAAAAAATTTATAATTTATTTCTGGTAGTCAGTCCAAAGAAAATGACCATTAAATGTTAGATGAGAGTGTTTAAAAATAAACTATAAATAATAAGTAAATTATCTGGAAACACATTACCCCCACATGGATACTTAACATCAAGTGATCTCACATCTGAGTGTTTCCGTCACTTTAATTAGGATGCAAAAGGCAATCTTATGTGAGTAACATCACAAAGTAACTTCTTTGTCGACATTGTTTATCACATGAGAGACTACTATAAAAGGTTGTGTGGCAAGTACAGTATACTGGTTCAGATTATAGGTTTTAGCATCAGACTGTTGAATGGAATCCCAACTCTCCTGATTACTGTGTAGCCATGGACAAGTTACTTAATTTCTCTGTGCACTGACATGAGGATAGGAATCAGATCTGCTTCAATTAAAAATATTATAATTCATGAAAAAATAGAGGAAACAGTCATATATTGGCTCACTGAATACAAATACTATCCTACTCTGCTAACATTAAAATATGTTAGGGCATACAATTAATTGAAAAACACAACTTGGAAGAAAAAAGAATGAAAAGCCTTAATTATCTTTTGTAAAATATGTATCATTTATATGCTTAGATAAATGAAAGGCTGGAAAGTATATACATTAAACTTTACACAGTGATTATCTCCAGGGACTGGAAAGAGTGATAATGATAACTTTTTTTGCTTTATTTTGCAGATATTGATATTGTTTGATTTAAGTTAAATGAGCAGATGTCACTTTTATAACCTGCTATAGCTACGTTGTTCCCACTCCCCCCCCCCAAAGGACAGTGAAATCCTAGCCCCTAGTATCACAGAGTGTGAGTTTATTTGGAAATGTGTTCATGGCTACTGTTATTAGTTAAAATGTTGGGAGAGAAGCAAGGCATACACGGAGAGAATGCTATGTGATGACAGAGGCAAGTATGAGATCGATAATGTGCAAGCCAAAAACATGCCAAAGATTGCTGTCATAGCCCCAGAAGCAAAGAAGAGACAATGACGAATTCAGTGGGAACAATAGTACAGATTTGTCAATACCCTGATTTGGTCCTTCTGACATTCCAACATCTAATACAATACATTTATGTTGTTTTAGTGATCAATCATACATAGATAACTTTTGGAGAACCCCTGATTTTTTGATAGAGCCTTTGCATTATAATGTCTGTTATTTCTCTGCTGAACTCTTAATTTTAAGAAATATTTTAATGGATTTAATAATGATCGATAAGACTGTAGGATAAGAGGGGTACAGTGCCATACACCACCAGAGTTCTGTATCCCATCCCCTCCATTGGAAACTTTCCTATTCTTTATCCCTCTGGGAGTATTTTCCCAGGATCATTATGGGGTGCAGAAGAAGGAATGTCGGGTTTCTGTAGTTGTTCTCTACTGGATGGGCATTGGCAGGTTGATCCATACTCCCAGCCTGTTTCTATCTTTCCCTAATGGGACAGGGTTCTAGAGAGGTGGGGTTTTAGGACACATTGGTGAGGTCATCTGCCTAGGGAAGTCAGGTTGGTGTCATTGTAACATCTGAAATTTGATGACTGAAAAAGCATTAGATATAAAACAGAAAAAAAAAGTTTACTAATCAGAAACTTAAAAGTAAATATAGCCAATGAGACTTGGGGTCTCCATTTTGGATAAAGGTAGGAAGTCTATTTTAGGTATATTCAAAGGGGCCCATGACTTTACTAATTTTACCTGAGCCTGACAGCTAACATGCAGGTAGGCTAAAGATAGTGTCTGGGGAGATGGTGTCAGAATTGGAAGTAAGACTAGAAAGTTGTATCAGGGAAGAGTAAGGGAGGCTAGGTCAACATACAGGTCCTGAAATGAGTGCAGCCTAGAATATTCTTAGCTATGACCATGGAATGCGAGCTGAGACCTACAGGGATTCAGAGGTTACACAGGCTCCTGTGCTGAATATGGGCCCCAGATCAGATCGATGGGGTTTAAGAAATATTCTTAGGGGACTGGGTGGTAGTGCAGCGAGTTAAGTGTGCATGGTGTAAAACACAAGGACCTGCACAAGGATCCTGGTTCGAGCTCCTGGCTCCCCACCTGCAGGGGTGGGGGTTGCTTCATGGGCAGGGAAGCAAGTCTGCAGGTGTCTTTCTCTCTCTCTCCCTCCCTTTATCTTCTGGTCCTCTCTCAATTTCTCTCTGTCCTATCCAACAACAACACCAACCGCAATGGCAATAATAACAACAACAAGGACCATAACAAGGTCCATAAAATGGGAAAATTGGCCTCCAGGAGTAGTGGATTCATAGTGCAGGCACTGAGCCCCAGCAATCACCCTGGAGGCATATATATAACATATATATATGTATATATATATATTATATTCATTCTTAACCTTTACTTTGATAGGGCAGAGAGAAATTTAGAAGGAACAGAGAGAGATAGAGACACCTGCAGCAGTGTTTCACAGCTTATAAAGCCACCCTCTGTAGGTGGGGACCAGGTCCTTGCACACTGTAATATGTTCACTTAACCAGATGTAGCACCATCAGGCTCCAAATTATTTTTCTTATTAACAGATATGTACTATACCAGATGTGCCAGAAAATATTTGCTATCTTTTTTTTTTTTTTTTTTTTTTTGCCTCCAGGGTTATTGCTGGGGCTCGGTGCTTGCACTATTAATCCACTGCTCCTGGAGGCTATTTTTTCTATTTTGTTGTCCTTGTTGTTTATTGTGGTTGTTATTGCTGCCGTTGTTGTTGGATAGGACAGAGAAGTCGAGAAAAGAGGAGAAAATAGAGAGGGGAGAGAAAGATAATACCTACAGACCTGCTTCACCACATGTGAAGCGACCCCCTCTTGCAGGTGGGGAGCCAGGGGCTTGAACCGGGATCCTTAGGCTGGTCCATGTGCTCTTAACCTACTGCATTCTGTGCTAACACCCCCCCCCCCGGCTATCTCTTTAGTTTGCAGCCTCCAGAGGATGTTTGGTTAATATCAGGGCAAACACAGATAACAAGTCAAAAGGCCTTCTGGATAACAGGGCCTTAACTTGATATCCCTGAGTTAGGCCTACATCCTGGGCCTAAGATAAAGATTTGCAAACATAAAATGTGATACAATCATTAGATGTGGAGATAGCAAGTCTGATACAGAGTGGTCTACCAACTGTGAGAGAGAGAGAATTCAATTATGCATGCCCTTAAGGTATTTATGTATATCCTTAGGATGTTTCTATTTTTTCATAACCTTAAGATCTTGATACCTGACATAGCTGGATACAAATATAGCAAATAAATGGAGGCACAGTAAACCTAGGCAGGGGAACCTCAGTGTGATATGTTTGCAGTGTGACCACCACTCCATACTCCATATCCCCAATTTTTTTTCTCACTATCAATAGTTCATTTCCTTATCCTGAGATGATAGCAAAACTCTGCTGCCCGGCACCCAGAGAACCCCAGTGCAGCTTTTTGACAGATAGATATATCCAGATTTTCAAGTGTAGGCAAAATGTTAAAAGACAGAAGCTATTCAGCTTGTCAGATGGGTGCTAAAGTTGATACTACAGTTAAATTTTACTCTAACCTTGTTATCTATGGCAACAGAATTATTTTTGTTACTCCTATCTGACCATCCTAGTTCTGTCACTGGGAGACAACAGTGTTTTCCTCGGGTGCTAATGAAAGGTTAAAGAGCCTGAGAATTACCTGTGCTGTGGAAACATTCTGGGTTAAGAGGCACAAAGTGCTCATCTTTGAGTTATTTTAACATCTAAACCTGAGAGACCAAAAATAAACTAAAGGACAGTAAAGAAATGATTACACTGGACATTCATGCCATGAAGAGTTAATTAGGCTTCAGTGAGTCGTAACTTATTTTGAGGATGTGGCATTTCAGAAAACCACCTAACTCACTTTATGCCACCTCTGGGTACTAAAGGTGTAATTGTTTTCATTATCATTGTAATCAGAGCTGCAAGTTAATGGTTGTATATGTGACTCTTTTTAAGCTGTTGCAAATTTCAGTATGACATATAACTTTGAAAAAATAATCATGACACTTCATGGATTTAATATTGTCCTTTACAGTTAATGATAATATTGCCTTTTTAAAACAGCTATTATGGATAAAGCGCATGCTCCCATGGCTTACAGAGTTGCTTTACACTGAACCATATTATCTTCTGAAAACTTATAGGAGTTATCTAATTTGACCAACGTTGTCACCACATTTACTTGGTATGTAATATATGGTGGATATGATGCAAAATGCTGAAAGGAAGAAACTAACCACTGTAACCACAGTGCAGTATTTTCTACTACATGAAAAACAATAAAGTTAGTACAAATTATGGCAGTTATATTTTAACTGTAGTTCTTGAGCTAGATTGCAAATGGAAGGTAACATATTAAGCACACAGTTTAAAATATATACAGTACACTAAATAGAAAAGCCTACTTCCTGAATCTATAAAAGGAATGAGAAATAGGTTTTCTATGATCACATTTAAATATTTTCAAAAGGGTGATTTTTCTCCCAGCAGTAGAATAATTGGCACATAATTAATATGTACAGTAAAGGCTATGCCAAAATTTATTGAGCTCAGTGGTCTTTATATAGTGTTTAGTGGGTGATCTATCATTTCCTTTGGGGTAATGGGCAGTTCTTTCACCACTGTAAAAGTTGAATTACCTCTGTTTCTGATATCTAGTTAGACACAATTCTGAAATCTTGAAAATTGCTAAAAACAAAGTTCTAGTGGGTTGTCTTCACTCTCAGTACATTGGGACTCTCAGTACATTGGTTTCTCTTCTGAAACCAGTCAGAAAGGATCTGATTATCATAATACAGCAAAAGCTCTTATCTAGACTTCATATTGGAATCACTGGGGCCTGGAGTGTCCAGACCTCACCCAGAGTCATTATGAAATAATTGATCTGTATCTGATGGATAATTTTTATAAAGCTGTTGAGGATTCTCTATTGTGAAGTCAAGACGTTAGTGAACACTAGATCAGTTGTCAAAATAAAGTCTTGTTTAAAGATGGCGAATTGTGCCACTATAATATGTACTACAGTTTTGCAAAAGATTACCATCAAGGGAAAACTAGGTAAAGTGCACATGGAATCACATATGTATTATCCCTTATATAACTGCATAAGGATTAATAATTATTTTAAACTCATAAGTCTAAGTTAATCCTTTTATTTATGTGTTTATAAATTGTATTTGTTTTGAGATAATGTTGGTTTAAAAGAGCATTTTTTTGGTGGGGAGGGAGTTGTTTACAGCAGGCTAATGCATATGTGGTTTCATTGCACTGGGCCACTTTTTCATTTATATAGAGAACTAAAGAGGAAGAGATAGAAGGTGGGGTGCCATAGCAACTGAGCAGCTTCTCTTATAGAATCTTCCATGTGGTGCTGGGACTCCAAGGTGGGCCACACACAGTTCAGGCAGCCTACCCAGCAAGGTATCTGGCCCTAAGACAATGCACACTGTAAGAAGTACAGTTTCAAGTCTCTTCAAAATGTGTCATTACACTATATCCCCACTGCCAAAGTACCAACACCCAGCCACTATAGACCATTAGACCCCCTTCACTTTGGTAACCCCTTCACCACCTCCTTTGTGAGCACACTTCTCTAGACTGTTGAGATGACAACACATACTCTTGAGGCCAGTGGGGACAGAATCTGGCAGGCTGTGGGGCAGGAAGGGAACAGGGCAGGCAGTGGGGTCCTGTTTTTAGCTGGCTATGCTTTGGGAGGTGTATTGGCAAGTTATAGCGTGAAAGGGTGTGGTTTGTTTGCTAGAAGTCAGGTGTAGACTGGCAAGAGATCTGTGATCTGCCATGCATCAGAAGTCTTAATAAATAGCTCTCTCTTCCCAAGTTAAGTTAGCCATTGTCTAGGGATGGCTTCTCTAAGAATTTGCTGCCAGGGTCTACTAATATAAAGAACAGATTCCAATATGATGTCCCCCAGTCCTGCTTTCTGTGAGATTGCTGAGGTAGTTGGGAAGGATGCTGCAGAAACCGCTATACAGTTTGTAAATTTTAGATTCTTGCTGCCCTCATGGTTGTAAGAATAAGATTATAATAGGACTTGGATGGCTGATTTCAGAACAACCCTCTCCCACCACTCCCCAGATTAAAGTTCTGCACCTTAGATACCTTTCTGGTTGTGGTTTGCTGTTGTTTCTTCTTGCATGACAGAATAGCTCTCTCTGTCCTTTCTACCTGAATGCTGACAATTTGCCCCTTGCTGTAGAAACTTGATTGGGATAAAGATGCATCTCTACATGATTTTCTATATATTGTAGCTTTGCAGTTGTTATAAGAGTAGGAAAACAGTCCTCCTCTTCTTGTCAGCATAGCTCGATCCATTTTTAAATGGGTTGCTTTAATAGTAGATGACTGATTTTCAATAAAACTTAACCATAAATTTGAGAAATGTAGAAACTGGACACCAGTTAATCAGAATATCTGTAATTGAGTCCATTTGTAGCAAGCAAGCTCTCCAGGCAATTTTACAGAAATTTCAGAAACACAGGTTTAGTTCTACATGTTTACATTTTAAGAAATGCTAAGTACTTGGCCAGGCTCAGGTTACAGGAAATTAGAAAATCTAGCTTTCTAATTTATCTCCATTTAGTATTCTCCTTCCTGTTTCCACTTCACTTGTCTTTTAAGAATAGGATTTGTCCAACAAATATATCATTATAATAAACTAATGTGTCAAATAATAATTATTCAACCCTTTCCACAAAAGCACTTACTATGTGCCAGATACAGTTCTCAGCACTTGAATTAAGAATGAATGGATGGGGCTAGGTGGTGGTACACCTGCTTGAGTGCACATGTTACAATGTGCAAGGACCCGGGTTTGAGCCCCCAGTCCCCACTGGCAGGGGAAAAGCTTTGCAGGCCTGCAGGTGTCTCTCTGTCTCTCTCCCTCTTTATCTCTCCCTGCCCTCATTTTCTGGCTATGTCTACCCAATAAATAAAAATAATTTTAAAAATTTAAGAAAAATTAATGGATATCATTTGTAAACCAGTCACTTCAGGCACTGAGATAAACTATACACTGACTTATTTAATCTTCACAACCCAATTCAGTGACACCGCTTTCTTTTTTTCTTTTCTTTTTTTTAAATTTTTTATATTTATTTTCCCTTTTGTTGCCCTCGTTTCTCATTGTTGTTGTCACAGCTTTCTTTCTTTTCCCATCTGCATATGAAAGTAGTGAAGCCTAGAGAGAATAAGTTGTTTCCATATCCACTTCTTTTTTTAAAATTTTTTATATTTCCCTTTTGTTGCTCTTTTTTTTATTGTTGCTGTAGTTATTATTGATGTTGTTATTAATGTCGTAGTTGTTAGATAGGACAGAGAGTAATGGACAGAGGAGGGGAAGACAGGAGGAGAAACAGATTGACACCTGCACCTGCTTCACTGCCTGTGAAACAACTCCCCTGCAGGTGGGGAGCCAGGGCTCAAACCGGGATCCTTACTCCAGTCCTTGCAATTTGCGCCATGTGCACTTAACCTGCTGCGCTACCACCTGACTCCCTCCATATCCACTTCTAATAAATTATGGGTCTAGAGTTCCAATTCAGAACCTGAAATGAGTGAGAAGACTTGTGATAAAATATTCATAGCATAACACTGACCATTTTAACGACTTTAAGTGTACAGTTCAGTGGTACAAACTACATTTATAGTATCATTCAGCCACTGCCATTACTCATCCACCTTTAGAACTTTTTTAACTTCCCAAAATGAAACTCTGTATCCACAGACAAAGATCTGAGACTATTTATATTAGGCAATAAATAATAACCTAAGAATCTCTAAAGGTAGAATTACAGAAAAAAAAAGGTAAATAAAAAAAATGTGTGTGGTGCCAGCACCCTCCAAACCACAACATGTTGACAGGCCTTTGTATGGAAGATTAGTCTTGATTTGGCTATATTTTATTGAATCTAAACTAAGTAATTATCAGCACTATTGGATATTGATCAAAAACTTAGCTGTAGAACCAGGCCACCTACTTTGAAAGCCAAGACAGTAACTTTTTAGCTGAGTAATTATGGGTAAATAATCAACCTATGTGTGCTCCAGTTCCTTCTTATTTGGGACATGTTCACTGTAGTGGTACTGAACAAAAGTTTTATTATAAAGATTAAGTGATTAATGTATGTGAAATTCTCAGAACTCTATCTGGCGCCAGATAAAAGCCCCCCCCCCCCATCTAATTATAGTAACTTAGAAATAGTGAGTCACTTACTGTTTCCCAGTAATTATGTATTTAATATCCATGTACATAAATTTCTCACATCTGTTTCACTGTTATCCATCTAATCTCACAGTAAAGAAATTATCTAACAACCTAAATTTATTTTTAATAATTATTTCAAAAAATACTGCAATTTATCCTCAAAGGTAGGTCTTGAACAATTTCACTTGGAAATTATTCCAGGCATTGATTGAAATCATTTTGAGAAAATAGTGGTGCCCCTATGGCTATAATCTAGTAACTGAGCACAAAAGAAATTGCTTTCATGGAGACTTGTTTCTGTTTTACTTAGGAGCATTTGATTAGAAAAAATACTGTTGGTGGTAAATCCACGAGTATTCTAAATGTATAATTAATTAGAAGAACAAATTGAAATTGACCAAATCTGCTCAAATCTCTAAGAATTTTGAAAAAAAAAGTCTTCAAATGGTCACAATAATTACTTTAAATTTAGGCGTGCATTTAAATTCATGTCAGTGCACAATGGGGATACAATAGAGAGGGGCCAGGTCCCATGACAGTCTAAATTCTAAACCTGCTCCTTCAAGCAAACTAAAGTACTTTCCTATTGTCAGCAGCTGTCTTCTAGGATAAATAGTTCAGTGTTTTATAAAAACAAAATACTTATAAAAAAAACATTTCCATGAGATGTATTTCTTTTGAAAAATCACTCCTTGAATTTGAGCAAAATAATTCTTTAGAAGCCAAACTATTGAGATGATTCATCAGCGCAAAAAGGAAAACACCATTTAAGAAGCATATTTGAAGATATGTCACTGAAAACCAAAGGTAATTTTCAAAATAAGTCTCAAATAGCAAAGAGCAGGGAGAATAACCGCCATAGGTGATTTAACTCTGGAAATTAGAATTCATATGTTATTTTGATTTGTTTATCCCTAGATGGTATAATATTGCAAAGGAAAAACTGTCTGGTGTTTCCACTGTCAAGGAAATTGAGGCATGTATGAAGCTTAGCAGCTAATCTGAATTTTTTTTTCCTGATGGTAATTAAAGCAGCATGAGCAGAGAGGTTTTACTTCTAGATAAAGATGGACAATGAAGGTCAATTTCTGGCCTCTTAGGATCCTCGGTGCTAGCACAGTTTAATTGGGATCAGGTAATTGTTTGGCAGGCTACCTTGCATGCATTATCATCCCTCAGTGTCACTCCTGCACACCTAGTTATCCTGACGCTTTTTGTCAAAAACTGTCACAAGGCAGTGCATCTCACTGAGAAAAATAATCTGTGTGTCACTGCTTAGAACTTCAAGACCACACCCGAAAGTAATAAGATAAGGATTTTTAGAGGAAAATCCTTCTTTTCTCTGAATTGATTAGAATGATAATTTGAATACAAAAAAAACTTGTTTTAATAATAATTAAAAAAAAACCTTAGGGGATGTCAGTGATCATTTTTTCTCCTAGCTTTTGCATGATGGTGCTGTTTTCAAATGTTCTTAGCCTCTCCTAGCACAGAAGAATACTATTTAGTTGTGGCTCTCTTTTACACATTTTCTGAAATGTGTAAGTATTCTTTAAAGGACTGAATTTTATTTTTGTTGCGAAATTCAATTTCTTGTTTTTAATTATTGAAATAGAGAGCAACAAAACTTTAGACATGAGTTGTGATAGTACTTAAGCCTTTATAATAAAAGGTGACTGAGGGCTAGGGAAAAGTATAACATTAAAAAAAAACATTAATAATAACAGTGAGCAGGGTCTGGACAGTGTTGCACTCATAGAGTACACATGTTACTATGCACAAAAAACCAGGGTTCAAACCCCCTGTCTCCCAACTACCCACTTCCAGGGTTGGGGGAGCTTCAGAAGAAGTGAGACAGTGCTGCAGGTCTGTCTGTCTCTCTAGACTCCCTCCCCTCTTAATTTCTCTCTGCCCTATTAAATTAAAAGGAAAAATGGCCTCTAGGAGCATCAGATTCGTTGTTTAAGCACTGAGTCCCAGAGATAATAATGCTAGTGGCAATAATAAAAACAATAACAACAACAGTAACAGTGACCATATGCATACACATGAGTAGAGAACAAAAAAATTAAAGGGATCCTACAAATAATAGGATTGAACTATGTAGATCATAGTTTAAAATACACAGACCCTAAAATGATGTTTGCAATATATAGAAAATGTTAAAACTTAATCTTTTCAAGTACTGAAAAATTATTTGCATGATTCTTTCCCTGGCCAAAGTTCCATTGATACTCCTAAGCTTTAGAGAGGTACTTGTGTCCATATGTAATGTGACATATGCAAAAAAATGGTCAAAATTACTTGTAAAAATTATTGTTGAAATAAAGTATAAGACTCAGGTATGTTGAATTATAAGTCAGTACATGTGTATATTTCACCACCAGAAGTCTAATTTCCATCCTGCATCATAAAATGTGTCCTGTTTACTTATTTACCTTCTTAAGTCCTAATCTACAAGTTTTGTTTTGCTTTGTATTTATTACTTTTTTTTTTTTTTACCAGAACTCTGCTCAGCTCTGGTTTATGATGGTGTGGGGATTGAAACTAGGAATTAAGAAACAAGGCATGGATGCCTCGTCTCTGCATAACGACTATATAATCTCTCCCTATCCTTGTTTATATGTTCCAAGTCAACGTATAAAAGGGATTACTGTCTCCAAGTGCTGCTTACATTTCCAAATTTAGAGAGGACATAGGTAAAGTTGCAGAACAGAATGGATATATAGATTATTGTTTTATCTTTGCCTTTGAGTAAGAGATACTCACATGATTTTAAGAAAGAAGAAACCTTATCAACTAAAAGGAAACAAAGAATTTCCAACTTACTATAGGGTACACATAGTAAATTCAAATGACTGATGAGATGTCACCTTTCTTAGCTTACTTTTATTCTTTGATTTTATTGTGGGCTTAATGGTTTGTGTAAAGTATTGATGCATGAGTAAAATTGCTCATCTCCTTGTGCTAAGTGTCTGCAAAACAATCTCACCACCAAGTTATGTCCTCCTCCACCTTCCACTAGAATCCCAAGTCCCCTGCTGCAAACCCCTCCCTTCCTGCTCTCCCTCCCCTGAGTCCTTTGCTTTGGTACAACACACACCAAACCCAAACCAAGTTTAGCTATGTTTTTCCTATTTCTTAAGTTTTGCCTATGTGTATGTGAGCTCATCTGGTATTCATTCTTTTTTTTTTTTGGCTTATCTCACTTAACATAATTCCTTAAAGTTCCATCTAAGATGAGCCAAAAAAGATTACTCCATTTTAACAGCTGAATAGTATTCCATTGTACATGTTCGCCACAACTTTCTAATCCATCTGTCATTGGTCATGTGGGTTGCTTCTATGTTTATGTTTGGGCATTACAGATTATCCTTTTATGAACTCAAGTGTGTAAATTGGTCCAACTCTTGTGGAAAACAGTCTGGAGATTCTTTAGAACACTAGAAATAGACCAACCATATAATTGAATAATTCTCTCCTAGGAATTTATCCAAAGGTAATAAAAATAACTATCCTAAGTCACCTCTCAGCTTCCTTTTAGTTGTTGATATTGAGTCCCTTCTTACAATTTGTCTACATAGAGGGAAATAAGGGTCAACCTTCACATGACTTAGTGCTAACAGACATTAAATAAAGGGAGGTTGGAAGCACCAGGCATACATTGATGTATTTTTTAATTTAATCATTTCGCCTCAGGAGGGATAGCATAACAGTTTTTCCAAAAAACTTTCATGCCTGAGGCACCAAAGGTCTCAGGTTCAATCCCAAAAATCACAATAAACCAAAACTGAGCAGTGTGTGGTAGGAAAGAAAAAAAAAGAAGAAGAATTTGTCTTGGATTAAAAAAACATTTTCACAATTATCATCAAAATAACCAGGTATAGTCCACATTTGCCTCTTAAATAAGTAAAGTTAAATATATATATATCCTGTATTGGCATGTAGACCCCTACTCTGGGCTAATCACAAAGGCAGGAGCACACATACTTATTTAGCTCAGAGGCCTCTCATAAGGAATTCACTTTATGGGTTTTCTGCCATCAGTAAGTACACTTGCTCTCTCAGGCCAAGCCAACTTGTGCCTGTGAACAAAACCTCACCAGCCTACTGGAGAATGAGTTACTAAACTAGGACACAAGCCTTTGCTGAAGAGCTCATGGTCAGTATCAAGTGGAAGCCATTAAAATTGCTGTTACAATAAACGAGTCCTCCACTCATTCAAGTGACAGGGATGTGAAAAAAAATCATTCTTTGTGTTGCCTTTCTTTCCTGCAATGGGTTATGTAGTACATTCATTATACTCTTCATTCTAAGAGGAAATGAGACAAACAAGTAAAAGGAGACCTTTCTTCCTTGAATTCAAAGTGCTTTTCCTTTTTTTTCTTCTTTTTTTCTTTTTTTAACAGGTTCAACTCAGCTTTAAATTGTGTTTAGGTGTGAAGATAATAATAGTGGCGCTGTTAGTCCTTTAATTGCCATCCTCAGTTCTTTACATGTGGCTGTAGAAGCTGTATTACCCTGCCTGCTAGACTGTCAGGACAGTGCCACTAGCATCATTTATGACACGACTAATTAAATCTAATTTGCTTGCAGTAACACCCCACATGGGAAAGGAGTTATATGTGATAAACGTGGGAAAGGAGTTATTAAAATATTCATGACTGCAACACTAAACTTGGGCGCAAAGTCATAATAAACATACATTTTAATTATATTTTAATGTATTATTGGATAGAGTCAGATAACTTGAGAGGAAAAGAGACAGGAATAAGACATGATGTTCTCCTTTCTTTCTTAACATTTTCTTTATTATTTATTGGGTAGAGACAGAGAAATTGAGAGGGAAGAGGGAGATAGATAAGATACCTGCAGCATTGCTCCACTGCTTGTAAAGCTTTCTCCTGCAGGCACGGACATGGGGATTGAACCCAGGTCCTTGTGCACTCAACCAGGTGCGTCGCCATCTGACCCCTAGACACAGATTTTAATTACATGTTTAATAACCATTTGGCTCATACAGAAGTAGTCTGAAAATGACTTGAGCTTAGCAAGTTTTTTGGTGCCTATTAGTATCCAAAGACATCCTTCTGGCTGAATTCAACATGCGTGCTGTCATTGAGAGAAGGCCATTTTATAATGGACGTGTAGTGTAGTATGTTCTCATGACACCTTGCATGGGAGGAGTTAGAAGCCAAGCCACTTTATAGTATATCCCGAAAATATTTCCATCTTACCACCAAACTTAAAAATTCAAGTCTATAAAAGTTTCCAAACTAGTAAAATGAACATTCATATGCTCTTCATGTAGAATTAATAACTAACATTTACATGTCCTCTTTATGTATATATACATAGATACACATACCTTTTTTTCTGAAGCATTTGAGAGTTACTTGCAGATGTCATGATACTTTAAATATCTACATATCTGAACACGTATATTCTTTTTTTCTTTTCTTTTTTCTTTTTTTTTTTTTTTGCCTCCAGGGTTATTGCTGGGGCTCAGTGCCTGCACCATGAACCCACTGCTCCTGGAGGCCATTTTTCCCCCTTTTGTTGCCATTGTTGCTGTAGCCTTGTTGTGGCTATTATTATTGTTGTTGATGTCATTGTTGTTGAATAGGACAGAGAGAAATGGAGAGAGGAGGGGAATGGACAGAGAAGGGGAGAGAAAGATAGAAACCTGCAGACCTGTTTCACTGTTTGTGAAGCGACTCCCCTGCAGATGGGGAGCCGGGGGCTCGAACCGGAATCCTTAGCCTGTCCTTGTGCTTTGCACCATGTGTGCTTAACCCACTGCGCTACTGCCCGACCCCCAACGTGTATATGCTAAGAATAGAATATTCAATTACATAGTAAAAATATTGCTCCACTCAGAATATTTATAGTACTGTTACCCAGTGTACAGGCTACATTCACATTTTGTCAACTGTCCCTTTTACAACTTATTCCCACCCTGCTTAGGGATTTCATAGAAACCATACAATGCGTTCATATGGCTCATTCATCTGTTCTTTTGTAATTTTTAAATTATCTTTATTTATTTATTGGATAGAGACAACCAGAAACCAAAAGGGGGGATAGAGAGGAAGAGAAACAGAGAGACACCTGCAGCACTGCTTCACCACTCGTGAAGCTTTCCCCCTGCAGGTGGGGACTGGGGACTCGAACCTGGGGCCTTGCACATTGTAACACGTGCCCTCAATCAGGTACGCCACCACCCAGCCCCTCATCTGTTCTTTTTAAGGATTTATTTTTATGAGAGAGAGAACGCGTGAAAGAGACAAGAGCAGTTATGACTGGCAGTGCTGAGGGCTGATTCTGAGATCTCAGGCATGCAAATCTTGTGTTCTGATGCTGAGATAGCTTGCCAGTTCATTTGGTTTTATTTATTCTATAAGCAGTTCCTAGTCTTTGTTGTTTTATATTATTGTTGATGCTCTTGAACAAGTGGTCCCTATTTTAAATATCATGTGAATATGATGGCTTCATATCTACAAATCATTTGGCCTGTTACTGACTTAAATTCTCAACCCATTTATGATACTTCATTATTTTTAAGGAAACTTCCTGGAATGATATAATTTTATATATAATTAAGATGAATACACACCTGTTATTGTTAACGATTGAACAAAAGCAAGCTGTATTGCCAAACCCTTTGAAATTTTAGCCATAATATCTCAAGACATTTCCATCCACTCATTTGGAAGGTGTTTTGATTTATATGTGGCAAACTATTTTTTTACTCCTTAATGCTGTTAAGATATCATGGTATGTAGATAGCCATAAAGTGTTACTGATATTCCAGATGAATTTATAATCTAAGTAGTGATAGTAAATTGAAACATAGAGGAAATCAATATAACAATTGGATAAAGTAAAAAGTAAAAATATACTACATATGTGGGAAGGAAGTCTAGTATTAATTGTTAAAGAAAATTGTATAGCAAATACGTTAATGCAATCTGAGATTTATACAATTATTGATTTTACAAAGCTAATGCTATGTCATTTGTGCAAATGGACAGGAGTTAATGTTGACTGCAGTAATAATCATTTACATAAGTGTGCATGCATTTTCAAGGACAGTAAGGTAATGATGGCTCATAAATATGCATATTTTCATTGATCAAAGCTATATTCCTAAACTTCTGGTGTCTGATCTTTTAAACTGTTACATGACACTAAAGTAATTAGGAAGAGGATTGAAGCAAATAAGGCTGCTTTTAAAGCCTATCTGTGCATGGTGCTTCATCTTGGATTAGATCATTACAAGTATGACAAATCTCTCTACATTTATTCTGTTTAATAGTTCCAGTTTTTTAAAAAGAACCTTCATTCAAGCATTTCAAACCTCTAGCATTTTTTTAAAAAATCTAATTTTCTTCTTTATAGCCCCAGAATAGTATACAATGTGTATAACTCTTTACTACTTATTTCTTTATATTATTATGACAAGTTTTGTGATAGATCCTCTTTGAGAATTCAATAACCTTGCTATGAAAAACTACTTCATAATCATTCATTTCTAATGTCATGAATCTTCTGATTAATAATCTTCCTTAAACGCATTTTAAACCAAAAGAAAATTGCTGGATGTAAACTAAACCTTCTTGGAGAAATACATTTTATTTTGTCTTTTTAAACAAAAGTGAATCTATGATGAGTCTGGGTCTATTTAGTGCTTATTACACAACTCAGAGATTCAGTGTCTGCTCAATTCCCATTACTTTCTATATTTAAGATTTATATTGATGACTGACAGATGCTTTACTTGACACTGTGACACATACATAAATCTGTGTATAATCCTGCCAGCTCATTGTATGTTTCCTTAGAACCTTATTGGAAATCAGTCACAGAAATGGTGATTTTTCAGTCAACAGTCTGTAGAACAGAGTGTGCTCTGTGTTTTAAAGTCTATACATTTACTTAGTGGTGGTATTTTCCTAGTAGAAAGTGTTAACCTTTATGCTTTCTTTGAGACACAGCAATAAAGTTATCTTGCATTTCATTCTCTCTGTTTTAAAAACCTTATTTTTAAAGGGCCGATGTATGTTCTATTTTGCCACCAGGAGTATTGCTCGGACTCCACACATGCATGATCCCTCTACTCTGGCAGATATGTTTTTAAGTTGTAATGTGAAAGACAGTGCAAGAAAGATGCCAAACCACCTAAGCATAACCAGTACAAGTGCTCCTGTGTATTCATGGGGACTTTAACCCATGCCATTGTGTATAACAAAGGTGTACCCTATTGGGTGAGCTACCTCCCTCCTCCGTAGTAACTTTAAATGCATTTATGTAGTAGATGGCAACTTCACACCATAGTATTTTGTATGAAACATTCACTCAGTCCCTCTAAGATCTTTCTGACTCAAATTCACACACTTGAGAATGATATCCAAAGGAATTTCGATCCACAAAGAAACTGTGGAGTTGCCTTTCTGTTCTGTGGGAGAGTGAAATTCAGTGAGTTTCCATCAGATAGAATTAAGATTGAGTGCACTGTGGAAATATTTATTCTATTTCAGTTCTACAGTTCAAGCAAGTGATTGTTTCTCAATGCAACTGCTATTACCTGGAAAATAATGCTGACTTGGTGAATTTTAAGGATTTACGCTACCATGACTGTCACCTCCAAGTTAGAAATATTTGAAGATGGACAGCATGTGTGTTCAGAGATAAAGTTATCAAAAAAGTTCACGTTTGATGGACATGGGTGGGCATAACTGTTTACCATAGATTACAGTTTTTAGTCTATGCTCTTTCCTTCCAACAATGCCCCATGTTTTTCAAAGATGTAGCTATATAGTTTCTTATTTAAAAGGTTGCACTGAATGATGTTTTCTTAAATCAAAAGGAGGAAAAAGTATTTCATTCACGTTTTGTAGATTTAAACCCTGTTATTGACAGTGTATCTGCACATGAAATCAGTCAAGGTTTTGCAGTGAGTACGATATTTGGTATGGCTTCTCTGATGTCTGAATTCCAATTACAGGAAGGAAAAGCATAAGGAAAAAAATGTCTTTTTTCTCACGTGTTATTTAATGTGCAAGGTCACTGGAAAACCCTTATACAGTAAATGCTTGAAACCACTTTAACCTATGTGATTTATCCTACCAACTCCATCTCTATTTTTTTTTTTTTGGCCTCCAGGGTTATCACTGGGGCTCGGTGCTGTCATTGTTGTTAGATAGGGCAGAGAAAAATCAAGAGAGGAGGGAAAGACGGGGAGAGAAAGACAGACACCTGCAGATCTGCTTCACTGCTTGTGAAGCGACCCCCCTGCAGGTGGGGAGCCAGGGGCTCGAACCAGGATCCTTGTGCTGGTCCTTGAGCTTTGTGCCATGTGAGTTAACCTGCTTAACCATGTGCACCACCTGGCCCCCCATCTCTAAGAGAAAAACAGAGCAAAAAATTCTGACTTATACAGTGTTCAAGTAGTATTTTCCATGTCCTTGTAAATAAATCTAAACTTTGCCTTTTAAATTGTAAAATTAACTCATTGTCAGTTTTCTTGTGTAATTATGATGACAGCATCTGATCAGACAGTATCTGTTCATCCATAAGTGGAATGTATATTCATGATATATTAATGCTTGGATCACCATTACAGAACATGTATTAGTTTTCATTGGAGATACACCTCAGTGTGTTTGTTTTGTACATGTGCTAACCTTTCAAAGGGTGCCAAAGTTCAAAAGTGCCCTTCTCTTTTTATTGCTAAGAGCCAACGCCAAAGGAAGTCCTTGACTTCATTATTGTGCTCTATATGAAAGTCTAAAGCATTTGTTTTATTTCTGATTTAGATTTTATTATTTAATAATCCAAATGTATTTTGCACAAGGCAGTGGATGGGAGTTTCCTGTTGTTCACTAGAGTGGGAGCTGGACAGAAAGGGGTTGGCAGTGAAGACAAGTACTAATTTGGGTCCCTCTTCTTGATTAATCCTTGATAAGTAGTCAACTTCCACTTTCATTTCTGGCATCAGTTTTTAACCTACAACTTCGCTGCAATTGTGAGGAAATAGTCCAAGAGTATATTAGGGGAAGAGTCTTAATTCCTAATGATCATTGCTAATTGTTTCATACCTTTTATTTTTTTACCTGCACCTAAAGAGGCTGGAATATCATTACTGCTCTCTGCACCCAAATATTTCTGTGGCTCAGAAACTTGCCTTTGAGTTTGTGTGTTGAGGATCTTTTTTATCTGTCACTGTGTAGCACTATTAGCATAATTGCATTTAGATTTAGAGATTAAAGCTTAGAACTTAATTATGAATCCTACTACATAAAGAGTTTAATTTAAAATTAAGATTTTTATTCAGCACAGCTCAACTCCTATGCGCTCTGTAAAATTGTCTTTCTTTGAATTTATCCTTGTCATTACCTTGGACAGCAGTACTTTTTAAAGAGTTACATGCTATAGCAAACTTGCAGAGCAGACCTGACTTCTCTCTGCACTAATCTTCAAGAAAGGGACAGGCTAATGATGACATCTACAAATTTTCTGGGTTTGTAAATGTCTTGGATGTGTGTGTGTGTGTGTGTGTGTGTGTGTGTATGTATGTATGTACATGTGTAAATATATGCATAGTAGCCTGGATCTGGACAGATAACCTAGTTAAAGTAGCAGGGAGAGTACAGGTCCTGGAAAAGGTTGACAGAGGACCTAGTGGGGGTTATATTGTTATATAGAAAACTAATAAATGCTATGCATGTACAGACTATTGTATTCACTGTCAAATGTAAAACATTAATTCCCCAATAAAGGAAAAAGAGAGAGCTGAGAGCCAGGGCTCTGGGGGCGTGTCTATTGAAACAGGCCAATAATATATATATATATATATATAGCCTGAACTAAAACAATAAAACAGATGAGGTTTAACTAGATATACTTGTGATTGCATTTTATCTTTCATGATAATACAATAGTACAGATACACACAGAACACTATGCATATATATCATGTGTGTGTTTATATACACTGTACACACACACACACACACACACACATATATATATATATATATACACATTATAATAGCTTGGTAAAATATAGCTGTTCATATATGAAAACTCTGTGTTTATTTTAAGGGTTTTCTTTAACCTTTATTAATTTATTGGATAGAGACAGTCAGATATCGAGAAGGAAAGGGGTGACATAGAGGGTGAGAGACAGACACCTGCAGTACTACTTCACCACTTGCAAAGCTTTCCCCTCTAGGTGAGGACTAGGGGCTCGAACCTGGGTCCTTAGGCATTGTAACATGTATGCTCAACCATGTGCACCACCACCCGACCCCTTGAAAACCCTCTGTTTATTGGAACCCTTTAGCAGTGCTTTCCTCCACCCCCTCCCTCATTTTCTTAGCTTCTTCATTACTAGTCTCCCTTCCCCCTTCTCATTTTCTTCCCTTTCTGTTTCAAAAGAAATGAATGAGAGCCAGGCAGTGGTGTACCTGGTTGAGTGCACATGTGACAATCTACAAAGATGGGTGCTCAAGCCTCCAGTCCCACTTGCAGTGGGAAAGCTTTGTGAGCAGTGAAGGACTGCTACAGGTGTCTCTCTCTCCCTATCTCCCCTTCTCAATTTCTCTGTCTCTGTCAAATAAATAAACATTTTATTGCTTTATTTATTCCCTTTTGTTGCCCTTGTTGTTTTATTGATGTAGTTCTTGTTGTTGTTGATGTCGTTATTGTTGGATAGTACAAAGAGAAATGGAGAGAGGAGGGGAAGACAGAGGGGAGAGAAAGATAGACACCTACAGACCTGCTTCATTGTCTGTGAAGTGAGCCCCCTGCAGGTAGGGAATCTGGGGCTCAAACCAGGATCCTTGTGCTGGTCCTTGCGCTTTGCGCCACATACGCTTAACCCGCTGTGCTATCGCCTGACTCCCATAAATAAATATTTTAAAAATAAATGAACAAGTTGGGGGGAGAGAGCATAATGGTTAATGTAAAATGACTTTCATGCCTGAAGCTCCAAATCCCAGTTTCAATCCCCTACACCACCAGAAACCAGCCCTGAGCAGTGCTCTAGTAAAAATAATTTATCAATAACATAATACATGAATGAGTGATATAGTTAGGGAAACTTCTCAGTGTTTTGTTTGTTTATCTGTTTCTTAGAAGAAAATTGACTTTATGGGCCAGGGAAATAGCATAATTGTTACTCAAAGAGACTCTCTCATGCCTGAGATCCAAAGTTCTAGGTTCATTCTCTGTACCACCCCATTATAAATGTTATCTGATATAGAAAAGAACTGAGGGGGTCTGATATATGTGTGTAAGATCTTTTAAATTATCAATAGTGGTTTTCCACTGGCTATTATGTATACACTATCAGAATCAGGAACATATACGAAGTCTCAAATTTTGGGTTGGTTCTTCACATTTAAAGGTGCAACCTTACATACATACATCTATAAGTCTCATCAAATCAACATGTTGTACAACTTTAATCTTACATTAATATTTTACAGCTGGGAGCCAGGCAGTGGTACACTGGTTAAGTGCATGTGTTACCATTCTCAAAGACCTGCTGGGTTCAATCCCCCAGTCTCCACCTGAAGTGGGGAAGCTTCATGAGTGGTGAAGATGTCTCTCTGTGTCTCTCCTTCTCTACCCCATTTCCCTCTCAATTTCTGTCATATAAAATAAAGTTAAAAATACCTTTAAATATTTTACAGCTCAAATTCACACTGCTGTATTTTCAACTGTATCTCAATGAGGATACAGGAAAAGGAAGTGAATAATAGTGGAAAGAATTAAATATATTACCTTCTTAAACATTAAGGCAACAATAATAAACATTTTAAAATATGTATGTGCTTCATATAAGGCATCAACTGCTTACTTTATCTCCTTGTTAAAATTCAGATTTATGGGCTGGAACAATAGCTCACTTGGATAGCAGCTTGCTTTATCAAAGGCACCAGCCAAGTTTGAGTCTTGCTCCCATCACACTGAAGGAAGATTAGGTGCTTTGTTGTCTTTCTCTGTATCTCTGTATGTCTCTCTGTCTGAAAAAAAAATCACCCTGTAGCAGTGAAGCTCCAGTGTTGACAAATAAAATTCTGATGTAGAAGTGAATATGATCTTACATGTAAGAATTCTACAATATACAAAAGATTATTACAGATTTCTTCAGGACAGAAATTTTGAACTAAGGGGCTAGTCGGTGGTGCACCTGGTCAAGCATGTACATTACAGTGCACAAAGATCCAGGTTCCAGCCCCTGGCTCCCACCTGCAGGGGAAAGCTTTGTGAGTGGTAAAGCAAGGCTGCGAGTTTCTCTCTTGTCTCTTGCTCTCTCTATCCCCCCCTCAATTTCTCTGTTTCTATCCAATAATAAATGAATTAAATATTTTTAAAAAGAGATGTTAAGAAACAGAAATTTTGAACTAGAAATGAGTTCCTATGGAAGTAATGTAGTTGAGAGTTCTCTACCTTCTCAACTAGTGAGGCATGCTGAGAAAACAGGAGGCTGGGGTAGGACTTGTTGGACAGCTGGACTCCTACAGAGTAGCTCCAATTCCATGTGTTTTCCAATTGAATCTTGATTTAATGTTTTCGTTTTGAAATAGAATGTTTCCATTATTTTAAGATTCTTGAAGTGTTGATATAATTCATAGTTAGATTTCCAGCTTAAGCATACATTTGTGTTTCTCTATCCACTGCACCATAGTACACATTACATTTGTGTTTCTCCATTGAAAATAATAGCCAGACAAATGCCACTTGATTCTACTTATATGGAGTATCTGAAATAGCTAAATTCATACTATCACAGCATTCAGTGGATACTCAGTGTGATTGCATTCAGAGACAGGGCTTGGAGTGAGGCACTTGAGGTTATATTAGGTCAGAAGAGTGGGGCCATATCCCAATAGGACTGGTGTCCTACTGAAAAGAGAAAGGAGTGATAGCTCTCTTCATGACTACACACAGAGGAACAACTATAGTAAGGGCAGAGAGTGAAGGGGGTTTTCTGCAGGGCAGCAAGACAAGTTGCTTGTAGTAAACCAGTCCTGAGGACACCCGGATATTAGAATTGTAGCCTCCAGAGCTCAGAGAAGATAAGACTTTTTTTTAAAATAAAAGATTGCATTATTGATTGCCAGGAATCTGGTGGGGGAAGGTGATAGGGAAAATTCAATAATCAAAGGGCAAGAACTTTCAGTTAAGTAAGCTGAATAATTTCTAGGCATTTGCTATACAACCTTCATTTACAGCCAACAATACTGTACTGTACAAATAAATAATCATTAACAGGGTGGATCTCACATTAAGTGTTCTTACCACAATAAAATAGAAGTAAAAAATGTATGCACTAGGAGAAAAGTAAATAATAGAAATAGTATCATAAAATAAGGGTAAAGAAACTACCCAAACAAAGTACCGGAATAAGATTTTTATTTTAAAAAATATATTTATTTTATGCCCTGAGCATGGTGCTCAAGGAAGATCCAATCAGGGAAAGACAGGAGGCAGATGAAGACATTGGTGGGAATTATAAACAGAGAGGGCATTCTCAAGGACTTTGAGCTTGAGAAAGTCATTATATCCTAATTCACTTTCTATCTTCTAGTTGTTACTTTCATTAATCCTACACTTACTCATCACTGGCGTTGTTTGGGAGCTTACAAGTGAGCTAAAGAGCTGGGGAAAAGGAATCACCTACACTGATTAGGCAAGCAAAGAGTGAAATGAAGAAGTTGAGAGAACAGCACAATTTTGTGTGCCTGTGTGCTATAGGTGGAAATATCCTGTGAGAAGCATAAGAACATAGGCCACATATCATTGCTCACCCTTGTGTCTGAGAAACTCAGCAGATACTCTTTCACATAGATACTCTTTCACATTTACTGAACACAATTTGTATGAGCACCGCCTTAGGGGAACGGTGATGAACAAGACCTGCCTGGAGCTTTCCGTCTACCAGAATAATGGGCATAGCACAAAGTATCAAATATTTTAACTCCTGAAGTGGAGTCAAGCATAAAGAACCTACGATAAGGGCACCTATTATTTCAGTGTTGAGGAAAAATGTCTCCAAAGGGGAAATGATGTAGCTGAGACCAGAATGATGGCTGGAAAATGAGTTAACTTCTGTACTGAGGGGTGGGAGTAGAAAATACTAAGCTGAGGGATAGATGAGGTAACTTGGTACAGATAAACGAGGACTCACTCTCTTTTGTCTTCCTTGGCTAATGGGGTGAAATCAGTATTCCTACAGTTACAAAGTCTTCAAAACTATGGCAACCCTTTCCCCCACACTCCATCTGTAATTTGATTCAGTTCTTTATTATGTATTGCTGAATTAGTTGCTTTTTCACTTGCACCAGAATCAGACTAGCTAGCTAACAGATTTTTTTTGCCTCCAGGGTTATTGCTGGGGCTCACTACACTATGAATCCACTGCTCCTGGAGGCCATTTTTTCTACTTGATTGCCCTTGTTGTTGTTATTGCTGCCATTGCTGTTGTTGAATAGGACAGAGAGAAATGGAGAGAGGAGGGGAAGACGGGGAGAGAAAGACAGATACCTGCAGACCTGCTTCACCAACTATGAAGCGACCCCCCCCTGCAGGTGGGGAGCCAGGGGGCTCGAACCGGGATCCTTAAACTGGTCTTTGCACTTTGCGCCATGTGCGCTTAACCCATTGTGCTACTGCCTGGCCCCCACTAACAGAAATAGTTGATCCTGATATCAAGACATTTATTTTTATGGTATATAAATCTGTGAATTAAAGCAACACATGTAAAATCATGACCAAATACACATTGGTATACAGTAGAATCTTTAACACATAGATGCAGCCTCTCATCTCCCCTTGACTGGTGTCTAGGAGATACCCCAGGATGCCAGTGTCTCTTCACCCTGTCCCTTTCCCACCTTCCACAGAGTCCTTTGCTTTGATGCAATACCCTACACCCAGTGCAGGTTTCACCTTCTGTTACCTATTACTGTTGTTTGTTCTTAAATTCTACCTATAAGTTAGATAGTTTTGTGTGGTGGTGTTTCTCTTCCTGGCTTGTCACTCAATGCTTTTCAGTCCTGACCACTCTATTGTAAAGGAGACAACATATTTAAGGACACAGCCCTGCCCACAGAATCATCTTTATGTGCTCTCTTTATATAATCTCCTGCTACTTTTCTCTGCATCCTTGGCACCTGCATCACTTTATTTCATGACAATATTAGGCACTAAGAACCTAGGATCTTTAAAGATGCCAGAACTCCCTCTCTCCCCCAGTTACCAGTCACAACCTATTATGTTCCTGGCCATCAAACTCCATCATGCTTTCCTTTTTGTACTCTCACTACTTTTATCTGCCCCTTCTGGTCTTCAGTATTCATTTCACACTGATTTTCACTGTACTGTAAAGCTGATTATCTTCCCAATGAGATCTTAAATTCCACGAGATCAAGGAATTTCTTACTCATTTTACATGTTGTTTATGTCTTATTTTATAATTTATATGATTTACATTGTTGACATTCTCTTTTTATGATAATAATTGTATTTAAAATAAGTCACCAAGAAATGATTATTCATCAATTCAAATAATGGCTTCAGCAAATTCTTAAAAAATCTGAACGATATACAACCTCAACCTTTTGCAGATGCTCTACATTCAAATTCTGTGAATTAATTTTTAGGTCCCTTTATTGAGTAAATGGTGATTTACAGGACTGTGGTTGTCACAGGGGTACTATAGTGTCTTCTTGATCAGCCACAGGTGCCCTCAGAATGTGTTGATGATGATCTCACAGAAGTTTCAAATCAAAGAGATGCATATTTTATAAGAGCACGAATACAAACATTTTAACAAACGGACATATTTTAGTAACTGAGATCCAGACTCCTTTATAGCTGAATACGTTAGCATAAACATTCTTAAATGCTTGCTTTCAATAAGTAGCCATCAAAAGTAAAAGATTTAAAATGGTAGTTGTGTTGTTATTGAATTTAAGTCCTTCATTAAACAAATACTGATTGCTTATTCTCTGGGGATCAGGTACAAAAACACCCAAAACTCACTTTTGGCTTTGGTCGTGCTTACTTTACTTCATTGCTATTTGAATCTTAAGATTCACACCAGGTCTATAAATCGTCCTATCTCTATTGCTGGTACCTTCCCTAAACATCCCTAAACACTAGCCACATATGTGATTCCAGGGATAGAGAGCTACCAAGTGTTCACCCTTTATGTCCAAGATCATTCTTTTCCTGAACTAATCCCCTGTACATCAAAATGCATGCAGGCAGAATAATAAGTGAAGATCTTTTTGGGTTTTCCAGCCAACAGTAACATATTTCTGTAAAACTTCAGTCCTACAAGATGGAAGCCATCTGTTGTTTAAAAACAACAGAGCTATATTTAAACATAATTATTGTGTAAGGTCTGTGTCTTGAAAGCAAGGGCAAGATTGTTTACATTCATTTAAATAGAGAAAGCTTTTGTGTTCTCCTTTGTCTTTGTCTATGTGTGTATGAGACTGGGTAACTAGAACTGACTGAAAATAGCACTCATATTTAATTACAGACAAGATGAGTTTTGAAAATTTACTGTTTTATTATTCATGAATGTTGTGGACATATTGAATTGTACAATTCAGATTTTGTTGCTTTTATTTTTGAATGGCTTGAAATTCAGCTGCACTGGCTTAGAGAATTCATAATAATGGAACTAGCTTATAGAGACAGAACTCTTTTTGGTTCCTCCTCAAAAGTTTGAAACCTAAAGATCATGATAAAAGTAGCAAGTGGGGGAGTCGGGCTGTAGCGCAGCGGGTTAAGCGCAGGTGGCGCAAAGCACAAGGACCAGCATAAGGATCCCGGTTTGAACCCCGGCTCCCCACCTGCAGGGGAGTCGCTTCACAGGTGGTGAAGCAGGTCTGCAGGTGTCTATCTTTCTCTCCCCCTCTCTGTCTTCCCCTCCTCTCTCCATTTCTCTCTGTCCTATCCAACAACGACGACAACAACAATAATAACTACAACAATAAAACAACAAGGGCAACAAAATGGAATAAATAAATAAAATAAAATAAAATATAAAAAAGTAGCAAGTGGAACAAATTATTTAAAACATAGTTACAATAGATATGAACACAAGTCAGATTTTTTATTAAAATATATTCTTTCCAGATACTTTATAAAATTATGTTGTTAATATTTGTATTTTTACTGGTTACGAGTGAATTCTATGGAAATCATATGTCTTTAATCATATCTTACAATGTTGAAATTATCTTCTAATTCTTGGCACATTTTCAATGTTTTTGGAGGAATTATATGATATAATGTATAAAAGGTTTTCATTTGTACCATTATGCTTTAAATGAATGCAATATATGTAAGATGCATATTCTTTGATTAAAAATGTTAATATCCATATTACAGCTTTCCCCCCAAAGCTTGTAAGCTATATCTAGTTGATTTTTGCTTAATCTGTACTGTAGTTTGAAATCATGCAAATATGTGAATTTCTTGCCATTTTCTTGCCAGCTTTTAAAAAAAATCCCTATTTCTGGTTTTCCATTATCGAGTATGGAAGGCCTAGATTGCATATCCAGACTTGGATGTACACCCTGGTCTCGAAATGCCTAGATAGGGAATGCTGGGGATCAAGATATATTCTTTATTTTAACCATATGTTGATCTCTGAAGTCATGATTGAAAATGTAAAGTGTCTCTACCTGGATGAAAGGAATTCAGAAGCGTAATATTTTATATTTGTAGTCTCCTACACTTCATGAGGGCTGGGATTGGGTCTGGCCATCTCCTTAGTTCTACATTAGTACTCAAAAAATTTAGTTGAATGGACATATTTTTGCTCTCCCCCTCCCCTTTCCCCTCCTCCTCTTCCTCCTTAGCCACCAGGTTTATAGCTGGGGCTCAGTGAATGCACAGTGACTATACTACTCCCAGTGGATTACCTCCATCTCCGTTTCTTTTCTCTTTTCCTTTCCTTTCCTTTCCTTTCCTTTCCTTTCCTTTCCTTTCCTTTCCTTTCCTTTCCTTTCCTTTCCTTTCCTTTCCTTTCCTTTCTTTTCTCTTTACTTCTCTTTTCTTGTCAAACTTTCTTTCACTCTTCTCTTCTTTCTTCTTTATCTTTTTCTGACAAAGACAGAAAAAATAGGGAGAGAAAAAGAGAAACCTGCAGTGGTCCCGGGAGGTGGCACAGTGGATGAAACATTGGATTCTCAACCATGAGGTCCTGAGTTTGATCCCCGGCAGCACATGTACAAAACAAACAAGAAAATAACCAACCAAAATCCACACATTAAGTTCTAGTCCAGCCAAACATATTTAAAATGTAAGGTGAGGGTTAGAGAGATAGCTCACCAGATTGGCAGTGCACCTTGTACCACATGTGGCTCCGAGCAAGCCTCAGCACCACATGATGGGTGCTTTGATACTGGAGGAAACCCCAAGGCTTTGGGGTGTCTCATAATCTCCTTCCTTGTCTCTATGTGAATGAAAATACTTCTGGGGTGATGAGACCATGCATGCATGAGGCACCAGCTATGTAAATGGAAATAAATACATGCATAAACAAAATGTAATGTGAGTATATTAGGCCAAATGCATCTCTCGGAATAAAATGTGAACTATGATGATAACAAGAAGTTTAAATTTTGCACGGGAGACATAATTTTGGGGAAGGAGTCTAATACTAAGTCATGAGCTACATGAGAGTTTGGATAAATACAAGATCTTATTGGTAGATCAGCGAATCTGCATTTATATTAGAACCTATGTATTCCTGATGCACGAACCACGCCTTGACTAGGATTAAGCAACTGCTTAAACTAGTAGTTTGAAAACAGTCACGGTTTGAACCTACATCATGCAATTGATGAGCACTTAGCAACCTGCTGGGAAATTTTCAATTGCTGGAAATTTACAAAGGGGTCCCATACATAGACTAGAGTGGGCACCAGAAGGCACCTAGTGTGTAATAGTTTGCCACATTTGATACACTGGGACTCAGGCACCCAAAGGCATTTATTTAATGTTCCCACACAACCACATTTGATGTTGTACCTAGTTGGAAGTTTCCCCTATTCCCATATCTGTGGTTTTTAAAATAGATAATGCTTCCTCTTAAACATTAAAAATGTGACAGCATTCCTTAAGCAAAACTTCTTAAAAGAACATTAGAGGCATGTGCATGTATTATATTATATAAAGTATTATCTATGAGAAAAAAAATTAAGACTTTCAGAATTTTTTCTTCAACTATTTTAATTAAACAAAAAAACAAACCAATTTTGTTTTTGTTGAAATTAATATTTCTGACAATGCCATAGCCTGTATAGCATTATTGTGTAATATTTTTGCAAGAATAAGTATATGTTTATATATTTGTATGTTTTGATTAAAAATAGATGTTTTTAAACTAAAAAAAAAAGGAAAAAGTTTTCTTTCCACTTTAAAGGTACTTAATTTCATTTAAGTATTTTGATAAAGCCAGACAGAATGAAAGGGAATTGTGCCTTTGTTTTAGTGTGATTTTCATTTCTTGTAGGTGGCATTAGATTCATCATTATTTATCTTAACAAAGGACTGAAAATAGCATTGAGAGCTGGAAAGAGAAGATAATACTTATGCAAAAGACTTTTCTCCTTGGGGCTCCCAATACGAAGTTCAATCCCTGGTACCATCAAATGCTAGAGCTGAGCAGTGCTCGTGTGTGTGTGTGTGTGTGTGTGTGTGTGTGTGTGTGTGTGTGTGTGTGTGTGTGTGTGTGTGTGTAAACAACACTGAAATATTCAGAATGTTTTTATTTAAACTTACCGAATACTAGATGATGAGTGACTTTGATGGACTCATGAGTATCTTTGTTAAGATGCTTAATATTTTAAAATGAAATATTTAAAATGTATAAAGAGAAAGCATTGGAAGTAAAACATAAGCATTATAACTTCAGCTAAGGTTTTAGCTTTTTTTTTTTCCTCCAGGGTTATTGCTGGGCTCGGTGCCTGCACCATGAATCCACCGCTCCTGGAGGCCATTTATTCCCCCTTTTGTTGCCCTTGTTGTTGTAGCCTCGTTGTGGTTATTATTGTTGCCATTGTTGATGTTGTTCGTTGTTGGATAGGACAGAGAGAAATGGAGAGAGGAGGGGAAGACAGAGAGGGAGAGAGAAAGACAGACACCTACAGACCTGCTTCACCGCTGTGAAGCAACTCCCCGGCAGGTGGGGAGCTGGGGGATCGAACCGGGATCCTTATGCCGGTCCTTGCGCTTTGCGCCACATCTACTTAACCCACTGCGCCACCGCCCGACCCCGTGCTTTTTGTTTTTTACATTTAAAAAATCTACATTGATTATCAAAGAAGTTTCATATCATCTTCAAAGGTAGTCAAAACCCATCACTCTTTAGCTGTTTATGTGTTTTTGTATGTGTGTATCTGTAAATGCTAGTGCTACAATTTCTTGTTTTATTTATTTTAATGAGAGAGATACAGAGAGTAAAATAGAAACCAGATTACTGCACAGCTCTGGTTTATGCTGGTGCTGAGTGGTGAACATTGGGCCTCAGAGCCACAGGCATGAAAGTCTTTTTGTGTAACCATTATGATATCTCCCCAGCTTATGTTACAAATCCTTAAAAAAGAAAATTATTTCCCCCAGTATGCTATAAAGTGAAATGATATAACCTGCTTAATTTAGTCACATTTCTCTGGAACTGTTATCATACTTCCAACATGTAGCTGATCTCAAAATTTTATCAAATTTTGTCATTAAACCAGAGGATATAAATATTTATTTTAGGGAGCCTGGTGGTGGCTCAGTGGGTTAAGCACACATGGCACAAAGTGCAAGGACAGGCGTAAGGATCCGGGTTCGAACCCCCGGTTCCCCATCTGCAGGGGGTTCGCTTCACAGGTGGTGAAGCAGGTCTGCAGGGGTCTATCTTTCTCTCCCCTCTCTGTCTTCCCTTCCTCTCTCCATTTCTCTCCTTCAAACAACAACGGCAATAATAATAACAACAACATCAATAAAGAACAAGGGCAACAAAAAGAAAAAAATAAATACTCTTAAAAAATAAATATTTTATTTTGTTTAAATATTTATTTATTTACAAGTCAGAGGAAGAGAGAGAGAGAGAAAACCAGAACATTACTCTGGCACATGCAATGACAAGGAGTTGAACTCAGGGCCCTGTGCTTGAATCCAACACTCTAGCCACTGTGCCACCTCCCAGGCCATAGTCTGAGCTCTGAGTGAACCTCTTGGGATATTGTGGGGGGGGAAAGTTTTTACAAGGAGTGAAATTTATCTCCAGCTCTCCTCTCCATTCTACCCTTGGTCTTCCATTTCCCTGAACCATATTAGCATTATGAGAGTAACCAATAGAAGCTGTCATGGACACAGGTCATAAAAGCATGTTGCTGTGATGTGAAAAGCATAAAGGGAAAAGCAGGCAACATAACTGCTTGTGCGAACTAGGCCCAGGCCATTAAAGATCTTAAAAACATCCGTTATATTATGATTGTTAATAGCACCCGAGTATTGTCTCACACAGTGCAAAGTTCTTCCTCATATGGTATTTTCATATTGCAAATGATGAAATTCTAGTGATATAGATCACAGTATTAAATATTATTTTAATATTATAAAATTACTGATTTTCATTTTGTTTCCATAGTGACTATGAGTATCTGATTGCTATAGAAATTTGAACAGTTTTTCCTTTTGAGAGTTGACAACAGATGCTGGCATTTAATAACAAGTGAATTAAGTGATCTATGACATTCAGATAATTGAAACATTTACTAGGCATTACAAAAAAAATCATAATGGTGCTTAAGTGATAGTTAAAATTTTTTGGCACCTGTAAGTTAAAGAGGACTAAGCAGACCTCTTTTCTAGTACTTAACCTGACTCTGACTGTCATATATATGTATACATGCCTGTGAGTTAGCAGCTCTCTTTTAAAAGCACAAATACCCCAACAGTCATGAAAATGCCAGTGCATTCAGTCATTTTATTTAGTTTTCAATTTGTGAATTGATTTATTTGCATTGGTCCAGAGTATGAGTTAAAAATTAGTATGCAGAGAACAGTTTCCTTTTTTTATAAAGAAAAAGAACAGAGCTTGCAGATAAGAAGTGTCCTCCTATGTTAAAAGAGGAAATTGCAAATATTTCAGGAAATGTACACCCAAACCATATTTGTATGGGGCCTCTTTTCCCTTATGTGCAAAAAAATCAATAATTTACAAATGAAGTGTATTATCAAAGTTGAATAGTCGTAACTTTTTTGTGTGTGGATCTGGATTAGAGCCCCTGGCCACCACGTACAAAAGGAAAAGCTTAAAAGTGATGAAGCAGTGCTATGATGTCTCTCTCCTCTCTCTCTCTCTCTCTCTCTCTCTCTCTCTCTCTCTCTCTCTCCCTCCCTCCCTCCCTCCCTCCCTCCCTCCCTCCCTCCTTTCCTCCCTCCCTCCTTCCCTCTATCTGGAAAAAAGTGGCCACCAGGAATGGTGTACTACTGTAGACAAGAAACTCCAGGAAAACTCTGTAGGCAAATAAATAATTTATATACCTTTATGAAATGTCCTTGAAAATAAAACCATCACTGTGATATGTCAGTAAGTCCATCCTAGTATTTTCCATACTCTTGAAAGATTGCTCATAAAATCAATTGAAGACTTATAGATCTGACTTACAGCTATATCTTGTTTAGTCCATACAGTGTTTTCTTTTGTGTCAGCTGGTTGTCTACCTTTCTCGACTGGGGAGATAACTCTTCTAGTGTGATCTTTGCCTTGCTGTGTCCTGGTACCATATGGGAGTGCTGTGGCAACAGAGGGAGTATCTCTTCATATCTCTCTGTTATCTCTCTGTCCCATTCTGCTTCTGTCTGAAATTGTGAAAGTCTGAAAAAAATTTTAAAGTCAGAAAAAATAAAAGTTGGAGGAATCTTCCATAAACATTCGTTTTTCTTGTACAAACTGAAATTTTGTAGTATTTAATTGGCTTTCTGCTGGAAGTGAGCAATGATATCTCTGTTGAAAGGAAATTTGGATTAACAGAGGGAACAAGAAATGCCTAGGAGTTAGGAAGCTTTGCGATTTGTGGGGGAGAGACTGAATAAGAACTAAAGTAACTCCCGGTTCAAGCCCCTGGCTCCTCCTTCACAAGTGGTGAAGCAGGTCTGCAATGTCTCTCTCTCTCTCTCTCTCTCCCCCTCTCTGCCTTCCCCTCCTCTCTCATTTTCTCTGTCCTATCCAACAACGATGGCATCAACAATAATAACTACAACAATAAAAAAGGACAACAAAAGGAAATAAATATTTAAAAAAAGAACTAACGTAACTGAAGAGAGAGAGGAATCAGGACAGAAACTGAAAGCTGTCAGTGAAGAAAATGTTTGAATTGGATGTGGGTCCTCAGAAGATGGGATGAGCTGGCAGTATGTTGCTTGAGAAATTGTAGAAATCACATAAGAACCAAAAGCATGGCGTCTAGGCAATGAAGTATTTTCTTCTTTTTGTTTGTTTTTTTTATTTTAAATTTTTTATTTAAGAAAGGATTAATGAACAAAACATAAGGTAGGAGGGGTACAACTCCACACAATTCCCACCACCCAATCTCCATAACCCACCCACTCCCATGATAGCTTTCCCATTCTCTAGCCCTCTGGGAGCATGGACCCAGGGTCATTGAGGGTTGCAGAAGGTAGAAGGTCTGGCTTCTGTAATTGCTTCCCCGCTGAACATGGGCATTGACTGGTCAGTCCATACTCCCAGTCTGCCTCTATCTTTCCCTAGTAAGCTGTGTCTCTGGGGAAGCTGAGCTCCAGGATACATTGGTGGGGTCTTCAGTCCAGGGAAGCCCGGCCAGCATCCTGGTGGCATCTGGAACCTGGTGATTGAAAAGAGAGTTAACATACAACATACGAAGCCAAACAATTTGTTGAGCAATCATGGATCCCAAGCTTGGAATAGTGGAGAGGAAGTGTTAGGGAGGTACTCACTGCAAACTCTAGTGTACTTCTGCTTTCAGGTATATATTTTGCAGTAGTTTATGGGTACGTGTGAACATAAGCTCTCTCTCACAGAAACTGGTGTATATCTAGGTTATGGGACTTTTTTAGAAAGTGAACTACCTGAGATGAAATTAGAGTGTACTATAAAAGGAAAGGTCTCACCCGAGTAATGAAGCTGAAGGGTTGTCATTCCACACGTGAAGTCTCTGGACACAGTCTGAGGTGAAGCATGTTGAGGTGGCAATCGTCGCGTTGGTTAGGTTGTGATCGGCGGATGCAATATTATTTGGTTTGGATTGGGAGATGCATATGGGAAAGTGGGCCCTATCCAAGGGTTCCAGGACTGGGGGAAGTAGGGGCTCTATAGTGTAGATGTGAGGTTCCTGCTGTAATTTGATCAGGTCCTGCTTTTAGTTTCCCTTTCAGATCTTCTTTCTCAACTTCTGTTGATGAGTGGGATCATCCTATACTCATCTTTATCTTTCTGACTTAGTTCACTTAACATAATTCCTTCTAGCTCTGTCCAAGATGGGTCAGAGAAGGTGGGTTCATTGTTCTTGATAGCTGCATAGTATTCCATTGTGTATATATACCACAGCTTTCTCAGTCACTCACCTGTTGTTGGGCACCGGGGTTGCTTCCAGGTTTTAGCTATTATGAATTGTGCTGCTTTGAACATAGGAGTACACACCTCTTTTTGGTTGGGTGTTATTGGAGTCCTTGGGGAATAACCCCAGGAGAGGAATTACTGGATCATATGGAAGGTCCATGTCTAGCCTTCTGAGAGTTTTCCAGACTGCTTTCCACAGAGGCTGAACCAATTTACATTCCCACCAGCAATGTAAAAGGGTTCCTCTGTCCCCACATCCTCTCCAGCATTTGTTGCTGCTGTCCTTTTTGATGTATGCCATTCTTACAGGAGTGAGGAGGTATCTTAGTGTTGTCTTAATTTGCATTTCTCTTTAAGAGAATAGAAAAAACACTACAATCATTTATCTGTAACATGAAAACACCTAGAATTGCCAAAACCATGTTAAGGAAAAGAAACGGAAATGGAGGCATCACACTCCCAGACCTTAAACTATATTATAAAGCCATCATCATCAAAACAGCATGGTACTGGAAGAAAAATAGGCACACAGACCAGTGGAACATAATTGAAAGCCCAGAAGTAAATCCCAACACCTATGGGCATCTAATCTTTGATAAGGGGGCCCAAAGGATTACATGGAAAAAGGAGGCTCTCTTCAATAAATGGTGCTGGGAAAACTGGGTTGAAACATGCAGAAGAATGAAATTGAACCACTTTATCTCACCAGAAAAAAAAATCAACTCCAAATGGATCAAAAACCTAGATGTCAGACCAGAAACAATCAAATACTTAGAGGAAAACATTGGTAAAACACTTTCCCACCTACACCTCAAGGACATCTTTGATGAATCAAACCCAATTGCAAGGAAGACTAAAGCAGAAACAAACCAATGGGACTACATCAAATTGAAAAGCTTCTGCACATCCAAAGAAACTATTAAACAAACAGAGAGACCCCTCACAGAATGGGAGAAGATCTTCACATGCCAGACATCAGACAAGAAACTAATCACCAAAATATATAAAGAGCTCAGCAAACTTAGCACCAAAAAAGCAAATGACCCCATCCAAAAATGGGCAGAGGATATGAACAAAACATTCACCTCAGAGGAGATCCAAAAGGCTAACAAACATATGAAAAACTGCTCTAGGTCACTGATTGTCAGAGAAATGATGTATTTTCTGTAACATCACAGGGATCTCCTGACTCTTGAGAGCACAGCTCCATTTGCAAAATTCTCCATGTTCAACAATTTCAAGTTGATCTGGGCAAGTAATTTACCTTCGTTGGCCTTCAATTTCCTTATCTAAAATACAGTTAAAGGAACAATGTTCTACTTTCCTCAGGAAGCTATTGCAGTGAGCTAATGTCTAGAAACACCCACATAGCTGACCCACTACATAAGCTCAATGAATGGTAACTATTGTCTTTATATATTAGAGTGTTGTACCTACAGGAAAAAATATAAAAACTCTCATAAAGGTATATTCTTTAGAAATATTAGTTGGGTATGTGAACCAAAATATTTTTTAGCATTCATTATCATTGTTACTAATATTTTATTACAAAATAGTACTTTGAACTCATGAGTGGCAGCATGCTAACAATAACAGTAAAACAACCACCTGGACTGAATACAAAAAAAATGCACATTTATTATAGCTGGATTTTATTGATTTTTATGTTGATTTTTTTTCCCATGTGCAATCAACTGAACTATTTTGTGCAAATTAAATTTGAAGTTGACTGTTAGTGTTTAAGGAAAGAAGGTCACACCTAATATGATGTAAAAGAGAAAATGTTTTTGTCTGTGGGTAGACACAACAGCACATTACAACTCACTTAATTTCTTTTCTGAAGCTATAGAAATTTCTTAGGACTTAGTCTTCCACAAATCTGAACAACTTTTGAGAAACATCCCCCTAGGTATGCTTCATTGTTTAACACTGCTCGGTTATAATAGCTGATGCTGGGGGTTGAACCTCTGGCCTCAGGGGCCTGAGACTTAAAAGTCACTGCCCTAACAGGCTGAGATACTGCCCCAACCTGATTTTTTTCCTAAGGAATTATGAGCTAATATTAAAAACAAAGTTTAAGCTCTCAACATCTCAGTGAACACATTAACTACAGAGTTCCTCTGTATCAAATACAATTGAAGGCTGCAGCTGCTCTGGAGGATAACAGCCTGTTTCTTCTAAGTGCTGCCTGAGGCCCTCCAAAACTGTACACACCACATGTGCTGCACTATAAGGCAGAACATCACAAATGCACCATCCGACTTGACTTAAAATCTTTGCAGCCATTTTCATATAACATTGAAACTTAATTTTGTTTATATAGGTTCATTTTCCTTTTTGCCATTGCTATTACTTGACTTCCTGGTTTGTGATTCTAGTTTCTCTGTTAACACTTTATGTGGGTGGATAAATGCCCCCATATGCTTAATTTGACCAGGTAACCTGTTCTTAAAATAGTAACATACATCAGGCCTTTTCAATTTTAAATGACACCTTCTCATTGTATTGGTTTCTAATGCAATGCAATTTTAAAAAATCAAAACATTTTGATTTGTGATTATCTATATGACTCAGGAGTATTCACACCTACATATGGTTATATAAGTCATCAGACCCTCCACCGAAACTCTGTGTTCCCCTACTCCAATAAGCATCATAGTTCTCACAAAGTCTAAAATGGTATGCTTACTTTTTTTTCTTTTGGAAGCCAATGTATTGAATGTAGAATACACTTCCCCAATTTGTACTGGTTACTCAGACACCAGTATATATCTTATATCGATATTGAAATAGCATTTTGTTAGAAGCATAGTAAGTAACCCACTGAGCCTTACTATACTGAGAAAAGCTTTGGTGCTGTGGTATCTTTCTCTCTGTGTGTGTGTTTCACTGTCTGTATCTCTTTCTCTGAAAGGATCTGCCTGCACAGTGAAGAAGTAACAACAATGACAAAAAAAGAAAAAAAATCAAGAGGCCTTTTCATAGCAAAACAAAATATATAGTTAATGTTCAAAGGCTGTATGTATGAAGTATGAGTAGCATATCCACTACATCACATTTAGAATTGAAATAGTATTTAAGTGATTGAAATAGAGGCATTTTCAATTTATAAACTTTTCTGATATATAAAAGAGTGATAGTGGGGTTTCCAGCTGAGATGGATGGTTGTGAAAAAAACATTTCGTTCAAGTTAGTTAATTTTTCCCTACACGTGCTGTATGCATAGTATCCATTTAAAAAGCAAATGAGCCATCTCTATCTCCTCTTACATTTGTGGCAAGCTCTTGCTGTGCCAATTTCAGATTGCATGTATTTTAGGGAGAATGAGATATTCTAATCTTGATTATAATTTTAAGTTAAGTAATGAAAATATTTCAGTTTGAGGCTATTGATAGATTGCACAAGTCAGACTGCTTTTGTTCCTTTCAAAAGAAAAAGGCAACTGTGCTTATTAACAGGATGGTAGGTTCCTGTATTAAACTATGTAATTTGCATAATGCCATGAATGCTACTAGATTTCACTCAATCAAGTAATCAGTTCATGGAAAAGTTAATTTTTTATAAGCATACTGTGTACTTGGGAGTTTAGCCATTTCTGCAAATAACTGCAGCACCGTATCAATGAACTGATTTTCATAATAAAATAAATACTTCATAAGTGAAGTTATAAGAATGGAATAATTAGGATCAAGTTTAAATAGAGAGCACAAAGTGCTGCACAACACACTTTCATGTTTGAAGCTTGTAAGTCCCAGGTTCAATCCTGAGCACCACCATTATCCAGATCTGAGTGGTGCTCTGATAAAAACAATAAGAAAACATGAATAATAATGGAATGAAAAGATACTTAGCATCATTGTTGGGAAAAAATCTAAATTAAAAGCATAGGAGAGGTATCATTATACTCCTATTAGAGTCGATAAAATTCCAGCTGGATCAAAGCAAGTGCTGTGGTGTGCAAGGACCCGAGTTCAAACTCCCACACCCTATCTGCAGGGCAGAAGGTCTAACGAGCATTGTTGCAGGTATCTTTCTGCCACTTTTTTTATACTTATAAAATAGAAACACTGACAAGAGCATAGGATAAGAGGGGTACAATTCCCACCACCAGAGCTCCATATCCCATCCCCTTCTTGATAGCTTTCCTTTTCTTTAACCCCATGGGAGTATGGACCCAGGGTCATTGTGGGGTGCAGAAGGTGGAAAGCCTGGCTTCTGTAATTGCTTCCCCAGTAAACATGGGCATTGACAGGTCGATCTATACTCCCAGTCTGTCTCTCTCTTTCCCTAGTGGGGCAGGACTCTGGGGAAGTGGAGCTCCAGTATACATTGGTGGGGTCATTTGCTGAGGGAAGTCTGGTTGGCATCATGGTAGCATCTGGAACCTGGTAGCTGAAAAAGAGTTAACATATAAAGCCAAATAAATTGTTGACTAATATGAACCTAAAGACTGGAATATTACAGATGAAGATTTGGGGTTTCCATTTTGAAAATAGCTAGTAGGTCTATTTTAGGTATATTCCAAAGGGCCCATGACTTTATTAGTTTTTGCCTGAGCCTGACATCTGATATGCAGGTAGACCCAGGTTATTGTCTGAGGGAGATGATGTCATGGCTGGAGAAAATGGCTAGAAAGCTGAGTCAGGGAAGAGAGTAGCTCCCAAATATGGGAAAAGTGTATAAATATTGTTGACTGTAAATCCCATCAGTTTGATCTGGGACCCATATTCAGCATAGGAGCCTATGTAACCTCTACATCTCTGTAGGTCCGAACTTGCATTCTGTGGTCATCAGTAGGAACATTCCGAGATGTACCAATTTCAGGACCCATCTTCTTCAGGTGATAGATAGAGTATGGTATCCAACCCCCCTTCAGAGTTTGAAACATCCTCTACCATTGTTGATCTACATTGAGGGCAAGGTCCTATGGGGGCCCCCGAAGGGGGGTCCATTATGTTGTTGCTGATGGAGATGACCAGTGATAATGGAGAGGGGGATCTATTTGAGCTCAACGCTCATCATGGTTGTGTGCCTCTCCTCTTTTCTATCTCTCCAGTCTCTCTAAATTCCTCTGCCTCTGTCAAAAAGGAAAGAATAAAATTAAAAGCAACAACAACAAAAAGGCTTGTGTTGTATGAATTCGGAGCAAATAGAGTACTTCAATATTGCTCTTAGAGATGAAAAATAGCATGATTCCTTTAGAAATTTTTCATAATTTCTTATATAGTAAGGAATGGATGGTCTGCTATCACTATATATTCTATTCCTAAGTATTTATCTCAGAGAAATGAAAATGAGTCTCAGAATAGGCTGGAGACATGCCCCAATGACTAAACCACATGCTTGGCAAAGCTATAGTCCCTGGTTCCACCCCCAGAACCTCAGGTGGTCAGAGCAATACTCTGGTCTCTATCTCTCTCTCTCTCTCTCTCTCTCTCTCTCTTCTCTCTCTCTCTTTCTCTCCATCATTAAGTAAATAGGTATAAATGCATATCAAAGCAAAAGACTTATTCACAAATTTTCACTGTTGCTTTATTTGTACCATACACAAACTGGAAGCAAACCAAATGCCTACCAATAAGCAAATGAATAAGCACAGTGATGCAACCACACATAGGAAACAACTCAGTAAGAAGGGACAAAGTATGAAAATAGTCATTGTCTAATCTAATCTAGTCTAGTCATGGAGGAATATTTTGATTTCATGAGAATATTCTATAGCTTATATCAAATATTACAGACCCCACACATCTGTGCATAGAAAAGAAAATACAATGTGAGTAATTGTGTCTGTTCATGTGGTTGCATGTGTGTGCAAGTGTACATGAGGGAATGAGAGAGAGAAACCAAAGCATCACTTAGTCGTATGTGGTATCAGGGAGTAAAGCCATAGGACCTGTACCTTAAAACCTGTTTTCTACCAGCTAAGCTACCTCTCTGGCCACAGAAATTTAATAGTGAACTGCTCTAAGACACAGATAAAGAAAAATAAGGCCGAGTATAACAACATTGTGCAATTAGAACTTAACAGTACTTTGTGGAAGTGGATGTAGGATTGAATGGAAGCATTCTGTCAGTCAGGAAACAAGCAAATAATTATTAAAGTGAGTGAAGAGCCAGGCTATTATATGCGATGGAGATACAGATGGAATTGCACTTATCTTGCACATCAGTGCCTTGAGATGTACAAAAAAAAATCAAATAAACAGAATGATTGCATATCAGTGCTGTGAGGGAAACAAGAGTCCTCCAGACAGGAAGGATAACACAGACCCATTTTGGAGAAGGATGAATTAGATGAGGGGAGTTCCACTTATCTAAGGAGCAAAAGGAGAAGACTATGTCTAAAAGATTGTGTGGAGAGCTAGGCACAGGGCTCTTTCTGTTAGGTCTTGCAGTCCTTAAGAGACTTTTGCAGTTAGACCAAAAATGAAATGGGAAGCTATATGGACTTTTAAGTTTGAAAGTTGCATTGCATTATCTGTGTTTTAAAAAGATCTCTTTTTTAAAATGTGGCTTAAAGTGTGTGTAGGGGAGAGCAAGAAGTACAAAATAAGGTCATAAAGAATATTGCACTAAAATGAAAGCAGGGAGATCAGTTAAGAGATTATCATAAGACCCCCTGGAGGAAATGAGGATAGTTTGAACTGGAGAAGGGGGTGGCAGGAGAGATAAAGAGAAGTGAAGTAAAAATTTTCAAAATTGGATTTTGCTGGTATCCCTAACAGGTTTCACTGACCAAAAATATGTGGGAGAGTAAGTGAATTGCAGAAGCCATGGTGATCCCACAGCCTTTGCTTGAGCTGTGTGCCACTCTGTGTGTTAAGGCAGGGCAGCAGTGTGTGAAAGTAATCAGAGGGCTGGTACCCCTGAACATGATGAAGAGAAGGAGGATATTACAGCCATTACTTAGTGAAGAAGGAAATCTACGCTTTAAGAAAAATGGGGTGTTTGTAACCTGAAGATAACTTTTATCATTGTGGGGGAACCTTGAGCATCCTAGGTATATAGAAGTAAAGAAAGTATCCTTTGCTTTACTAGTAAGGCCTAGCATAGGTGTTCATGACATTTGGAGCTTGACTAAGAAAATCACGCTCTACTTAATATGCCTTAAGTATTTATTATGTATGTCCAAATGACATAAATCTTTTGAGTTATCACATGTAATTCTGTTATTGCAAATTGCTGGAATTGAACTAAAGTCACCATCTCTGTATTTTTATTATACAAGGAATCTCAGGGTCACATTGGCTACAATGAATTGTTTTGACAGTTTATTTAACTAGAGCATGCACACTCATCTTTGATTAGACTGCTAGGTACTTCGGTGATGGTGAGGCTCACTAATGTATATTTGAGGATATATGTCAGAACACCTGAGATACGTTAGTGTCCCTGAGATAACCAGTCTCAATAATCATTCACCTTTAAAAAGGGGAAAAATGTTCATACATGCCAGCTATTTGTTGCTCTCTATATATGTTCAATTCCAGTACCACATTATGGAGGAAATGTTGAGTTACAGGACTGTTGTTGTCACAATGGTGTATTTCCACATTTCCCCAAAATAGGCATGAGTACATTTCACCCTCAACCAAACCATCATCTTAATTCACCACAGGGATATAGTTCCCCACCCTCTGTGATGTTTTATGAAGTCTAATATCATGCACTGATTGAAGGCCAGCAGGTAACAAAGGCCACAGAAGTGAATAGGACCTTAATTCCATAGAAAGCATTTATGTGTATTTAAAAAATAATTGAATGAGGCAAGGGAAGTGAATTGACATAGAATAAAATAATCTTTACTTATTCCACAAATATTTAGTGAGTGCCTGCTATGCACAAGGCACTATTTCAGGCGCTTGAGCTGTATCAATAAACACCATAGGCCGAGATTTCTGGTTCTTTGTATATGATGCCCCACTGAGGCAACAAAAATACCACGCCATACATGACAATACATGTATTTCAATAAAACTGAATATTATGTTAAGACGTGATACATTGCATGGGAAAAACAGAGCATGTACAAAATCTAACAACACTCACCAGGGTCACAAAGCAACCTTAACCCTGCTCTAATCTAACCGCCTTGCATTCAGAGTTCAAGATTTAGAAGAACTCTGATATAAAATCAGTTCTTAAAAAGACAAGTTCAAATATCAGTTCAAATCATTGGTTACACCTTTATATGATAAAGTTTTCAATCGCTAAAACCATTTCAGATAGCAAGCTGATCTTAGAATTTTCTTAATAAACTTGACATAACTATTTTTAAAAAGAGCAAAACAAAGAATTGGATAGTTTTTTTTTTTTTAACTGACATCAAGGTGATCACTAGGACTTGGTGCTGCCACTATGAATCCACTGAACCTGGGTGCCTTTTGGTTTTTTTCCAGTTTTTTTTTTCTATTTTATTTGATAGGGCACAGATAAACTAAGGAGGGAGGCAGGGAGGGAAGGAGGCAGGGAGGAAGGGTGAGCGGTAGAGAGAGGTGGGGGGGAGGGAGAGAGAGATATGCTTGCAGACCTGCTTCACTGCTCATGAACCGTCCCCCTGTAGGTGGGAAGCCTGGCTCAAATCAGAGTCCTTGAACATGGTAATGTGTGCACTTAACCAGGTGCATCACCCACCACATACTGCCTAGGTTCTATTTTCTAATATTGAAATATTTTACTGATATATGATATATCTTGATGCATATGCTTAAAGCAATGAATGCAGAGAAAGGGATTGTGCTTTTTTATTTTATTGGATAAAGACAGAAATTAAGGGGGGGAGAGAGAGTGAGAAAGACAGGGACACCTGCAGTCCTGCTCACCACTTGTGAAGCTTTCCCACATGCAGGTGGGGACCAGGGGCTTGAACCTGGGTCCCTTCACACTATAATGTGTGTGCTTAATCAGGTGCACCACTGCCTGAACCTACTTTTTTGTTTTTTTAAATGACTCCTATTTATGCTAGTTTTAATAAGCATCAATGCCTCTTTGTTGGCCTACAGTACAAAAGAGAGAACATCTTTGTGTGTGTTGTCTTTGAAGATTATTATTTTCACATAGGTTTAAGACATCTTAAAGTTTCTTTCTTTAGCAGAGCTCATGGGAAATTACTGAAACAAAGTTTCATGATGCAAAAGCCACTAAGCAAAGTTTTCCAGAATAAAAACTTTTAGGAAAATGAACTGAGGGCAGGCATCCCCTTAGGCAATGTGCAAGCTGCCAAGTTATGAACTTTGAACTCATACAGGTGACTACTAGACTAAGCTTACTTTTAGCCGACTCTGTTCAGACTTTCTTTTTGTTGTAACATCCACTGAAAAATATAAGAAAATGGTAATGTTGTTCTGTGTGATGGGTAACTTTGGAAAAATTCAATTTGGTATCTTTCTGGCAATATTTGAGGTGAAGCAATTTTTTCCAACAAAATGAAAAACCTTGCTTCCTCAGAATGATAGAGTTTGCATTTGACATCAGATAAGTGATTCTTCTAATTTGTTCAGGCTTTCAGCAAACTATAGAGAAAATATTACATCTCATTTATTTTCAGTCTTCAGGAGATTTATTTTCATACCTCTATGGGTTCTTGGAGTTTGGAGGTTGGCTATCTGACTCATAAGAAATGACTAGAAAATAGACTAGTAAGCATTTGAGCTACTCAGATCAAAGTCAATATTTAAGCCCAAGATAATATTCTACAAAGTTTTCTGATCACAAATTGATAGTAACTCTGGGTAGAATTGCTGTATCTGTTAGACACTGAATTAACATTTTAAGTCTAATACTCCTGATGAATTTTCTTTTTTCTGTCACATAGTTAACTCATGAAAACAGTATGAAATCAGGATAAATATTTTATCTCTGCCATAAACTCGGTGCCTTCTGTTTCTTTAAAGATATCAAGCAGCTTTTTAATGTTTTGGTGAATTCATGTAAATCTTGGAAGAGCTGCCTTTAGGATTCAACATGAATTAAAGCAATAGACTGTGCTGTTAGAAAAATATTTCATCCTTTTTGTTATTTTGTGAAGGTTTATTTCTTTTTATTTTATCTTTAATTCCCTTTATTTAAGACTTAAGTTTCAAACATTCATGGCTCTTCTTATAAACTATAAAACATATGCTTACAAAAAGCTGTTAAATAAATAAATATTTTTTTAAAAGGGAGTCAGCAGTAGCGCAGCGGGTTAAGCACACGTGGCACAAAGTGCAAGGACTGGCTTAAGGATCCCAGTTCAAGCCCTGGGCTCCCCACGTGCAGGGGAGTCGATTCACAAGCCGTGAAGCAGGTCTGCAGGTTCCTTTCTCTCCCCCTCTCTGGCTTCCTCTTCTCTCTCCATTTCTCTCTGTCCTATCCAACAATGACGACATCAATAACTACAACTACAACAATAAAACAAGGGCAAAAAATGGGAATAAATAAATACTTTTTTTTAAAAAAGCCGTTATCTGGAAGTCGGGCAGTAGCACAGTGGGTTAAGTGCACATGGCATGAAGCGCAAGGATAGGCTTAAGGATCCTGGTTCCAGCCCCTGGCTCCCTAGCTGCAGGGGAGTCACTTCATCTTTCTCTCCCCCTCTGTCTTCCCCTTTTTTCTCCCTTTCTCTCTGTTCTATCCGGCAACAACGACATCAGTAACAATAATAATAGCCACAATGATAAAAAAGGGCAACATAAAGGAAAATAAATAAATAAATATGAAAAAGCCATTATCCTTTCTAAAATTGTCTTGAATACTGAATACTTAAGAGGTTAAAAGGTATTTGGGTGATAGCACAGCAGGTTAAGCGCATGTGCCACAAAGCATAAGGACCAGCTAAGAATACTGGTTTGAGCCCCCAACTCTCCACCTGCAGGGGAGTCGCTGCACAAGTGATGAAGCAGGTATGCAGGTGTCTTTCTCTTCTCTTCTGTCTTCCCCTCCTCTCGCCATTTCTTTCTGTCATATCCAACAATGACATCAATAACAATAATAACTACAACAATAAAACAACAAGGGCAACAGAAGGGAATAAATAAATATTTTTTAAAAGAGTTTAATCACACATCTTGACTGTATTTAAATTTTAAAATCTATGTGAACTGTCACAACTCTGGTAAAACAATATGACTGAAATACTATATAGTGACATGGCTTTGTAGAATTGGCTATATCACTTGTTTTGTAAAATTCTTTTATTTTTATTTATTTATTTATTTATTTGGTGTCAGTATGATTTCACTGATCCCAGCATGCTTTTTTTTTGGTCCTTTCAGTATTAGAGACAGAGAGGACAGGAAGCACTGCTGCACTGCTCCACCACTGGTGAAGTGTCCCCTGTGCATGGTACTCCCATGTGGTTCTAAGGACTATCCCCTGGCCACAAACAGCTGTTCAAGAGTTGGGTTTTTTTTTTGTTTGTTTGTTTAATGCCAGAACACTTCCCAACTCTGCCTAGTGGTAGTGCTGGGGATTGCACCTGGGACTTTATGCCTAAAACTTCTCTGCACAACCTCATTGCTTCCCATGGCCCCCTTTAGTTTCTTTCCTCCTGATAGAGGGTAAAATACAAAGAAATAAAAGAAGGGGAGGGAGAGAGAGAGAGAGAGAGAGAGAGAGAGAGAGAGAGAGAGAGAGAGAAGCATCACAGCATTCATTACTCTAACGCTCATGAAGCTTCACCCTGTAGGCACTCCCACGCAGTGACCAGGGTTTGAACCTGGGACCTCACATTATGTGTGTGCTCTACTGGGTGAGCCACCTGCTGGCCCTATTATTTTAAAGCATTTATTCCCAAACATGTCATCTGGTGAGACTTTGAAGCTCCTTCACTCTCCATGAGCTCCCTCTGTAAAGTTAATTCAGTGTTCTCAGGTGTATCTGCCCATTAGAATCACATTCCCTGCCAGTAGAATCTAATTTGAGGAAAATGTTTAACTGGTCTTCTTAAGTTCTATAAATCATGCTTGAACTCCCTTTCCAATAAGCATGCCTAGAAACTGACTCAGCATATGCTGTGACTTAAAGGGTTTTGAAAAGCATTTTTTTATCATTTCTGTCTATGTACATTCCCTTCTGCCTGAAATCTCAAGTTTTATTTCTTTAATGTTTTGATACATGCCAGGACAGAAATACTTCTGGATAGATTAGCACTTCAACTAACTCAAACATTTATGTGTACAGTCTGAAAAATCTAAAATAATGTCCTTGGAAATAAAAGGGCACACTTTAAAGTAGAAGAAGCACTCAGAAGCCTTGATTTGCTGGTAAGGCAGGTGGGGGTGTAATATAGTGTCTACCAGTCATTTTCCTGACTCTATCACTACTTATATAAATTTGCACATTATTCAGTCTTTAAGAAAAAGTTAAATAGGATGATCTCTAAAGAGACTCGAGGTTTCTGATTCTATGCTCAACAATTTTATATATAATCAACTCTCTCCACTTGTGATGGAAAATGAGTGATTTGAAAGAATGTCATTTCTGTAAAGACGATAGCATAGGACAAAACAGCATAGGCCTGGATTCCCTTTTCACTTTTGGCAGGCATATTTCACTCTGCATAGAGCCATAGTGCTTCATGATAATATATGCACGGTCACACACTCTTGTGCACATTGCCTCCTTCAGTGAGTATTATTATGCTTTCTTTTTTAAATTTATTTTTATTTCTTATTATCTTTTACTTATTTTTTGGATAGAGAAAGTAAGAATTTGAGAGGAAAGGAGAAGGTAAAGAGGAAGAGAGGCCGAGACACCTACAACCCTGCTTCACCATTTGGAGAGCTTCCCCTGCAGGTGGAGGACCGAGGTCTTGAACCTAGGTCCTTATACATTGCAACATGTGCGCTCAACCAGGTGTGCCACCACCTGCCCCCTCATTATCCTTTCTTAAGAAGAGTCAGGCAGAAATTACTTCTCTCCTAGCAGAAACATTTTCTGATTTTCTTCATTATGTTGCATTTTCTTTATCAGTACTAGGTGGAATTCAAATGAACAAACCACAGCAGGCTGAGAAAATTAGCAATAAATCATCTCGTTTCATTCTTCAACTCAACCTCTTTCCATTAACTCACCCTTAATGATTCTCTTCTTATGATTTGAGTATTTCATTTCTGATTTAACATTGTTACAAAGTCAGCAGATTTCAGGTATATTTTCATGCCCACAAATGATGCACGGTTCTGTTTCAATAACTGTCCTTCCTTTCACCTGCTCCCTAATTAATCTATTAGCACAGTGTCAGTTGTTGAGATACTGGCAACATAATGACAGTTAACAATAGTCGTTGCACTAAAGCAGCAGAAGACAATATTTTGCTAATAACATTTTGTTCTCAATCAAGGTTATAATTGTACTTGCACATTATTAGTTAGTTCACTTACTATTATATT